>NC_140925.1:15669320-16869320 GCF_045865225.1 Trachurus japonicus
AAGAGGAATTTTGTTCAAAGCCTGAACTGAACAGTTGTTCACTGCACTATGTTCCAGTTCAATTGTTGGGACTAAAATATTAAAAGTATGTGTGAGAAAAGTTTTCTTGAATACTCTGCCATAATAAGGATTTTTTTTCATAACTACTGTGAACTCTATATCACAAGCTACACATACAGTTACTGTTGTATTGGAAAGTTTTCAAGCTGAGGGTACAGTTAATCTGAATTATAGGAGGGAAAAAATGCTCTTGCCTTGCATTTAATGTGTTTAAAAAGTATTTCATTTATTTTACCTCTATGACAGAGAGAAGGCAGTTAGTTGTAGTTAGTTATGGCTATTCCAATAAGCAGCACCTGCATTAAGAGGGATTCGATGCTGTGACTGTGTGCGATGCTTCAACACAGCATCTTTACAACAATCTCTGCAGAAAGTGGAGCAATGACAGAGAGTAGGAAAAAAAAGCAGGAAAGTTAAATATCTGGTACCACCTGCTGGTCATAGTCAGAGGAGATGACACACCAACACATTTACTGTTCACATTGTCATCTGTTCTTTTTTCTTTTAAAACTCGGGAGAGACAAATATAGAAGTGGAGCTCACGCTGCACAAAGACATGATGTGGAGCGTTGTGGAGCACTGAGCCTATCTGAGTGTGCTGCTGAAGGTGTAAGGGTGGGGGCACTGGGGGGGTGGGAGGGTTATTCATGGTGATGTTTGCTGTTCATTGCCTGAGTGTTCTCCAGCCTATTATAACCAGTAAAACAACATGAATATTCAATGTGAAATGCGGCGCTCCTCCGGATGGCCCCGAGGACTCGCTGGTTGATTGTGATCCATGACAGCTGACAATCGGCCCATTGCAGGGGCCATAACCCGGTGCTTGTGCGCTGATGACGGCGTGAAGCGGTGGCCTCAAACAGAGCAGTAATTGGACATTACTCCCGTGGAGAGAGGCTAAAAGCATCTCCACTAGTCTTTGTGCTGACATTCCTCTTTTACTCTCATCACACTCTTCTCCATTTCCCTTCATTCTGGCCAGCACTCCTTTAATTGTAATGGCCTTTCTGGGAGTGTTAAAAGCGGCTCAGAGACACTGGACATCACTTTAACAAATACAAAGCGAACCTTTGTCATTCACACTCCTGAGCTCTCTCTCTGTCCGTGTGTGTTTGCGTGTGGAAGCTAATGAATCCACACTGATCAGTTTGTGTCTATTGAGCCTTTTCACCCTTTGCTGCCAATGAGTATTTGCACATCCATCACATCTGTCACTGAACTGAAGATGTCTGCATTGTACAATTATCTGTGTGTGTGTGTGTGTGTTTGTGCGGGTGTGTATCAGTTAGAGAATCAGTACAGCAATCTTTCCTGTTTAGGATGCTATTGTGTGTATCTGTGTTAATAATGTAAGGGTGGCTTTAACAGCTCACTGGCTGCGTTGTGCTATCACCATTAAGGCCAAGCTTTAATTTTTAACGAAGGGGAAAACAAACTTTCACGGCTTCACTAACATTAACAAATGACTATGGGGTCTAATTCCACCAGTCAGCACCCGGCAATCAGCACAGAGCAATCTGCATCACAGGTACAGTTTGAATTAGTTTGTGTGTCCACAGATCAATCATCGGTCAATAGTCATTGTGCTGAATGTTCCTCTGCTCGGATCAAGCCTCTGTCTTGTCTTTGCCCGTGTCGAGTTTCCCAGCGCGCACTGTAAAAGCTGTCCCTTCAGCCGATGGCACATATGTGACAAATGTAAAATAAGTCAGAGTGAGATTAATTTCCCAACCAGAGGAACAAGAGCTTCCATTAACCTCTGGGCAACAGAAGACCCTCCACTTAATTGGATAATTTTTGCGAAGACGAGCTTCATGAAGCTTTACAGGGCGTGGGGAGAAGTACAGTTGTTTAGGGAACTCACCAGAGCTGAAGGCTGCAGATAGAAAAGGGTGAACGATTAATCACTCGAGGACAGACGGACATGTGCATGAGTTTACATGAGTTGCTGGTGTGATGTGGAAGGATTGTGTCCATGGACGAGCAGCAGGATAAGAAACCTAAAAAATAAAGATGGGACTTTGACTATTGAGATGCTATAAGATGTCAGGTTGTGTTATTTTTTGTTTAAGCTCCTGAACCAGGAATCACAACAATTACCCGGTTTTTCACTGAGCAAAATTGTAGTTTTCTTTTTCTCAGTTTGCCGGTGAAACTTTAAACCTTGAAAATACACTCAGGATTTCTGTCTGTACACCATACTGTACTGTGGAGAAAAAAAAAAACATATATCCAGACCTGCCATCGCTTTTATACTACTATTGACAGAATGAACAATCAGTGTAATATAATGTACATCACCAACCAAAGAGAAGCCATGCAACTGTGGTATGGATATAAAAGATATATTAGTTAAACCAGACGTTAAACGTATCCACCCTGTCAGTTCAAAGTCTGTCTGATGGAGCCAGTCGCTCCCCATACTCCATGTTTCTATCACATCTGCTGCCAGCTCAGCCCAGGCACCGCCCCAACAACACACCAACTAAACACCGACTCTTCTACAGGTGAAAAGGAAGATGCTGTCTCCTGTCTCACACCTGCAGCAACTAGACTCCTCTAAGTAACACACGTTGTTTGAGACGGATCAACAAGCAGATGGCAGTCATTTTTGACTTTTAAAAGAAAAATGTACTTCTCTTTAACGTTGTGAACAGGAAGTCAGTGAAGGAGCAGGTGTTTTTGATTTACCCTGATACCTGCAGCTCACTGGTCGGGGTGGGATTTGAGAGTTGCTGTGAACCTGGGGGGTGGACTCCTCCTTCTGGGTGAAGCATGTTTAATGCAGTGTTACTAGAGACAAAGGAGTGTAGTGCATGAGGAGCTGGCCACTCCAACTCCAACTTTCAGAAAATCATTAGGAAAAAATGAAATAGGAAAATGGATTTCATGTCATGATGATGATGATGATGATGAGGATGGTCATCATCATCATTATCATCATCATCATCACGTTGTCATATCACTTTCAACCACATCAGCATTTTAAGTAATTTGGTGAAAAGTGGACTTGATTGAAAGCAGCAGGCCTTTCATTGTGAAAAGAGGGTCACCATGCGTCTGCGATAAAATGGCAAAGTAAAAAGAAAAAGAAAAAGCAATACTATTATAGTAAAAGGAGGGAAAATCTACAACCAGTATAAAACAGCAGAGAACACTCAGCAGGCTGCTCTTGGTGCTGTTGGTTCTTGGTGCTCTCCTGTTCAATAAAAAGGTCGTCGTTGGCCACATCAAAAACAATTTTTACCACAAGAGCATCACCACCACGAATCTCATCACGGAGCTTCAAAGGAGCCACAACTCTCTCCAACAATGATCGTCTCTTTAAGCCACGCGCAACTTTCCAATTAGCTACCATGTCAGTGTAATTGGGCTGTAGAGCCTTGATTGGGCCTGGAGGCCTGTTGACGAACACTGATAGAGGCTGAACCAGGCCAAGCTGTAATTGATATTATGGAGAGGGAGGAGGAACTGTGCGTGGATCTGTGTGTGTGTGTGTGTGTGTGTGTGTGTGTGTGTGTGTGTGTGTGTGTGTGCCCTCAGCTTATTATGTGTATCATGAATTCCTGTCACTCCTCCATGGCATATGTTGATTAAAGTGATTTCTACTCTGGTGTTTTTCTCTCTGATGTTCAGATCATCGTCTTTTCTAATGATAATTTAATGCATGTTTATAATACAAATCCACAATACAGCTTTCCAATCAGCATCTGTTTTCTTTGTGCACAACAATCAGGGAAATGATGAAAAAAAAAGGTGCAACACACAAAGCACTGAACCCAGTGTGAAGGATTCAGAGGTGCACACACACACACATACATTGGATTTTACACAGGCGGTTGGTGCAGTGGCTGCAGTGGAACCACACTAGATCTAAGCTGGTTGTGATTGATCTTTCCTCCTGCTATTAGATTGGTATTGATGTGCCAGTAGGACAGATGGCCACACCTACAGCCAGGGTCACACTTCAGAAGCTCAAATTTAATCGAAATAATAATACATTTTTTATGATCGAGCTGCACGGAGGTTTGGAAGTGAGCGGTGAGTTGCGGGGGTGGGGTGGGGTGAGGGGGGGTGTGTGTGCAGGGGTAACATTAGGACCGCACGTTTACAGCCAGCGTTTACGAGTCCGCACTAAAACTCGCCATGCACGCAGTGCAAACTGGGAAACATAACGGCAAAACGCTTTGTGTTTAGGATCCAAAAAAGATACTGCACAAGTTCATCCAACGGCAGACAGTCAGTCAACACTCTAACAGTAGGCATCTGAGTATTGGGTTACCTCTGCATGATTAACAACTGCTACTAAATGCTGCACTGAGAGCAATCCAGAAATCTCCATCAACAAATTCACTTTGTCGAAACTTTGCAGCCCCCAGGATGAAAACACAACCAGCGTGAGCATAACCAGGCTCACATTTCATAATAAAAGCCCAGCATTACAAACAGTACATGATATTTCATTGATGTTAATGCTGAAAAATAAATAGATGAACAGGGATACAGGATACAACAACAGGCCTACTGACTTGAACTACAGACCTAGATAGATAGATAGATAGATAGATAGATAGATAGATAGATAGATAGATAGATAGATAGATAGATAGATAGATAGATAGATAGATAGATAGATAGATAGATAGATAGATAGATAGATAGATAGATAGATAGATAGATAGATAGAGTGTGCAGCAGCGTAGCAGGAGCAGCAGAATTAAAGAGACTTTTTTGTGGCGTTTAATATCCATTCATTGGCTGGACTGCTGACACAGTGAGAGCACTGCGCTCAGGATTTATAGCCACTTCTAATGGGCATGCCCAGAACCAAAGCACTGCAGTCAGCACATTCTCCCTGCACACACACACTCACAAAGACAGCCAGCTACACACACACACACACACACACCCCTGGGTAGCTGATGTCTGAGCGCATGTATCAGTAAACCCACTGGATGGGGAAACATATGCACAGATGTGGCGAGTGTCTGCAACAAAACAAGAGGTACAAACACACGCAGACGCACGCACACACACAGATACAAACACTGACCTGCCCAGCTGGGGGTCTCCATGTACAGCCGGCTGGTCTGAAAGAAGGGACCTTTGTGCTGCCCTGTTAGACAAGCAGAGAACAGAGAGGGAAAGGTTAGCCATCAAAGACACATTTTAACATCAAACACAGGTTGTTTGAAGCAAACGATCCGTAAAGAGAGAGATGAGACAGACGCCATGATGGTTTAAACCACCACTGATTCCTGTATGGACGTGCAGACAGTATGGATCAGACAAAGAACACGGTTCAATATGTGGATGAAGCCGCAGCGGGATATTATACCTCAGTTTTCAGTGTTAGCTCCTGAGAACGGAATTATTCACCTGTGTGAAAACAACTGAACCTTAGAAAGGAAATGAAGTATCACTTGATTTTTAGGGCTCCAGTCCTGAACAGAAGAGGAATATCCCACACACCGCTGCTGCACACAATCACAATTTATTGATCATCTGAACATTTCTGTCTGCTTAGACCTTTATTTTTAACAACTCATCCATGATCATAGAAGAATAGATCATTTTCCACCCATGTCGTACGTATGCAGTGTGTGGGGTATTCTTCTTTTCATGACAGAGGTGACATGTTACAACACCTGCACCTAAGACATTTGCATTCATGAATACATTTGTCAAAGTTATTTTCAAATTGCAATGTAAAATAATCAATTAGCACAAACTGCAAATGCTCTAATCCTCACTTTCTGTTGTCATAATTGGATTGATTCAATTAAAAAGGCTTCAATTCACATTTTACAGACGCTGTTTTTTAATAGTTCGGACTACATCAATAAGCAGATCATCTAAATGTTAGAAACACATTTAATTATAAATCAATGGGGAGGGGAATCAAAGAATCAATGAATCAACAGGCTTTAACAAGGAACACTAAATCACTCTATATCAAAGTGGACTATAACTTGATGTTACAAAATGATTGTGGCCATACAAACACTTAATGAAAAAAAATATATAAATAAAATAAAATAAAAAATAATAATAATAATAAAAATATTTGAAAACCATGGCACTAAATACGCAGTAAAGCAATATAACAATATTACAGCTAGGGTTGTATATAATAGTTTGTATGATTTTGATTATAAAATGTCAAAATTGAATTCACCACAGTTTCTCTGCAGGGCCACATGTTCATGTTTTACTCTGTCTGACCCACAGGTCAGAGCCACAGATGTTCATTTCAAAGTTATTCTTCCTTTTCATTTACAATTTAGAAGCTGAGTAACTTTGTTGAAAAACTTAAACAACAACGGTACACTGAAGGCAAAGGAAAAGAAAAAAAAAACAGTAAATCCAAAATATACATATATTTGATTTGTTTTTATTGCCATTTCTTCCATTAATTGTCTTGTCACATGGTGACATCTGAGACAGCTCCATTCCCTGAAGAACAACTCTTGAGAGCTTGTATTATTTTGTTATATTTGTCCCCCAGTATTAAGCTCAGTTACACATCAGCTCTCCTAAATTGCTTCTGTTAAAACTGAGCGTGTTTGTTTTATTTTTCTGCTTCTTATTTACTTATTTATTCATTTTACATTTCAGGATTTCCCTAATGGCTTTTTATTTAATTAGTTGGGGATTTAAATGACCAGTTATATTATGCGTGATTCATCTTTTGCCATTTGTATTTGCAAGAAAAAAAGTTTTTAAGTTCCACTGAATTCCACTCCCAGAATTAACAGACCTCTATAGGTTACAGCATTTAATACTATATAAAGGGCAGTTTAAAAATAGCCTTATGTATTCTGTTTGAGTAAATACAGGGCCCAGTGCCCATATGGGTTTTTCTGTTTGCTTACAAATTTGCTGAGAGATAACTAATTACTTGTGATGATACATCAACAACAGTGGCAGTGAGTTCATAATCCAAAGATGAAAGAGTGCTATTAAAGGAAATGATATTTCATCCAGCCCATCAGTGACCACAGCCACACACTGAATACAGCCTCAGTCCACTGACGGAGATTGACGCTGGCGTAATACTGTTTATCTGAGATCACATTAACATCTGGAGCTGCTGCACCACTGTCATGATGTATGTCTACACACATAGAAACACACACAAACAGGGGTACAGTTGTACTCCCTAGACACAGCTATAAAAACATAAGTAAAAGAAAAATGGAAAAATGAAAAATGACTTTTTGGGAGGTGTTCAGTAGCCAAACAGCAGCTGTGACAGTGGCGTGTGTTTGTGGTGGTGGGGCAGGGGGGCGGGGCGGCACCTCTGACTGCTCACTGCTGTATTATGGTAATTAATGGGGTGTAATGTTGGAGCCAGGCCTATTCTGATTAAAAATGCATGTGGCAAGCAAAGGACGTCAGCCACTGTGTGTATGTGAACATCTCTTAAATGGTTGGCATTAATCTGATGTATGGTTCTAATCCCTCCAGTGGTTGAGCATGTGTGTGTGTGTGTGTGTGTGTGTGTGTGTGTGTGTGTGTGTGTGTGTGTGTGTGAGAGAGAGAGAGTCCAGGGGAAGGAATAGGTTTGGTTTCATTTTCCAGTTTGATAATAACAAAAAAAGAAGAAAAAAAAGATGAAGAAAAGGGGAAAAAAAACCTAAACTGTGAAAACGGGAAAAAAAGTGACAAGGAGAGAAGAAAACAGAATAAAGAGGAAAATAAAAACAATGAGATAAGAAAAGAGATAAATACAAAGGAGGGCAGGATAAATAATGTTGGAAAGATGCTGCGTAAAAGAGGGTCAGAGATGAGGTAAAGGGAAAAAAAGAGATGAACTAGGTTTAGATGGGGAACAGAGTGTGAAACAGTAATGAATCCATTTACTATAATGATGGAGTTCATTCAGCAAACAATAGCAAACAGATAATTAGCTGTCAACACAATGTATAATACATGTTTTATCCCCCTCCACTCGCAGCAACCGCAGATATATGAACACATGATTTCACAAATATAGACAAAATGTCCACAGCAGATGTGTTTATCATTACCAACACACACACAATACACACAACACTGGTCAGAGATTTCAATGGCTTACATTTACTCATTTACTCCAGAGGGACGCACAAAAAGGCATTGGTCGTGTTTTTTATATATGTATGTGTGTGTAGTGGGGATATAAGCCTACTACCACTATAACAGATATTAATTGTAACAATACTAATGACTTCTCAGGCCAAACTGAAACGTGATGTCATCATCTAAAAGCAGTTCCCACAGAGTCTATGCTCCGTAAAAAGCTCATCTGTCATCAGGGTAATTAAACGTGTCTGGTCACCTGTTGTTGTTGCTGCTGCTGCCTCTAATGAATAGCAGGAGGATAAATAACATTTAGAAAGCCAGGTTCAGAGGGATGGAAGCGGCAGCGGTCACTCTCTCTGACTGATGTGGTCAGAGGAAATGTTGTCACATCACCGAGAGGAAGGATGTGATGTGATGTGATGACCCATAACATTGTCACTTTGTTTGATCTGCTCTTACTTATGGAGCAGTGATCAGCTCAAAGCTGCTTAATATGTGTCTGTGAATCTCTGTGTGTGTGTGTGTGTGTGTGTGTGTGTCAGGGCTGAGCACCTCGACTAGGGGCCCCTAGCAGGTGACTGGGCCTGATTCCATTAAGCAGCCAGTAATTTGGCCCATGTTTAATCAAATCAACTTTAATACCTCCAATCAAATTACAGCAGCCTCCTGTGTCCTATCACACTGCGCCACAGAAGAAGAGACAGAGTCAGAGATGGAGGGAAGGAGGGAAAGAGGGAAAACAGACAAAAAAGTTCAACAGGAAAAAGTGAAAAAAAAATGGGATTGGAGTATTAAATGTGAGGTTATCAAACAAATGGTAAATGGTTAAATGAAGAGCGGAGACAGGTGGGAGTCAAGAGGAGAAAGAGAAAGAGAGGAAGAAGAAAAAGAAGTGAGGGGAGATGAAAATGAAGTACTGTAGGAGGGATAAAGCAAAGGAGTGAAGGAACAAAAGAAAGTAAACAGTTTGAGAAGAAGTGCAGAAGTGCAGTTTGACAGAAGAGTGTGTATGTGTGTGTGTGTGAGAGAGAGGAAATTGATTACACTAGAACCAAGTAGATAAAAATAATCACCTCCTCTTCATCACTGCTATTTATACTGTGTGTTTGTGTGAGAGGCAGATTATTAAAAGTGTAGGATAAAAAAGGCCGGCCTCTTCTACAAAACTTCTACTAACTTATTGTTGCTCATTTCTAATACGGCTGACACCATGCAGTCGTTTGATTATCCATCCACCAACAGTGAGGACCTGTCATTGTGGTGATCAGAATCAGATTACTCATAGATTATACTTATTAGTATACTCCCGAGGGGAATGTTAGGAAAACACTGGTACAATCCTGTGTGGATGAATGGAACATGCATACTCTTATAACATTATTATAATTATATTATGCAACTTTATAATACAATATAATAATAATACATGTGTAGCATTACTGCTACTACAATTAATATTAATAATATTCTAAGAAGGAAATAAAAGTGGAATATCACCATCGTACATTTTCTGTCATCAGACATACGACATGTGTGGTTGTAATGAATATAAAATATAAAAACAAATACATTCGTGTTCATGCATTTTAATGTAAATGAGTATTCAGTACTTGCTTGTCTTGTCAGCTTCAATAGAAACCAAGATCATGTTATTCAACAATTCAGACCATGAGGTGTGGACAGGGATGTTGCTAATTATTTGTGTAGCTCTGTAAGTGCCCTGTCATTTTTTTTTTTAAATAGCTAACATTATTAATGTTCCACAGAAAAACAGATGGAGGACTAAAATATGCAAAAATAAAAAAGTTATTTACATGGGATCCTGCAGATATTTGACAAATGTATTTTTATGATCTGGATTAAAACTGTTTAAGTTACAGTATGTTTTATGTATTACATCAGTTAAAACCTTTAGTGTGCAGGCTGATTTGTTCACACACACACATCTAATCAGATCGGGTGCATATTCATTAGCACAAGTAAAAGCTGAATCTAATGTTGGCGGCACTGATGCCAGTGAGGGGAGCTTTGTACATCTGTTAATGAGAGATTAGGTGCACATCACACGTTGTTAATGGAACATGCAAAACAAAAAGAAGGAGGCTATTTAAATGAGTAGCAGCACATACAGTAGCTGAATCAGGACATGCATTGTTAGCGGTAAAAGTTTGAGGTGCGGTTCAGCTGCGCTCGCCTCCAACAGTTGAGGTTGTCAGAGATAATGCAGAAAGGTATATTGTGATAGAAGAGATGCAGTATGGGGAAATGTTTCCCATTTAATCATCTGTGCTTCACCTGGTTGTACAACCCAATTTTTCTCTCACACACCCCTCCTCTCAGGCTGCAGGTGAATCGTTGTGTGAATCCTTACTGTAGGTGCACAAAGATTTATTCAAGTAGAACTTGGCTACAAGGATCTGACTCAATAGCGTCATCATTCTTGGTAAATCATAGCTCATTTGTTGAGACAAAATTAAAGAGCCCTGCATCCCAGTAAGAAGGATTTTCCACACCTACCCAGTCGCCGCAGGAAATTTCCTATAGCACTTCACTATCACAGTGTAATTGTGCAAAAGAGATTGAAGACAAAGGAGAGGCTGAACAACACCTTTATGGGTCTAGCAATCAACCCCATCCTCAAGATACATGGTTAACTTGATGCAGCTAAACGCTGACCTATACATAGATTCTTCAGGCAGAAAATTGTGGAGCAATAATAAGAGAGAGAGGCTATAAAATCAGAAACAAGCAGCTCAAGGGATGCTGACGAGAACTCTTAGATTGACTTACAAACGGGTGCTTTGTGATGTCACTTGGTGGGCTGCTTGTGTCAGGTACTGTAGCATCAGCACTGGTATCAGGAGCTCTTTGTCAAAGAGGGAATTGTGATAGAGTCAGTAAAGAAGCAACAGGAACATAAGTTATAGTGCTGTGCTGCACAACATTTTTTTTAAAAGAATAATGTGTATAGAAGCAAATATACCAAAAGGGTATGCCATAGAGTTTGCACCGAGGACTGTATGTATCAGTGTTTAGTTCCTGTAATTCACACATTGCAGCTCCTGGTATTACTAAAGCCACCTCATCTAAACATTTTAAAGACTTTTATGAACAAATCACTGTAGATTTCAATAAATAAAAAAAATGCCATATTGTCATGCAAATTGTGTCTTTGTATCTAAATCTCAGCCACATCAAATGACAGAAAATCCTGAGTGAGTGATGATGAGAAAAAAAAAAGACACAGACAGTGTCGGACCACGGACCAACATTTGCCAAATTCCTTTACCTGAGTTAAACTAATAGTTTATACACATGAAACACACACTCAGTGGCAGTGATGTAAGGCTGGGATGGATGGGAGGAGATATCAAACAGAAGAAATTAATCTACTATTAAGTTGAACAATTTTGAGGTTTTTTTGTGTGGGTGTTTTTTTTTCATGCAAATGGACAAAATTTAAAGAAAGAAAACTACAGAAAAATGAAAGGAAGAAGTAAGGAAATGTCATGCTGGGTCAGTGGCAGGTTTGTGACCCTTACACTTCTTCTCTTTTATATGAAAATCCCTGAATCCCATATTTTCCGCCAGTGAAAGCTCCACACAGCATCCTCTCTCAGTGCCATCCTAACTAAGACTTTGCAGCACTTCTCCCAGCAGGTGTTTATGTGAACCACAGCCCTGCAAACTCAAGATGAATGGTTGGAGCCTGGACATATCTTAGCACCACCTTTACTAAACTACATAGCAAATGTTAATGAGAGCTTCCAAATGCCAGCGCACATAGAGGATAGGGCTTTTAAACACACAGTCACTGATGAATCACAGCAAGTGCATCACCGGCACTAACATAAAGACAAAGGTGTGGGGGGAAGAAAGAGAGGAAAGAGGGATAGGGTAGTGTAAGAGGAGGGGGGAAGAAATAAGAGAAACAATGAAGGAAAACATGAAAATCAGGGGGCAGATGCAGTGAAGAGTGTGTGCATTATGTATATGGAGATAGAAAGCCTAATAAAAACACAGGAAAAAAAAGTGGTGGAAGATTGCTGATGGGAAGGATGTAAAAATGAAAAACGACTAACTGTAAAGCCTCCAAAATAAGAGACAATGCAGACAAAACAAACAGACACCGCCACAAACAACAAAACGACACATAAATATTCACAAAGAGCACAATGCTTTACTTCCAATTTGTGTTGATTTAAGAAAATGCAGGAAGCCGTAAAAGGTAAGAAAGACGTAAAGCTGCGTTATAAAAATCCATCATGTCACGGGGAAAATCACTCCCGCTCTGGGAGGCAGGAGGGGGGGGGGGTCATTAGCTGTTCGTGCAGGGGACGGATTGGTTGTTATGTTGGAGCTGGGGCATCGCTGTTTGGTTTGTGGCTTGAGGGAAGAGATGCTGTGAAACTTCCTTATGGGTGGGCGATTGGGGGGCGGGAGCGGAGAGGACACGAAGCCTGGTTTTTACGGTAATGATGAGAGCTGAGCTGAGAGGATGTCAGCTGTTAATGCTGGAAACCAGCTTCCTCACTAGCAGTAATCCTGTAGATTGGGAGCTCCTTCGCTCGGAGTAATGGGCCTTTTTATTTTCAGATGTGTACACGCTGCTGGGTAATGCCGGCTACTGATGAGATCCCTATTTGACTTTCTTTTTTTTTTTTTTTATTTGTGCTAAGAACACTTTCCAGACACCATGATGCTTCTGTAGACTTTTTGGATCATCTTTGCTTAACCCCCATCATTCCTTGATTACATTTCATTTGCAGGAAGATGAAGATGTCAAGTGTGAACACAGCACCAGAACCAATTTTCAGGCGGCTCTCATTGCACCACATGTAAATGACTGCCCCTGCTGATCTAGGTATATCCATGTGGTTCACCAGATGGCAAATGAGGCTCAACTGCGGGGCCACGATGAGGGATCAGGGGCTTGTCCCTTACTTAAGTGACATTTGATGGGACGGGGTGCGGTTAGAACCTTGGGATGTCATTGTACTTCTCCATAGTGAGGCCATAAATGGGGAGGGTATCTAGGATGCCACTGAGTCAAATCTGCAGTGCGCAATGGCGAGTTCTGTACATGAACTGAGTTGACTACAGTGCTTTCAGAAAAAAAGTTAATTTACTTGAAAAGAAGCTTGAAAGAGAGATAGTATTCCCTTTACAGGAGTGCTGTGAAACACTGCACCACTGAAAAGACTGTGACAAACAAAGGAAACCACACACCTATAAAGTGAAGAGTTGGACAACATATGACTCAAAAGGCACAACAAAAACATTCACCTGATACCCATTTGGTGATATTGAATTGTTTTGACTCAACTGGAACATTTGATCACTGCCAGCTCTAGTCTCAAGAGTGAGAGGAGAAGGTGGACGACGATGTCCCCACACCACCAGTCATTGGTTTGATGAGTGTGAAGATGATGTGGACCATGTGGCCTGTATGGCCTTCAGTCACCAGATCTCAACCCAGCTGGGCACCAATGGACTGGTGTGCTAGACAGGCTGCTCCACCACCATCATCAAGACGTTCAGGAGGATGGTGTTCACACCTTCAGCAGAGTCCAGAGCCCTGTGCCAAAGGAGCAGCTTACCTCTGTGCTATGGTGGACCTGACTTCTTACTAAGACCCTTTATAGTACACTTTGATTTCTATATTTCAATTAACAGTGTGTGGATGCTGCCTTATCCTCTGTCACAATGGAAAATGAAGTGACCTCTCCCTCATCACATCTAAGGATGCTGTTAGAGTGTTTTCTGCTCCAGTAGCCTACTACTGTGTAACGCTGAATTCTCTGTGCGTTTACAGTCCACCAATGCAACAAATTGATGTTTGTTTCTTAATGAAGAGTTGTTTCTTTCCCAGCTAAACTGTTATTTTTTGGAATCAAACTGTAGTGCACAAGTAATTATTCATCTTCATGTTCTTCATTAGTTGAACATTGGATTGGCGTAAGGCCAGGCCTGGTTCATCATGGGAAAACCACTACAGATTGTAATTCGATTTGTGATGCGGCTAATGGAGACGCCTACAGGTGTGTAAGTGTTTAAGCAGAAATTAAATTAAATTAAATTGAACATCTGGGCTTTGATCATGGCATGAGATTCCTCAAATGACACATGTGACTGGGATCCAAGAGATTCAAGTCTGGAAGTCGTCCGCTGAGAATAAATGAAGCCCAACAGAAACGTGTCAGACCAATCAGGGAAACGTTAGTGGGGATTTAAAATGTAAAGAGGCCTGTGTTAAATCAGGGCTGTGTTTGTATCGGTGAGACAGTGAAATTGAATCCGGGAAGTCCAATAGGAGAGACAGATTAAAGCGCTTAAAGGCTCATCAGACATCAAACCACTGAGCAACAGTTAGTGAGAGTCAAAGACAGGATCGTCCAACTCTTGAAAGTCACAGACTACTTAAACTTTCATAATGATGATCATAAGATAACCAGTGCAAAGACATCACTCATGGTTCAAAGTCATCTTTTAGGAATGTTCGCCTGTCTATGAGCCTCATTTCACTTTTTTACAGAACTACTCTGTGTAGATTTTGCACCATCAGACTGATTCCTTTACAGTACAGTAACTCAAACCAATGCACCTTTTCCCACACAGAGACTAGAACAGGCACGGTCTGTATTCTGAGCACTTACTTAGTTTCCATAGAAATAAACTACAACTGCATACTGTAGGTATTTCAGGGAACGTCATCTATGGCTACATTATGTTGAGGCAAAGTACTTTTGAGCTCCAATATATTATCAGCAGTGGAGTCGCTGAGAGGCTAAACTTTAGGAAAGATCATGTTTTTTGTTAAATGTGAAAACACACCGAGTCTGAAGTCATTGTGAAATCCCTGTATAAAAACATTAGGCAAGAGCTAAAGTATAAAACTGCTTAATAACACTACAGGTACTACATCTTATATTTTGGAAAATAAATTTGTTGTCTGTGTTCATAGCAATATAGTATTTGTTTCTTACCGTATATGGGAACAAATGTTTCTTCATTGTATAATTCCATTCACATTCATATATTTCTTACTGTAAAACCATTTGTTGTTGTTGAAAAACACAATCTCTAGGAGTCTGGTCTGCCAGCAGCCACATACTGATCTGTGCTTCATGCACACAGCTACAATCTGCAGTATCTTCTAAGGCCTTTCACCATTTGTTTTCTAACATGATTGTGCTTTTTGTGCAGAGATTCATGTGAGCACATCACGACAGGACTGTGTCTCAACAGACCCGGTGGAGACACTGACGGAGGACTGCAGCACGGGCAGGTGAGACAAGCTGTTAACGTTCCCAAACTCTCAAACCTTGTAAGAGCAATGATTCAAAATAGATGTCACGGGTACAGCATTAACAATGGCTACGCAGTTGTGGGCCGTATTTATTGTCTCGAGTGAATTCAGAATGAAGAGACCTGTCAGTCTTTTTTCCTACAGCCTGTACTTGAAATGGCACGAGTCCAAAGAGATTGCCTGTTGAGCCTTTGCCAGGGAGAGGCAGACACGTCTGGAACGCTTTTACACTAGATCATCTGTGTAATTGATGCCACCATGCTAATAGAGATACCTCCCTGTGCCCTCGGAGTAACTTTCCACGTGTTTCTGAGGAGAGGGAACAGATCTTGATTCTGTATCCTGGCCTACACTATCTCTCTCTCCAGATCTTGTCCTGTGGCTGGTTTTCACAGTCCCACATACCTCCATCTTTATGGTCGACTGTCTTTACTTTTTGAAGACCCACAGTATGCAGAATTGCCGTTTCAGTTCTCGCCCTCGTTTATTGTGCCAGGTCCACATAAAAGCTTGATTGTAGCCATATACTGCAGTATGCTTGGTTGTGTGTTATGGCCACTGATCTTTATGTTGCTCCACACAGGAGGAAGACCCCAACCTCAGCAAAACACCGGCTACATAGGCATTCATGCTTATACAGAGAGAGAGCGGGTGTGCGTGTGTGTGTGTGTGTGTATGTGTGTGTGTGTGTGTGTATGTATACGTGATGGAACTCTCTTACACCACCACCACCAGTCCATCTGCATACATTCTCCCAGGGGATGCATACAATAGGAACACTTAAATGAGGCATGCATAAATGGATGAAGCCCCTCTCATGTCATACGCAAGGCCCCGTGTGTGTTTTCCTGGTTGCATGTGTTTTATTCTCCCTTCTACACGCCTGGTGGTGGCAGTTTGGTAATTGAAAGTGAAATGGAGGAAAAGAAAAGAAAGGGAGAGGTTGGTGGAGACGGAGAGTGACGAGGGGGGAGGGCGAAGTTGTCGGCGTCAGACACAATTAACCCCTGGAATAATTCAGGGATCAGATGTGCTGTAAACACCTGAGATGGAAAAACAAGTGAGGAGTGAAAGAGGTGAGATGAAAAGAGTGTAACGCGTTAATGTAATGAGTCCAACTACGGTTATGCAGAACAAAGCTCGTGCTGCATTTGTGTATTGGGAAAGGTGTGTGTGTGCGTTTTATGTGAGCGTGCACATGCACCTCAGGATCTGTATTGAATTTGACTACACCTCTTTCTCTTTGTAAACATCCGACTGGCTCCATGTCCGATGGGCGAGTGGTAAACTGCCATCTCTGGGAGGGTGAACTCTATTTCACGGGTTAGTGCTACAGTGAACAACAACAGCATCTCGCCTCCTGGCTTCATAAAGCACAGTAACCGCTCGCGCTCCATCTCACAAATACTGTTTGTCCATTTTTAGTTCCATCTCGGCGCCACTATCTCCGGGAAAAGCCACAGCTCCGGGCCACGAGGGGCACCTCCTCCGAAGAGCTATCCCAGCCAGATGAAGCTTTTTCTGGGATGACAACCAGAGCAACCACTGGTCTCCCCTGAAGGCCAGTCCCCACTGTATCTACCTGGACCTTCCAATGCCCTCAAGACCTCCACGCAGAGGAAGAAGAAAGCAGGGGGGGGGGACATGCAGGGTTGTGTACGAAAAAAACCCAAAAAAAACATGCAGGGTATTTAATGCAGAATGCAATACTACCTGACCAGAACATAAAAACCAACAATATGAGAAAAAAACAAGCTGTTTTTATTCCTACCATAACCTTTGTTTGCTACCATCAAAAATATATGGGAAAGTTAGTAATAATATAAGTGTAAGGACTGGACCAGATTCAGAAGAAGTTAGCAACAGCAGGAGTTGGATAACAACAAGAACAGAGCACAGAACCCTGCTGTAAAGTTTTTCAGTGTTTGTATTAACCAGTCAAGGTGATGATAAAGAATCGGGACCAAAGGTAAGTATAAAAGATTAAGAATATACGGATTAAGTTTTTTCCATTATATTGAAAATAATAAACTAAAACAGTAAACGGTGTGGACAAAAGTAATATAAAAAAAGAGGGACCCAGGTCTTACATTGTCTTTTTGTAAGAGTCCCAGTTCCACTATAGGCTCACCATGGAGCCACTATAAAACAAGATGAATACACTGTCACAGGAGCAGTGTGTGTGTTTGTGTGTGTGTAGTTCAGTCCTACTCTTGAAGAGGAGGATGAATACATGAGTGTTTCTTAGTTTGCAAAGTTTCCTTTCTCCAAGTGGCTCACTATGTCTCTGGTCTCGGCACACTGAAATCTTCTAATACTAATACTTTCAGTATATCGCAGATTAAATGCCTAAAAGAAATAACAAATTATAACATAACCTTCTAGTCACTGATGCATGTATTGTCAAATTCTCATCAAATACAGAAACACCCTGTAGCTTCAAAGTATTATTCAACTTGTGTTATGAACTGCAGAAATACTTAAGAACTCAATGAAGAACAGTTTATTCCACACACTCAAATGTCGGAAGATGTCTGCTTTTTTTTTTTTTTAAATATATGACTTGATTTTTTTTTTTACACACTTCAACGTGTATTTCAAGAGCATTTTTAATGACCATGAATTTAATAATGTGTTCTATTTACATGTATACATCCTTTCAGCTTTTTAATTGCTCTGGACTACACTATAGTGATTTTACAATAACAGGAAGTCATTTTAAAAAACAACTGCCCAGGCCAAGAGCACAGATTTTAAAAAGCTTTCAACGACTATCCTTCATTTATGACTTCTCTAACAGCCATTTTGTAAATGTGTGCTATTCTTAGTTAGGCCTGCAAAATTCATAATGGGTACAACTCAAATGTAAAGGCATACCTCCTCCGTCAAAACTAAATGAGTAGGAAGGTGGAGTTATCAGAGCGCACCATCTCATTCCAACGCTCTCTTCTAGAAAGGCACTGGGCTTTGGAGGAAGATTTTCGGTCCACAGAGACAGACACACACACACATACAAACACCTTCAGAGCTTTCCACATGACTTCCAGGAGTGCTAAAACTGCTGAGCTGAGAATAATCTAAGCTAGCATTATCAGCTTGTGTCAGTGGCGGAGGGAAACAATGCAAGACTAATGGGCAGCTGGTAGAATAAGTGAGTGTGTGTGCCGATTGTTTGTGTGTGTCAGTGTGTGTCTGTGTGTGTGCGCGCGTGTGTGTGTGTAACAGTCATCCAGAGGTTGTTACCTTAATGCCAGCTCAGGCTAATGTATTCAGTACACTTTGGATTAATGCACCTTCGGAGAGGCTCGAGGTGGAGCTTCTGCTAAGTCAGGCTAAAGTGCTAGCTCGCTAGCATATGGCAGGCCATAAAGGGAGATCGTTCTTGGATGAATGTAAAGTACACAGAGACAAATCCCTGAAAGGTAAGTAAGTTGACAACTGGCCTTATACTACAGCCACAGTGTCACTTTAATATCCAGATTAATCATCCTCATCATCACAATGGGCCCTGGTGTCCAGTAAAGGGACACAGACCCTGAGGGAGGGAGCGTTATGGTCTGGCTTCGCTCTGTACTGTACTAAGTTACCATAAATGAATATTTGCAGTCATAATAAATTACTTTTAATCACACAGCTTATGCATAGGTAAGCATCAAATACTGCTGTTTGTCAGTCTACATCAGCCAATTAAATCAGCTCACTTTAAACTTTTTTTGCACAGAGTTGCAAAATTATTGTTCTACAGACTGAGTGTCAGAGCAGGGAGTGACATAGAGCAAGAGCCCCAGACTCTGAACAAGAAGTGTTTGGTTTTTAAAGGCCCCTGTGTTGAGTGTTAAGTGCTGACCCATAAGAAGATATATTTGTGGTTTAAAGAATCTTAAACCATCTCAGTGTAGTTCTTCTCTCAGACTTTGCTGGATGACTGTTTTTAAGTGATCTACTAAAATACAGCAGATTCAGGTAAACACAGATAGTGGGTCCAGATGGGTGTGGCTTGATCGTGACTGTGACATCACAAATTTACAGAAGTCCTATAGCTAGTCATAAGACTCAATACAGGCTGCGTCCATTGCGTCACGTAAACACGTCGATTGGAAAATTTGAATCCAGACGGGCTCATTCGGAAATAAATTTATTTCCGATCCAGATGGATGGCACATGTAAACACCCGATCGGATTAGGTCATATCACATGAAAACAGTTTACCTGAAAGACTCATTTGGAAAGAATTCAATCAGAAAGAGGAAAAAACGTCCATAAAACCCACCTATTGTCAGCTCAGCTATAACGGACAGGGTATGTGTCACCAGGCCTTTAGAAGCTCGCTGCAAAATAAAGTGCAGTAAGTTGGTAACTGAATCTTTGCGTATGACCTGTGCTTGTATCAACCAGATATCAGTACTAAAATGAATGGAACTGTTCAAAGAGACTGAATTTTATACAAAGAGAAGAACAGCCAGAAGTGTACTGGAATTACCATAGCCACCACTCACTGATACATTACGTGCTATAGTGCATGTAAAAAGTAACCCTATACAAATTCTACAAAGCTCCAGATTATAAGGTTACAATAAATGAAAAAAAAGATTCATATTTTTGTTTGAAGCAATAAACACTGTATCCTGGGATACTGATATAATTGGGTATTTGACTTACAAATACAAAAAAGGGTATTCAGTCTCAAGTCAAAGCAGCCATTTTGGAGGTCTTCAATACTGATTGAAATTAATGATCAGGGGGCGGTGCGTGGCGCAGTGGGTAGAGCGGCCGCCCCATGTAGAGGCTACAGTCCTCGCCGCAGGCGTCCCCGGTTCGAATCCCGCGTCGGGCAGACCTTTCCTGCGTGTCATTCCCCCTCTCTCTGCCTCCCCATTTCCTGTCTATCTCTACTGTCATCACTATCAAATAAAGGCAAAAAGCCGAAAAATATACTTTAAAAAAAAAAAAAGAAATTAATGATCAGACACTCAGACATTCTGGTTTCATCAGACCAGAGAATCTTGTTTCTCAGTCTGAGTTTCCTTTAGTTAACAAGATTAGTGACTTTGCTTTTAAAATTCCAATATTAGTTTTGCTGGCTGACTGAATGGATGCAGGTGCAGGTGATGAGCCTGTCACTGGGTGACTATTCCAGGTGGTATTCTCTTCCCTGTCCACTTCCCCTGCCTGTATGTTTTCAAAACCCCTTTTCGGATAGGAGGATGGTGAAATGACAACAGGGCTGCAACCTACAAACTGAAAATAGAAAGTTTTGATCAAGATTTGGATCATGCAGTCGATATACTGTGTGTTTTGGCTGGGTTTTTTGTTGCATTCCTGTGTTTCCACCTGACACTTTTATGTAGCTGCATCCTTGTAGCAAATGAATGAAACCATACTGTTCTCCAGTACTGACACGGTCCTAATGAGAAGCAGGGGTCTGGCTATGCAAGACTATTGATAACTATTGATACAATGGGGATATCAGACATAATACTAACATGTGATACATGGCTATGGAGCGGTTATGAGGCCTTAAAGTGTCTGTGTTGTAAACATAGAGTATCACCGATTACCCATCATCACAGACAGACACACACGCGCAGTCTTCACCTCATGTGTAAATCAATTCCATGTCGCCATTGTGAGTGTGTTTATGTGTGCCTGTGCTGGCAGTGTGAAAGCACGGGTATTAAAGGCATGTGTTGTTGTTGATAGCAAGCAAGGGAAAGAGAGAAAGGGAATGAAAGAGGAGTGTCGTTTGAGCGTGTGTGTGTGTGTGTGTAGAGGAGAGGTGAGACAGAGTCTGTTTGGTGTGAGGATGTGTGTGGGTTAGGATGTGTGAAGTGAGACGGACACAAAGCAACAGAGAACAAATAACCCATTAGGTGGTCATGCTAGACTCTCAGGGGCAGTGTGTGTGTGTGTGTGTGTCAGAGATGGAGAGAGGGCTCTCTCCGTGTGACATGATTGCTATGCATAAAAAGCCCCATTCTGCTGACAGTCGCAGAAAGACACCGAGTGGGGACATACACATACACACACACACACACTTTCACACCGCTCCTCCCCCACTTGCTCATCCTGCTGCCGTCGCTTTATTGATTCTTAAATGACACCAGAGTCACTGTCATGGATCTGCTGTGACCACTCTGCTGGCCCTGTTTCATTATATCTGGAGAGAAAGAGACGCGTGTGTGAGGATGCGTGCGTGCGTGTTTAAGGATGTGTGTGAGGCTGTGTGTGAGTGTGGATGGTCGTCTGCAGAAACACAGAACCCCCTATAAGCTCTCTAATTGTATAATCTCACCATTTTAATTAATAAAAATAAAATAAAAGTAATTTAGGGTGGCATATCCGTCTATAATTATGTAGCACTCAACAGCATTTTGTGGGTGAAAAATCTGTTTACTGTTGAGTGATGACTGAATTCATCTCTTGTCCTGAAACACAGAGCTCTCGCTGCTAAATTGTTCACACATCAGCAGACTTTTAGCTGAATGATTAATGTAATTTGGTTTATCATAATTACTTTCTCCACTCGGGCCAAATGAGCAACAGGGTAGGTCCGTCAGCTCACCCGGCACACAGACTCATTACAGAGAGAGTTTTGACTGCTGCCGGACAATAAATCTGCTCCACAGACATGCCACTGTAAACACTGGAGGGAGGGACTGATTTATGAGGCCAGTGTCGGACTTTTATTCCAAAAGTGATTTGCCTCAGTCAGCAGTCAAGGTTTCATTCAGATGCTGCACAAATGTTAACAAAGAATGGGTAAAAAAAAAGAAGAAATAAAAACCAGTGGTCTACTGAAAACAGATACAAACAGGTGGTTGTTTATTACGTAATCAACACAATGACGGAGACTCTTTTCTAAGCTGTTGGTGCACTCGTATGGCAATCCCATTAAATGCGTGGAGAAGTAATATGTGGAATGAAGCAGTGTAAATACATGCAGGTGCAGCTTTTACACTGAAGTTTCATGATGTAAGAACTGGTACCAGAGGCTGCACTGTTTATCTGAGCTCTATATTTTCTAAGCCTGTAGCGATACACCAAAGTAACAAATTCGATTCAGATTTGGACATTCAAGTGGCACTGGACATTCAAGTGGGGGGGGGTGGCAACTTAATTTGAAATAATTCCAGCAGAGAAGAATATTAAATATGAAGAGGAGACTGAAAATCAAATAGGGCATGTCTGTTCTGATGATACAAGTTAGGGGTCATGAAATGTGTGTTTGTCTTCTATAATACACGTTCAACATCTCAGAGGTGATGTCTTTACAAATACAGGCTTCCTTCTCCTTTCAAATGGCGGTTTGTGCAAAACGCTACATTGAACGTCTCCCCATGCACATACACATACTTCAAGCCTTTACCTTAGGTAGGCAGGAAAACACTGTGGTGGACACTTTGGTGCTTCACCTGTAAAGACAGCGCTGCTAAAAAAAGAGAAAAAAAAGAAAAATAACTCTCACTCAACTTGGAAGGGGCATGTTGCAGCTTTGCCATTTTGGCGTTTCAGTATTTCAGGGCATGCCCAATGATAATTCACCCTCATGTAAAGAGGAGATACCTCATTGTGATGACCCCTGACCTCTCCTGTCGACCTGTTCACCTTCCCTGTGTTTCACATACCAGGTCTGTGCCACCTGAACCTGGTGTTATCAGCCCGTAAAAGCTCTGCCTGCTGCTGGTCCTTCTCTCACTTGCCATGGACAGCTGTTTATTTAGGCTGCTGCAGTTCTCTCCTTGTATTCTGTTGTCCTGCACTTACAACACAAGCACACACTCATGCATATACATTTCTGATTCAGTTGACATTCTCACTCCATGCATTATTGTGTTTTGCATTATGCATTTGTTACATAAAGAGCTTTTATTTGGCTGCTGAAAATGTTGTGCCTCCCACTTTTGTCATGACCTTACAAGCTGACAACAAAAAAATCTGAATCTGAATATATCTAGTCATCTTTTATGATATGATCAGCCACAACAAAGAAAAAGAGAAACCCCAGACAGTAGCTGTCCCTGTGTGACAATGCATGGACAGTGAAGTGTCCCAGTTGCAGGACTGCTGTAGGGCTATAGAAGGCTATAGATGGGCAGCTGTTCAGATAAGAAACAATAACATTATAGGATGACATATCAGTTTGTACCATTTAAAGCCTCTGGGTAAAGAGGCCAAGTCTCCACTCCGTGACACAAACACAGATCACTATACAGAGCAGCATTCACATCCAGTGATGAATCACTACAAGATGTCTCACTGTGCACTTTTAATGTCACTCAAAGAACAAGCGAAGCCATAAACACCAGAGAAACATCTTTTGCAGAATGTGGCAGGTGAGCCACAAATTGTTGAGGAAATGGACCCAATCTTAAACGTCACCCTGAGATGAACGCCCATTTTGATGCCCTAAAAATGGGACCACTCTACAATCATGGTAAAACTGCACCGCTATAGCTCTCAGGTCACAGTGTTAGACATCCAGACGACCCTGCACCATGCTGATGCTGGTAACAGATGTTTCTCAGAGGAAACTGATAACACTGAAATTATTTAAGGATCAACAAACTGAATCTTCATGATACTCGCACCTATTGACAATTCAATTTGGTGCATCTTCTGATATGTCTAAACCTCGATTAACTCAGGTGATGCTCTGGCTTTGTTTACCTGCCTCCTTATATAGAGTCTTGGCCTTTCCCTGCACCACACTGATGCTTTCCATAGTAATCCAATGTCTTTTAGAAGTGGTGAGTAGTGATTCCTAGTTCCTGTCTCAAAACTTGTAACCACGGAGCATGAAAAGCACTGGTGTTCACTTTGTGGTTAAATGTAACCAGGTTTAATTAAACACATCACTGGCTGGACTTTAATTACACCTGACTATCACTGTCAGAGATCCAACACCTCAGGTACAAGGTGTCTACACCAGTGGATGTGAAGAATGGCGTCCCATTTCATGAGATTTCTAGATAATGTAATTAGTGTTTTCTGAATCAGCGCAAACACATCCTGCCAGAAGTTTGATTTTCTTGGCTTTTGTGTGTGAAAAGTCTGTTTACTGGTTGAGTGGCTGGGGCAGTTGATGAAGCTCCTCCACTGCCACACGTGTGTCTGAACACTTTAATTAATAGAAATTAAATATGATGATATCTGCCATGTAATGACATACTGACATTTCTGCTCTTTCCTAATGCAACCCTAGCCAGTGCAACAATGCAGATCAGCAGCTGTCTGGACAGCAGCCTGATCCATACTCCTCTTATCCTTCACTGAAAAAAATAAAAAAATAAAAATAAAAAACAGGAATACACGCACACTCACTTATAAGCACACAAACAAAGTACAAATGGATACTGTACTCTAAGAAATGTTAGAAAAATTCCAACTGAGCACCAAACGTATGGCTAATCAACCATTTCGTCTGCAGTGTAACATACTGCCCAATTACCTAATTAGATGATATCCATCAGTAGTACAAAGTTACCTTCTCATTTTAAAGCTGATATTGAATGGGAGCGGCTAATTGTGTTACAGTCAACATCACAATATAACAGAAAAAAACACAGACAGATTTAGATAGAGCTCCAGCTAAAAATACTTGCTTTCTGCCTCTTCTCTGCATCTATCAGTAGTAAAGCAGACAGTCAAATGAGATCAGAAACTGCAGCAAGACGCCTGTGTGATTGCTTTTTTAAGGCTAATAGTGTTTGTATTCAAACCACTCTAGGATACAATTCAATCTGTATTGGCAATATAGAGGCAATGCTGAAACCTGCCGCAGTTATCCAAACACATTTTCCGTCTTCTTCGGCAAAGATCCAGCAGAGGCAAAATAAAACACAATCCGTACCACTTAAAAACAGTTATAAAAACAGATAGGTGTGTGCACAGTGCCTAAAGGCTGCAACTGTAGTCTCTTAGCTGAACCGCTGTCATTATTCTCCAAAGGGACTTCTGGTGGCAGTGTGAGGCAAATGTGTTTTTTCTCAACCAAATTGTTTGTGTTGAGTAACAACTATGAAACATGTAGTTATGAATATTCATATTGGGGACTGGAAAATGGTAAAGTCAGCAATGCATTACTGGAAGAAAACCATGCAAATCGATACTATTCACAGGCCTTAGATGAGAAGAAACCATCAGAAACAGGATTTGTTCTATTTGTTTATGCATCACTTTCTAAAGGGAACAATAAGAATCTACTTTTCTTAAAGATAATGTTGAATTGTGTCCGTTTTAATGATATCCACACGCTGTATCAATAGGGCCACTCCTGTACATCTTATTACCTACAAGAGATCCCATGTGGGTGAAACTCTGCATAACTTCATGCTGAGATATCTTCATCCAGACTGTAGTGTTATGTCCTGGTAACAAACCTACTGTATGTGACCACCTGAATGTACATTATTATTCCAGTGTGGCTAGGCAAGGAAACACAAAGAGTGAATTTCATATTGAAGTCTGTCACCACATGATATTTCTATCTCCGACTGCTCAAGAACAGAACACGGACAGATGATTTTGTTGAAAATGTAAATTTTTATCAGTGTTCTTGAAAACATTTTATTTTCTTTAAGATGTAAGAAAAAATACAGAAAGAGTGTTGCCTTTGTTTTCTTTGTCAATTTTTTTCTATGGATTTGGGCGGGTTTGTGTATTTGGATGTATGTGTGTGTTGTGTTTAAGGAGTGGCCGCGGTCATGTGTGCATGTGTTAGGTGGGAGTATCACTTGTGTAGTTAATACTGACTCCTAGAACACACAAACACACAGACACACACCTTGGCTAGAGAGTATTGCTTGCTCATTGTAAATAAAACATAAAGGCCCCGTTTCCCAGGAGAATCCTACATTACTGTTTCTGCAGAGGACAGCAGAGTTTGCAGCTACTGTAGAGATGTCTGTGTGTATGACTTGCTCACTCCCAGACCCCCCACCCCCACCCCTCTCTCTCTCTCAATTCAGTTTGATTCAATTCAATGTGATTTACCAGCATGGATGTACAAAGCAATATTGCTACTGCATCAAGATCAAAGTTAAACATTTTTACATGAAAATATATATGTGTGTGTGTGTGTGTGTGTGTGTGTGTGTGTGTGTGTGTGTGTGTGTGTGTGTGTGTGTGTCTCTATGTGTGTATGGTTTTCAACAATCCACAGCAAAAACCAATAGTGCAACGATAATACTCCTTCATAGGAGCATGATTAGAAACATTAACACTGACGGTAAAGATGTGAGGGAATGAATTCCTGTGTCTCATTTCAAATCCTCTGTCTTACTGCAAAGCCATGAACATAAAACATATAGATTTCTACATTACATTATTACTCTTCACAACCAGTCAAATAAAACCATACAATATAAATTTCAATGTCAGTTATATGGAAGGCTCAGTGCAAATTTAGAGAGTACATCCACTTCAATGGGGCTACAAGGGTTGGAAATATAGAAATATGGTGTTTTCTACAGGTCGTCAGCTGCTGGTCATGTGGTTGATAAGCTATTCACACTATGTTGATTACTTTTACCCATGATCACCATTCTTCACTTGTGGAGACTTAAAGGGATAGTTCAACATTTTGGCAAATTGGCCCATTGCCACAATCCCTATAGTCATAGGAGTAGGTTCGTTACCTTGAATTGTTGGTGCAAGCTATTTTTAGAACGGCGGAGCAGAGCCGCGAGCTGCTCAGAGCTATGCTACGGAGGCTAATGGAATTTCTTGGTTTCCCTCATCAAACTCATCAAATACACAATCCAACAACTCCAAAACGCTCTGGTGGACAAGTTGTGACCTGCACATTCACCACACTATGAGATAATAAATTAAAGCCACGAGACAGAGTTGTTTTCGAGGTAAATTCATGCAAAACCGCTGATGCACGTTCCCATCTGGGACAGTTTTTCGGCAAACAGTCTCTGCATTTGCCTCAAAAACAACTCTGTCTCGTAACGTTCTGATCTCATAGTGTGGTGAATGTGAACGTCGGATTGTGTATTTGATGAGTTTGATGAAGGAAACCAAGAAATACCATTAGCCTCCTTAGCGAAGCTCTGAGCAGTTTGCAGCTCTGCTCCGCCGTTCTAAAAAATAGCTTGCACCGACAATTAAGGTAGCGAACCTACTCCTAAGACTTTGCCAAAAATGTTGACCTATCCCTTTAAACTAAAGCAAATGTGTGAGGATGCAACACGGCTACTTACAGTAGCTCCCTCACATCCCCTCAGTGTCACATATGCAGTAACACTGAGGTGATAGTGGATAGGCAGAACATACCTGTGAAGGCACATTAATGAACCAATTAGTGGAGCATAAAGATACCCCCACAAGCTATGAAAGAAAATGTGATTGGCTAATTAGTTTATCAATCTTTATTCTGTGCAGTTTGTGGCTGTGGAGGTAGAGTGAAGCATCCACTAATTAGAGGGTCAGAGGTTTGATCCCCTGCTCCTCCTGTGCAGTGTTGTGTGCTGTATTAATGAACGTTTGATTATCACCTGTGGTGTAAAGTGATGAGTGGTCACTGTGACTAGAAAAGCCATACAGTGCAAATGCAGTGCAGTCCATTTGCCATCATTATTATTGTGGATACCAGTGTAAATTTAGGAAGCTGTGGAGGAGACACCTGGCTTTCATTACTAACCTGGAAAAAAAATAGGTCACTTTTCATAGCTGCCTGACATTGACTCCCACTGACAGTCCTTTAGCACTGAGGTCTCACTAATAAGGTATGGTAGTGTACCTGGTCAGCAGGGCATCTGATTTCACTTATATTCAATTCTATTTTTTCTGTAGAGAAGTAACCCCCTTTCCCTCTCTCGTTCTCTGGGTCTGGAGTGGACTGGATAAACCTCTAAAGCAGAAGGACTATCAATACATTCTTTATTGTGGCTTCCAACAAAGCCCCTTTGAGTGCTTTATGTCGGCACTCGGCAAGCCTGCCATAAGTAGCCTTAATCATTCATAAAGAGTTATGGCTAGTGGCTGCACTGCTGCAGAGGGGTGGAGGAAAAGACTGGAGAGGAAACGAAAGAGGAAAAAAAGGTGCAGGGAAATGGGATCATAAAAAAAAAAAAAAAAAAAAAACTCGGCAAGGATGAAGGGATAGATGAGAACAGCACAAAGGAAAATAGAAACTAAAAAGGGACAACAGTGTGTTTTCTTATGGGATATAATGTTTATGTGTGTGTGCTCTCTGGATTATTGGATAAACCACTGTCTCAGCAGGAAGTGCCACTTGAATGTCCAAGTTGAGCACTGAAGCCAGGAGAAATGGGCTCTTAGATGGCACATGAATTATACTTTAGCTGCTTCACCTACCACACTCACACTGACAGAGACTGTGTCAGCATATGTTTCCAAGTTGCAGTGTGCAGTTAGTGGCCAGAGTACTCGCTGTCACCTGTGGGTCTATGCTCTTAATCTCTCTGAGCTGATATACTATAATTATCTAAACTATGAGTCAATGCACGGGTGCTGTTCATAGACTTTTGTCTTTGGTATTCATTCATTTTCCATTTTGGTGTTCCTTGCCTATATTTCTGCACACTTAAATGACAGAAATTACTATTGCAAATGACACAAAACTCAAGACACACTTTTGTTACAAGAAAAGAAAAACAAAAGGTGAAAATATTCTCTTTGATTGGCTACAGATGACTCACATCAGATGGAACTATAACACTTTGCAACTATTCGGAGCAGGACAGCTTATACAGTACACCGACTATGCAAATGGTGTGAGGCTCCACAAATTACACAATGCCAGACTTGTGACATAGCAACGTTGGACTGTCCATCTGGTCACAAAAAGAGGAAAGAACACTCCATAGGAATGAATTATAGGGAAAGTTTGTCAATGAATAACAACATTTTGTTGATCTCTCTATTCTGACTGTCTTCCTAACTGAGCTTGGCCGTGTGCTTCCTTGTCCCCGTGTGTGACACTTTCAGAGCTGAGACTCCCCAGCAGTGTTGTTATCAGGGAAAGAAGCTGTTCACTCTCCTCTCACCATTCCCCAACAGCAGGTCTGACGATCAGAGAGGGAAACACAAAATCATTGTCATCAATCCATTGGTCAGCCGGAGCAGGCTTTTCAGTAAACACTCTGGGGACCGTATGACCCTCCCCACAGTCCTCAGCTCTCTGGAAGACCTCATGTCAGTGTCAAGTATCAGGTGTTTCCTCTGATGCTCTTGGGAGATGGCCCAGCTCAATGATGACAACCTCAACAAATGTAGGCTTGTCAGTAGCATACAAGAGCAGAGTATTTCTACATGAGATATTATGAAGCAATGAAGCAACATCCCTGGTCTGGGGTCAGCTGTCCGTCTGACCTTCACCATCTGCCACATGTCAACCAATGAGATGTAAAGAGGTGTAAGATGATCTCAGCAAACAAACATAAGTAAATGTTGATCTTGTTTGAGCCTAATAAACACACTGCCATCATCATACAACAGAGAGGATTCCTCAGCCTGTTCCTCAACCTGCACTTTAGAGATTCAGTGGAGATGCTTTAAAGCTGACCTGATCTGGAGCCGTCCTCCTGCTTGCCTCATTCTCACTCCAAAGGTCGTTTTTATGCCGTTTGAGTCATTTCAGTTAATATATGTCACTTCCTGTTTTATTTTGGTAAGTTACTAATACATTTTGTCCTGTTCAGGTACTTACTGATCTTTCTGCCGCTCCATCAGAATGTCTTCCATAGGTCTCATTGCCTCCAGTCCAGTGTATATCTACTCATCTCCTCCCTCCGTTAGCTGCCAGTTTGTCTTCATCTTTTCTGTTCTATAGTTTTCTCTGTGATTTTTCTAGTGTGATTTAAACTTTTGGAATTGTTTGCTGGATTGAGTTTTGTGTCTCATTTATTGGATACTTTTGTCTGAGTGCTGTACACCTTTTTTGTACAATAAAACTTTGTGAACTGAACTTTTACCAAAATGAGTCATTTTTGGGTCTAAACTATGTGCACAGGACAACTCAACCATTCGTCCATTTTCATAACCCAACAATCAACACTCAACAACTGCTTTACCATGGACGGAAACACCAAAAGCCTGCAATGCAAAGAATGTAAAGCATGACTGATGCGCAAAGCCTTTACCTGGTTTGAAGACCAGTGTAGGTTGTAGAGAATGCACAGGTATCAAGTACAGCTCTCATTAGATATTATCTGGCACAGACCTGTCAACCAGTTTTTAAATCTACCACTCTTCAGTTCAGTGTATTGCAACAGGAAACTGGATGTCCCAAAACACCCCAGAATCTGATGCTGTGCCATCAATTACTGACACAGCAGCAAAACAATCTGATGGTCCTGAGGAAGGTGAGTCCACAGCTGTCTCCCTTGCTTGCATGGAAGTAAGGGAAAGACAAAGACAATGGTATGCAGCAAAGAGTCAACTCTATCTAGAGTAAAATTTGTGCAACAATTTTAGTCTCCTTCCGGTATTTCAGTATCTTAAAAAGGCCTTTACAATAAGAGCTTTTGTTTGCTGCATAAACATTAATAAAAGTCTATTTGAGCTTTCACATAGTCTCTGCCTTTCATCATCTCTGTTCTGGATACAATGTTTGCATTGAAAGTAGTGGAAAATAAAATACAGCACTAAAATGTGGTCCCGTAGTGTGGGACCTGCCGCCCTCCCTCCAAAAGCCCCAGACTATTTTATTTGTGCTATCACTTTTGTTTCCCTTAGACAAAACTGGTCTAGTCTTTTCTGCTTGATTACTTCTGTTATTAAGGTCCCATTCTGTGCATCTCTGCCCCCATTCATATTTAATGAAGCCTCCCTTAAACCCTGCATACACAGGAACACTGCTCATCAACACAAGCAGCAAACACACACTGAACTATGCTGACAACAACTGCAAATAACTAAAACAATCAGACAGTAAAACTCGAGAGGGCAAAAATTCAAAAACTCTGTCCACTATCAAACTCCCAGGATGCAATGCAAGGAGAGAGAGAGAAAGAGAGCAAGAGACAGGCAGAGAAAGAAGGGAAGAGAGAGACAGGGCTTCTTAACCAAATAAGATATTGATTAGGGAGACACACACCTCATCAGGGCTTCCGGCTGACACTCAGATAAATGGGTGGCCATTCATTATAGGGAATGGGAGTGAGTGAGAGAGGGAGGGAGAGAGAGCAGTGATGTACAACAGTTGGGGAAAAAAAGGTAGAATGAGGTAAAAACAGTGGAAAAGATAAGAAGCCAGGGAACAAATGTACAACACAGTGGTATTGTGAAGGAGTTTTGTGTGCAGTTTAGAGGAGGAGATGATCTGAGGCCAGGCAGAGAGAGCTGGGAGCACCGGGCTGGATTCAAAGGAATGGTTCCGACTCAGATGGAGGCTGTAGTGGAGATCAATAGCATCCCAGCATCAGAGAGAGCAAACACTGACTCATGCTGGGCTTACTGGGCCCATACAAACAAGGATGTGCTATACACATACAGTGATATACTGTACTTTTTTTTTTTTTTTTTTAAACCAGCCGCGACAACATGGATGTCATTGTTTTCACTTTGTGTAGAGTGCAGACAGCTTGTGTAGTAGGAACAACCACACATGAGATTGGTAGTGTTATGGCAGGTGTTTCCATGTCTGTCTGTCTGGGCCCAGTCCTTTCTGTGAGAGTGTCACCTGCATGATGCAGTCATGAAACTTTACAGTTGTGTGGATTAGATCAAAGAGAAGGCTGAAAAAAGTTGGATATGTATGTGGTCTGACTCATGACCGTCAACGCTGAGTGACTGCTGTGATCCCATCACAAGATGATCTCTGGTTTGACTCCTTCTGTGCTTGACAACCGCTTTTCCCTCTTTTTGTCGGTGTGCAAAATGTACTGAAATACACCAGATATCATGAACCCCAGCTAGGATCTACACAGACGTTTGTCTACACAATAATCTGTGGTCATCTAAAATGTGTGTCTCATTGGTCCTTCTTTAGATGCCTCATTCAGCCAGTTCTGTTTCTGTGTGCATACAAAATAGTTTGCTGTAAATGTGAGAAAAAACTGAGGAGGGAACGTGCAATTGCACTAAATTTTCAGTTCTGTGTAGATTTGTCAGCTGCACATTCATGCTGCGGATATCTGTTTCACCATGACAGGACTCAGGTTTGGTGACTGGAGAGGAGACTGCAGTTAACCAATTAGAGATGTCTTGTGACATGGAGCACTACAATGCTGGAGACAGCACTGTGAGATTCAAACCATGATAAAAAACAAGTGAAACAAGTTGAGTCCATAAATTCACATTGATGTTGTCAAAGTCTGACCCTTCCATCTGCTGTATTGCAGTTCATCTATGGTGACTGAAAATCACAATAGACTTCAGAAAACCACAATCAAAAAGAGATCAATTTGGGAAACACTCACATTACAGTTGTGCCACTGAGATGAAATTATTCCTTATTGTAATGTCTGATGTGAACTAGGGATGTGAACATGTACTAAAATATGTACACGTGTACACTGTGCAATTTTTTTCGTGTATACGCTTCAGGACCGCTATAGGTTGCTATAGCCTTATTTTTGTTTAGTCTGATATGCGCAGCCGGTGGAAGCACTGACACTGCAAGCCATGCCGGTGTTACACCGGAGTGGAGGAGACCCGACGGTGGATCCCCCCCGACACGCACCGCATCGTAACTGGAGAGATCCGCCCGGTGAGCGTTCAGAGTCGACCACCGTACCCCCCCCCCCGGGTCTCGGCGTCTCGCTGACCTCCGCCCTTCCTGATCCGCCGCAAGTTGCAAGAGCCCCGCGGAGCCCAGACTCTCCCCTCCTCTCCTACACTTCAGCACCTGTCCTGGGCTACAGCTTGGCTCGCTCCACCGTCCTTTACGTTTGAAGTATAACTAATAATAATGCAACGTATAGCCTAACTATACACGCGTATGAGTGATCAGAACAGTAAATTGTTTACGCTACTTTTAAAAGGAGTAATAAGTCATTTAAAACGAGGAGCGAGCCGAGCCGACACAGTGCAGCGGCAGCCCAGGACAGGTGCTGAAGTGCGGATGAGAGGAGTGGACAGACCGGGCAGGAGCAACCAGCCCAAAGGCGTCTCGTCAGTCCTCGGCCGTCTTTAATGTCTCTAGACACCCCTTTCAATCCGTTTAAGGTTATTTGTTTGTGTTTAAGGAGGCTACATTTGCATAGAATATTTTTTGGCAACCAGATAAGCAATGTCTGACCCAGCGTTTATTTCGGATGGGTGTTTACGGTTTACTCGGTGGCGGCGCCATCACACCGCACTCACACACATTTTGTCTGAAGGAGGGAAGCGTGTCACCGCATCATTTTTATTAAATCATAGTTTTCTCTAAATTAAGACAGTGTGAGGGACTATTTTTCACCCAGCCCCCCCAAAATGGAGGGTAACGTTACGCTATGTAAAAAAAAAAAAAAAAAGATTGTGTGTATCGTTTATCGTTTTTACTAAACGTTTACAGTTTCATTCCGTGTAAACGTTTACACATGTACAAAGTCACACCCCTAATGTGAACATTAGTAACTGAAGCCCATGACTTGTATCTGCTGTATTAAATTCACTGGATTATTGCCACAGATTGTGCAGGTGCATATAAAGTGCTCGCAGAGTGTATCTCTTCGTCCTTTCTATGGTGCACTATAAATCAAATTAATTAATTAAATAACAAATTAAACGTCTGCCTCTATTAGTGCGCAACACGAGACAACATTGTTAAGAGTGTGTGAGCAGAGGCCCAGAGTGCCAGAGCACAAATCTTATGAATCATCAAGTTGTCACACAAACAAGTAAAAGCAGAAACTCTGTAATTAACTTTTGAGCTGTGCAAGAGTTTAAACTACATATAAAGTTGTATATCAAGGCTGGGGAATGAATGTAGTGTAGATGAGACCTGGAGCAGTGGTCGGTGAGTCAGTTTGGTCTCGGGCCAATTTTATTTTACAATCCATTAGATGGTGAGCCAAAATATAATCAAAGGCTATTCTGAGAAATTGACTGATAAAAACACAACAGGGATTTGCTTTGTTATTAGTGACCATATATGTTTGACTGATTCACTGAATGAGTGTAATATTTCTAATTTTTCTCATATTACGCCTCATAAATCGGCTTCTCCAGAGGAGTTTCCTCTTTGAACTTCAGCATAAAAGCTTCTTAAAACTTGGAATTAATCTTTACGCAAAGAAACTTTTATTTTGTAGGCAAAATGACTACAAAGGAAGCTAATCTGTGGATAATCTCTGTACTATGAGCGATTTTACCATCAGGCATTGTACAGTGCAGGCCACGACCTGATGTGACTGAGTCTGTTATTCACAATCAACATTTACAAGAGTATGATAAGCATCTTTCAGGTGAGGATGGATGCTCTATTTGGGCACAACAGCTAAAATTATAAAATAATCTGACAGATATTGCTGCGGTTATTGCTGGCGAGCCACTTTAGGCCCGTGGGCTACCAGTCGCCATCTGCTGATCTACTGTATCTGTGTCCATTCATGACTCTGAAATGACCTCACTATGGGAAACAAATGCAGGTCTTTAAATTAACACAGAGCCCTGAGCTAAAGCCCGCCTCTCTCATTCATCATTTGGCATAAAGTTGGATGCATCTACAATCCCACACACATGCACTCTCTCTCTCTCTCACACACACACACACACACCATCACTTCCAACACGGTCACGTCAGCATGTAGGGCCATAAAAAGGATACTTAGAGTACAGTTTGTTCCCTCAGAAATGCAACAGAGGCAAACAGCACTGCACCACCCAAGCATTTTCTCATTGCTTTACGATCCATTTTCACTATCCAGTGAAACAGATTACCACATTAGCAATCTCTGTTGAATTCTCACACGGCTTAAACGCGTTATGTGTGTTTTTGTTGCAATTAGCTGTGTTTAGGTATTGTTCCTGCGAGTGTGCTTGCATTTGCCTATACGACTTCTTAAGTGGACTTGCAGTGGAAATACATTCAGGCACACTGACATATAATAATTATAATGAACAGAGAAAAGTTTTGATGGGGGAACTAAGTAAGGAAAGTTTTTTTCTGGGTGGAAACAGCTTGAGTTTGCTTACATCTAGATCTCTGGCTGATTGATAAACAAAAAGAACTATGAATAATGCATGTGGTGAGTATTACATTATACTATTACAGCTTTAAGATAATTTGTGTTTTGACAGCTGAGTTTACTTGTTTTGAGACTCTAAATTTCCCTTTGCCTCCATTGAACTAAGTGGAAAAAAGCAGCTGCTAAGGAAGGAATGTGTTCCTTGCAGAACAGAGGGCATTTTAAGGTACAGGGATCAATACAGAGGGTTTTTTGGCTTCAACACTGACATTATCCATGTGCATCTATGCCACTCTTGTGTTTAAGGCCTTTCAGCTAATTTAATATTAGGATAATAAAAGTTATAGAAAGAGAAAGATGAGCAAATGCACTCCACGGAAAAGGAGAAAATAAGGAGATGACATCATGGGACAGAGTGGTAGAGGAGTAGGGGAACAGATATCACTTTAAAGCAGAATGTCCAAGCAGGAAGTAGGCTAGTGGTGATGACAGTGTTGGTACAGCCCAGTCTGGTCTGGGTTCAGTCATGATGGCTTCTGGCCAACACACAGGCTCAGACATGAACAGTGTAATCCATAGATCTCCATACATACGGATTCAGCATCTGACAAATCTCATGACACCTTTTGTGATGTTGGAGCTGCCACTGTCCTGCCTCACAGCTCTCAAGGTCACTCCACAGCGCCTTTACTTTAGCTTTCTAGTCTATTCATCCTACAGCTTGTGTTCACTAACCCTTTTTCCCATCGTGTTTTATGTTGTGCACATTTTAACATTTTTACAGTCCTCTGAATAACAAAGACTATTACTGTAGATTGTGCATTTGGACTTATGTCAGGCCCTCCCAACCACCCTGTATGGCAGGAGCTATAGAAGGGGCTCAGAGTAAATACTATTATACTGTAAGTAGTATTTTACTATTACAACTAATTTTCTCTCTTGAGTTTGAAATGCTCTATACATCCCATGATGTGCAACCTGCTCACTGCTCTGAGTCACTGCTCAAATTAAAATACTTGGCTAAATGATTATAAATCATAGAAGTGAATCTGAGCTTGTTTATTGTGTCACAACTTTCATAAAATACTGATTTCTGATCCTTGGCCCTGGATGTCTCTTACCACATATCACTCATCTGGACACTTGCTCCTGTTGCTCTCTGAACTTCAAATGTACACTGTGGTTTGAAACTTCATTTCTCTGAAAGCTATCCAGGAGAGAGCCAGGGGAAATGTAAACAATGGCCAGTGCATAAGAATCACTTAAAGAGTTTTATGAGTCTGTCATAACTTTGGTCAAACTTTGTTCACTCACTACAGTAATAGGTAGAACAAATACATTATCCAACCACTGTTAAAATGACTCAACAAATTGAGCCTGTGAAAATGAAAAATCTTCAGCCGTATAAAAACAGACATTCTCTATAATACCATGCTCTCATTAAAATGTGATCTATACAGCATGTCATCCATACAGCATGACATTAAGAATAAATCGGCAACCGGCAGGTTGATAGGTTACCTGACTTGACCTCGTCCTCAGATTACACAAACCTATCAGAAGCTACTAGCAGTGGCAGTCACTAAAAAGGTTCCTCTTATATTATTATTACAAAAAATATTTATAGAGATCTGATCACAGCACAGTCAAAGACAATAAGAATGCCTGTTAGTATGAGTTTTAAGACCATTATCCAGATGTGACATAAGGGCTACGTACTTGGTTCCAATCTACCCTGGGCACTTCCTGTGTGTCATCTCCCTCTCTTTTCCTGTCCCTATGTAAAATATATTTCTGTATTTCCCCTTTTTCAACCCAGAAGCTCTAGGATGAACAGTGCTGTTTGTATGCTCAGTTTAAATAAGGACACAAGCTTAAAGTGCATGAACATTGCTCAGTGTGAAATAAAAGTGAAGCCTGTCACTTCAGAGTCAGTTATGTACAGCCGGTTCATTAAAGGTGACGAGGTTCGGGTTGCAGACAGCGCTGATGCCAGGTTCAGCTTCTCTTCAAGCCTCTGCCTACGGTGATGTAACGGAAGCCTCCTGCGCTTTTGTCTTGCTTTCCTTACCTTGGCTGCCTGAATGTAACCCCCTACCCCTCCCTTTCTTTTCCAATTGCTCCCTCCCTCCCTGAAGATGCAAAAAGATTTCTAATGAGCAAAGCACCACAATGATTCTCTCTCATGACCCCTTCAGAAGCCTCAGCAGAGACCATCGATTTCAGCAGGTCTCGGCTCTCTCCTCTCCTTCCACCGCCTCCTCCCTCCTTCCTAAACAGAGTGGAGTATCTTCAGTGGGCCTTTTAATGCCACTCCACATCTTAGTGGCTGCACTATTGAGTGTGTGCTGATTGGTTTAGCTGGTAGAGTTATGGAGAGGGGAAGGGAGTGATAAAGGCCAGCGTCAGTCAATAGATAGAAATGACCTGCGCTGCGAGCTGAGGCCGTGAGGACTCTAACTGCTCTGCCTAACAATATTGGAGGAGGCGACATTAAGATGTGTGAGTATTGTTGCGTGTAGGTTTGTGTGTACAGCTTTCTTCCTGGACATAAAACTAAAACACTAAACTACACAGACACACTTTACAAAGATTTTGTTTTGGAGTTGCACTGTCTCAGTTGAGTGACCTGCCTTGAATCCAGACTGATATGAGAAGATATGCAGACAGTTGACACAAATGTCTAATTTAAATGTCTTGGAAAGAAAGTTAAGAAGAGAAACAGCCCTGGTGTCTTAAAGTGACCTGCATCCTCTGTGTTCTTCTACTCATTCTTCAGGTTTTTCCTTTTATTTGCCACCTGTCTGTAATTCTGCTTTCCAGTGGGGAGTGTCTTGCAGAGGTAGACAAAATCTATGGACACACTTGACTCTCAAAGTAGTTCACAAACAGAGTCAAATCTCAGACATGAAAATGGAATAAAAAGTCATGAGGAGGCAGGAGTGAGTGAGGTGGGACGGACTGCTACCAGAGTTACACAGTCTGAAGTAGGAGGAGGTGGTGGTGGAAAAAGAAAAAAGAAGAAGAACCTGTAAAAAGAAAACAAACTCTTCACTACACTACACTTCAAAATATACAAAAAAGGTGAAAAGTCAAAAAGCCTTCTTATTCTGTATCTCATCTCTCTGTTTAGCTCGACTTGTATAAAGATGTGACCTCTGTCCAGGTCACTCATAGCACTGAGGAAAATGCTGCTGACTGCAGGACTGAGCAGGCTGGTGAGGTCTGTCTCAGTCACAGTCGTATGGCCACTACACCAATCCAACCAACACTGTTGCTGAGAAAGTTGTGAGAGAATGATTAGACTTAAAGCAGAAGTAAGCGGAATGTTTGTGTTAATATAAGTCTTAAATAGTTATATCGTCTGACAGCAATCACTTATATAGAGTGTTTGGTCAGAAACACGGGTCTGAAGGTCACTCTGCTCTGCTGTAAGCCAAGGAGAAAACTTTCCTTGTATCCTACAACCTTTATCCAATGAGGAGAGAGAACGGCATAAAGGGGCAGTCCTCTCTGTGTATGAAACCAAGGGATGCGCGTGAATGTGGTGACGTAGGGACGAGGGCGGGGACTGCTAACTCCATCCGCTGACAGGAAGTTAGCCAAAACGACCGTATCGCTTACTTCTGCTTTAATTTGTAAAACTACACCTGGCTTTTATCAGCATCTATGGTCCAACCTCAGGAACTGAAACACTTTAAAGTGTTCAGTGATACCATCAGGATGTACCTTTTCCTTTAAAGTAATTTAAAAGTAATTAAAGATGACATCTACAGTACAGTTCTTTGCAGTGGTGCTGGGATTTTAGAAAGAGTCAAATCCAGAATCTGTGGCCACGGTATATCTTTACAGTCTCCAAAGACAGAGGGTGTACAGTGTATGAGGTCTGGAGAGAGGTGGTGGGGCCTCAGTCCTCTGCAGGCCCAACAGAAGAAAGGATACATTTAGAGTCTGGAGATCAAAAGGAGGCTGAATTGCTGGGCGCCTCCAATAGGATGCTGTGTGGTATATAACAGGTTTCAGAACATTGCTTTGATGGATGCTTCCTCTCAGTATTTCTTTGGACTGGAGTGAATAAACGGGCAGACGAGGCAGATGTTGTAGCTGCGCTCAAATACTGGGCAGCTGTTGCAGGAGGGTGCTGACGTCTGCAGGTTTACAGCAAGTTTCTACTGTGACTTGTTCAGGTCGGAGGACGCAGTGAATCCAAAGGTGTCCCTTTGTCGATCTGCCGAGGGTCTCCCAACTGGGGATGGGCTTTTCAAAAGAACATGTGTGTGTGTAAGTTGGCGTGGTGGAAATGTCCTGGCTCTCACTCAGCTGTGTGTGGCTGATTAATTCACTTGTTTGTTTGGGAGGGTAGTCAAGAGATGTACTCGAGACTAATCCTGGATGCCTGGATGCTCGGCAGTTACATGGGAGTGTGTGTGTGTGTGTGTGTGGTTGCTGCCCAATACAAAGCTCTACAAGGAGGCAAACGAAGGGTCAGGCACAAACATCCATGCACATAATCCTGCACATGCACATAAACATATCTTGAATCAGTATTAATTAGATTTCCTATGGAGAGCAGTGTATATGGATGTGGACTTTAGAGGTCTAAGTCACTGTTCAAATCACACCTGGTCAAATCTTCAGACACTGAACGCATACTGTGGTCCCATATTCTAGCTTGGGCTCTTTTCAAGATCCCATCGCTGCTTCAGAGAACTGTACAAACATGTTGGATCCACCCCGAGTAATCCAATCACATGTGTCCAGCTATAACTACAAGGTGCACCCATTCAGAGGTGGCCTATGGCTGCAGGAGGAGTGTGAATGCTAATCCATCCTGAGCCACATGATATCCTCTGCCACAGACTAATTTGTCCCACTGCAATCTCAAAATGAAAGAAAACTATTTTTACACTCCTTACAGTGTTTCCCATTCACTGATTTATAATACTGACAGTGACAGTCACAAATAGACTGTCTATTTTATTGTAGGGCTGTGCACGGTGCATTGATCCAATCAGCCTCATCTCCCTGTCCATCTCTCTCCCTCACACACACACATGACAAGTCGGTCCACCCGCAAACAACAAGGCATTCGGGTTTATTTGCAACAGTGAACTGAGATCAGATCTTCACCATCTAAAGACGGGTGTGAGCTGGTATACTGAGAGCTGTCCACTTGTGAATCGTATAAAATAGAATAGAAAAACACTTAATATAAAAACACACTGCACATTTACTTCTGCACTTGTGATTGAGGGCAGCTCTGGTCTCAACTTGTAGCTACATCTTTGTCTGAATTCCCATCGCTGAGGGTGTAGGCGTATGTCTGTAGTGGATATACAAAGACAGATAAGTTGATATACGCATGCATATTATGCAGACACAATCTCACACACAGGTACAGAATTATACCAATCCTGCCTTTCTTAAGGGGCCCTGCGCCACCAGAACAATAGTTTTGCCCTACAGAGTGCCTGTATGAAATATAACCCCATTCCCCCAGCCAGGAACCTGTGGTTTTGTGATAAATCGCTCTCTGAGCTGCTATATACAAGAGGAAAACATGCATAACCATGACCTGGGCACAGGACACAGCACCGCTGCTTAGAGCCCACACTGCATAAAAAAAAATGTGAGTGCTTTAAGTGTTGCATTCTGATCGGTGTTTCCAATCTAGGTTCATGCGGGAGCAGCTTTATCTGCAGCAGGTTTACAGAATCCATCGAAAGCAAATGGGTCAGCAGTTTAGCTTTTAGTATAATTTGCTGCCTTTATCTTCAAGCATGATCTTTTTTCTATAGGCTATCCCCAGGTCCTGATGAAGTCTTTAAATCTTAATCCTAATTCTTACAGATGGAAAGGTCTTAATTATTTACACCCTGACTGGCCCTTTTCTCTGTTGGGCTATTTGACAGATGCTAATCTTTGAAAGACGAGAGAGGAGGAGAAGGTAGAGGGGAAGGAAGAAGAGACGAGGGGTATGGGAGATAATAAGAGAAGGAGATAAGAACGGGGGAGAAAAGGAGAAGGGGGGTTGGTGATGGTGAAGATGGTGGGGAGGACGGGGACAAGGGGGAGGAGACAGGAAGAACCTCCCACTGGACTCACACAGCTACAGCAGGTACTGACACATGAGCTGCTCTTTAAAAGGACAGTTTGGGTTTATTGCTGGGAGCTTGTTTGAAGCAGTCATGCATCTCTTTGTGTAGAGGTCTGACTCGGTCAACCAGCAGAGAAAAACATGAAAAAAGTGTTTTAGAAACAGCCACCAAAACAATCCAAACGGCTGCGTACAGAACATCTTCATCTTCACATAAAAAGAGCACTTTCATTTGGCAATGGCTTTATTCAACCACTGAGCCACTGTGTTCCTCCACACAGCTCACCTATGGAGAGCACTGTGCAGCTGAGTGAATCAGGAAGCACCGTGATACAGTGTGCTCTGTAGGTGTGCATCATACCGCTGTGACACATTCATGAGAAGCACCTTTTCAGTCTCCAGCTGGTCGAGGATATAAATTAAAAGTATCAAACAACAGTGTGGTATTCTAAGGAGTGAAATGCTCTGAAAGCCTTTAAGTCTAACATGCTTTTGTGAGTCACTGTTCCAATTATATCAGATTAAAATAATTAGCCACACATTTGTCTCTGAGGCATCCGAAAAAACAGAGCGATGGCCTTTTCCTCTGTTAGTTACGTTTTCTCATCCCCCAAGCCATCATCTTTTTACGCAGCCATCCCTTAAACCCCCTCTCTGCTATCCTCAGTGGTCAAACAACATGGCAAACACAGAGATGCTGTGGGGAAAAGTTACAGCGCAACAGCGGCTTGATAGAGACAAATTATAAATTGAATTTCTATCCTCCAGAGGTCGACGTTTTCATTAATTTGTCCTTACTGCAAACACTCATTCCTTAAATCCCCCTTTGTGTCCTTTTTCATTGTTTGAAAACTTTAATACTGAGCCATATTAATTAATGGATGCTCTCTCTGCAGTGAGGAAGCAGAGGTAATGCAGGACATCAGGGATCTATTTGGCAAGAATGGTTTAAGTCTCCGGGCGCCTATTTAAGATATTGTCACAACACTAGCTTGGTTTTCCCCTTTTTCCCGTCTCTGTTAGTGCTCTTCCTCTTTGTTTTACTCTGTCTGTACTTCTCATGTTTGTCCTGTTGTCTGTCAAAGTCTCTGGACCACAGAACAGACGCATCCTACTGAGTATCAAGTATTCTCTCTTAGAGGGAATCCACTTCACATAGCTGCTTCAAAGACACTGTGTTTGACCATTATAATATCCATATGGTGTGTTTTATATATAAGACATAACATATAGTATCAGGGGAAAATTATTAAACCTTCCCAGGCGGCTCATTTTTGGCAAGATTTTGGCAAAATTATAATCTGGTAAGTATTAGACGGTAATCAGTGACATAAGTGATCTGACATATCGATGATAAAATATGGTCATTTGTGTAAGGAGCAGGGGCCTACCAATCAAATTAGTCTCAGACAACTTTGGTTGGATGTCTGTCAGTTAAACTGCCAAATCATGCAGCGCCATCTTGAGGACCTACCAGGGACCGAGGCACAGCTATGATCACAGACTGTATGGGCTACCATGAAGATGTCTCAGTCTTTATTTCTCCATAACAACAGACTAACTCTATTATCCTATTACACGGCTTATGAGTGAAATAATTAATTTGATCAAAATATGACTTTTATCGATTTATAAATTGCATCAATTAGCAAATTTGCTAAATGTATCCCTCCTCTGGTTGTGTGCATTTGTTTTAATGAAGCCTTTGATAATCAATCAGCGGATTGATGGATTACCATATACATGTTACGATGTGTGTATTTGTGTAGTCATATCTGTCATAAACAAGAGATTGCGGTTTACGGGTCGTGGACTCGCTGTACCACGAGACGAGAGCTGTGACACCGGGTCTGAGGCTCTGATCGCAGGTTTGGTTTTCAGCAGCGGTGTGGAAGGCAGAGAGCCTCCACTCTCCCACAAGTCATTCATCTTAAGCTGCGTTCACACCGGACCTTTTGTTTTTAGAACGAGCGACGAGTTTACATGTTAAGTGAATGCAAACGAGCGATGGAGCGTTTTATCGGCCAGGCGAAAAAACGCTGGGGCTCGGAGCGACAGCGACGGAGCGTTTTTTCGCTCAAGTCGCTTGAGCGAAAAAGCGTTAGATACGATACGAGCAACAGCGACAAAAACAAAAGGTCCGGTGTGAACGCACCTTAACATCACAATTAGTCCCAAGCTGTAGGTGGTGGTGGACGGGGCATAACAAATGATCTACATCTCCCATCTGAAAACCATGTTTAACTAAATATTAATCATAGCAGAGAAGTTTAACATAGTTTAAACATCTCTGGAGAGGAACAGGTAGATGCAATATGCAGAACCGTGGGTAGCTGCCACATCAAACCAGTATGATTCCACCTCTGAAAATGGAATATTAACAAAATAACCATAAAGAGCCACAGTCTGTAATAATGGACATCAAAGACATATTACCTTGTAATTTAGAGAACAGTATTCACGGTAGTTACAGGGGTCTAACAACCCCTTTCACCTGCATTATTGTCACAACAGAGCACATGAACAAACACAAAATTTGAGCACCACAAAAACATCAGACCGAGTGAAGACAGCTGTTGCATGCACATCCCAACAAGTAAAAATGAGTCGACACAAACAACATAAACTGTTTCCGTCACACAGGAATCCAATGCCACTCTCCAGTGTGAAGTTCCTACCTAACAGACATGTTTGCTCTACAGTATATACAATAGCAACATAACCTGCTGCACAGACTTGCAGTCTAACAGACACCCTTGCTTCCTCATACACATTGAAACATCAAGCTGGTGTTTTGAGAAATATACACCCTGGAATCCATGTTGAGGAAGCTCCATGTTGGAAATTGCTTTGGTCTGAATGCAAGGCTGATGAAGAAAGAGGAAGAACGAATCAGATGTGAATGAATCCTGTAACTGTCCACGCCCCTCCCTGCCACCACGATCTCTGTGTCAATAGCCACTTTGATTGTGTTTGGTTGAACTTGTTTAAAGTGGAATCATGTAAACTCTTGGACTGTACTTGGTTTAGTGAGCTAGCTGTGTTACACAAAAGTCTTATGGGAGATATGAAATACCTACATAACACACACACAGTATGGCTATCTAATGTTTAGTTCAAATATGAACGTGCAAGTACACAGGCATATGTTTGAACATAGCCAAATGCAAACTATATATGCAACCTACACAAACACACACACAATCAATGAGCCTGAGGCAGCCCTGCAGCTGTCTTCCACTGTCTGCTGTTTTATGGAGGTGAGAACAAACCGGCTCCATCCCCACAGCCCCTCATCTCTACATCCCTCCATCTCCCCTCACACTGTCTGTCTGTCAGGACCATCTGGACTCTTCCACTATGTGTCCTCCAGCAGGTCCTTTCCCATTACGTACTATATGACATGAAGACCACTGTGCAATATGTAGCCTAAACTTTTTTCTCCAAACCACTGTTGAAAAATAAGTCTGTTCATACAATGAAAAAGTGAAGATATGGTTGTTTTTAGAAACAAACAAACTAAGTTTTAGTTATGGAAGTGCTGTCACGGTTACAATATAAACCACTACATGGTGGGTTTGGAACGTTTGTGATCATGGTTCACAAAGACAAAGGTTGACTGCTACAATCACTAGCAGTATTGAAAACCAAAGTTTTGTTGTCCATCCACCCCAAACTCTGCATGCTGTGGACTGTGTTATTATAAATAATGGATATCAATATTTTCATAAGCTCTGGGTTGAAAAACAGTAGATCAATATTTTAACAGTGCAGCTGACCAACAGAACAAACCACAGTACTCTTATAAAATGGCTATTTCCGTTTGTTCCTGCTCCTCGTTCAGCACAAACAAGTGAGGCCATGATTGTGTGACCTTAGACTTTCTGTTAATGAATTCAGAGTCTCTGTTGGTACATTACTTTGTTTTATTCCTCTTTCCCTATTCCACTGCAAACACACTCAAAATGTTCAGACAATACTTCCTGTTTTTCAGAGTTTTCTTTGGAAGACTTGGTACGATCAGATGCTTAAGAGAGTGTGCGTTGGACTTTTTATGAACTTGCTTTTGATTTATTACTTGTAATAGCAGTTGATAATTTGCAAAAGCAGTATTTATTAAAATAAATACATAAAGGAAGTACAACAGTCTGGGTTGATTATCAACTATATTTTTTCTTGGAAAGCCAGTAATATAAAAAATTACTGTTAATTTGACATTTGCAAAATAATACAATTAAATAGTTTCCAACTAATAATATTACTTGTGATTGAAAATGTTGATTGAAAATGTTGACTTATACAGTATTATGTGCAGCATTTTGCATATAGGATTTCCAACTGTGCAGGTAGATTAAGATGTAACCATGCAGCTAAAAGCATCTTTTATCTCAGGGAAATGTAATGTTTCACTCTGTTCACCTGGCCACACACCTGTCTGGAGTCTGAGTGGGGCCTGGAGGCCTCTGTGCACAGCTGCCCTACCTGCATCAGCTGAGCGTCTATATGTGAGATGTTCAAGGAACATCGTTAAGTTGTAGCATTTATACCGAGAGCCTGCAGGTGAGGCGTTTAGGGAGCATCATTAAATTGTAGCATCTACTGAGAGCCTGCAGGTGAGGTGTTTAGGGAGCATGAGTAAATTGAAGCATCTACTGAGAACCTGCATTTGAGTTGTTAAGGGGACATCTGTAAATTATAACTACAAAAATTAACTCAGTTTAGAGTCTCTGCGTGCACATCAACCACACACTGCGACACACACCGCCATAACTAAAATCCCATCCTGTGTTTGTTTATCTGAAATGATGCATATCAGCTGCTATGTTATCAGGTCTACACTCTAAAATATCAGGTTCGACATTGTCTCAAAAATCTTGTATCATGTCACATCCCTCCTCCTTTGTGTTTTCCTCTCCTCCCTTTTCAATCTGACTTTTCTCCTGTCTTCAGCTGCCCCCCTCCTCACCATCTCATGTCACCTCTCCTCTGCACCTCCCCACCCTTCTTCCTCAGCAGCTCTATTTAATTGCATGTCATAATGAAATCTCATTGAATCAGGAACAATCCAGTGCTGCCTAATCAAATTAACAATGTCCTCCTTTGATTTTCAATTATTCCTCCTCTAGGCTCTATCTAGCTCCATCTTATAGCTTTATTTAATACATCTATTAGCTGTGATCAACCCGTTCAAAGGCATGAAGCCTGTAGCCATGACTCACATTTAGAAGCTCATGCACATTTTAGAGGTACATACACAGAGCAACAAAGTCGACTAACATTAGCAGAATATTGTTCAGGTTATTTTTATCCCACATGTGTTGCCAGATGAGTAAAGGCTTTAGCAAATTGGGACAATTACAATGATGTCAGGTTAAGACAAGATACAATTACTTTAATGATCTCTGTGGGGAAACTGAGTTGATGTGGCAGCAAATAGTGCTAACCGTGACGTGACATGACAAAGAATAATTGTAATGTGTTATATGACTGTAAAAATAGAGCAACTCAAACTCAACTACATGCAGAAAGAAAGATTTTTAAAAGTTCTGAACTTGTGGTAACAATACCAGAGCTCAGCTGCATCTGCAGGCCGCCGTGACTCATCCATCAATACCTGGCTCCTGATCCAGGCTACACAAAGTAGCCTAGATGCAACCTCTGCCTAGCTGTTCAGTCCAGGACGTCCTGATGTATCCAGAAGAACTTCTACATCAGGTGGGATTTGTAATCGTTACAGTGTATCCTATAGGTCTAGAGATGGATTTGACTGGAGTAACACCACAGGCAGATGATCAGGAGGCTTTTTAATCAGATGATCAACCAGCTACACCGCCTCATTTCAATGGGAAGGAGCTTCTTCTCCCTTTTCATGTGGAAATACTGGAGGTCACAGACTAATGAAGCCAGTAAAAACACACCATCCACAAATAGTAGTGGTGTAATACTGAAGTTATTGATCGAGACCATCTGCTCTCCTTGTCTGTGCCTCAGAAATCTGTCCACGATGATTTTTTCTGTATCTTATTACAAATAAACTACACTTTATTTATCATGCGTATATCATGTGTTTATTATCCTACTAATGTATTCTACCGCACAGCTTTGTTTGTTCCACTGCAGGTCAAGCCATGGACACACAATCATATGACGCACTGCCAGTGATCACCTTACAACGATCACAATGCCAACAAGTGGAGACAGAGTGAAGTATGTATAATACGTTAGGTGAGACTAAGGCTGGGAACAAGCCTGGTGTTAAGACCATATTGAAAGGCGCTTAGCCTGTGTGTCGCACTCAACAGCCGAGGAGATGCATGGCTTTTATTAGCCCCTGACAATAACTGTCAGCCAGCATTTCATATTCAAAGTAATGTGTATAATTACAGTTTTACGAGCAGACTCTGAATACATTTAGACAGCAATTTTATTTCTGAATGTGATGCTGTTCCACAGATTATCAATAGTTAATGTTCTCTCTGTCTTCCTCTGGATCGCCAGAGAGAGCAAGCAAAGTGCGTGAAGACAGAGAGCTGGAGAGAGAGAGAGGCACTAAGCCAGGAGGAGAAGTTTATTCCCTCCATTAGGCATAGATGGTCAGCCACAGCAACTTATTCTAACTTCAACATCTGTAGAGCTGCTATTCACCAGGTTCACAGTGTGTTTCTTGTCATTTTTATGATGTTAAATCATTTTTTAGGGCCTTTGTTGGTCATCAATAGACATTCAGTGTGTTTACAATCTGCACCTTGCTGTTACAGTAGGGTACCTCTCTGTAGAAAGGATTTTTCACTATTAAAGGTGGACTGTGCCTTACAGTCAGGGATCTACACATCACACCCGCGCACAGGAGATTCATATTAGAGTATGTGGACACAATGCGGACAAGTTATTTCTTTAACATCAAAACACACGGTGTAGATTATTATTAGTGTTCATCTGGGAGGAAAATTATCCTCATGACAAAATGATGATGCATTTGAGTGTATACTGGATGTAAAGATGGAGAAAGAGGAGTCTTAAGTCGTGTAATTTTGCATCTCCTCCCTCAGGCTAACATAGATCAGTGTCAGCCAATCAGAAGAGAGGAGGCTCTGAGTTTCTCTTCTGATGGGCTGATTGTTTTCTGAGTGATCAAATTAAAAAATACCAGATATCAGGTTCAAAATTCTGCTTTCTTATGACATCACAAAGTCACAGACTTCCTGACAGAGGGTTTTAAGTGTCTGAATACAGGCTGTGTGCATTTCTCTGTGAACTGAAACGACTGTATTCTTGTAGAACCTAAAGCTTGTTTATAATCCAAGACCTTTAGACTGTATGGGACCTTTAACACAATATGTGTGCAGTAGCTTTCCAGTGAGCTCCATCTCTGTCTTCCTACTCGAGGGTGAACTTTTCCACTTCCACTCACTTTTCCGGCTGACCATCAACAATGGATAATTGTTATTATCGATGACCATTATCAAAGGGAAGCAGGAGCTGTGCTGCGGCTGCAGTGGAGTGTACAAACTCTGCAGCCACAGCAGTTCAGTGAATTGGCCCAATACTCATGTGAGGTGATGCAAGAGGTTATCAACATCTTCCTGCTTGTTTTATCATGGTTGGTCAAGTGCTCACTGCTCAGAGTGCAGGACAAACTGACCTTCAGGCCCCCCGGCAATGACCCGGTGCTCTCAACAGGCTGGAGCGGCACTTTCTCATCCTGTTAGACTTTTCTAAAAGCTTAAGTACAAAAAAATGAAACTATGTGTTATATTTAAAGGGGACATATTATGGAATTATCACTTTTTGAAGGCTCTTTAACATAGATCTGGGTGTTTGTCTTGCCTTTCGGCCTCCAAAATGTGAGAATTGACAAAAAAATCTGTAATTTGTAGGCTCCCTAAATTGAAATCCATGTGGTTTTACGAGCTGTTCCCTCAGATTTCTTCCAGTGATGTAACTAGCTTTCGAATTTGCATAACCCCACCCCTACTTGGTACCAGTAGAAGGGCGAGCAGTGGTTAATTTGCATTTAAAGGGACAGGCACTGAAACCAACCGTTCTGAACACGGCTGTTTTGAGAGGATGAAAAGAGCTGTGATGTTTGATCCTTAGGGTATTTTGACCAAAGCATGTCACAGTCATGTCTTTAAGACACCTGGGAACTATTTTAATTTGTGGAAAGGGGGCAGAATATGTCTCCTTTAAAGATTTACATCTTCAGTGTAACCAATGGGCTTGGAGATGAGAGGGTATTCCAAAATTGTTGAAAGAATGTGTCTTTGATTTTCAGTATTTTTGTCTAATTCTTCACAATAAGACAAAACAAGTATAAAAAAAGCATCAGTCTTATTCTCTTTCTGATCATAAATTTAGAGCGCATAAAAACAGCGTTGATGGATAAAAAGCTACTGTAATTAAAGAGAACAGATTACCATCTGCTGATGTCAGTTGCTGCACGTGTGTGTGTGTGCGGTGTTAGCTGAATGTGAGGTTCTCGGCTGAAAAATGCAAGATCAGTCATCCTGTGTCTGTCATGGGTGGGACAGTGGGGGAGAGATGCAGGCAGCCATCTGCACACAAATGTTTGTTTCACTGTCCCCGTGGGGACCCTCATTGACATAATGCACAGCCCCTTAACCATCACCTGGACCCTAAAACCAGGCCTTAACCCACTGTGACACGAGTCCCCAGGGGTCAATGTGCATTCAGGTTAGAAATCCCATCGGCATATGAAAACAAGAAACACACACACACACACAGGCACATAGTCATCATGCATACACATATCTTGGTTTCATGGGCTTCATCATCATCCCGTTTGCATCTGCTTCGGCTTGTCTCCATCCCTTATTTACATGCTTAGGGAAGCAAAATGTCATTTCAGTAAAGGGGCCACAGCAGCGAGCAGTGTTTAAGATATTCACTCTCCTCCCCGCTTCTATTTAACTCATTATTTTTCCTTAACGCATGTAGATTTGCTCTCTGCCAGAGTGAGGGAGAAAACTCAACACTAAACAAATGGGGTTTTTTTCCCTTCACTGTCTCTCTGCGTCGTGTTTCCCCATCTACCATTCATCCTCCATTTGAATAATGTTGAGATAATAACAGCAGGATGCGGGTTCCTCTTCCCAACCCTGCGTGTGTGTGTGTGTGTCGTGGATACAAGGGAAACCTCTCATTTCTCATTCATCATGGTCCTGACAGCTGTTTGTAGTGGAGGCCGTCCTCGTAACCAGCAGTGGGGAAGGGTGTCATTCAGTCACTGTGACTGGTGCTGCTCAAACACACACACACACACACACACACACACACACACACACACACACAGCCTGCATGCACACACACACACACAAAACCAACAGCACTTTGATCTAATTACAAACTTGACCTTTAGTTGAAATGATTGCTGGCATAACCACTCATCCACCAGCGCACACATTTATGCACATATTCCCTCTCTCTCTCTCTCTCTCTCTCTCACACACACACACACACACACACACACACACACACACACACACACACACAGACACACACAGACACACACAGACACACAGCCTGTCCTGACACATGATGATGAACCAGCTCATGTCTCACAGGCAGGAAGGTTTTCCACTTTCCAGAGGCAAGAATTAATCTGTGAGCCAAACAAACATTAAGTTTCTGAATTTCAGGACATGGAGATACTGAGGTTTGACACTGGGCATCAAATGTTACACATGCAGGCTTATAAATACATTAACAACAGTTGTAAATGATTCATGCTGTAGTGTAGAGTGTCTAATTGTGATATTTTTACTTTTGGAGGAGGCTGTAAACATGACACTCTTCTGGATAGCACACTTTATCTGAAGCTCATCAGTTTCACTTATCTCAAATATGAATAATGACATCATCATGTCTGTCAGATCACTTTGGCAAACGGCTGCTAATAAGAGCTCTGGAGACTTTGCTTGGTTTTAGCTCTGCTTATTTCTCTCTTTTCTCTCACTCATGTGTGTCCATGTCAGGTGTAACTGAGTCAGTGAGACGCTGTGTCCCAGTCAAGCAGCAACCCCAGGGGGAGTCCATCCCCAAATCAGTTATGGTCCATATAGCTAATTTCCCCCTTCACTCACACATTTAAATTTCATCACGGCTTAAAGTTCTGCATAATTGAAGGTGTGGCTGCTTTGAGTGACAGGTGGGTGAGTGTATGCCTGCGATGAACAAACCCACATCGGAGACCTGGTTGACAGCAGAGGATATGTTCATATATGTGTTAACCTACAGTATATGTTCTCAATTCAGGGGCTGCAGCCTTGGACGATGTGACGTCATAGACCATCAAACGCATGCAGCCTACAGAGGATTCACTGTGTCTTGTGCCTGCCCCGCTCTGGGTTGTGTCACATATCAACACTCCTGTCATCTAGCAACTCTGATGCTTTCACTAAAAACTTATGACAATATTCAACTGAGCTGAAACCAAGTATTTATCCTCAGGCTCTCTGCCAACATTGTTCACTGTCATATCATTTCCATTACCGGCACAACGGATCTTGGGATAGATTGGGCCTCAGGATTTGAGCAAGAGACAGCAAGAGAGTAGTCAGGGCATGCAGGTACCACTAAAGGGCCCAAGAATTACATCCTGACTTGGGGCCATATGACAGATTAACCTGGGCCCCGAAAGAAGCAGTTAAAGGCCAAGTTCAGGTCTCAGGTTTAGACACGGACATGTCTCTTATCATTTTGATCCAAAGATCAAAAATGGAGCGTATCACCACATCCTGTACATGCATTTACATCACTGCAACAAGGTGAATAAACTGAAGAAGCCCTTGTTTATAGAAATGATTGCTATATTTTCTTTTTTTATACACAGGCTTGTAGAATTGGAAATGACCCCTCTTACTTCTACTTATTCAGAAATCCATCTCATGGACTGATGATGCAGCCAGGACTGGTTCATGTCCATCCCAGGCTTGAAGTGCTCTACCTCTCCCTCCACTACCACTGAAAGAAAGTAGCAGGACTTTACTTCAGAAACCCTGGCAACCACCTTAAAAAAACCTTCACTTCCATCTCGAGGAGAAATAGGATCTGTGGTATAAGAGCAAACAGGAACAAAAATAGAGAGAATTGTGATGACCAGGGGTTGATGAGGAAGGGTGGAAATGAAAACAAAAGAGGATAAAATCATAGAGCAGAGCAAAGAGACAGAGGGATGTGGGGGGCTGACAGGAAAATGGGCTGAACAAGCAGAATGGAAAATGATGGAGGGAGAGAATTAAAGAGAAAGGAGGAAGAAAGAGAGCGGGCTTGGAGGAAGATGATGCTGATGAGAGGTTCAACAGCCAGCGTAATAAAGCATGCTAAGTGCAAGCCACCAGATTTACAGGGCCTTTACACCACAGCCGAATGTGCCATCATTTTCCCTCCCAAAACGTTAATGTCGCACAGGGCTGCCATAAATACATCACGGCGCTAATTTAAGGGTCCACAATGGAGAAACCCCTCCATTGTTCTCTCCCGAGGGCTCAAAAATGCGCCGGAATAATGGGGATTTTTATGAACATGTGAGAAGAGGATGTTCACAGCGGTGTTCTCGTGCCGCTGCCGATCTGCCCCCACAATGGCTGCAAGATGTAAAACACACAACAAACAGACAAGTGTGAGAAAATGGGCTTTTCCTCAGATCTGTCATTTCACATGGCTCTGCATAATAAGTCGTGATCGTCAGCCTTTGTCTAATAACGGTTTCAGAACACGTCTCATTATGTATAACTATGCACTTGTGCAGATGTATGTTTGGGTTTCCGTTCGCCAGGGTTATTGGTGTCTGGTTATGGCACCCCCATTTATTTATCTGCAGCGCTGCATCAACACACAGGGAAGTTTGGTGAAAAGGCAGAAAAGGAATAAGTTAAAAAAAAAGATCTATAAAAAGAAAACAGCATCTAGAACTCCACAAAGCTTTTCAAGTAAAACTTAACTTTCTCTGTTGAAGTCAGCACGTAGGCCAAACAAGTTAAAAACAACTTGTCTTATTTGTGTATTTTTTTCTCTGCTGCGAAAAAAAAGGGAATCATTAAAAAGTACAAACCTCCAGCACAGTGTGAGTCGCACACTGACAGTGTGAGAAATGAAACGGACAGCTTTTTTTTTTTGAGATTTCTGTCTGTGTGCCAGTGGAGGCCTTTCACACAGGTAACACATGGCAACAATTACACAGCATCACATAATCAGGGGTGCAAAGAAAGACAATGGCTAGTAAGTGAGAGATGGCCATTCGGCACTTCACAGGGAGCTAATGAAAGCTTTAATTAAGTGTCAAACAGCAGTGAGGCTGGGGAGGCGGAGGAGAGCGCCGCTGTGGCCCCATACTGCGTGTTTCTTCAAATTCATCTCCAGACCAGAGACTAAACTGATGGCTAGACTGCTGAGCTCAGGCACCAAAACCCTCGCTATGCACACACACTCATACACACTGTATACACAACACACACTAAAGGGATTAAAAATTTACCATGTTTTGTAGCCTTTGTTTCTATCACAGGCCTGAGTCAGGCCCAAGTCATTTACTGCCGTCAGCTTTTCTCAGCTCTGCTACACAGGCTGCACTGATGTGGTGAAAGAAAAACATGAGGTGTGTGTGCCGAAGGGAGTCACACACACACACAAGTGGAGGGAGAGAAACTGTCTGATTTAAGATATCTTGGTGTAAGAGCAACTGTATTTATCCAGCACATTCAATATTGGAGGAGATACAGTGTCTTCTGCAAAGTCAATTATTTTATTTGAATGTGTATTAGATTTATAAATAAAACCCATGAAGGATCCATCAGGTACATAACTGTTATCATCAGCAGCTGCCTCAAGTCCATGGATGATGAGGAGTGAATACATGCACCAGCTTTTGTCTTCAGCAGTGTGAATCCTGCACAGGAAACTAGACTGAATCCACTGCAAATACAATGCAAATTCAAAATATTATATGCAATGCAGCAGACAGAAATGAGGCTTATCATAATCAAAATCTTAACCATTAATGTTGGAGGTCAGAGGGCGTGACACAAGAGTTAAGTGCACAAATGTGATGATATCACCTCTTTCTTGCTGCAACTTCAATGAACTGTGTAAACACACTTTCAACCAATCATATCCCTGAGTTATTACCATCCTGCTTTTATATTTTCTGTTTATATACAGTATACAGGACAGTATATAACACTGTGGCCTCTCTGTCTCTGCCCCAGCATCCTGGCACGGTGCTCCGGGAGATGTCACACACCGGGCAGGTCAGATGATTGCTCTGTTTCTCTGTGATCCAGCGTGCTGACACCTTCAGGTCCGTGAAGGCACACATGACCAATCACCTGAACGCAGCACTGACATTACTTAACATCCATGAAATGTAACTATGGAGGCCAGATGGAGAGAAAAAAGAAAAAAAGAGATGACATGTCCATCAGTCTCCTGAGCTGTGTTATCACTGTGATTTAACTTGACCAAGCCCTGTTAAAATAAAACTATACAATGCATTAACACACACATGATGCAGACATCCCCCTCACTCTCTACACTAACAGAACTATAGTTACATGTTCAGTTTGTTGAAACAACCACACCACTGATCAAAGACGTTGTCTGTGGAATAAAAGTGGATTCAGTTTGATGCTGTGTTTAAATATTGAGTTTTTTTGTTGTGTTTCTGGCGCTCTTCCATCTGTTAAGCCGTGCTGGTGATCTCCATAACTCCTCTGCAGTGTGAGTGTTTCCCAGGAAAGAGCCGTCAGACAGCAGGTGTCTGAAACAGCAAGTGTAAACGTGGAGAGCAGCAAAACGATGCCAAGCTAAACTTTCTATCATCCTCTCATCTTTTATCTCTGTCTTTCTTATTCTGTGATCCCTCTGCTCTCTCACTGCTCATCCACCTTGCTCTTCTTTTTCTCCTCTTACTCACCCTCGTCTCCTCCCTCCTCTCTCCTCCTCCCCCTCCTCAGCGGGAGGAGACAGCGGTAATGACTATAATTAATAATGGAAATAAATGCAGCGTTTTTAAACTTGCTGGGATTTTATTCTTATTGAGTCTTATTTCTCCTGTACAGCTGTGCCTCTGTGCATGGGCTGATTGGAGAGTGTGTGTGCAAGTTAACACACATGCACAGACACAGTAGGTTAATTAATATTTTCTGTGTTTCATAAACATAAACAGGAAATCCTCCAGGAAAATCTTGAGCAGTTAAATCTTTTTATTTATTTTTTTTAACAACAAATGCAGCCAATAACATGTTGAAGTTGATCAGATGTGCTTTTTAACAGCAGTGCAGTGCACACCATCCATTACAATTATCATCCACTAAATAAAGGAACTAATTCTAACCCATGTTGTTAGTGTGTCTATATTAAACATACAAATTAAACCACACATTAAACGTGACTGTGATGGGCTGAAGCAGCAGTGCCCCTCTCTACCTGTGAGTGAGCTTGAGTCGTCTTCAGTGTGTATGTCATTTATACAGCCGGCCTTGTTAGGCCTGAATGAACAAACTTACACCCATAAAGAGTGTGTCTACACCATAAAAGAGAAATTGGTCAGTGGGACTGTATTTATGTGTGAGTGGATGTGGATGTGTGCTGCGGTGGCTCCTCAGGACTCATCCTGACTGACCTGTAGGTTTATACTGCCATCTGTTGGCAGCTCACACACCCTGCTGCCAAATACTGCACACTACACCACAGCACACAATGCAACACTACACACACCACAGCTCACAATACAACACTACACTACAGTAGACTGCCCTACATTACACTACTGTATATATTACAAAAGCAACACTACACAACAGTACATTGCCCTTACACTACTGTACACTAAAACCTACATTACACAATGCATACACAAATACAGTATGCCATACGCTCCACTGTACTATACAACGCAACACTACATACTGTACTGTAACTCTACACAGCAGTCAACACAACACTACTCTATAGTACACTACACAAAACTACACTAAAATCTGGACAGTAATCTTCAGTGGAGCAGTGAAGCATTCAGCCACATGTTGCTTCATGTCTTTGAAACTTTCAAACTACTTTGAATCTTTCATTTGGCTCATTTCAGTAGGAAGTGGAAGACGATGGTGTAACAGATCTGCTTTAAATGATAATATAAAAGAAATATGAACAAGGCAACTTATAAGTGCAACTATAGAAATGAGACAAACCTATGCATGATGATGTATCACACAGAATAGCAAACTCAGATACCATTTCAGTGTAAGTCTACAGAGAGATTGCAACATGATAAATAACACATGTAATACAAAATAAGTCAAGATATGTATAGTGTTTTTTGCTAAATTATTGTTAAAAGGAAACAATGGTCACCATAGTTGTAGTGAAGCTCTCTGACCACTAGGTGGTGGGATCAGAGCAGAAATCGCAGGCACCAGCTCATTTCTTCTACAGTGTTTCAATACAGCTACATGCAACTGGACACTAGTTATTATCTGTTTATGTTCACGTGTCTCATGATCGTTTGGATTAAACTTCATTAGGAATAATATGGTAAAAACAAAACCTGAGCAACACGAATGGAATCATTCATGCTGTATTTTAATGTTGACACTGCAGATTTACTAGAAGTGAAGAGAATATTGTACGGACTGTGTTTAAAACTCAACTGCAAGAAAACCTCTTTCTAGGTTTCACCCATAAAACTCTATAACCAGACTGCTCCTGACCTCACCCACCTTCTCCATCACCTTACTCTAATTACACCAACATCCTGCCCACCCATCCATTCAAGACAAAGCTCTACACCTGAGCTGACAGGACCTTCACCATGGCTGCTGCCAGCCCTTACACACACACACACACACACAGAGATCTGTCACTGCTCTCATCTTTCTCTCCTGTTGTAACTTGTATTACTCTTTATTTATTTATTTATTTTTACACATATAACTTTATGGATGGATTTTTGTGGTAATTATATTTATATATATATATCTTTTTTTTTTTTTTACAATATATTTGTGATGTTTCATTTGTATGCAAGTTACTTAATAATAATCTAAACCAAGTCTCCCTTCACATTTATTTTCATTTTGACCTCAAAGGTTTATATAATTTGGATAAACTGTTGTCTTGTCCACTGTCTGACTGCTCATGGTGCTCGTGTCTCATCACTCTTTGATTAACGAATGTACAATATCATCTATAATGTTATTGATTGATAGAAATCAACTGCACAGACAAGAGTCGTGCTGAATGAACTCGGTTCACTCTGTTGAGAGACATCGAAACAGAGAAAGAGAGAGAGCCAGAGAGAGGGGATCATTTCTTTGAATGAGCACCACAGGAAACAAAAGAGAGAGGGGCAGTGAAGGACGTGAGAATGCTGCCCTGCTAAGCAGTGTGGATCAGAGCAGAGCCTCTCGTCCTCCCAGTGAAACAGACTTCAACAATTAACAATCAACTGACTTAATGATGAGCAAGCACTATCTGCTGCTAGAGGACAGTGGGAAAGGAGGAGGGGGTGGGGGTGTTCTCCTCTACATCCTCTCTTTGCCTCTGGCCTCAGACTGAAGCTGCAGCAAACTTTCCATCAACCCCGACCATCTGCATTCAACCTGATCACCTTCCACAGATAAACAACAACTGCTCATCCTCCTGTCAATCAACCCCTCCATCCTCAGTCGGCCCGCTCCACTTGTCCAGGCCGCTGTCAGTGACGTACCACCACGATCAGACTGACAGAGCACAACTTGTGAATGATGGATTCGTTGATGCAGCATGTTTGGCTCTCTCATATGTTAGAAGCAGATTATAGAGGAGGGTCAGAGTTCAAGACTCAGCTCTGACCGGAGACTCTCCACCTCCACACAGAGTTCCATTGTCTCCACAACAGACGGACAGATAAACCTTTTGTTGTCTGCAGACATTGGGAGGCACATTTCACTGGCCAGACAGCACAAGGCTACACTCACATTCACTGTGGATGCAAAATGCACTCAGCTGCTGTTCACATTAGGTTGACCAAGACGACTTCTTTGAATGTCCCCAGAAAGGTCCCTGTTTTTAAACGAGCATTAAAAACAGACTGGAGAGAGAGGAAACGGAGCAGACGAACGCCTCCAACTACAGGTTAAATTGGGCCAGAGCGAGTTATTTAGACCTCATTTATTTTCATGCTGCTCCTCTCACACTGTGTGCACCCAGGCAGATGTGTGAATGAGTTACTATGGCTGTTCTTTACACATTCATTCATAATGCTACTTAATCCGAGTGGTTGGCTGGTGTAAAAGTGCATGACGCACCTGGACCTGTGGTGACCGCAGTGAACTTTAGCCTTTGGATTCACATGGTCCACCAGCTATGTTTGACATTGTTGACTTGTGAGTGAACAGGGAGTCCCACATGGAAGACGCTGTTGTATTATCTAGACAGAGGCCTCCAACACCTCAGTATATAACCCTGCTCTGCTGGAGTATGGATTGCTCCACAGGAAAGATGTGGCATAAAGGTCAGTGAGACAGGAGTGGATGGTTCAAACACATTCTTTTTAATTAACTGTGTTAACTTACTGTCCGGTCAGTGGCAGAGGGCACGGACACTCACTAAATCACCAAGATCTTGGCACATGGCATACTGATGAATTTCTCTGTGCTATTTTCTGGTACTAAGATGAAAGCTCTAACACTGGTACGTAGGATCTAAAGCACTAAAGGACATTTTTAAAGATTTAACGATGCCTGCATGTTCTCAGTGTTTTCCAGTGAACCTGATCAGGATGTGCAGCATCCTTCTGCCAAATGCACGGGGCACTTACCATGCACCAAACACGTGCTGTGTGAGACAGATTAATGGACAATAGCTGCATTACAAACTCAGATTAAGAGCTGTGCTGTAAAATGTGTAAATACATGTCACTTCAAACACATTTAGACCATTAAAGACCACAGAGACAATCTGACAGCCAAGAAGAGCTGTTTGATCACAACACACTGTGCAACCTGTCTGTCACTCTCCTGTCTAACTCAGTATCAGGACCAATGAGTCACTCGGTGGTGTTGTCACTCTACGAGGGTCAGCTCCTCTTTACACCAGTCTCATAAACACAGGTATTTTATTACAGCCTGACAGGCTGCGATGTTGTACAGGAGCCTCCATCCATGGAAATTCTGCACTAAACACTTTACTTATGAAAATGCAAATCCTCTTTTTATCAGATCTCTCGGATTAGATCGATTAGTCTACATTTGTTTTTGGCCTGAGCATATTTACAGCATAAATTAGAAGGAATAGTTTTTCAAATTTGAGCTAATCCATAAAATCATATATTAGTTTTTTTTTTTACCTAGCAGAAATAATCTTAGTGAAGTTTTAGTTTAGTTTTACTGGACTGCTTTCCGAGTGACTGAGTGAATATAAATACAGCACATTTTACATAAACACACCAAATATTGCAAGGCTGGATGGTGGGTCCGAAAGGGCGGGACTTGGGGCATTGCTAAGATCAGTGGAGCTTTGTTATGAGATCACAAAGTTACATAAGTCCTGACAGCTGGCTTTAGGGCTCCGTTTCTGAATACAGGTTGTCTGCACTTTTCTGTGGACTGAGGCTTTGATACTTTCAAAGTATTAATACAGAACATAGACCTGCTTTATAATCAAAGACGACATGGAAATTTCACTCTATACATTATGAGAGTTTGAAAACTTTTCATTATTTGGTTTTGGGCCAGTGGATTTAAACTAAATATATCCTGTATGTATTTATTTCCCTTTTGAGATCCTCATCAGGCCATGGTGACCAGATTTATTCACCAGCCTCTCAGTGGCAACAGCACACATGCACGTACACACACAGTCAACATGCATCTGTAGTGATGGAGGTCCAGTAAGCCTGGCAGGCAAATCAGAACAGGCCCATATGTTCACAGGCAGAGAATCAGTCTCTGGCATCTTTAACAGACCGACCTCACACCCAGTCCCAAACACACAAACAGTCATACATAGAGTATGTCTCCTGTATTGTCTCATAATCACTGCACAACAACTCATCACTGCATGATGGTATGATGACTGAGAACATGAGAGGAAACGGAGGCTTTCACTTTCTAAAAACCCAGGTTTTGTTACTGTGCGGCTTTTTTATTTTCCTGTTGCTTTTCTCTCCAGCAAAAACAAGCTGGACTTTAGAGGGATATGGGCAGAGTTAACACATGTACCCACCAGTCAGCCACCTCCAACTACTATACGCCTGAATGTGCAGGCTGCTTGGTACTTTCGCTGCCTGGCGTGATGTCACAACCTGCATCTGGAGCCACCCCACAGACAGACATCTGTCCAGTCATGGCCCCTGATGCTGACATCAGTGTGGCTACCAGCAGCAGTGGACGCCTGTGTGGCTGCACCGACTTCAAACAGGTTCAAATCAAACCACTCGCTTTCAACTACTTGATTGTGGCTCTGTGCTCAGAGGTGGTATTGATCACCTGCTCTGATCTACAGCCATGACTTATGTCTGACCATAATGTTCCCACTACATCCCAGGACAATCTGTGTTTACAACCTGGGTCTTTTGTAGCTTGGGATATTACTCCTAGCAGTTCTGATTTATAATTACTGTACATTCACCAAATGGGAGAGGTAGAGGGTAAGTGTCAGGGGGAAACCACATAAACATCCAGGTAAGTTGAATTTATGGTAACTGTCCATGGTACGAAATCATATCATTTTGGTTCAACTTTGATTAAATGCAGTGAAATATTAGTGTCTGCACAGAGGTTGGAACAAAGCATCGTATTTTAAAAGACAGAAACATATGATGGCTAATGATCAAGGCTGACTAATGAATATATAAACGTGTTGCTTGTAACACTGCAAAGATATAGGACGGATGTTTGTGGTGTAATTAATAAAATGACAAAGAAGGAGGGGACTACCAAACTGGTCATTTTGCAACTCATCATCCATCCACTGGAGTCAAACAAGGTCTGATCTGATGGTGATGTGAAATAACACCTTCTGTCAGGCTGTATCTCACACTGCAGAGCAAATAGGCTCCAGTGAAAAGGATTGATCCTTTTCACAAGTAAGTGAGAAGTAACCAAACCAAAAGTCTGAGTATTGAACTTCACACTGTCTACACCTTCATGTTTGATCAGTCTGTATTTGTTTTGTGATGCTCTCTGTAACACAAAGAGTTACCTGCCTTACTATCAACCTAAAAATCTCAGAATGAATATTATGAAGCAGGTTACAGGTTACAATTAAACTCATTAGGAGCATATTTTTGTAAATTTGATGAATTTTATCTTATTTGATTTTTTTTGTTTTTGTGGTTCTGTGCACAACACCATAGTGTGCATGATCCACAACATAGTTATATAATTTATATATATCTATGTTTACTCCATGTTTTATCACATGAACCCTGTGTGTGCGTTTGTGTGTGTGCCCCCCAGCTCTCTAAATCTAAATCAGTGTTTAGCAAAGGACCTCTTTCTTGGCCGAAGAGTGAGCATTGTATCGTCTTCTTCAGCACACACACACACACACACACACACACACACACACACACACACACAGACAGAGAGAGAGAGAGAGAGAGATAGAGAGGGAGAGAGAGAGAGATAAAGAGCCTGTCCGCTGTTTTCTATTTGATTTGTATTTGAAGAAATATTAGATTTTTTCTCAGCCAGGCTTAAATCCCTCCCCTGGGCCATGAGATAGTGCAAGGAAAGCCGCCGTGGCCGGGCAAATAAGAGCTCAATCACTAAAACACCTCCACTGCTGGCTTTATTCATGGAGGGAGAGAGAGGCAGAGAGAGAGAGAGAGAGAGAGAGAGAGAGAGAGAAAAGGAGAGAGAGAGAGAGAGAGAGAGAGAGACTTAGAGTGGAGAGGGGGTCTTTGGGATTTCTGAAGGTCGCCACATGAAACAAAGAAAGTAATTTAAATCCCTGAAGGTTTCTCTCAATGAATATCAATAGAGAACATTATGTTATTTTTGTTCAGCACTTTCATAAAATGAGTGAGGATGGAACGAGACACAGAACCAGAGAGTATATGGTCGATCAGAACGTAGTCCCAGCCCTCTGAGGTCCTATTGATGCGATTGTCCCTCTGATCGAGGGAGCTGCTGCTGCAGCCTCCGTTTGCTTTGATTGGCCAGTGCTGTTGTCAGCCGTGTGTCGGCTTAGCAGGCAGCATGTAACATGGGACCAGCGCATGTTAGATGCATGTCACAGCTAATATTTATAATAGATAACACCTCTATCTGACACCTGAGCAGAGGATTAGGGAGAACCTCTGCTCTGCTTCCCACCCCATCCCTTTGTCCTCTCTACCCATCAGCCACTGGAAAAATCCCTCGGAGGAAAATAAAATGTCCTACACACAGGAATTCTTCCTCTTGCAAAGCAACAACTAAGGTTGCACCCAGACACAATACATGAAACAGGAATACAATCTGGTGCTTTCTGATGCTATAGCACTGTGTTGTTCAACCTTATCAAATGTCTTTCTGCTGCAATAGTATATACTATATTAAAGATACATTTCCCCATATTGCTGTTAATATCATTTCCAGAGATGACTATGGATTGCTCTGGACCATGACTTTCATTTTCATACCAAATCTGGTGTCACCTTCTTCCATTGGTCCATTGTCTAGTTCTGATGCTGGTGTTTTCTATGCACTTCCAGGAGTGGACAGGGGTCAACATGGGGACATGGGACATGGGGCAAACCAAGTATTCAACAGCAAGCTGTGACCACAATAGGAACTAACCAGTACCTACCCAACCTACACACCATATACAGATTGGTAACACCCAACAAGAGCTGCAGTTATGGAGATGCACTGACCCAATGGTCTGCTCACCACATATCGGCCATTGTCTCCGAGATCTTTATAAAAATGTTCCAATTAATGTGTCTCTGGTGATATTAAAAGTGTTTTTCACTGCTAAGTGTATCCATATTTCAAACAACTACATCATACAGCATAGAGCTTGAACACACAACCACAAGATTAAGAGTCTCACACTAAACAACTGAGCTAGTCAGGCAGCAAAGATTCTCCAGTGTGACGGAGAGCAGACCTGCAGTTATTTCTCATCCTCATGAATAAGGCTACCAGCAACCAGCAACAATATCCACTCCAAAGACAAAATATGTTAGAGACATTGAAGATGAAAAAGGAAGAGAAAATACCATGTCTCATATAACCAACCAAAAAAGGTTCAAAAGACACAGATTGACCTGTCATCACCGTCTAATGTCCACATACTAGTGAGTTTATAAGTATCTACTGAGAGTAGAGTGTGGCATCTGACTTGGTTTGTTCTGTTGAAGAATATGAGGGAAATCCAATCAGAGGCAGCATAGAGTTGGGTCTTCACCCAGCTAAGGTGGTGGAAAATATAAGGTGGCACGCAAACAACACTAAACACTTCAGTTTTTCTTGTATTTTAAAATCAACATCTCCCTATGATTGTACAGTAGACTACAGTAATTCATTTAGTTTGGCAAGTAGGATTGACTGGGGGCAGGGGATGGAGGGTAGGAGGAGGTTCTACTGGAAAAGAAAAACTCAGAACAGCTCATTAAAAAAGAGAGAGAAATGGAAGAAATAAAAATGAACTGGTTCATTTTTTAGGACAGTGAACTTCAAAATCCAAAATTATTAGCTACGAACATGAACTATAGCTAATTTTAATTTGAGTGAAGTGAACTTGCGTGAGCTGGCTCTTGTGAAGTGTGACCTTGCACAACACTGAGGGACAGGATGAAGTGTTTTTTCCCTTCCTTTCTTTTAATATTGAAATCATTGTTAAACGTACTGATAATAAATGCACAGAAATATGCAGATTCATGTTGTACCCTCTCAGTGGCAACTTGTTTACCTTGTGCACACACGCACACATTTCACCCCAAACAAGGTGTAGCCTCTGTGAAACTATGCTAATGTTGCTGCAGTATAATTAGCATGAGAATTTATGAAGGAGGATTCATCATGTCCTCTGTAAGAAATGAATCACCACAGATATTTAAGGGCAAAGGTCAAAACTGAGGAAGAGTCAACGGAAACAGAAAGATAAACAACTGCACAAACTAATTATGTGTCTTGTAGCAAGATCTGGAGAAAAAAAAAACAAATTAAATGAAAATATTAGCTTTTGTAGAGTGTTGCCATTTTCAAGGGCTGAAGAGAAACTGTGCATAGAAATTCTCCAATCCGAGATGTGTACACACTTAATAAATGTTGCAGCAAAAAATATAGCTGCTACACATTCAGGGCAGCCAGACGCTATTGGAAACGACCCTGGTTGGAATCCCGAATGTGGTGGCCCTTTGCTGCATGTCATTGCCCCTCTCTCTGCCTCCTAATTTCCTGTCTCTCTCAACTATCCTAAAGGTAAAGATGAGTGAACAATTTTAATACTTAACTATTAATGTTTCTTGTAGACTGGTAAGAAAACAAAGGCTGGCTATTTAGCAACACTGAAACTTAAAATTTTTACAGTGTAGCGTTGGTTCCAGCAGCTGCACGGTGGATTTGCAGTCAGGGTTCCTTGATGGTAAAATGTGTTGCTGCTGCTGATGGAAAATAAAAACCCTCTATTAATCATTGTGTGTAACAATCGCTAAATTAAATTTTCACAGAAAAAAAAAGTGTCAAGAAGTTCCTCATATAATCTTTAGAACTAATTAGTAAATGAGCGTGTGTGTGTGTGTGTGTGTTTGTGTGTGTGTGAGCCTCTCAGTGTTCCGCCGCTGCAGTTTTGATTAAATTGAAAGGCGTGCTGGGATAAATGAAGTGAGGAGTTGGTGTGTACAGAACTGACATATATTAATGACCCTGGATAGGATGGAGAGACACTGGTAATAACCCATTCAACACTGCCTAACACCCCAGGAACTATGGAGGGAGGTGGAGGGGGAGGAAGGAGAGTGATTGGAGGGCTCCTGATGTTTGTCTCTGATGATTACAACATGGACAGAGGCAGAGGGGGCGACTTGATTAGCTCAGTCACTACTTGCTGTAAAATGCTGAGAGCGCAGCCTCCGACCAGTCACACAGCAAGAGCAGACATCAGTGGGTTCTAAGGTGTAATGACACAGTTGGTTCATGTCTATTGCTCTGGTCTTTTGTCTGTTTTACCTGTAACCATACTGTAGTAACATGGTGCAGGGTCTTATTTGATTTTTTGCAGCACACTTCATGATGTTATGGTTTGACATACATGTTTGTGCTGTGATACACACATTACAGCTAAAAACTGGACTACATTTCAAATGATCTGTCTCCAGACTACTAAGTGTTAGTAAATGAGTTAATAAATCAGTCATTGTCTCCTCGGAGTCCAGTTAACCGGTTCTGTAGAGTTGATGAGGTTCAGTGTCTGAAGACAAGAGATGTTCATCTGGGTCATCAGTCGACACCAGCCAGGTGGAGCTCTGAAAAAACTGGGCAGGTCACCACAACATACAAATTACACAACAGCACAAAAGCATGAACACAGTCTGTGGTGCTCTCTGGTGACTATAATCCATCCACGGCCTTTCAGCCTTTGGATGTTTAATGTAAACAGTGTGATAACACAATCAGTCGCAGTCCTCTCCATCCTCTCTCTCCTCCTGCTCCCTCCTCCTCTCTGCTCCTGGGCCGGATAATGAAATACATAAATGCAACATTGGACTTTTAAAACTGTGGGCTGTTTTCCTCCTCTCTCCTTTTTTTGCCTTTGATGTCAATGTGTGTGTTGCTCTAAAACAAAATGCACAACAGCCAGTGAATAATGGAGCCAAGCATGGCACAGCCACCTTCTAATCTCTGCAGGCCTGCAGCCCAGTGCTTCAAAGCTTCATGAGCTTGCAAAGCTACGGCAACAACACCACTATTATCATACACTTATCATACGTACTCCAGAAACAACAACTTTATAATGTTGAAACACCTCAGCTGTAATGGCAGCATGATGATGCTACAGTATCATCATGCCCACTACAGAAACATAAGCTTACAACAGCTTTATGGTGCTCCAAGTACACCACAGCAACACCCGGACAAAGATACAACACAATCACAATTGAATTATAATAATTAAATAATAATTTTACAGTAATGTCAGTTCTGTACCAATTTTACAGTATAGTGAAATGCACAAAATCACCACCTCATGGTTGGCCAGGAGTGTCTCTGCAGAACATTATATTGTCAAAATGAAGTTGGCCTTTGACCACTGCATAATTCATCCCGTGTCATAATTAAATGATGTTAAAAAATGTAATTCTGCTTTGTGATTTAACTTTGATTTTTGACTTGTGAAATGAATATCTTTCAATTTGGCAATGCCTAATGCAGTGATCCCCGGATCGATTCCTGAGCATGCCGATTTGTATTGCGTGTCGTTTACCCAGCCGCTCTGCCCACTTTCCTGTCTCTCTCCACTATCCTGTCAATGAAAGGCAAAAATGGCCAAAAATATAATTCAAAAGAAGCTCCTGAGATGTCACCTTCACAAGAATACGACAAATGTACAACCCAAAAACATCTATTACTATTGTCAGTGTGAAAGCATGAGAAAAAAATTCTAAAACAAACTGGTAAAATCCATCTTAGTTTACTTTTAAATGTAATTCTCACTGAATGCTTTAAAAATTAACAAAATATTGGACTAAAAATACATGGTTCAGTTTTACCTATTGAGGTTGAGGTCTACCTAGAAAGCTTTTTCAATGCACTGTTTTGAGATGATGTCCATTTTCTACCTTGTCTGCTGAAGACACATCAGTTGCAGACAGAGGAAAAATGAAGACAGGTCTGAGACCAGCAGGACCTGATGTTTAGTATATAAAAACATGAGTTTATCAGACTTCCAGCTGTACTGTATCTGTCAAACCAGAGTATACAGGTGGCATACAGAGGAATACAATGAGAGAGCCGTCGTTTCAAAGCAATCATCATGCTTATCATGGAATCAGTGATAATCCCCCCCATATTGAAACAAGCAAATGAGTAAGACAACTTGTGGGTAGGATCTTCCATTAGGCTAATCATGCACAGTGCCACTCCAGATGTTATTTCACCACGCCGCACGCGTGGTGTAATGAAACGCCATGCAACGCCTTTGTTTGCATAAACACCGCAGAGGGATATCTGATTGACAGAGTCGAAACAATAAGAGGCAGCTTTGTTTGAGCTCGGCTGTTCAAATGAATGCAGCTAACTGGCTCTTTCTTTTCTCTTTGAACTTGTTTATCTTGTCCCTCCAACCTCTCCCCCTCCCCTCCCTGCTAACTACGGGAGATGGGCTAAATAATGAGACAGAAATCTTTGTGGTTTTTAACTATTCAGTGCAACCTTGGAGGAAACAATATCTAAGGGACATACAGTAACAAAAACATACACAAGACTACAGGTCATTTTTTTCAGTGTTCTAATATGACTTGAAGGAATGTCCCCAAAACAGTGGGGAAGCTGCCTTCATGTTACACAGTCATGGTGTGGTTTGGTTTAGGAAAAGATTGGGCTTTGGGTTAAAATACGTCAATCGTTGTTGTCAGTATGTTATAATATAATCTGCTGGATTCATATTCAGTGTTTCCCCTATTTTTTTCAGGCCCGGTGGTACACACCGAAAAAACCCTAAACAGACGAGGCGCGTGGGACGGCATAATGGCACAGTCAGATTTGGTCAGGTGGCGCAGCAAGCAATCTGCAATTTATATTTGCATTTAAATTTTTGTTCACCCAATACTGCTTATTGGGGGAGTTACTTTAGGATAGTGTAATGTAGGTTTACAACAAAACATAACCGTGGGCCAATATAAGCTGCTGCAGAAAGGACCAATGAGCTTGTTTCTTTCAGAACAGTCAAAATGAACACTTCTTGATCTACCACCTGGGCCATTAGGGGACGCAAGTGTCTGTACGTTCTGCCATTCCAAAGTGGAGAGGGGAGCAGTATTTTGTGGACCTTTGCACACTGAAGATACCTCTGGCACCATTCATAGGTTATTTGCTATTACCAAAGTGTGCTTGTTAAACCATCCTTGACTCTCAGTTTCTCCCATTCTGACCAATTACAGCATCATACGCATGTGCAGACGAGTGTGGAAACTAAACTAGCACATTGGTAAATAACTTCCACAGTGAATAACAAACAAATTAAACTGTGATTTATCATCTCTGTGCAAGATCTGCAGTAAGTTCTATGTGAGTCCCATGCAGGCTATTCATCAGTAAATAAATGCTACAACTTGTCAACAGCCAAGTTCCAATGTCTCCCATGTGTTTCCCAATGTCAGTAAAAAGCTCACTAACTTAGTGAGAGGTTGGTAGGAAGTAAACAGCTGCCTCAAAAGTAGAAGTCACCGACCAGGATGACCCAACCAGGAAGAACATACTGTAACACTACGAATATTGATGATTTTACTCACACCAGTGTTGTGTTGCCTGTCTCTCCGTTTCTCACAATCACACGTGTGCAGATGAACTTGACTGTATTAAATTGGATATAGTTCAAATTACAGTATTTCGTTTTTCCCTCCATTTTGCTCTTGTTAAATTGCTGGGGCAGTGCAGACAGAATAATGTACGGCTTTCATAAGAGGGCCTCACAAGCCCATGCAAATAAGTGTGAAATTGCAATATAATAATTTATGTAAATTACATTGTGCCGAGGAGAAGATTCATTATTTCCCTGGCTGTGGGTGTGAAAGAAAACACGAGACCATGAGAAACCAAGTGGGGGGTTAAAACGGTGTAAAGGTGTGGTTTAAGGAAAACAGAGATAAAAGAGAGAGGAAGAACTAAAAACAATATGAGGAAATAATATAATATGAATAAATGAAAAAATAATAATAAATTGGCCTGAAATGACCCATGCTCTTTTTTGGGGATACTGGCTGAGCAGGTGTCATTAATTCTAATCTACACTTTCTTTAGTGTTTGAAGTGTTGATCCACACTTCTCACTGTAGTTTTACATATAGTACTCATAACAACCAATCAGTGAGCCAATCAGAAGAGACACACTCAGTGTCAGGAAGTCAGGATGTGTCAGCCAGCCTACTACACTATGCTTCAATTTTGACCGTTTCATTTCAAATTGACCCTCCCCAATGTTATACAATGCCAACTGTATGTTATATAATATTTAATGATTTATGTAGATTGTTTCTAATTCAATTTAAGAATAATAATTCATACGCTATGCTCCTCAACTATGCAGGGTCACAGGGAGGAGCCAGCTGACACAGGGCGAGGGCGAGGTACATCCTTGACGGTCACAGGTCTAGCACGAGGCCGACATATAGAACCGGGCAATGTACACACACTCACACTTGTCCAGAAAGGCCCCATGCCTGAGAATCAAACTCAAAACTTCCTGCTGAGAGGCGAGAGTGCCACCCACCACTGCCACCATACTGTACCCCCCTAAACTTACGAATTGCACCTTTAGCGGTCTTGTGGTAAGTATAAGCAGCTGCTGTGTGTTTTCAGTGAATTCATACACTCAGAATAATATTGCCATCACAATAAGTCTATTTGTGCTTGCCTTGCATGGTGATTGAGTGAACAACATGGGGCTAGGGTGATGAAGATTACACCTGCTGCAGTGTTGTCTCTCTGATCTCATCCAGTGTTGTCTATTACTCAGGTTCATCGCGGCCGCTTCTGCTGACGTGTTATCAGTAGATGTGAGAGGCGCGGTATGAAAGACAGGAGCAGAAAGGGGTGATAAAGAGGGAGAAAGTAATTCCTGCAGGTGTGTGATACACTAGACTCCTGCTGACTGAGTGACACCTGACGAGGAGGAGAGGGAGGAGGGGGCGCAGATAAAAGTCTGTCCAGAAGCCAGCGCCTCCTTTCAGCCTATCAGAGGATCCTCCTCTCAAATCTCCCCTGCTCCTGGTCACCGTGCTGATGAGAGCGTGATGGATTGAATTCATGCTCCCGTGTCTGCGGCTCACTTTAAATGGCTCTTTTCTTTTCCAGACAAATTACCATTCAACAAGACAGATTACTACAGTAGCAGCTCTCGAGCTTTCTGTTAAGCACCCCCTGCTTAGTAAAGAGCGGGGACACTTTTATCAGATGTTAAAGATTCACTCTGAAGTTTACATGTGCTCGTGCCTCTGTTTGATGTGGGAGGAAAAACATTGATTGTTACTGGTGTTTCTTTTGTCCTCTCGGAGCACAGTAAAAACTTTGCACCTGCGCTGCGCTGCCTCCAACACCTCTTGGTTTTATTTTTCTAACATATTATATTAAAAACAAAGAGAACCCATGGTGAAATACCTGGTTCACTGATGCAACAGCAAAGATTTACAACAAGAAGAACAACTACTCACACCAGTGTGTCTTTGCACAATACAGCTCACTCTTTTTTTGTTGTTGTTGGTTTGGTTTTTTGTTCAAATTTCATTTAAAAGGCAGATATATTTGCACCTATGTGAGTGTTGGTCTATAAATTAGGTGTGTGCCAGGTACACTGTTGGGGCATTGCTATCTTGAGGTAACAGGAAGCAATTAATCAACAACAACATGGTCTGAAATCAGTGGTGCCGTTTGGTGCATCCCTGTGTGGCTGTTGCAGAGTGCAGCGCCATTACACATGACCACTGTTAACCTTCATTAAATCATCTGGAAAAAAACATCAGGCTAAACAATGACCACACACACATCAGACACGCTGGTTAAAACCTGATATAACCCCACAGAGACGCTCTGACAGTCTCCACTAACACCATGTCCTTGAAAAGTATAATTGAAATGTCAACTGAGGATGCAAAATATTAAACTGAGGGTGCATAGGCATGGATTGCACACTCAGTGTCATATTTTGAAGCTGGGCATGTTTGGTGGAATCCTGCTGTTGCCCTAGCAGTCTTCTCCATCTGAATGGGACATTAGTTTAATGCAAAAGCACTCATTAAAATGATTAAAAGGTATATTCCATGCACCTGGACATGTTTTCCTCCATTAAAATTGGACACTGTTTGAATGTACCGGCTCCACATTCCTGGGTAATTAAAATAGGGGCAAAAGAGTCTAAAGCTGAACCAACACTTTAGTGTGGCTGTTCCTTTAGTTAAATACAACACACCCTGTTCACCTTAACAGTTCAGTCCGATAGCATGTGTTAATGAAGCATACAACAGCATACAGCTGGGGCAAAATTTATCAACCAAAGTATTGGCTATATTGAGTTTTGAACCTGGTGATGATGATGATGATGATGATGATGCTCAATGAAAGGTCAAAAGACACATTTTAGTGTCACTGTGGTGCAACATGAAAAGTCAGAGTCATGATTAGGACTGACACTGTCTTACAGAGTGTGACTACACCACCGCTGTAGGAGCACATGGGTAAAGCTAAGGACAGTTCCTGAATGCAATGTCCAAGTATCATGAATATACCACTGCTGTAATTTGTGCCCCTGGCAGCATCTTCTCCTGCAACCGCTGCTGAGGCTCATGGTCGCTGTAGTGTTTAGACACATTAATCAGACTAAACTGACAAAAGAGTAGTGAAAAAATAGATGAAAAGAGTTCACATGGTGTATAATATACAGTGTACACCAACTCTTTTCTGTATGCAGGCTGTATGCAGTAGTATAGTATACTGTACTGCATATAGCCTAAGATCAGTCTACAGTAAATGATCTCAAAATTCATCTGCAGGGTTGGGTTTTGCCATTCAGTGATGTGAGAAGTCTCTTGAAAAAATAAAATAAAACAGCCAAAATATGTCATCATTCTGCATGAATGCATTGTATATTGTATTTTTAGGTGTAGAATTCTTTTTTGATTGATAATCCAGGATAATCCAGGATTAGATCAGTGTAATGAACATAACAACCCAAGTCTTTAATATTAGTGACTGGAACAATGGGTGTAGCAGCAAGATACAGCAGAATGACTGGTGTGTAATGGATCAAACAAAACATCACTCATTTCAGTCGGATGAATTGTCTTAAGGAAAATCACATGGAATAAAGGGCCATTTCACCTGACAATGTATGTGGATTATGGATTATCAGGTTATATAAACGTATCAGATCTCCTGTGAAAAAAGAGACTTCAATCTCAAAGGATTTCCTGTTTAAAAATATATCTACATGATAAATTAATTGTTACATATTCATGCTTTCATACCCATGCACTCACAAAAATTATTTTCAGTATCCTCCAGTCAGCAGAGCTCGCAGTAGGAGTCAGCTGCTTATGTTTTCATTTTCCTGAACATTCTGAGGCAGGTTACCATGTTGTGCTGCTAACAGCCCCTCCCACCTCACCCCCACCCCTCTCCCTCCACATTCTCCCAAAAATAAACCATAATTAGCTGCTGTATTGATTCATGATCCATGTCACCGGAAAAAAAGTAAAAAAAAAGAAAAGAAAAAAAGAAAGAAAGTAAGAAAATGAAAAGGAGAAGAAACAACATTTGGAGTTTTAGAAATTGACTGCGCTAATTACGGCTACCAACTACTTAAAATGCATTTGGTTCACGGGGAAATATGTAGATCATCTGTTAGAGGCAGTCATATCTCATTAAATATGGAAAGCAGGGAAAACAGACCTTAGCAGCCTTTATTACACACGCACACAGTCTCTCAAACACATCCATCTACTGTCATGTATTTCAGTCAGATAATGTGTAACACAAACAGACACACATGTGGACTAGTGTGTTGCATCTGTTCTCCCTCAGTGTACAGACTGTGAATGCATCAAGTATTTTCGTTTTCCATTGTTGGATGTTGTCAATTTTTCAGGCCACAAGATTGCACAGAACAAAGTGGAAGTATACAATGTGCTTCATTACCTAAAACATGAGTGTTTCACTTTAAACCAACAAGACCCAACCCTGCCATCATGTGTGTATGTTGTGTTGCAAGATGAGCAAAAATAAGCAATCACTTATAGCGACAGTAAAAAGTATTTCTATCAAAATGCAAAACAAATATTAACACTAACAGACACTATAAATTGTGTGGCAAACTGTAACAGCACGTAGGCTAACAGGCTAAAAAGAAGCAAGTCTCCTGTCTGACTGCTACATGAATTATTGTGGCCATGAGCTCCCAGTGTGTTTCTCTGGCATTCTTACTCATGTACTGGAAGTGTGTCGATAGCAGTCTGGATGCACAATCCAATCCAGTCCAGTTCAGTTTGTAACACCACTTTAGGTTAATGTTTTCATTTATAGAGTCTGCAGTTGGTCTGGTAACATAAAAAGCTTTTGTGAGTGTCAGTGACTTGTAATGCCCCTCTCTATTTACTGTTTTCACTAACAGAGTTTACACTCACTAAGCAGCTCGGTCCTCTTCATTATTATTACACGCAGCCATCTGCAGCTGAGCTTATTCCCTCTACTATGTGCAGAAACAACCAGGCGCAGAAGTTACAAACATTCACATCCTCCTAATAAACCTAATTAACAGTTGTGTGTGCCTTTTTCACTCCTGTTCAGTTCACTTCAGTTCAACTTCAGTTCAGTCCTTAATAATATTTTTACCGAGTAACTACACAGGACAATCCTGGCTGGAATTGGGTAGGTGCTTATAATGTATATCATTTTTAATCTTGCTGCAGTTCTTGCATGTATTATTATCCTGTATAGCTTATATGTTACATGAAATGTAAACCCTCTCATTTCAGGCCAAATTGTAATAACAGAAAATAGTAAATGAAGAGGACGAAAATATGGAAATACGTTTTTCACCACTAGAAGAATAAAAACTGAACATGGTCTAATAACTCAATTGACCTATAGCTTTGAAACTTCCATGAAATATAGGATCAGTACTGAAGAATATTCTATTCCACGACAACTCCAAGCTGCTGTTATTCTGAACTATACATATATAAGTAAAAACTTAAGCATCTTTTTTACACTGACATCTACTCACTCATGTTTCACAGGGGCACTATGATAACTGCCTTGTCTGACTAAAAAGGTGAGTCAGTGCTATTCTGTTTATAAGTTTAAGTGGTGTTACTTTCCAGTAGGACCTTGGGGAAGACCTTCCATTGATGCAGCTGTTCTTACCCATTAACCTAAGAGAGTTCAACTCTCTGAAAGTTGCAGTGAATCTGAAAGTGATTTCCCTGACTGTGCTAAACAGTGTAGCCTGCAGGCCTGCAGAGGTGAGCTGAGAGGAGGAGTGTTTATGAGTTCCCCTCTCTCCATCTTTCTCCGTCTGTCTCTGGAGGACGGTGTAAAGCTTTAGGCCTCTGATCTCCTCATCACCAATGCCCAGTGGTGATGAAGCTTCTCACATTCAATTCGCTTCATCCCTCTATCTCTATCTTTTCTCACTCTTTTTTAGCTCTCTATCCCTTCCTCTGCCCCAACTCCCCCGCTCCCCCTCTCTCATTCCCAGGACTTCTAATTAGAAATGGTAAGAAAAAGCACAAATGAAGCAAAATAGGATGGAGATTCGCTTCCCCGAGTGGCATGCCGAGATTTGGGCAGGGTCAGGATGACTTAGGTGGGTTTGCTATGTGGGAAGGAAAGTAAGAGAAGAGAAGAGAGGGAGGAAGTAAGAAAGATAGAGAGCGCTCTTTACAGTGAATACGTAAAACATGACCAACCTGACAATGGCCTGTTAGTAAGTAATTTCTGATGGGGATTATAGCACCATATAGGTATGGATGTCAGCTCTACGTATGTTCTACAGTATATTACAATACTGTGAAAGTATCAAAGCCTCAGTTCACAAAGAAATGTACACAGCCTGTATTGAGAAACTGAGTAATACAATCAGCCATCAGGATTTGTGTAACTTTGTGATGTCACAACAAAGCAAACAATTGCATTTGCTTGTGCTTCCAACAGTTTATATGTGACCCTTTCATGTAGTCCCAGTGTACAGACCCAGGTCTACAACTGGGGCTTTTCAGAGTTAGAGGTGGAAGAGCTCCACTGGCCTCACAGCCCTGACGACCTCAACCCCTCAACACTGAACGTGAGCCAGGCCGCCTCAGCCAACATCGGTGTTGGATCTCACTAATGCTTGAGTGGCAGAATGGGAGCAGAGCCCTGCAGCCAGGTGGTAACATCTGGTGGAAAGTCTAAAACAGGAGAGCGGAGCCTGTTACAGCAGCCAATTGTTCTGGAAAGACACGTTCACCTATCGCATATGAATGGAATGTTAGGTGTTACCCAGCAACACTTATCTACTTAAGTGCAACCTATAGATTTGAGGGCACAATGAATCCCTTCAGCTTTAGAACAATGTTTGCAACCTCAGATAAAAGCCCTGTCTATAAAACATAAGACGCTGCCGAGGCAGACTTTTAAAGCACTTTGTAGCCTCTTACCTGTCTGGATGCCAATTGACATTTAAAATGTGCTTGCACACTACACCTTTCTTCTCCTGGAAGGGTTAAATGTTTGTGAAAGTATCCTGCAGCGTCAACACTGGCACCAGTGGCTTAGCCTCATTAGCATAAAGAAATGTAGCCGCAGAGAATCTGACGGCAGGGAGGGAGGGAGGGAGGGAGTAAATAAGGGAGGAAGAGTGAGGAGAGAAAAAGAGAGACAGATGGAGGTATGGAGATGAGGTGTAACAGGGGGAGCTGGCATTGGGCAAAAGGCAAAGAATGAGCAGATAAATGAAACAAACACAGACAAAGTTGTTACTACAGTATATCGTCCAATATGTAATCTGGAGTATGTAATGTTTAATTCATTGCACTGATGCTCCCATTACCTTGTAAATAAGCTGCATAAATCTGTTTAGTGCATCAATAATCAGTATAAAAGCTTAGAATTAATCTAATGCCAATTAGGAGTTGGCAATATGGATGCAATCATTTATATATGCAATTTTATATTGTTATGTTGAAATGTAGTGCAGCAGGGTTTAGTTTTGTCTTTTTTTATTCAAGTGAATTAAAGATAGAAAAATGGAGACTCATTCACATAGATATGAGAATGATATAAAAACCCAATATTGCTATAAACCAGTCCAGTGCACACTATAAATTGCTGTGGCCAAATGTTGCTGACCTCTGCCCATTCAGACCTGCAGGAGGAGAGGTGAGACAGCCATTTAATCTCAGCACGTCCTCCGTTTGATTTCACAGACATCTTTTATGTCTGCAACGGGCAGGAAATTCACATCCTATCACCTCCGTCCTCCTCTTTTCAGCACTCCCTGTCCGCCTTTTCCTCTCTTTATGTCTCCCTGCCTTCCACCTTCCTAAACCCCTCATGACTCCTCCCACACAAATATTTCCTCTCTTGTCAGTCACGGCATTAAAGACATCACAAACTGAGCAATGATGAATGAGGAGTGACTAAAAGAATCCAAGTCTCTTCTCTGATTTATTGCCATCAGACCTGTGACTGCACTGATGGTATATATGCACTGATGGAATACAAATGCATGATGCTCATTCTGTGTTATGAGCGATATGTTGTGGAAGACAGAGGAGGCGAGTTACTGGTTGCCTTCATCATGGATGCATGCCTACCTTTTCCATTAAATCCATAAGAGATTCCCTCATAAGCATAAAGTCCTGCAGCCATGTTGTATTTATGTAGGCCAGCAAGTTGTCATCACCCCGGTTCCCTCCACGAAAAGCCAATGGGATTTTAACAGTTGCCTCTGGATTATTATGGAACATAGAAATAATAGAAATAATAGAAATGATAGAAACAGTTGACACATTTTGTTGCGCGGGATCATTTTCACTGATGAACTAATCTCATTGATGAGTCATAATAGCCTACAATCGCCAGGATTAAAAAGTTAATGTCCAGCTCTAAACAAACTACATCACAGTAAAATGAGCCGAACCTCATCACCACAATTTATATCATAGTTTTATTTATCTCTGACCTCCTCTACAAAAGCCTTTCCTCTTTCAGAGTTAGGGAGAGTGTGACAATAAACACAATGAGGCTAGAAAGGCAGCCCCAAAAACTCTAATAACCAGCCTTTGTAAGAGATGTAAACTACAGCCAGGGTATTAACTGATAATACTGTATTTCATCTGTAATGAAACGTGAAAATGTCTTGAGCTTGTGTCAACCACCTTATTTCAGGCCTCTAATATTTAAAATATTACAATACATCATCTACTGCCACACCCTGTAATTCAGGGAGGAGAGAGGTACAGCCTTTTGTATTTCCCCATGAATGGCTCACATGAACCCAAGGAAGAGGTGTTGTGCTGTAGAGTTGCAGTGTTGTGTGTTTATTGGACATTTCAGGTTATCTTTCACCTCACTAAATAACACTAGCAGGAATGGAAACTATTGTCTGCCAAAAACGAATAAATCATTCTTTCCTATTGCTGCTAAAGTTTAACATGTCACTGTGTCTGCACTGGCATGTTCTGGCTCCAGGAGATAGCCATATGCCTGCCCTCTCAAGTCCTACAAAAGCTTTCGCCTTCTCCCGCCCACTTGGCTTTTACATGTTACCAAACTGACTGCCAGCCGTATAAATGGGAGCATTATAGGCAGTGTTACACATTCACTGGGCATTGTGTGACAAAGTTTAGCTTTAAGCAGTGTAGGTGGTGTCCAACTGATACATGCTCTCCCCTGTGGGCTTACTGTATCGGTATGCACTCACTGTGAGAGCGTGCAGCAGCACATGCCTGTGTCCTGGATAACACTGGGCCTGACTCAGCTGCTGCTGATACCAGCTCTCAGACGTACTCGCCGCCCGCCCACTCTTTACAGCCTGAACTACAGGCCATACGGCGAGGGGTGCCAGAGAGGCTGGCTGGGGGCTTCAGGGCTCACCGGATCCATCCGTGAACCACAGTCACATTAGACTGGGTGCTAGCCTGTTAGCCTGCGGACACTGCTGCGCTCGCTGTAGCTGCCAGACTCACAGCTGGAGTTTGGATGATATTAACACAACTTTAAGTGACTGTTACTGTTGCATTTCAATGGTCTTTAGGTCATTTGTTATTTCTGATACTGATGCAACTTATTTTTCAAAGGTAAAGCTTTCCGCTCTCTGACTCCAGACTAACTCAAGTATATTCTCTGTGTGCATCTGTATAAATTGTCACTTAAATAAATGAGCTTGTCTGCACTTTGTAATATGTACACCTTCTCCTGTACTGTGATCATCCATCACCCACCCAGTTGTCTCTCAATATTTTGAGACCTGGATGTGCATACTGTACATTATGTTGGGAGATGTAAACACAACAGATTAGTTCAAATGTTGTTGAGCCCCAAAGCCAAACTTAGCCAATAAAGCCAAGAACATGGGGGCTATGCAGCCCCCCTCCGTCTCTTCCAAAATAAGATACATTTAAATGTAATATTTTGCTGTTTAAAGTGTTTCCCACCATACCATTTAAATGAACTCACTTATCAGCAATTACAGCAATCAGAGGTGTGTTTAAGGAGATAGTCAGTGGACTAACTTGAAGCTCACAGAGTGTGGACTGATAAACTGTGTGTTCTTCAGCTGCCGGGGTCAGAGACACTGATCGTCTCCAGCAGAAGTGACGGCCTGACCTTGTCTGAGTGCTGACTCTGACCTCTGGAGACGTACAGCCTGGATCATATCACTGACAGAGCAATACACCTTCACACCGCTCACACACACACACACACACACACACACACACACATACACACACACACACGTTCAACAGTGGACTGATTACAGCCCCAGAAACAGAAAAAAGAGATACGTACTTTCATTTATTGTGGAAACTCGTGTGTGTTTATCGCAACTTCTCTAGGCTGTGTGTTGGCTTAGACTGTGTCTCAGGGTTCATATTGGAATCAGGTTCATGCAGTATGCACTGAAGGTCCTTACAAATAATGTGTGTGTGTCTGTATGAAAACACAAGAAAACTGCTTTGTCTTTTCTGTTTGGGAAGTTTTTCCATGGTGTGAGAAGACATCTGTGTTTCACACACTGACAGAGAGGGAGCATTGTGTGTGTGTTTGTGTGCTGTGTGTGTCATCCCAGTGGTCTAATTACACTGTGACCACACACTCTGGAGAGCGGAGGGATCCCCTCATGGCTCTACATTTACACATTTGCTGACAGAAAGTCAGCATCGCTCGCTGCAGGTTTATAAACACTGAGTAAAGCTGAAGCCCAACAGCTGATCTATTTTCTCAATTAGTCCGTTCACATATGGCTGAACAATCTCAAGTTGAGCACAAGAAAGCGCTCGCTGTCAGAGGCACCAGTTCCCAATCTGCACCATATGATAGCTATCACGCCAACATGTTCAAAGTTTTATTCTCCACTTTTTCCCCGCGTCCTTGTCATTTTGCTGAACTCAACAAAGTCCTCTGTTTCCCCGTAGCTGGAGATCTCCCCATGCTCAATCTGTCTGCCTCTTTGATTTCAACTGCGTGTGTGTGTGTGTGTGCGCATGTGTGAGTGTGTTATCCTCTGCACCTGTTTCCTTAGCATTAATAGATGTATGTAACTGACAGACAGGTCTGAGGAGGATCTGGGAACGCTTGACCTTAAAGTCCGGCTCGTTTGAGAAGAAGTAGAGAGAGAGTAATAAACTTCCATCATGCTGGGAAAGTCATGACTGGTTAGGTCAGCATGACTTCTAGTGAGGGGCTGACAGATATCGCTTCAAATCAGCATTCCAATCATTTCAATCTTTTACACTGATTTATGATTGATGATCATTTAATTTGGCACTTATCAGTCTCTCTTTTTTTAGCCGTGCACTTTTTCACTCAAACTGTTTTTCTGCAGCAGTTCTGTTTGACTTTCTGTTCAATGTACTGTAATCAGACAACACACACAAACTGCCTAAAAAGCACTGCTACTTTTGTAAGGGGGAATTTACATTGATCATGATGGGATGCAACAAAAAAAGCAGCTGACACTCAAGTAATGTCAGTTTTCGAGAATTCATGAGAAACACTGAAATAAACAGATGACAAATACAACAGCATCACACTCTGTGACTAGTGAACTGAGTTTATAACCTCAGAAAGCCTGTGACTTTATGTCAGATTGATCACATACTGTACAATACTGAAAAAAATATATTTATCAAAAATTGTCTTGTAAAATTCAGTGCAGTTGTTTTGTCTTTGAAGTCATTTCAAACTGTCTTTCTTGGTGGCTGAGTTTCACCATGAAAAGATGACATCTCAAATGCTGACACTACAGTCATGTGAAATTGCATCTGTCAACTTTAATAAATTCAAATTTCGTCAATTCACTCAAATTAATAAAAAAAAACTCTCTACTGAGTTTTCATCATTAAGAGTGAGGGAGTGAAAGATGGACTGAGATCTGACACAGCTTACAAGTCTGTACAAAGTGATCCCAGCAGCTTGTGCTAAAATCACACCCAGCCACTCCCAGCACATAGGTGTGTGTGTGTGTGCTTTCACCACACCACCTCTGCCATTTAACCAAACCAGCTAAGAACTGTTGCATGTTGGAGTTTTTCACGATGTTGCATCAGGCCTCTTGCAGGCACAGGCTCAAGCACACACACACACTAATGCGTGCACACAAACGCGCACACACACAGCCCCCACATGCCCTGAACACAACTCAGATGACTTCTCGTCTGGGTGTTTTATCGCTTTTTGTCTTAACCTGTTTCTGATTGATTGTCTCTGTCTCTCAGGTTATCTGTCTGTCTGTCTGCCTGCCTGTCTGCGTCGGTCGGTGTCTGTCTGTCTGTCTGTGTGTGTCTGTCTGTGCTTTCTGCCTCATGCTGCAACCATTGCACACTGTGTTGTTGAGTTACACTTTATCCATCGGCAAATCAGAAACACAAGTACAAATAATCAAAGTCTTTGTGTCTTTGAACTCCTTTTCTTCTCAATACGGTTCTCTAAATGTCTTTTCTGGCTGAATGCCTATAAGACTCTGACAGTATCACCCCCCACCCAACACAAAGCCCCCGCTGCGCCTTAAACTCATGTCATCTGAGCCCCCAAAAAAGCAGCAGCGCTACCTAATGTATGCAGTATATATTCAGTGCCACGCTCTGATGGGCACTTGCCGTGGGAGCGTTTACTCGTACGATAGCTGCTGTAAAATAATACAGCCTCACAGAAACAAAACACATGCAAACACACACACACACACACATACACACAAACGCTGGCATGAATTCCATTAGTGTGATTTACAGTTGATGTTTAGTGGTACAGAGCTGGAGGGAAGCCTTTTACTTTCTCATTTGGAGCAGCGAGCAGGCCTCCTCTGTCTGTGGATAGATAGGAAGATGGATAGCGCGGTAGGCCAGGAACACCAAAAGAACATCCTCCAAATACACAAACAGTGAGGGACAATCAGTGACAGCAAACACACACGCACACCAACACACTCCAGAAACAGAAACAGAGAAAGATGGGTCGAGACAAATATAGAGAGAAAGCGAGAGGCCGACGGAGAGCTGGGGAGAGAGGTGCAGCAGCGGCTCACAGGCTGGCTGGGAGATTCATTAGGTATATTTATGGTTTTAGTTCTACTCCTTTATGGAAAGGTTTCTATTTGATGTAGGACGACCACATGCAAGCAAGTGTGGTTTCCAAGTTGTTGCTATACACTGTAAGCCAAGGAAACCATTATCATGTCCCACATCCGCCTTAAACCAACAAGAGTTTGTGCAAATGCTCCAACATGAAGAAGCAGAGACTTAAAGATGCAGCCAGCCTCCTCAGTGCTCATCACCCATGGCTTTCTGACAAGGAAAAGTGTCTGCAGGGTGATTCTGCACGACTAGGACAGCTGGAGCGGCTTCTCATATATCCCACACACACTGCAGCACTGCACTATATACATACTAAAATATCCAAGCATGATTCCACCATCTCAGGGTTTTACAGGACGTTAAGGACCCTGATGTTCAGCTCATTATATTGTATGCACCTATTTAATAAAGTGTAATGTATTCAGAGACTGTGTAGTTTCACACCTTATAAAACAGCAGTTTCCACACAAGTTAATTCTTCTTCACTGCTCTATAACAGTAGCCTTCACAGGGAATTTTAACGTGCAGCCACTGGCAGCTCCAGTGCTGTTTTAGAGCAATGAAGAGGATCTGATTTCTGCTGAAGATGGCTGTGATGAGTCAAAGATGCACCATCCCTGACCAAGAACTATAATCTATAAATGATTGAGAGTTAGTAAATTATGACAGAGTGTTTCTGTTTTAAACCAGCGCAGCTTTTATAGCCACGTTAAGAGGAGATGAAAGAGAGAGGAAAAGGAATAAGTCAGAGCCTCAGCATACCGCAGCTGCAGGAGTAGGATACGACTGCTTTTTCCCCAGATGTTGTCAAATTAACTCTATGTGTGAAATAGACTGAAATATAACGCAACACTTTTTGATCCCTTTTTCATGGAGTTGAAATTAAAGATCTAAGCCTTTCCTAAACACACTGAAGGCGTCTTTCTCTCAAAACCTCATTACAAATGTGTTTAAATCTGTGTTAATGAACCAACCTGACAGGTGAGGAACATCAAGGTGCAGATTACACTGCATGGCTATGGTGTGTCTTTGACTCGTCACATTAAGAGGCCCCTCTAAAATGTGTACTTTAATTTTCTAAAAATACATTTAGTGCATTCGACCATGAGACTGGGACTTGACATGTGCATTTTATGAGAGAGAAGATCACAGATCAGAGGACGACTCAATATCTGGTGTGTGACACTATTCGCCTCATGTGGTACTGCAGTGTGGATTGTGGACCACTCTTCTTTAAAGGCTGCGAAAAGTTGCTGGAGAGATATTGGACAGAGCACTGGGATGTTTTAAGCTTTCAGGAATTCTGTATCATGGCAGGAAGTGTGTGTCATGCTTCAACGTGAGGCGATAGCAGCAGATGAATATTTTATTTCAACACAAGAAAGATGGAAACACTTTGTTTCCGTGTACTAGGAATTATTATTAGATTCACTTCATGTATAGAAACGAAAACCAATTGACTAATCAACAGCGTTATATTCATTAGAGCCATGTCCTTTATATCAGAGGTTGTCCACAATGACTGGATAATAAAATGTGTAAAACTGTTGTGTGTACTGAAAGTGAGAGGGCCAGAAGGCACAAGTAATGGTAAAAGAATGAGTAACAGACACCTACAATACCCATCTGACCCCCCCTCCTTATTCTTCTTTGACACACACACGCACGCACACACGCACACACACACACACACACCAGCTCAGCCCCCAGCCCACACCACCGACACCTCAAATTAATAGGGTTTGGTTCATTTGAGTGTTGTGACCTACGGCTATATTCAATACAACCATACAGGTTTCATTCTCACTAATGAAGGGAAGGCTGTTCATTTCAAGGTGAGTCAAATAATAATAATAAAAAAAATAAAAAATTAAAAAACATGTTGGGTGTTGAAAAATAAATTACTCAGAGAGCTATTAAATTGTCAGGGCCAGAGGCATTCTTACAGGATTTCTTTTGGTGTTGCTGCTGTGGCACCAGAAACACCTTATAGGGAGAAAGTTTATTATTATTATCTGAATGTTATTGCTTGACCCAAAGTGAAACTTTATATTGAAAAGAAGAGTTAAAAGCAAACACTTTTAATTGTTCTTAACCAAAGTAAAGTTGAGAGAAACCGACGGCAGGGTGCTGTGGGGGGGTCGCGCCCATTAGCTGAGTCACTGTCCTATTAAGAGGATTTCCTTCCTCTTAAACAAAAATATTCAAACTCCTCAGCTTCTATTCAAAATTCTGCCTGCTTTGTCACAAGTGTGAAATGTCTGAGTTGCGCTGACTCAGCGTTCCAACGAAGCACACATTACAACCATATCAGCTGAGGGGGAGGGAGTGGGGGTGACAAGGAGAATGAGGGACAGAGGGTGATTTAATCCTCATTCTTATGGATACACCTTCTATACGACTGGATGGTTGTTTCTGATTATAAATTGAGCCTACTGTTAATTCTAGAAGTTGTTTGTAGTCAGACTCCTGACATAATGTTGTGTTTAAGCATCCTAAAGTGATTTGATTCTCTGCTCATCATTTGAAATGACCAAACTGTACAAAGTCAGTCAGGCTTTCCATTATTATCTCCAGATAATAGTGATCTGCAGACAATGCTGAGTGGTGGTTGTGACTAACTCTGACACCAACATGTTGGACTTACATCCCCAGCTTCATTATGACACCACTACAATCACTAGATATCACTAACTGTTTACCTCTGTTCAAAATGTACATAGGGTTACCAATTCTTACTGTTTTTCTACTGAAAAATATTCAACCAGAACCATTTTTTAAAGGGGCAGAATGGTGTTCCACAAGGATCTAGTCTAGGACTAGGACCAGTCTTTTTTACAGGTTATTTTCCTAGTATTGTCTCTTAGCCGACTGTAACACTTTATGGTGCACTTGCTGTAACTTGCAGCTGAGTGGCTACAACTTTAGTATTACTAAACTATGTTGGTTAAGGTGAGTGTAAGACCCTGGTCTGTTTGAAAACAGAAAAGGTTCAGAGTGAAGTTTAACCCAATGACAATTAGTTACATTTAACTCACACCATTATGTTAAACAAAGAGCTTTTGTTACCTAAACCACAGACAATACTTTGTGAACCTGGTCTGTGGTGTGAATGTCATGCGTTGTGCACACCAACTATCTACCCCAAACACCTCCTGGTGAATTAACTGAAACCAGTCGGTTCTAAACATTATCCAGGCAGTGATTACATGTCCTACGAAACACATTTACTGCTGTTGTTACAAATATCATTTCAAGCAGACAGAGCTGCCATATGTCACTCAGACATAGAAAGTACTTGGGTGGCATCGTGGCCGACCAATAGAATGGAAACCTGCAGAATCCAAAAGAACATGGCCAGCTAAAGGACGCGCAGTGATCAGGTTTCGGCTAATTGAGCACTTGATGTAAGGGAAGGAGCTGTCTCAACATCAGAAAGTTTGACATATGCTCTACTTGTTAAGTGTTTTTGTAACAAGCAATTTTAAATACACCGATAGTGATTCATTAAAAAATTCTCCTTCATATTGTTAATAGAAGAATATGTATCCCTCTGAAGACGTCCACCATTGGGCATTAGTATTCACAAGAAGAGAGCTGTGTAGCTTTTCAGAGTGGGAACCCCTGCAGGCCTCAGACACACTGCAGTTATAAACCTTAGATCTGGAGGGAAATCTGTTGGATTGCAGGAGGTGGATTCTGTTTATCGAGCATAAATGGACCGAAGATCCAAAGATTCCAAACAGCAGCAGATGGTAGAAGCAGAGCTCCAACATGTTCCAACATGCAAAACCACCTTCTGCGTAAACATGAACAAAAGCTCCCTGTTGCCAGGAAGTTATTTACCACTACTGTGTTTGCAAAGAGTTGCTCATTTAGAGCAGTTATTCTACTATTACAGCACCATTCATTCCACTACAGCGTAGTGTTGTAACATACTGTACACAGATTGTGCTGTTAAAACAAAAGCAACGCAGAGGATCATGGTTCCCCTCCATTTCTGTGAATCAAATGGAGGCTGAGAGAAGTTGGAGAAGTGGAGGAGAGAAGAAACCAGAATCAAGTGGGAAACGACGTCTACTCACGTTAAGATTGGTGGTGAAGAGGATGAGGCGCCTGGGTGTGTCCTCAGTTATGTGTCACACTGTGGACAAACACAGAGACACAAATTCAAGCAGGTAGTTCAATACCAAAAAACAACAACAACAACAACAACAACAACAACAACAACAAAAGCAGTTTCCTTCATCGGTAAGATTGTCTGTGTGCTTTGTTGACACTTCTGTTTACTATAGAGATTGTCTACATTTACTCCATGTTTGTCTGCATTGTGTGCACTGTGTCTATGCTATTGTGTTTGCTGTATACATAACGTTCTGAAGACTGCATGTTTGAACAGAAGCAGCACTATCCCTTTCTTCTCCATCTTCTGCTGTACCTCCAACCACCCTCCATCACCCTTTATTATTTTCTAATTACCCGGTAAGTCTGTGTCTGTGGTTCCCAGTGAGGACATAATGTCTCAGCCTGTCTTTTTGTCCCTTTCCCCCATCACTTTGTTTCTTAGATGGCTGGGCAGTCTTATAGTTCATTCTGTGTACATGTGTGAGGACTGCACTGAGAGAGAAATGAGTGAGTCCCTCAACTTACAACCCTACTTCATCCTTTCTTTAGGATGTCAAAGTTGAAATGTTGAGTACATACTTAGTACGTACTACATAGTACATAGTAAATATCAGTATGTTGAAACATTACAGTGTTGCCTGTGACTGTCTTTAGCTCAGTGCTGGATTCAGGCTGTTGCTGCTTTGAACTGTTCAGTTTGATACCAATTACCACCAAAAACACATATATAGGCACATATCTGCAACAGCCCTATAATTGTTTATGATTTTTGACTCTTTCATTGAGCTTTTAATCTGAAAGAACACTTGATAATGGCTGAACTGTTAAAGGTATATTCTTTTACAAAGAATACAAACATAAAGTATAGCTGCTAACCAAAATAGCTCAAGTATCAAAGATAAAATGACGACTAATACAATTTGTGTGTGTGCTGTACAAACATACAACTTGCATAAAAAATGTATTTGTTCTTTCATCTTCACTTGTTTGTTCTCAAGTGCTCAGTCAAAGTGACTTCAGCATTAGTATGTTGCTGCAGTACAGACATACACTGTACTGTCTGTACTGCAGCAACATACTGTTGATTCTGGGCCGTGCCTATGGAGATGTCATGCAGTGAGCCATACAATGGATAAATGAGTGGCATTCACTAATGCCAGCATGAACACTGCCCATGCTCATGTTCATCATTTGTAAACTGATTTGTTAAGTTCATTGGGCCTCATTCACCAATATCTTCTTAAGAACCTTCTTAGATTCTTTCTTAAGTTGTTCTTAAGAGGTTCCTTAAGAAAACCCTACGTCAGATTCATCAACGCGTTCGTAAGCCTCAGAATTGTTCGCAGCTGTGTTCCTACTTGATGAATGCCATCTCCTCGTAAGTTGAGGGCGTGTGCCAGGTGAGTCTAATTAACATAGGATTAGCATAGGTAACGGCCCCATCAACGCCCGTAAAAGGGCATGAGACTGCAGGGCCGTGTGCACACAGCATCCACAGGCACTGAGCAGAGAAGGTGAAGTGAGAAAGAAAATTGAAATGCTCAAATGAAAATCTGGGAGGGAGCACCAGACTCCAAACGTAAAAAGAACTTAAGTAGTGAAGTGGCGCTACTGCGGCAGGAATGAAACAAAGAAACAAACAAAGGCTTATATTTAGTTTATATTTTTATATTTAGGCTATAGTTAGTAGCGTCAGCAGTGGATGCAGCTCTTCGGGTTGTTATCAGAGAGACCACACTCTCACGTGTGCCATCATAAATATCATCATATTATCACATATGAAAAAAAAACAGTTGTGTGTAGTGTGAACACTTACAGTAAGTGCACTGTTGCAGCCCGCAATTAGGAAAAAAAAAAAATCATATCGGCAGCTGTATACCCCCCCCCCCCCCCCCAAAAAAAAAGATATGATATGAATTAAGTGTCTATAATGTTTTTTAAGAGACTGCAATGATTTGTCAATTATTATTATTAATATATATGATTATTAAAAACATCATAAAAGATAAGAAAATAATTCTTATTCAAATCATATAATGTCATACAACTGCAGAACAAAAGAAAACGCTATAATCGGTTATTTTTGCAGAAGTCTCAGCACCTAAAAGTGCGTAAGTATACTCCTGACTGTTCTTAGATTTTGGTCTTAGTTAAGAACAAATTCTGGATAAGAAAACATTCATGAATGCCACAATCTTCGTAAAAACTTCGTAAGTAGGACTTAAGAACAAATTTGTTCTTAAGAACGGTTCGTGAATGAGGCCCAATGTTCACAAAAAAATATGAACATTTAACACGTTCATGAACAACAGTGCTGCCAATATGAATAGAACAACCTGCTGTGGCTTCTCATTAAATGTGTTCAAGCAGCTTTTATTGTGAAGCAGCCACAAGAAACAACCTTTGTCAGTGTAATCAGCACAGATCATGTTAGTGTGGTCATTTGGGGCACTTTATTTAATTGTGTCCTGCTTTTTTTTGATGAAAACACCTGAAAGAGGTCTGGTTCATACAGATGTGAGGATAATACAGCTAATGTAACCATTCCAACGACAGAGGGAACAGCCACGTATGCAGCAGCACAACACTTGAGCATTTAACACAGCAGAAGACCACTGCAGTGCAAACCATGTCATTTTTTCTGCTCTTCACAGTTCACACTCTGTCTGCCTCCTGCGATGATGATTACACATTATAGATGATAGAGTCTGCTTGGCTCTGCTCAGGTATTAGACCCATGGCAGGAAAGCAGGACCTTACCTGACCCAGTCGGGGCCTCGGTCAGAGTGTAGTTACAAGCAGCTGAATGGACTCACCAGAATGAAACCTCTGACTCAACATACTACGCCTGGATTTGACCAAGTCTTAACCAATATACGTATCTCCACATCTGGGCTCATTCTGTCTGTGTGTGTTCTTACAACCATACAATCATTCTATCAGGTTCAGGCTTGTTGAGCGTAAACTGGGCCAGAAATAAACAAACATGTGGTTTAGCATTTTTTTGACTATCTTGGGTGAGGATCATTCATTTGCTGCCACGGCTCTATCATGCTGTCATCAGCCGATTATGAGTAATCATCATGTCTTTGTCTCAGTCTGGGTTTTTGTCGGCTACTGGAGAGTTTTTACATCCATAACAAATAAGGAGATTGATGGACAAACATCAGTACCAATATGTTCCTCAACAGATCCTCATTCCATTAGTGTGTAGCTCTCGTGGCAGCTTCACTGGAAACTGAAGTTGAGTCTATACATATACGGATCAGTGTGGAACGAGCCAGCAGGCCAGACAGATGGTGTTTCATGGCAAAACAATTTCCACTAAACAGATACAGACAGCCACCCCGACGGCTGGCAGCCGCTCGCCCTCTCCCCTGCTCTTCCTTTAACCTGGGCAATTAAAACGTTTCTCCCTCAATAACAGGGCAGAGGAGAGGAAAATACTGGAGATGCTACTCTCCCTGCTTAAACATATCATGCCAAACTGTGTTTCCATGGTAACTGTAGACCACAGAGGCAGTTAAGAGAAAAAAGGAGAAGTTAGCTTAGCAAAAACACACACAATGCTGCAGGGACAGACCTCCAGCACCGTCCTTATTTACACTTTGACCACTGGTACGCCGCACAGTGTGTCTGAATAAGGCCTAGTTCTCAATGGTAGGGTGTGTGTGTTGTGTATGTGTGTGTGTCCCTCAGGCATTACATTCAGAGAGGTCACTGACCTACAGTATGGAGCAATTGCTGGGTAGGCTAACAATCAGAATCAGAACAAAACACACAAACATGCAGATAAGCAAAGAAACACCACAAGCTTCAGATTCCATCACACAGAGCAAACTAACTCCCATGGGCCTTTGTGTATACAGTATATAGGCTACATCACATATACATTGATTAGTGTATAGGAGCATGTGTTGGTATTCCATACAGCTACATACACAGCAGGTCCCTGTGGAATAGGCTCAGGCTGCTCTTTATTTGTCATTGACAGAGAGGCGCACAGTAAACAGACTGATGCTGAGGCTGATTCAGTGGAGACACATCAGTGTAAACATCTCCAAAGACTCATGCTGGGCTCCTTGTACGGGCGGCTCGGCGCATGTTATTTGCCTTGGTCTTTGTTGTTAATTAAGCTTTTGATTGGTGTTGTTAATTGGTACTGTCCGTCTTTCAGATCTCCTCTGTTTCCTACCTCCTGCCTTCCTATCTCTCCTGCCTCGTCTCTGTTTTTAAGTCTATCTCATTTGAAACTCCAGTCAGGATCATCACATCTACCTCTGAATAGCAACAGATAACTTCCTGGAATAATCTAAACTGGAGTTCTCAAACTTCACTAAACTAAACTTTTGGCAATGAAGACTCTTAAAGGGATATTTCAACATTTTGGCGCATGGTATTTCCACGTTTCCCTCATCAAACTCATCAAATACACAATCCAATTTTGAAGTCACTCTGCCCAGCAGCCGTATCTGGAATGTAGTTCCGACTACGCATTTGCCTCGAAAACAACTCTGTCTCATCACAACTTGTCCACGAGAGCGTTTTGGAGTTGTTAGATTGTGAATTTGATGAGTTTGATGAGGGAAAGGCGGAAATACCCAAACCATGCAGAGCTCACGTCTCTGCCCCACCAATCTAAAAACAGCTTGCACCAACAATTAAAGGTAATGAACCTACTCCTAAGATTATAGGGATTATGGCAATAGGCAAATTTGCCAAAATGTTGAAATATCCCTTTAAAGAAATCGATGAAAAATACAATTTCGAAAATTACTGACCCGCCCCCCAACATACAGGCTGTCAGCCAGTCACTGAAACAGGGAGCTTCTCTTCACGCCTCTCCTCTGAACAGATGTATTGGATGTTCTCAGTAATGATGCTGATGTTGACTTGATGTAAAATAAATGAGAGCAACACACTTGTATGTATACTGTACTGCTGGCATGTCTTTGGACCACCTGGACAGTGTAATTATGGGGTCAGAGAACTGAGCAGCTGAAGCACTAGAGGAGAAAGATGAATGAGGTTGTCAAAGTTTGTCATTAGCCATGATTGGTTAACTGGAGGGGTGTCGAGGATCAGTCAGTTACCGGGCTCTGGGATGGTGATGTGACCACGCTACAACAAACAGGGGGCATCTTCCCAGGATGTGTTCAGACACTGTGGGTCACCCCTGTTTTGTCAATACACCACTGGAGCTGGATAAAATGCAAGATGTTGCAGAGCCTGTGTGCACAGCTCAGGTCGTAAAAAAGGAAGAAAATCTGTTTCCCCACACAGGAAATCATGAAACATGGCCGTGAAAATCAAAGACCTTCTCTCATGACCCCATGTGAGCCTTTAAAAAGGTGTACAACAACTGTTAGTGTAAGATCATCATGGAATAGGATCAGGCAGCGCATACTGATCAACACCATAGCAACAGAACTGGTTTTTAATATAACTCTTGCTGATTCACATTGACTTTATGAACTCATAAGTCAAGAAGACAATGGACTATCATATCATGATTGGAAGAACAGTTATCAATGCAATAAATGTCCTACTAGGATTCATTTCTGATGGTGAAATGAGAAGATTTTTTACAGATCTAATATGTGCGTATTAAAACTTTTCCTGCCATGATTTTGTCTTCATGTACAATTTCTGTTTCCCTGAGGCTCATGGTGGAACTCTATCCTAGTGTTAGAAAAATAAAATTATCAAGCACACGCAGCCAAAGTGCAAATAAAGGTCTCATAAAATAAAAATAAAGATCTCCTCATATCATCCCTGCGTCAAACCGTCTCCACCAGTCAAGACGGTGCAGCTCATCAACAAACAAAGCCATGCTGCGGTGTACAGTGTGTCCTGTGGGAGCAGCCTCCACACATCTCGCCCACTGTCACAGTATGATTTATTGAAATATTACCCCGACCAAATTAACAAACGGGGCTGGTCCTGTTCCCAGTCTGTAGCTGCCTGTGAATAACAAACACTGGGGGAATCCATGCGGACCACCACCCTGACACAACTCTTATGGATATTAATATTTTCTTTCCCTGTCACTGGTTATTTAGTTGCCAGCATTGCAACCCACTCTCCCCGTGGTACTGAGACAATCCATCCTGTCAGATTTACCCTGTTAAACAGGGGTGGGAGGTGTTGGGGGGACGGTGAAGGAAATGTAGTGTGTGTGTGTGTGTGTTGCCGAATGTATATTTTGTTTGCTCGTGCATCAGTATGTGTGTGTGTGTGTGTCTGCACAGGGGAGTGTTTTGAGAAGGTAATGAGAGTGTTGTGAGAATGTTATCAGGGGCTGTAAGAGGCCCACTGAGGCGTTTCGGGAGTGATGCACTTTGAAAACCACTCTGAGTGAAGCCACTCGCGACCTGGAAGTGAAAGCAATTCCTCATCTATCTCATCCATCCTTCAACTGACTCTCCTCTCGCCTGCCGCTCGTCTTTCTCTTCCTCCCTCTCTTCTACTTCATATGCTGCTCCACAACTTTCATTTCTTTCTTTTTTTCTCCTTGACTCTTTATTCAACTCTCCCTCCTTGTCTACTTATGGCCATCATGGTCAAACATAATTCACTGATGCAAAGTTATTGTACTGGTGTATGAGTACAAGTTACCAAAACAGGGGCTCAAAACTACAGAAAATGTGTATATGCTTGGAGATGGTTAGGGTTAGTCTTAGTAAAACATATCAATCAGTTTTACAACTGAGGTTGTTCTGTGCATTGCTCATTAATACTGATTGGATATTTAAGAATTTGTATTAATGAATATGTGCAGCACATGTAACATCATAAAATCTTTCTTAAGGTTCTCTTGAGGCCACTCATTTGTCTGCCACCATTGCAATTAAAGACTAAACACACATACATTACAATGTTCAAGGAAATTGCATAACTTTAAGGACCTTTCTTCATCTCTTGCAGAAAGGCATCATCTCTGTCAAGAGATTTGGCAACATCTTCCCACCAGCTGTTGTAGAGAAGGATACAGAGTTTTTCATGGGGGACTACAATGACAGTGTCAGAGAATCATTTCACATCACACGTCTGGGCCAGAAAAATCTCTCATACCCCATGAAGTGACTGTGAAGGGTACAAACTACAGAAAGAGCATGTTCATGTTGATTAATGGTGTTGAGGAGGGGCTTGTCTCAGGAAAAATGAAGTAATACTGAGGCTACAGAGATTTAGCACCACATTCTATCACTAAGAAATGATTTCTTGTGTCTCTCCCTGATGTGTTCATTATATTACACAAAGCCAGAAAAGCTACTGCTGTGTTAACCAGGAAATGCTGGATTACTATCACTTATTTGGACGCAGTGTGGTTAACATGACTGTAGTTGTTCCATACCATTCCAGACCAGACCAGACCAGACCCTGCAGAGCAACAGCAGATGTTGACAGCGCTCCGAGTAAATATCTGGTATAATGAGGCTAAGTCACACACTCCCAGTGTCTCTAAATGTCCTGAAGAGATACCCCGGGAGATCTGTGTTCATGTTTTGTGCTGATGGTTTTAGATAAACCCTTTAAACACTGTTCAATCTGAACAATGAGATATTGTGAGTTAGTTATAGACAGATGGGGGAGTTTTTGGTAAATGTGGAAAGGAAGAAGTACACCAATCAAAGTTTCTGCAAGAATGAAAGACACCACAAATTTTGACCCAAGAGTTTTAGTTTTCATCCATCCATCCATCCATCCATCCATCCATCCATCCTTCCTTTTTTAACTGCTCAATCCAAAGTCAGGTCACAGGTGTAGCAGGCCAAGCGAGGCAGTCCAGACAACCCTGCCCCCAGTGACATTTCCTAGCTCCTCCTGGGGGACCCGGAGGAGTTTCCAGGCCAGATGAGAATATAATTCCTCCAGTGTATGCGAATCATCTAACAGTTGGACGAACCCAGAGGAGGTCTGCTGGGAGGAACCCCAGAGGCATCCTAACCTGCCCAAACCACCTCACCTGGCTCCCTCAGACTTGAGGGAGCTGCATTTCAAAACAAGATGGTGGGGAAGAGATTTACAACGGTTCTCTTCGTGATTTGTGGCTGACTGAAATACTTCATGAGCAGGTTTAAAATACAAAAGCAAGTATGCCTGAGATTGCTTTCTCCCTACCCCAATAAATATTACAGCCCTAATTACCCACACTTAACATTTTATGAATCTTTTAGCACAAAGAGCTGTGTGTCCTGTTTCATCAGCTCAGCACACGGCGGTTTCCACTGGCTGCACATGGTAGAGACTGAGTAAGAAACTGATGAACCACTGTCAGGTAGCTCCTGTATTCTGCAGTGCTTCAGAAGCACAGGTGATGAAGTGATTCTAAATTGATACCAATCACCCACAATGTTGAACTGTTTTTTTATTTTTTTTTTTAATCTTTTTTTTTCTGTATTGCTTATATGTCATGACAGTTCAACCTCGACTGCTAAACTTCCAGAGAGAGAAAGAGGGAGAGCAGGGGAGAGTGAAACAGAGGCAGACAGAAAAAGACTTTTAATGGGGTCCTTCAAATTGAAAAGAATTCGCCCCTGGATGTGGGAATCCAATTCCCTCCAATCCAATGGGATTGGCATTGAGCATGGTAAATAAGGATGGATTGTTTGTCCGTTAGCCCGCTGTGGCGTGAATCCGCTGCTTAAATGTAAAGTGACAGATCCCCCCTCCCCCCTCCACTCACTAACACACACACACACACTCTTCGCTTCAAGTTAGCTTCTCTCTTTCACCTCCCTCTCTCTTACTTTCCACAGTTTCTGTCTCTATCACACACAGCCAAGACAACTACTCCTAATGAGGAAGCTAAAGTCACCTACACACACTCATGACAACCCACCCACAACCTCTCTCCACACTCACACACACACACTTACCCGCTAAGCAACATGTACGCCAGAACTAAATCGTCTCTCCAGTATGTGTTGTGTAGCAAAATGCAACACAAAAAGGAGCAAAAAAAACTGTTGGGTGGGTGAGTAACTTTGCTGCCATGATGCAACTGAGTGTAACCTCGCGGCCATCTCTCAAAGCACAGAGAAACTAAAGGGCTATTTCAACAATGACGATGATGACAAGGAGAAAGCAACATAAAGCAGACAGATCACAAGATGGGAACGGGGGCTGAGAGAGGAGGACAAGAAAAGGTTATCACAGGAAAAGTGTGGCACAGGAACGAAGAGCAAAGACTTTAAAAATATGTAGAACTGAATGAAAAGGTGGAGACAAAAAGACACACGATCCAGCACTCACAGGTAGACCTGCAGCTTTAATGATCTGTGACTAGATGTCAATATCTGCAGGTGCCAGCTGGCTGCCCTGCAGCCACAAGGTGTGTGTGTGTGTGTGTGTGTGTGTGTGTGTGTGTGTGTGTGTGTGTGTGTGTGTGTGTGTGTGTGTGTGTGTGTGTGTGTGCGTGTGTGTGTGTGTGTGTGTGTGTGTGTGTGTGTGTGTGTGTGTGTTCTGATGCTTGCGTTTCAAACTAAACTCCAGGCAGAGACACGTCAATACATTAAACTTGGATCTCAGCTCTTCATCAAAGTATATACACACACTCCAGTCCAGTCATACAAGCGCAGCAGCTCTTGAACCTCCCTTCAGGAAGTCTTAAAGACAATGACAGCAGTATAACAACAATGCAGCTGCATCCATTAGCAGTCACGCTGGAGAGTGGAGACAGAGCCAGAGATTATTGGAACATAAAAGGACTTGGCTCTAAAACTGCAGCTGCTCTTCTCATCATTGACTCACCTGACATTATTTTTCTAATGTGCAGTAATTATCCTGTTTATCAAACTTCACAAATTGTAACAAAAGCCAATCACAACTTCTCAAAACCAAAGATGAAGTCTTCAGTTTGCTTTCAAACAGCTCAACACACTCTTTACATCATATTAAACAGAGAAAAGCACTCCTGCTTGAACAACAATTAAATTAGTGATCAGAAAATTGACTATTTTAGGTCCATGAGACACAGTCAGGTAAACTAGTGATTCTTTGATGAGTATTCAAAGAGGTCCAGTTGGGTAAGATCCAGATTGGTTCTCATCCAAAGAAAAATAAAGACTGTAATACAGTAGAAACATAATAACTGATTATAGCTTTTGCAAACTACAGTATGCATATTAAAATAACCTGACCAACCAAACATATAGATTTTTCTTTTACTTTATGTTTAGCCTCAACCATTTTATAATAAATACTTCGATTCAACTCTCCCTAGCTATTAATATTGTTTTGGCAGTTGTATGATTAACTATTCTACTTCAAGTTCACTCACTATAGCTTTATCCAGAGCTTTCAGCCACATCCTACAGGCCTCTGCTGCACACACAATGTTCAGGAGTCTTCACATGTCCTAGTAGGACAGGTCTTAACAAGAACATCAGGCAGCAACAGGATCAGAGGACCAGTAAGAATCTTTCAGGTCCATGCATGGTTTGATTTGATCTGCTGACACTGAGCACCAGCTGACCCACACTGGACCGGACTCAGTCACATCAGTGACGGCAATCAAATCACTAACATGTTCATACCAAGACCATCCAACCGTCATTTTGTGTCTTGCATGTTGAAGTCAAACTGTGTCTGTGTGGGAGGAAACAAGTCAATGTGAAGCCAGGGGACTGTCCGTCTAAAGCCCAGTAGCTCGCCTCAAGGCAACACAGCCCTCCTCCTGCCTGCTCTCTGCTTTCTCCACACATGAATGACAACGGTTTGTCGGGTCCTGCAGAGTTCAGGACCCAGCAAAGGTTTCATGAAAAATGAATCCCAGCAAGGCGATGGCCACTCTTTTCAACAGAGTCAGGTGACACTGACATTAGCTTCTTCTACATTTTTACACATCACAAAAAATCTATTTATCTCCAGACACCTCACAGAAACAAGTTTATCTTAAACAAGCCAGGACTTTGGCACAGGAAAAGATTTTTTGTTCTATTTAAAACTTGTACTTAATCCATGATTTACAGTACATTTTACGGCCTGGAGATCAAATGAAACTTTCCTTAAATGAAGTCTCAATCTGGCTCCTGCTCTCAGATCAGACAAAACAAAAAATCAACTATACAAACACTGTCTTTATAGCTGCTTTTTTTCCTGTGCTGAATGGATGGATGGAGGCAAAAATATATGAAGTCTCATGAGTCCAAATGGACTGAGCAGGAACAGCCTGAAGACCTGTAACAGATAAAGATAATCCTGATTGTGCTCTTGTCTCAGCTGCTCCCAGATCATCCTCATCCAAATATTACAACAATAAAGCTACACGTTCATCTCTGCAAGTGGCCAGATAAAAGTTTAATTGGATTTCCCCATCTCTGTGACTCTGACACTGTGGAGTGTTGAGGCCGAGCACAATCGGTGTATCAGAGGAGGCCGGCTGTGCTGCTGCAGGTCCAGGACTGAGGGATTACCCACACAGGTCCATCTGATACAGGTACAGCTGGAGTCCCACACTTAGCCTGCGATTAACATCAGCACAGGTGGCTGGTGGTGTGGACTCTGAAAGCAAAACACACGCTTGGCTTAAAGCTGCAGAGTCATCAATTATATCGGTGTCGCATGTGAACGCCGAGTAGAGCACATATATACACTCAGGTTATTGCATTGGTTCTATTTGCCATCATCATTCATGCTTCTAAAGAATGGCTGCAAGGTGCGCGCACACACACACACACACACGTGCACTGCCGTCTGTGTGCGTTGCTTCTATTTTCGTGGTCAGGCATCCAGTCACTTTATTTTGCAGCAGGTAATCGTAGGATGACAAGGTACAGGCTGCTCTGATTTACTGCGCCACCACGCCTGGGGGGTTAAAAATGGAAAAGTGATAAAAAGAGAGAGGGAACACACCCTGAGAGCCACCGCGGGGAAGGAGATATGCAGGCTCTGTACAAGTGTGTGCACGAGTGTGTTTGTCATGAATCTTAGACTGGGACATAGGGGGAGATGAGGTTTTCCTAAGCTGAGGATTTTTCCCCCTCTTCTATTCCTCTGGTTTGTAAAGACTGTGACGCAGTAATGAGGAGGCACAGGGAGAAGAGTTGAGGCAGACGGAATTAGAAATTAGCTCATCAGTGCTACAGTATGTAACTGTACACAACATCTATAGAACAACTCACACCTTATCTTAAGGGTCACAATGTATTACATTTTCAGAAAACTATATATAGGCCATAGCTACATATATCTTTATGCAGAGGATAACAAACTTCAATAATAAGTCAAACCAGAATGTTCTCAAATTAAATTCAAATAGAAAAAATATCCAGTGGAGCAGGGTCAGCATGTACAACTCTTAAATCGTCCTTTTGATCTAGGAGTACAGTTTGTGCTTTTGCTTTTGTTTTATATATTGTATTCAGTCCAGGTTCCTGAGGTCACTCCATCTCCCACCTCCATCTCCAGTCCCTGTCCATGGATTGACAGGGACTGCCGTAGATAATTCCTGGACCACTGCGGCTCATGCTGGTTTATAAACTGGCCCCAGTGTGGTCAGTGGTGGGGGGTGGGGTGGGGCAGTTTGTTTAGCAAACAGTAAAGTTGTGGCTCATTTGAGGTTATGTCACCACTGTTCCTGCAGTTACTAGTTTTTTCAACTGTAATCTGACACTGATGGAATGTCAGACTGAATCTATGAACAGTTTCATCATGTTCAGGACATGATGCAGCAGTGAACATATTATCAGACTGTATCATGGATGTAGTAGGTTGTAACTGGTGTGGCATTAAGAGGTGACTCACCATTAAGTTTTCATCCTAACCACAGTGTTTTCAAACTAACTGGCCCTTTTGTGTCATCCTCCATCACTCTCTCTCTCTCCTTCCCATCGCTATAGTACAGGCATTAAGAAATAAAAAAAATATATATGTATATATATATAGCATGGTATTAAGTAAAAGAGAGCAATGATTCATCACAAGTTACACAAGTCCTGATGAATGGGTTTAAGACTGAGCTTCAGACTGTGTGCATTTCTCTGTGGCCTGAACACGTTGACACTTACACAGTATAAAAGTAGTATTAATACAGCACAATATGTCCTATACAATATGCTACATTGTAAAGTTAAGATTAAAGGAAAATTGCTGTTATGTGACTCAACAGTTGTCAGTGATTGTGTAAAATGATGATAAGTATGTATCCGGAATCTCAATTTACTGTTCACTATTTAGTCTGAACTGAGCAGAGGTGTAAAAGACACCACACACTCCATTTATCCAAAGTGGAGCCAAAAACGAGAATTAATGAGCCCAACTGTTGAAAGCTCTCTGCCTGGGCTGTCTGGTCTCAAGTGCATTTAACCAATTGAATTTTCAGCATCGAAAGCAAAGTGAATAGAATTCTAAAATGTCCTTGGTAAGTAATTGTGGTACTAAGATGCAGGTTTCACATTTCCATAGTGGATAGCCAGTACTAATTAAACCCAAGACAGAGTGTGTGTATATACATATATATAGTTTATTAAAATGTGACATTTCTAAATTCTTTTTTTTACTTGGTCATTGAGGAGTGTTGGGTGTAGATTGATAAAGGGGGGGAAATTAGTTCAGCATAAAGCTACAACATAACAAAATGTGAAAAGTGAAGAGGTCTGAATTGACTGTATAAGTGTATATAAATTATTACATATATTAGCTACCAGTTAAAAGTTTTAAAACATCCTAGCTGTCCAGTTTTTATTGAAATTTAAGCAGCTCTAGTCCATAACCTTAAACAGGACAAAGGTCATCAGTAAATGTCAGAGACAATAGGTATTTTTCAGGGATTAATAAACTGGTTAAATTCTGGATTTGGTGCAGTGATGGAAAATGAATGCCAACAAACCTCCTGCCTGTATGAAAGCAGCACTGGAAGAAACAGCCACTGCACAACCTGTTTTATTTAGACAATAAGGTTGTTCAAAGTTAACAACAAATTCTGCAGTTAGCATTTCAAGATCAGGATGGTACCAACCCCCTAGGCGTCATTCAGCACAAAGTTGGCAAACAAGATTTTTGTTTGGCTGTCACAAAGAGATGAACTGAAACTTCCAACTACTTGCAAAAAAAGATAGTGGTTTGCAAAATCAAAACCTGCCAGTTTAGACCAGCTGTTAAAACTGCAGTCCCTCAAATGGCCACTAGAGTCTAGCCTCAAAAGTGAGTCAGTCACAGACCCAGAAATAGATAAATAAATGAACAAACAATTTTCTTCCTTCAAGACAACTGTGCAATTTTTTTTCTCAATCTACAGTAACTCATGCACTTAAATCTTTAAATTGTACATAATCTACGGTGTCAATGCTTGAATGACATCAAATTATCTGCTCCACCCACACTCCACCTTTTAACCCATTTCTGGATTATCTGGGAGTCAGGTGGAGTCGGGCCCCGCAAAGATCACCCTGAGCTTTAAAGCTGCTCATGAAGCTGTGGCTGATGTGATGAGACTATGTCCATGTTTACTTACACCGTCTGTGGTCTGACCCTCAAAAAGTCAACTATGTTAATATGTAAATGAAGTAGTGGGCTGCACACTGAGATGAAGCCACTGATGGTTTGCTGCTGTAATTACCTTGAGAACACGGAGACACCAACCCTGCAAACATGTCCATCCTGCTGAGCCGAGACAGACTCCTTTCTATTCAAGTGCTCTTTTCTTCTGTCTGAAGCAGAGTTTTAAATGCTGGTTGTCAACTGCTTTGCGACAAGTCTTTTTTTGTTACACATTTTCTTTCTCCAGTCACTTCTCTTTTTTAAAGTAAAACTCAATTTCCTCCGCCTTGTGCTGCACTGCTTTTTTTTCCATTTACTGTGTATGTTTTCGTGTTGGTGTGAGGTGTGAATGAGTGAGTGTATGTAAACTGGTGTGTGCCAGGACTTGCCAGCGTTTGGTGGACAGCAGTCAACTCTTACAGCTGACTGGCTCCAATCACATGTCCAAATATAAGAAAACACTACATCTATCTCTTGTCCCAACCAGCTACACCATTTATTAAGTAGCGGCTGCAGTGTGCATACATTCCAACACATTGCCATAGTGATGGAAATCAAAGGTCACTAAAACAACTTTAACAATAGCTACTTCAGGAAACCAGGGTCTCTCCAAACACTGCTACAATGTGTCTCTTAAGATCTGAGGTCATCTTAAGAGACGAGTTGTACATATGAGGAGTTTGTGCAAATGTGTCTGTTACTTCAGCACCACGGACAGCGTCATGGTTTCATCAGCACACAGCACTGAGGTTTGGAAGGAGGATGGAGGTGAATAACAGTCTGTGTAGAAATGCCCATGAATTAACAGAGGAAGATCTGTCAAATGAACACATATCTTCAATAAATATAAACTATAATCCATAAACTACAAGCCCCTGTTTAAATGTTACTGGCATTTTCTTTCTCCTTTTGTCTTGTTTATCCTATTTGGGGAGGTTGCTGTAATTCAGCTGTATTATTCAGGCAGGTTATGTTGGTGTTTGGTCTCTAGGTACTGTAGATCTTTTTTGTTGTTCTTTGGCCCTGGTCCACTGTACAGTAAGGGTAAATCCAAGGTTGCCGAAAAGCACTACAGTACATAGATGCACCTGCACCAGTTACTCATGTTGTGTCTTAGTTATCCCTTAACAGGACATAACACTGAACAATTTATAATTCGCTCAGTAGGATGGACTTTCTGCTGCATCACGGAAAAAAGCCCAAGTCTTGGTAATCTTCAATATTAAGTATTTACAGTTACAGGACTGATAACACAGAGGATAAATTAAACACAAGAAAAAAGAAATCAAACACACACACACACACAGACACACACACTTGTACTGAAGGTCCATCCTACTCATGCTGCTATCTCCTCTGAGCCACATGGCTGCAGCACGACGGCCTGACTACATAAACAATACAGTCCCTCCTACCACTGTACTTATTGCACTGTACTTGAGGCCACCCACTGACACCAGCCCCCTCCATCTGCAGCTGCTACTGTATAGCTGTTCAGCTCCTACTGTAGAACTATAGAAAAGGCACACAGGGATTTGGGGGGGTTTTGTTTACAATACTAATCCCCCACAAGACTAGGCCGGAAAAAAAAAAAAAAATTATATGACGGTTTGTTATGGTCGGAAATAGCCAGGGCGTGGGTGTGTGGGCGGCAACATTCATTGCTGGGATCAATAGGAGACGCTGGTGGAGGGGGTTTCTCCACCAGAGGGAGGGAGCGAGGCGATGTGGAAGGAAAGATGGGAAGGATATGAGGTGATCCAAAAAAAAAAAAAAAACTGAAGGAATAAAAGATGAAGAAAAAAGTTAGTGGGGCTGCAGATGTAAAAATAGAGGTACAGGAAGGAAAGCATAGGAGTGGGGGGAAATAGGCGGGGGAACAGACGATTTAGAAAGCAACAGTGTTATACAAATTCAGATAAACAAGGAGAGGAAACAAGGGAATAAATGGGGTGAGGGGGTGGTGGATGGATGAAGTGATTTATACCTTCTCATCATGATACGTTGACAGTCAAGAGTATAATGCTCAACCCACCTCCCATCCTCCAGAGATGAGCTATAGTGGTGCTGGAGGTGCTGCTATTTACCATACTAAGACTGTCTCACTTCTTCAATCACTGTGAAGTAAAGTCTAATAAAGAGTCTTCATTTCCCACAACAATGCAAGAAGTTTGTTGTTTTGCTCGAGGAAACAAAACAGAGGAGCAGGTTTTTTTTTTCCTTCTCTCGCTCTCTTTTGGCAGCCATTTCCCTCTGTTTTATTGCAGCTTTGACTAATGTGGGCGTTCTTCATTGTTTGCCTCGACATGATTTATTAAGACAGAGGATCAGCTAACAAGACTGTCAATGCAGGTGTTGTCGTTTCTTAATTTCATCTATTCATCTTATTGTAGAGGAAAACGGAAAGGCGCCCAAATCAGAGCTCGATACATTCAGCCCACATGAGTTTAAGAAGTTTAAAGGAGGAGAAATTACACAATATGTAGTTTGGTTATCCTTCAAAACAAAGAGGGGAGTTAAAGGAAAAATCATTCTCCGCAGAAATTGAAAGCTTATAGGTTTTCTGCTTGTGTGTTTTTTTAAGATAAAAGGTGCATTTCCCAGGTTAACTCAAGTTGTTACTCTAGTGATACATAAACACTGCTGTATCCCTGTTGATCTCCAGTGATGTAGTGCTCACACAGTCGCCCACACGCTGAAGTATTCACCCTCACACACCTGCTGGCCTTTTCTACATTACCAAACCAAATATCTCAAATGAAAGCTTTACAAACTCACTTCAGCACTGTGACAAAGTCTAAACTGTCCCGCCGGTACTATCACACTGAGTAGGAGTTCTACATTTCATGTTCCCACTCCTCTTGGATGACTGAACTTCCTGTGGCTGTGCTGGTCCATTAGCTTGAGATGTTTTTGATGTTTTAATCCTACAGGTTTTCTAAGACGTAGAAGTACTGTAGAAGTATATAACTGCTTAACAAACACTGTCTGACCTCTGACATTTAAGGCATTTTTGCTGGTTTCCAGGCACTCAGGGACATCTCCAGATATTTATTTCTCACTTTTGGGATTTCTCTGTTGTTGGCTCAGCAATAAGACCTGCAGCGAAGAGCACACCAGGAAAAACAGTCCTTCAGTTGTGCTTGTGTGTTGGAAAATGAATAATTTATCGAGGCAACTATGGACAGAGGGAAGATGGCGAGAGTGGGGCTACATGTAGGAGGAGAGAGGCGGTGGTAAGGGGGTGTGGTGGTACAGCCTTTATTCAGCTTAGTGCTAAGGATGAAATTACCCTCAGTCGCCTCCTGACCTGACCTGACTGAGGTTGAAATATGTGAGTTCATTCATAATCACTTAGTTTATTGGATTACTCATTATCACACAAACATTTAACTCTGTCAAACCAACAATAAACAGTAAATTTGAGGTTCAAATCACAATAACATGAATAAAAAATTCTTGCATTTTCTTAATAAATGAAAATACAATTATTTTCTCTATATCTATTTTTGATACAGTAATTGAATTAATTTTCACACCTTCATGGTACTCTTAAATATTGTTTGAATAACATCCCCTATCAGTGTAATATAACACACAGCCACAACTGCAGACAATATGGTTTCCAGTGTGTGTGTGTGTGTGTCTTTCAGTGTTTGACATTTTATAGGAGACAATGCAGTAACATGGAGCAGAAACAAATGTCACCTCTGTGATAAAACAAATATGGAGCAGCTAAAAATCCCCCTATTGTCACATTGGCATTGTAAATGAGTGTAGCAGGCCATGCTGTATGATATGATGGGGGAAAAAAAGGACTGTGAAGAAATTAAATGAAAGAAACCAATAAAAGAGGAAAAACGGCACGGGAGGAATGAAAGCCAATTAGAAGAATGTGGGCAGAATTAAAGTGGGAGAGAGAGAGAGGTTTCATCTTGGCGCTAAAAGGGTCTAACTGGGTCACTGGTTGGGTGTGATTACAGCAGTCGATGGCTCCACTCGCCCCCTTCCCTCCCTCTCTCTTCCTCTCTCTCTCTGTGATGATGAGGTGTGTCGTGATAATCCAGTTAGCAGCAGTGCTCTCCATACACTCCTGCTTTCTTCTTTATTCATTATAACCGCTTCCTGTGCATAGCCTCGTATTGAATAGTGTGATTCCTTATGACTACGGTCTAAGGATCAATAGTAAGTACAGCAATGTGTGTGTGTGTGTGTGTGTGTTTCATACAGGGTTTTTAGTCTTAATAAAATAATAGACAATTGTTTTTGCAGTCAAAATCATGCTACAAGTGCTCCTGGGGAAACGGCAACAGCAACAGCAGGCCCAGTCCTACAGCCATGACTGACTGACTGATTGTTGTTCCACTATTATTTGGACAAATGCCACATAAGTGAGATTGATTTCCCCCATTGGCCGTTGTGCAAACAGTTCCTATTAAGGGATGTTTACAACTAGAGCGGGGTCTTAGTTTTAATTTCCACTTCCATCTGTATCGCCCTAATGTTGATATTTGGAGGTACGTTTTTAAGTTGTTATTGCGCTGCAGCTAAAAGCTGAAATGAAACGAGCTTAAAAATGAGAATCCTCACGCATGATGAGTGAAGTAGTCTCATCAGTAGTGGGGTTGGGAGGGGGGTTATGTTTGTTTGGCAGCTTTTTCTGACTATTTTATAGAACCTGACACTCTGATTGCTGGTGTATGTGGTGAATTTCCTGTCCCTCAAACTATAACAACAAAATACCCTCCATGCAAATCACCTTCAGCCAGTGTTTCCTCCATGGGGGCTAAAACAAGACATGCTGAGTCTGCACTCCCAGCAGTGCTGCACAACGTCATTAACAGAGAGTTCCAATTTTTACTTAGAAAAATGTAAGATGGGGATGCAGGTGTGTGATGAGACAGAGTCGGTCCAGAAATAAAGGATGTCATGTTGGTTGTGTGTGGGCTTCAGTAAAGATGACACAAACAAATGGACACTAACTTTCAGAAAACACAAGCACACATCTGAAAATCAAAACCAACACATGCAACATGGTAAGTACTGTAAGCGCAAAAAGGTTGAAGAGCCGTATCGGACCCAGGGTTCTGAACATCACTCAGAAATTGAAAGCAGCGACTGGTCAGTAGGACTATCTGCCAGTGGCAGAACGGCAACATTACAGATTTTCACAAATTAGCATGAAACTAAATGATCTGATTGGATGAGATGAAGAAGAAACTTATGTTTGTGTTGCCATGCTGCCATGTTGTTTTGACTCCAATGACAACCTTTTCCTGAACCTAACTTAGTCCTGACTGTTATGATACAATGTCTGATATGGACCGTGGTTGTCGTGGTAAGACTGGATATATATTTGCACCTGTGTAAAAAGAGAAATGGCGACCTTCAAAAACTCAAAAAAACATATACTGTACACGCACATATGTCCCTTTGTGCTTTTATTTTTCCTCAGAGAACACAGACCTGTATTCTTGAGATTTGACTTAAACTGAGAGTTCAAGTCATTTACTGGGGATTTTTTTCCCTTTTTTTCCATCATGTCAACCGGCAGCAGCTGAATACAGAGCGTGCCGAAGATGCCACGGTAAATTTGTGTTTGCTCTCGAAAACGGTGGTGCCACCTTTAACGGGCGGCGCCGGGTAGAAAAGGGGAGCGGCGAGAACAAACAAGCAAATGAGCAAACGCTGCAGTTGGAGCAGGGGTCTGGCAGCCGAGGGTTGGAAGTTCAGGCCCAGCTACTGAATGATTGGAGCGATTATTGGAGTGGGCGAGGTGGGCTGGCTGCGTTTTGAAGAATGACCATCCAGCTCCCCTATTGAGGTGTCAGAGTGATTGATTGGCTGTGAGACTGAGCCCTAATGGCTTCATCAGCCACAGGCCGCAGTTCTGAAAAGTTCACACACACACACACACACACACACGAACACACACACGAACACACACACACGTACGTGTACATACACATCAGTGACTTGTGTACCTCAATCTCATTGTGCTAGCCCAGCCCTACAACTCCGACACCCACCCTGACATCCAGCACTCCCAATCACTCTCTCCACAACACATACTAATTAAACAAAGTTGTCTCAACTTTGTTGCTTCTTTTTCCTGTTTAACTGACTCTCTCTTTCTTTCTCTTTCTTTCTCTCTCCCCATTAACGCTGCTTCACGTTGAGTTGTTCCTTTTTTACTTCATTTGCTTTCCTCTCATTCTTCCCCTGGTTAAATTCTCTAACTCTATGCCACCCCTCTCCAAACTCATTCTGTCAAGTCTTAACAAGCCAATTAAGAGTCTTGATTCTCTCTCCTGCCCCCAACACATACACCCCACCCCTCCCCTCCCCCTACCACCACCAAACCCCCAACTCTTTTTTTAATCCCCACCCCTTGTTTTGGAAGCTTTTGTCTATTTTCCCAGTCGTCTCCAAAAATTCTCTCCACTACTCAACACTAATGCCTCCAATCTTCTTTTGTTGTTTTCTCTTTTTCACTCAGTTGTCCCTTTGCTTTCTACACATACAGTAAAGCATACAGAGACTCTGGAACACCATCTGCTTCTCTTTTTTATTATCATTATTGTTTTTATGATTCTTATTTTCTTTTTCTTTTCTTTTTTTTCCCACGACTGGCCTGGAGGCATATCATTGCGTTGGCATTCTCTGGTTGGTATCGTTGTGCATCAGAGGCGGCACTGAACTAACACATCTTAACAAGCACAATGAGGCTGTCAGGTGGGAAAGGAGCACAGTGTCTCCTACAAACTAAACAACACTACATGCTTCTCACTCATTTTGTGATCTGATGTTCTTTATCGGCAGGTTGACATTGTGCGACACTGTTTCAGACACAAAGGCAGACTGATGATGTGAAGCTGCTTTTGATAAAAAATGATATCAGGCTTACAGGCAGGCAAACAGGTTGACAGATGAAGGTACGGAGCACATCCACAGAGAGGCAAGAAGATTTTACAGTTGTGGAGAGGTCTGGTGGTTGTTGGCTTGGTGATGAGCAGGGTTTGCATGGGCAGGGTAATCAGGAGGATGGGGAGGAATGACTGAGGACATCGGGTGTGTGGGAAGAGAAATGCACATGTGGAGAGAAAACATGGCCTGGGAGAAATGAGGAGGCTGAAGAGGAGACCAGAGGAACAGAGCGTGACCCACAGGTCAGAAGTCAGATGCCGTGGGAGGCATAAATCCATAAGTCTAAACAGGCACTTAAATCAACAACTAATGCTGTCTTTTAGCCTGACAATAAAACAGCTTGACATAAGAACAAATATTGATAGAAAAGCACAAGATGACACAAAGAGTATTTGATAGGCTCAAGTGATCTTCTGTGGCCATGCAAATATTAACTGGTGAGTGTACATAAGTGTACAGTTAAGTGCAAGTTAGACATATTAGGGTGTTAGATGAGGACATGTTCTCTGAAGAGACGAGTCTTCAATTGATTCTTGGAGATAGAGAGGGACACTCCTGCTCTGCTAGTTCAAGAAGATGGTTCAGACAGAAGTCACTCTGACCGCAGCATTAGTGACTTCAATTTGATTAAAGCAGCCATGGGTAGCCACTGATGGTCAGTGAGTAGCAGAGTGACATGTGATCAAAGACCAGACCGGCTGTTGCACTCTGGATGATCAGTCTGGTTTTCTTTCTTTTTCTTTTTCTTTTTTCGCACACCTCTAGAAGAGCGTTGAAGGGATTGCGGTGAGAGATAACAAAGGACTGAACCATGACCTGGACCAGCAGCTGGGTGATCCACTGAGTCTACTAGGGCCTGGTTTTTGTGACATTATTATAGTCCAAATCCCACCATCTGCTCTGCTGATTTTATCATTGACTGGGTTTTAGGTTGGCCTGGCTGTGCGTCACTCTGAAAACAGTCGGCCAAACTGAAACTAAGAGAACACCCTGTTCTTACTAGAGCTGCAGAGAGAAGGGTGAGGAAGGAGGTTTAACCCTGCTGAGATAGTTCCAGTTCTTAAAAACAGAAATATATCTTCTTATATGGATAATTGCTTTTCAAATAAAATACAGGAAAAGTGTAAAATATGTGACCTTTAGACAATGTATGCATGGGGTGGAAACGTAACGTGCTGAAATATGTCATCACAGCCAGAGACTGGGCTGGTTTCACACTCAGCAGTAGTAGTGTGTCGAGTCTCCCTCTCTCTCCCTCTGCCCCATTATTGAGCCCAGCTTCCCATAGAGCTGTAGCTGTTGATCCAAAGCCATTACCATGATTTACCTAGCCCAAGTAGGAATTCAGGTTTGCTGGAGCAGTTATGGATCCATCTCCTTCCTCCCCTCCCTTCTGTTTTCTAATTTGGAGGTTTCACCTTGCGCCACTCTGCCTGGTGTAGCAATCAGAGCCATACATATGGTTTGAATAATTCATATCAATATTTATTAGCAATCTGTCTGGGGGTATAATTAACTAAATAATGATCTAGAAGTCAATTAAAAGCCTACAAGCTGCGGCTGGATGGAGGGGTGTGTGAGAAGGCAGCACTGGTGAGGAGAAGCAGAATAGGCTCTGTAATGAGGTGGGCTTGATCATCGAATCAACAAGAGACGGAGAGAAAATAAAGCAAAAGAACTGGAGATAAACAGATATAATGAGAAAACAAAAGCAGAATAACGGAGAGACAAAAATATAAAAGGTAAACTCCTCAGGAATGTGGAGGCGAAGCAAAACAGCAGAAAATAAGAGATGAGAAGAGTTAAAAAGATTATGGCAGAGTTCATTAACTTAGTACAATTCAATGCTGTTTCCCCTCTCATCAGTGAGACTTGGCCTCTGTAAATCTAAGCTGACCTCAAAGTGAGGCAGAAGGGTTCAAAAATACTCTTCCCAGAGAAACGGGGTTGGCAAGAGCAAGGAGATAATTGGCTCAACTCTAAACTTGTTATCTGGGAACAAACAATTAGAGAAATGAAGCCGTCTGTTAATTAATCTATCTTTAAAGTGCAAGCCTTGGAGGGCCTGGTGCCTCCACTCTGTCAGTGTGACAGATTTCTTTCCAATTATATGACATTACTGGCAAACCACGAATCCCAGACTCCACATAGCGTGATCCTCAATTAGAAGCAGCTCAGCGTTTGCCCCATGCAGCCGGACACACGGCTTAGCTAACATCTTAGCATCCCATTAATTACAATTTTACCCCTCATGTTAAACTTGAATTAGTACACCCTTCTCGCTCCATTATTTTCCTGCAGAAACCACTGTGCTTTGATTGACTGCGCATTTTCTCTCCTCCTCCTGTTTTCTGATGACTTCTCTCTTATTTTGCCCGCAGGGTTTCTCTTTTCTGGGTCTACCTGATGGTTACATCACCACAACGCCCTGGGGTTGTTCTCTTCTCTGCCTTGGTAATTAGCTTGGTCTGTCTATAACTAAAGTCCTAATGAGACCAGGCAAAGCATGCATAATTCAAGATGATGTACTCCACTGTAAACCTTCACATCCTAATATCATAGCCAATATGGACACATAAATACTGGAAACCAATGGAACAAAGTGGTGAGTATCACAGTCTGTTTTTTTTTCTTTAATTCAATAAATAGCAACAAATAAATCAAGTCTTTCTCTATTATAAGTCAGAATCTCATGCATTCAGACCTATGAAGTCTCTCCCACCTACACACGGGGTCTCTGAAGCTCTGCCAGAATGACCATCAGTTCTCGTTCACTTATCTAACTGTCATCTGTGCATAAATGAATTGAATAATCTCAACAGGACCCATTATTACTACTATATGACCCATGGCCATACTTTCTGAATTGACAGTTGTTTTGGAATCAAAACCTTTGTGTAAGAATCAAAATCAAATTGAACTTTCTGAGTCATGCAGACCATGTGCCAGCTCTTGAGTATCAGAGGAGACGGTTGCTTCCTCCAAACATCAGCTAGGCCTACACACCACTGTCACGAGCTCTTACAGATCTTTGACAGCCTAACATGGTGTGTATGAACAGATCTGCAGTAGTGTTGGGCGATTTTGACATTCTCAGATCGTCCCAATCGCCCTCCCTGGAGATCGCCGATAGACCTATCTATCGCCGGGGTACGGGGGGGGGGGCGTTCCGTACGTGTTCGTTCGACGGGGGGGGGGGGCGTCGGCGTATGAGTTTCGCTTTTACCGTGCCCTGCTGTCATGCTGTCATGCATGCTCTGTCTGTCTGTGTGAGAAAGAGCGCTATGATCAATGAACGGAACGCTATTGCGTTGCCAAAAGCCGAAAAATCTATTCTGGCGGACGTAATTTATTTGTGGCATATCAGGGAACACCTCGTCGGGCTGTAACATAGGCTACAGTAACAGCGCTGGCGTCGGCAGCCTAGTCACAGCCACAACAACACCAGCTAAACGTGTTTCCTCAAATTTGAGGCGGAGTGGCCATCCTGTTTACCACAGAGATTTTGTGTGCGGTCATATGACTACCTGGCTCCGTCTGATTGGACGTCGCCAGTAGCTGCATTTGATTGGTGAAACACTGTCATATGACAGTGTGTCTGTTGGAAGCAGCCAGAGAAGCGGCTTCATTAAAACAAAACAAACAGATTGCGCATTGGATCAATAAAAAAGTAGCGAGTATGTGTGTGTGTAAAATCGCCAAGAAAACAAAACATCGCCGATCGTCCTTCCAATCGCCGATAGACGATTGGATCGCCAATCGGCACAACCCTAATCTGCAGTATTTATATCAATAACTCATGCAGTTCTTGCATACTTTAAAATGTAAATATTTAAATTGGACATTCATGTGAAGCTACAGAATACTCAGTGCATCCTGTGTTCCTTCAGGCTCTAGCTGGTTTGCATCCAGAAATTAATTATAGGCTAGACTTTGAACTGATGAGAATAACAATGACAGTGGTTGCGAAGGTGTGACAATGTTCACGTATGTTCACAGGAATATATGAGAGGGGTAAAATGTCCACACGACAACTACAGACTGCTTGTGTACCGTCTATCAAAGTTAAACATTTTGCAAACTGATTGACTGTTCTGAGTGTCTTCAGGATGAATTTGATTCATTCATCTTCATCTATTTGATGAACATGGGCTGAGCAAGTCAACCAGGCCAGATGTTTGAAGACTCAATCAAGAAATGCAGATACTACATGTATATCACCCTATATGAAATCATTGTAATGTTAGGATTCTAATATAATAATAAGCTCTGACTTTGTTGTTAAGAACCAGCCATGTGTTTGACTCCCGGCATCTCCACAGTGTGCTGGCTCTATATGACAGAGGCTCGTTTTTTATGACAATGAAAAGGTAGTCATTTTTTCTCATGCAATGATGATATGACTAAAAACAGACAGTCCATTTACACTCACACACACACATGTTTGGACAGCCTCAGAATTTTTGCATTCTAATTAGAGGCTGCTTAACACCAGTGACGCAGTGGGACAAATCAGCACACTGTGCACTGTGTATATTAGCCAACCCCATGTCTCCTACTAATTCTACACTAAGAACATGGAAGTACTCACAGGAAATCTGTAAACTTCAAAATTCTATATTTCTGGGATAAAGGTAAAGTGCGAGCAGTTTTAAAATTGCTGGACATTTAGACTCAGTTCACAGACAGTTGATGTGTCCAGCTGCAATAGATGCATTTATGGTCAAACAATTACATGTAATTGGATATCAGTCAGTATAAGCTTTTAGTCAAAGATTTGTGGCTTCATGGACGTTTATGCTTTGACACCTTTCTCATCTGTCTAAAAACATGGGATGGTGGAGGTATGAGTAGGGTAACAGTCAAATAAATAATTAATTAAGTCTTATTATAATTGGCATTTTACAAATCTTTGTCTCGGACTTGAATCTGTGAAATGTCTCTGAATAAAAATAAATAAATTATGTATAGTAATCAAAAAAAGGAAAAAGAAGAAGGCAATAAAAACTGGGAAGCATTAAAAAAAAAAGAAACAGTCGAGGCAATCCATCACCGGTAACACCTAATTTACAAACTAAGACCATGTCAGATGTAGACAGGCTTGTACATTCAGACACATTCTCCCTTCTGATTTGATTTGCCTTCCTCTGTGTGAGCGTGTGTGTGTAGAGACGTGTGTGTGAGTACGTATCAGAATGAGCTCTGTGGTTTTTTAATTCAGCCCGTGTCAGAAGAGGTTTGGTAAATATGGTCTACAGAGCTGTTCCACACTCTGCTACTTTATGAGCTCTCTCAAGTTGGAGACATAATTCTGTTCAAGGTAGTTTAAAAGTCAGGGAGATGCCGGAGGGCAAACGAGGAAAGAGAGAGAGAGTCTGCTTGCACGCACGCACACACACACACACACAGACACAGACACAGACACAGACACAGACACAGACACAGACACAGGAGAAGCAGCGGGAGAAAAGAACTAAAGGGGGGATGTGTGTGAAGAGTCAGAGGGGTAAAGTCCGGCCACAGCGTCTCGCCCTCGCCTCTCTCCTCTTTTGTTCCATAAGCATGGACTTTGCTGTGGTAAGCTTTACAAGGTAACAACTTCCTCTATATGAAATGACCTCTCTCGCCAAGCCCCACCCAGTCCTCCCACCAACACTCTTCACACGGCACCGCGCTGCTCTCACCAGTTTTTTGCTCAGACCCCGAGACTTAAAAGATGTGGGGCTGCGAGTGATGAAATAAAGACAGAGAACAGATCCACACGTCTGATCCTGCAGAGAGGCTGTGGGGCCGAGCAACAAAATAAGGCATGAAATATCTTTGTTGTCAAAGATATTCTGTAAAATGAAGAATGCATGAGCACTCATAAGAATTTCACTGTGTTCTGTCAAACTTTCATCCTCTGCTGATCAAAAAACTTGATGCGCTGCCTCCCTGCTGGACGCCTACGTTCACACACACACACACACACAACACTGTGACGCTTTTTGTCTTGTGGGCAACGTGTTTGATCTGTGGATGTGAGACCACGCAGGAGCAGTAACAAGTGGAGAGGGTTCTGTGCCCTGTATACGCTGTGCATCAGCACCACTTTGGGATTTCACTACTGACACTTCTCAGAGTTTAATAGGCAGAAATAAAGCAGCAGAAAATGAAAATGTTCTGTGACTTCCTCTGTGCTTATAGGAGGATAAAAATTTTTGAAGCAATGATGTAGTAAGGACTGAACACTTCACCTAGCTTTATTAATCTCATAAGATTCACCTGTGGGGGACGTTGTCCTTTCAGGAGGTCCTTTAATACTCTCCATCACAGCATCATAATCTACTCTAATACTACTCCTCAAATCTATCTCTGCATATGCTTGTCACATGAAGTTGTTTATACAGTTAAGTTAGGGACGCCCAAAATATTGATAATTCTTGTTGTCACATATTTTTCTTACCACATTGTTACCTTGTGCTCCAGTATCAATGGTACCTGAATACAGATGCTAAACACACAACAAAGAGCACAAACAAATGATGTTAAAATAATGCCATGCTATGCTACAACTTAAGTTCATCTTATTAGAAAAAAACAGATGTGTAAGTTTTTTTATTTGGAAACATCATTTGCAGTTGAAAAAAGCGGATAAACCGCAATATATCACAATATTGTATTGTAACACGAGTATTATGATAATATCGTATCATAGGGCCTCTGGTGTTTCCTACTCCTGCCAGCTACATGTTTCACACATACATGTATGAAGTTTGTTGAAGGCCTTCTTGGTAAAAAAATAAAATAAAATAAATAAAAGTGGTTTCTTCAGCAGAGGGAAGTCTGGAAGGTCAACACTAATGGGTCAAAGTATGGGGATGCCATCAGTTTGTTACATTATTGTTTAAAACTCTTGTTTACAGACCTTTTAAGTTAGCTTTAAGTTAGTTTCTTAAAATAAAGTCAGTGAGTTTAACAAATAGGGGGCAGCTGTGTTAAAACTAGGGCTGTCAGAGTTAACGCGTTAATCGCGATTAGATTAATTTAAAAAATTAACGCGATTAAATTTTTTAATCGCGGTTAATCGCGGCCCATTTTGTCCTCTGTCTGCTGGACTGGAGGACTGGAGTGTGGGACCTCCAGTCCAGTAGGTGGCGGTAAGGCACCTTCAAGTTGGTTGCTACACAAATATACACAGTCTAACATATATCCACAACTCTATCCATTGATTTTTTGACGGCTTTGTTGTCAACAAATGCACATGGCCATGTATTGATTTTTTTGACAGCGTCGGTTGTCAACAAATGCACATGGCCAGGCAGAGGCGTAGCAAAGTAAAGGGCAATTTCCACTGGATGCAATTCGTTTCAATTCTGTGTGAGTTTCATGCATCATGTGTTATGATTAGGTACTAGGCCTGCTAGGTCTGGTCTAAAAGTTGTTTGTAAAGGTAAAGGTAAAGGTACTTTATTAGTCACATATACAGCTAGTACAGTGAAATTCTTTCTCTGCATTTAACCCATCCCTGAGGAGCAGTGGGCAGCCGCGGTGTCTAGAGATTATAACACTTTGGAGGGTTGAAAGTCCAAAGCGCCATATATAATATTTTTAATAGAGATTAATCGCGAGTTAACTATGGAAAAAATGCGATTAATCGCGATTAAAAAAATTAATCGTTTGACAGCCCTAGTTAAAACTATAAATAAATGGTTAATACCTAGTGGTTTAGTTCAGAGCTCCATCTTCTGAGATGGTGTGGCTGAAATAAAAGATGATGCTTCTTTCTATCTGGAGCAGTTTGCTAGTAATTTACCTGCTTTATCCCCCGATTCACAATATTTCTGTCTCATTCTGAAAAGGGCAAACGCCACTGTCTGTGATAACATACAATAGGGCTCGCACTTAGTCAAGAGATCATTGCTATTTAGTTTCTTTTCAAGTCTCTCTCAACGCTGTGATTTCTGTCTTCAGATCTGCCTGTTTTATAATTTGCTCCCTTTTCTTACAAGAAGCACATTGAATAACAAATGACCCTCTCAATATTACTCTGAGAGCTTCCAGAGGCAGTCCCTGCAGAGGCTGCAGAGAGATGAGACCAGTTCAATCTCTATTTGTGTTCCGTTACAAAAAGGTAACAACTCAAATGTGATCGATACATCAACACTCCACTTGCTCTTTTGGAAAGTTTTAGAAATCAATGGGATTTATTTTTTTATATTTTAATCTCCAGTTATTTACTTGTTATGTGTAGTTAATTTCAGAGTACACCAAGATCTCTGATTGGTCCAGCTTTAATAAGTTAATTCTCAGTGGATGTTTGCCAGAAATAAATGTGGAAACTGAGCCTGAGGGATTCAGCCGAGCTCCGTGAGGCGACACTTTATCCATCTTCATATGTACAACTCCGTATCTACATCATCCTCCCTGGTGTGCTAATGCAAGAGTAATGCTCCTCTGTGTGTATTTCCCTTTAGATGCCTCCCTGTCCTCTCCCTGCTATCAGCCCCTCCATCATCTGCCGTTGGTTAAGGCATGCCTCGTTCAATTAATGCAAAGAAAAAACACTGAGCCTGTGCTCTCCCCACAGTCCTCAGCACATGTTGTGAAGGCTGGAGTGTAACTACAAGTACACGAGATGGAAATGTTGGCTCTTAAATCATCGCCCAGCGATCATCCTAACCGGTCATAAATCAGACCACTGTGCCCTATTTCACACTAATTAGAGCCCGATTATGTCCTATCATAAAACATAACTGCACCCACCATTAATTAGGCCTTGATAGCCCTCTGTGGAAATCTAGAGGGCTTTCTGGGGCCATATGTTGTGTGTGAGTGTCTGTGTGTGTGTGTGAGAGCATGTTAACAGTGAAGTGAAGAGAGAGAGAGAGACACACATGGAAAATGATGTGATCCTATGAGATGATGCTACACAAGCCTTCTTATCTTCACCCTCAGCTCTGTCCTCCATAGACAGCCATGCTGTGGCTCAAGGGAATAATAGTATGTGTGTGAGTGAGAGAGAGTTAAGGACGGTGGAACAATACCTTTGTGAGCAGGGTTAAAAGCTTTAACCTGCGTGCCACAACTCACACCTGAACCGTCTTCTCTCCCACACTGGTGAGAGATAAGCTGAGGCCCCTGAGCCCGGCAGCATCCTCTCTGAAGCAGGACCATATCAGTGGAGCTGCTTTAATGTCATCCGCCACATCTGCCCAGATTTGTTTGGACTTATCAACAAGCAGTGCTGCCTTTTTCTATTGCCTAGACACCGTCAAATACAGAATACAAGCACAGTTCTCACCTACAAGTCTGGATGCATCACATCCTTCACAGACTTGCTTAACCCCTTAAAAGCCGCTGGCCCCATAGAAGAAATTCAACCCACAGGCCAGTGGGTTTTAACTGAACTGAAAGAATTTGTTGGTCTCATTCCAATTAGATGATTTCTAAAACTAAGACCTACTCGTTTCTACTTCTTTATTTGTCGGTGGTCTCAAGTCACTGTGTGCTGATTCTGAACATGGGACTGCACATGAAGCAAATGCATGACATGACAGCAGAAACAAGTACAGAGAAGCCAGTTGTATTCGCACTATGATGAGAAGTGGTGGCTTGTCAGAAAAACACAAACGAGAGCTGTTTGAAGTGCGTCACAAATGCAGCCAATGCTGCCAGATCATGTGACCAGTCCAGATCACATCCTGGTGTACAGAAAACAGGAAGCAGATACTGATACACTGGTATGCAGATACTGGTATGTTATAGCATCAAAATGAAGAATTTAACTGCACAACAGCTGCTAGCAAACAAAACAAGCTTTGTAAAACTTTCACACACTGTGAGAGACAATCAGGGAGCAACTGTGGCTGTCTGCTCATCACTTCCTAACCAGACCAGCAGCATCTCCAGAAGTATCGGTTTAAGGGACGGGAGGACTCTGGTACATTTTATACTACAACATTTAGTGTGGCTGCAGCCTGAGACAAGGTAAACTCTACAAGGAACCAGTGCAACTATTTCACACTGAGTTTCAGAGCCATAAGAAAATGCATACTCGAGTCATCTTGAGTTGAAACATAAGTCACTAATACTAACACAATGGAACATTTGAAGACAAACAATTGGGCACTGTGTTGCAAACGTGCGGATATATATTTCATGATGTAGGTTGATTGTTATATACAGTATTTGACATCAAAGTTGAGTGAGACGATGAATGGGTTGAGACCAAGGTGTGTTCTGACCTCTGCCTTTGATAAACATATAGACAGGTACAGTGCTGATTATCCCACATACACACACATGTAGTGTACCTGTTACTGTGTTTGTAGCTGAGCTCAGTGTATCTACACCATGTGTCTCCCCTACAGCTACCTTCTTAATTAATCTCTCATTAAGCTAATTATCAGCAGAGCATTATCAGTGGAGCAGACCCCCCACCACCGCCACCTCCCCCACACATTACCCCACAAACACACACACACACACCTGCATTTGGTGAAACAGCACCAAAAGGGAAAGGAATTCATTTTAGTTGGTAGATGAAGCTCACACACACACACACAGACAGTCATAATAAACAGACTTGTGCTTCCATGGGATTTTACGGATGTGGAGAACCGACACTGAGCGTGCACGTGTTAAATGATGATGCAAATCGCTCCCAATGACAGACATAATGTGTGTGTAGCTGAGGATAAACCAAGCGTGACATTGTTTATACACTCTTTTATATTAATAAAGTAGAGGATGTGTGGAGCTGCTGTGATGCTTTCAGTAACTACAATCATTCATTTTTATTTATAACTGTGAAGATAGTGTGAAATGAGCGATGGGGGGTCTTCAGTCCAGATGTTGCCGTTACATTCTGAACATTACTGTTTTTGTTCAGACTCAGTCGAGAGGTGCAGCAGCACTCCTGTGGTTCTGATGCCAACAAAATACATATATTTTACTAATTGTTATGTCAAATACTTTAATGAGGAAATGCATCTGTTTCTATTATGTTACTTTATTGTATGTTATTATCCAATTGAAGAAGTGACTTGCGAGGAGAATAGATGTCCTTTAATACTGTAATTATATTAGTGGATTTCCTTGTACGCTGTTTTATTATCTTTTCATACATGGGGACTGTTGGTTTAGCTGTATACTTTGGCTTTTCTGATATGTTTTGTCAGTATCTGGTTTGGATTTGTATATCATTTTCACCTGCAGCCCAAATATTTTAATGTTCAATAGAATGAAAAATAACAAGAGGAAACTTGAGGTGTGATATTTTATCAGATATTGAACTGCATGCATTAGTAAAGAGGGTCACTGAATAGATGTGCATCCGCAGTTGCTTCAAAGTTAACAACCATGTCCCCTAGAAATTATAAATGTCTTTTACATACATTGCCAATTTGTTTTTGCAGTAATTTTCTGGTGACTATATATCTTCACTGTCAGGATTATATTCAATGTCTCTGTTGAATGAGTAGGTAAATACAACTGCACCAGGTTTGAAGGGACATGGCTGTGGTATAGACTTGATGTAGATGTGGACTGTGACACCAGATCCTGGATTTTCTCATCCCATCTGTGTTTAGGTTGAGGCAACAAATTGCCATTTTGCTGAAATGTCTGGCAGATGTATTGAGATTTTCTCATTATATTAACCTCAGAAAACATAATCCAACCGACAGTATTTTTCCTTCAAAAATATTTGTTGTTGCAATTAATCAATTACAAAAGAAAGGAAACACAGGACTCCACTGCCCATGTTTCTCTGGTCCAACAAAGGATGCTGTGTACCCTGAGTGAACTTGTGGGGATGATGTATGTGTGACTGTATTAATAGTCCTGATCCAGGGAGCTGGCCTCCTCTGCTTCTCTTTTGGGCCCAGTACAATGATGTCTGCCAGAGTTTAGATGGCTGTAATTGAAAAAGTTTTTACTGTGGCTCAGAGTCTTAACCAGCGCAGCAGGGGTGGCATTAGAGGGTGAAATGTGTTGAGATGTTCACGAAAGTGTGTGTGTGTGAGTGTGTTCGGCTGTGCCTTGGAAGTTCCCATCTGCTTAGCAGGACTCTTACATGTCATAAAGGCGTGCTGGTGTTGAAAAAGGTGCAATTACAGTTTAAATATCAGTCCAGCTGCAGCAGTGTGTAGCTGCTTTTGTTAAGGACCCTTCCCCCTCCTTGACCTGTAGATCACTGTGGCTCTGTGGAGGGAAATAGCAGCATTAAGAAGAGTTTCTCTCTGTATTCAGACATGAGCACTGCCAGCAACCGAGTCATGAGTCATCTAACAGCACTCACATGGACAAAATAATGGACAAGCCGATATGAATAGGGACTCTGAGGCTCAAAGTGATGTTACTTTAAATTGAATATTTCCTTTTGTAATAATTTTGTTATTCAGGTCATTTCAATCTCATGTTTGGAGATGTGAAGCGCACGTGTTAGGAGACGAAGGTTTAACTTCTGTTAGTTATTGTCTTTCTGTACAGTATACTGGAGTTCTTTAAAGTGGCACGTTCAAAGAGTTCAGTTGTAGTTGATTTGGCAACACTATAAAGAAGTCAGTCAATAACTGGGAGCAACTGTGAGCTGATTTTTTGCTTTGTAGACACTTTATGTGACAGACACTACCACGCTTACTAACACACTGCATTTCATTAAACCTCTTAAAAGTCAACAAGTGCTTTGTTAGTAGAATGCTTTTATATGAAGCTGCTGCAGCAGGAAGTGTTTGGTTTGCATTAGCACCAACTTAATACAGGCATGACTGACAACCAGTGATGATCAATCATGATAATGCAAATATACAGTATATGTTGTAATACTGTCACCAGAGGGTCATACAGTAGGTTCAATCACCATCTTTCCATCCAATTCATCAATACTTTGTACTTGTTCCATAGCCAACGTTAACATTAACACCTCTTTATGTTCCAGTCCTTCTAAGAGCTTCACTTAACACCACATTTACAATACAAGAGGTTGAAATACGGCCTCTGAGCAGATTGGACTCTACATTGACTCTGTGGTGATGGGCTCACTACTGTAGACCATGGGAAGCTGGTTAGCATGCTAACTAAAGTAGGACGGAAGCATTTTAACATCTTTAATAGTAGAAAAAAGAGACAAATTATGGATGCAACTGACTTTCACAGTCATTTATTATTTTTGATACGGTGCCAAATGTCAAGAGGGCGGGTCTTATCTAATATGTCAGAGCACAGATGAAGAGATGAAGATAAAGAAGAGGAATAGTGCTGCTGATGTTGCACTCCTCACTGAGACTGTGATGGACAATCAGTCAGATCTCTCATGCTTTTAGTATTTGAATGTTTTTTTTCCTGTCTGCATCTGTTCATCTAAATGAAGTGAAACCGACTCTGTGCTTAGTGCATGGCTGCTGACATCAGAAGATGAGAGGGGCCAACAGATGGAGAGCAGACATTTTGGTGTGTCATAGCTTAATAACATTAGAAGGCTTCATTCTGTGTGGGTGAGTTACTTCCCGGTGTTTTGCATGGCGGCTCACTGCCATGACTTACTGTGACACTTCATTGAACTGAGTCATAATGTTTTCACCTCTGCCTATGATGTGACAGCTGACACAGCACTGCAACTTTGTTGGACCCATCAGGTCTGGTTGAGAGGTGCAGCAGTCTACATTAGACCTCCTGCTAAAGCCTCCCTCTGATCTAACTTACAAGCTTGTTCTGCTTCTTAGCTTGTTGACCGAGCCACAAACAAACATTCCCAGTGTAAAGGTGGACTTGCTGAGGTCGGTTTACAGGCTAGATGGTTAATTAGCCGCTGAGCCTCAGCACATTACACAGCATGTAAATGTCAGGTGTGGTTAGATGTTTGTGTGATCCTCTACTCTTCAAAAGCACACTGCTGCCCATGACATGAAACTAACAAAACATGTTTGTTTACTGTGTCTCTTGATCCTCACAGTGCAACAGCAGCACTCTGGCAGCCTGCCAACCGATGTCACTCTCACACACAGAGGCTCTGTTAAGAACCGCCCCATATTGTGGTGCCTAATACGTCGTACACAAATGACTATGTACTTGATACTATATTATGACTAGAATGCTAGAATGCTGTGGGCCATGGGGGTCCTGAGGGAGCCCCTCAATATGAGACTCGATTTTTCTATTCATCATGTGACTGGGATGGGACAGGGATAGGAGTCATAGGAACAATAGGTTGGTTTATGTACTTCTAATATGAATGTAGGGATGTCACGATTACTATTATAACGCCACAATTTATTGATCGTAAAGATTCCTAAATAACGTCACTTTCCGAAAAAGATTATGGAACTATATCGGCAGATGTGCTCCAAAGTAAAGGTAAATGCACAGAAACTGGTCCATTTATCTAAAGTAACACTGAATTGGTAGGAATTTAAATGTTAGTGTGTCATTTGTAGGGCTGTTTTCGACTAAGGATTTTCATAGTCGAATCTGATTCGTCAGATTTTGTCGTAGTCGACTGATCGTCAAACCTTTTTTTTTTTTTTTTTTAGATAGCAGCAAATTTGCAACTTTTTCCCGTTTCAAACAAAAGAGCTAAAACACCCAAAAAAATATACCCAAAAATATTTATTTTCCACACTTTGGATGATTTTTAGTAGCCATTGTGAGCCAGTATGCGTTTATGTTACGTTGCCCTGGACAACGCTCCTTTTGCTCGGACTGTGAGTGGCAAATCAAAGGATAACGGTGGTCGTGGACACAGAGAAACCGGGTAAAACATGTAGTATCAAAACAAACGGAGGTCAGAAGGACTCGACAATCCGTACATTACGTTAATCAGTCCTGTAACACACACAGTGTGACCGCGGCACCGGCAGAGAGACAGACAGGCTGCAGAGGGACGAGATTACAGCTGTGACTCCCGACACTTATGGTGCGTTCATTACAACTCGGAAGTCGGAAAAAAAAACAAGTTCCTCTTCTGAAAAACTCTGACATGTCAAACTTTAGGATGTGTTAGGGACTAATTCATCTGTCTAACCATCAGAACTATTGACACTTGAAACGGTAAACACAGCTGATCCATCGAGAAAAAAAAAATCACCACTGGAGTTAATTTATTTTCCGTGATTGAAAGCAGGTTCTTGAATGTAACTCGGTCAAAGTCAGATGTATCCTCACAATGTTTTGCAGTTCTGTCAGGTCATGCATGATAAATGTTGACAAAGTTAGACTGTCAGACTTCCTTGATTTTAAACTTTGGCGGCTCTGCCCCTCGTCTGTTTACCACTCCGTGAGTGTTCTGCAGTGACTTCTGAGTTCTGACTTTGACGGTCCTACTGCTCACCTCCGCTCATTTGAAAAAAAAAAAAAACCTCCGCTCATTTGATTGTGCAGTGGGTGATTTATTAATACGTAGTAAGAAGCTAAGACTACGCACACATAATTTGGAACTCTTTATTAACAGAAAGTAGGCAGATTTTGTATCAAAATAGTCTTTTTATAAGGAAAAAAGACATTCTATGTAACTATTTATGCTCAGCAGCCGTGGGCACCCCCATATAGTCAGAATGGTATGGTCTTGTTAGATTCGACTACGAGGTTCATAGTCGCATCAGACCCCTCCGAATCGAATCGTCGAATAGTCGACTTTTGGAGGTCAGCCCTAGTCATTTGTATTGTAAAAGAATTATTAAAATAAACTTAAACATTTGGTATAGATGACAATTAATGACTTAAATATTTCCACTTCCCGGGGGGATTAATAACTGACTATTACTATATTTGATTTTACACATTTAGTGTTGTGAAATTTATTGCATAATAACCGTGATGATCGTAATACCAAGATTATTTCTCTGACAATAATCGTACCAAGAAAATCTATAATCGTGACATATGAACGTTGTCTTTTTTTGGAACATCGTCAACAACTTGTCTTTATGTTGTCTTAATTCTATTCATTCTATTATTCCCTCGCTGCATGTTCCCTTCTAAAGGAACAATTATATATGCCATTACCAAGCACAAACCCACAGTAACAGCAACAACCAGATTTTAAAGAGGCCAAGAGCTGCTCATATTACTGTTGATATCTCATTTTAGTTTGCATTTTGTTCAATATTTAAAATGTGGTCAGTCTGTGAATGTGTTGTTGGAGATCTATCTGTTAATTTATTTATAGTCTGTACTATGCTCTGTTATCTAAGAATATAAAAGACCTTGTTTTGTTTTTTTTGTGAGATTTCTACTTTATACATGTACATTGGAGTTCTGATAAATTTGACTTTTTCAATCATCTGCTTTTGCATAATAAAAGACAACAGTGGAGAAGAGTGGAGAGAGGCAGTCAGCTGACGAGCCAACTGAAAATGAGATCCGTTTCCTCTCTGCTCACTGAGGTCAGACACAAACACAACAGAATGAAACCTGGCAGCAGAAACTTCACTCGTCAGCTCCTCCCTTATGGGTATCACTCTATCAATATTTAAACACAGGCATTTTGATTGTGCTCTCCTTCCACACCTCTCCGCCAGCCAACAGCCCAATTGACCCTATACTTCTAACAGCCTGTCTGTCTCAAAGCGCTGGAAAAAACAAAACAGCCTCGCAAAAACCTCCTCCAGACCTTCCCATCACTGCCTCTTCCTCCTGGATTCAGGTTTATGGTTTCAGAAATCCCGAAAGCTTAAGTAATATGACCCACATTAACATTTCCCCCACAGTGTCGTCCTCACAGAGAGACGGGTTGATAGGGTTTAATCACCTGCTGTGTGAACAGGGCTCCCAGGCTTCAGTGTTCAGATGTGGGAGCAGATGATGGACAGTAGGTGTAAATGGAAATACCAATGTGGAGATCGGTGCTAATAGGAGCCATATTGATCTGACATGACAAGGGCGATGTGGCAGAGCAGAGATATGCATATAATCAGCTATTCAAATCTAACACAAAGAATCCAAACTGAAGACCTCGATGCACAGTGGATGAATGTGTGTGTGTGTGTGTGTGTGTGTGTGTGTGTGTGTGTGTGTGTGTGTGTGTGCTTGGCTTAATGAACTCTGTTACTGTTTGAGGCTCCTCTACTGGATAGAGACTTGACAGCAAACCTTCACATGCATCTCCATGTGTTCTTGGGAAAAGCTGAGATCTCTGGTTTATTAATTAGTCCCTTGAGCGTTTTGGTTGAACTTCAGATGAATACATGACCTTGATCGTCTGCGGCTGTTGTGACGGGGCTGGATCTGCTCTGCTCATGTTTGCACCTGCAATCAGTGTCAAAGTTCCTATAGCCATGACAACATCAGTAACAACAATGTGTTCATCCACCGTGGAGCAGTGAAGATATTTGTAATGACAACGCATCTGGCAACAATGACAGTTCAGCTGTCCATGCGGATAATATCTCTCCTCCAACAAAGTGACAAAAAAGCTCAGTGGGGGCAGCTACTGCTACTGTGAGGGAACTTTCTTTTTTTAAGTCCTCATTTCTTTTTTCACAGATCCATGCTATTAACCCTCATACTGTTTAGCTCTATATGTCCAGATGTAGGCACCTTTGTCCTCAGTAGCTACAGATTAAGATGCAGAAGCACAGAGAGAGCTGCTTAAATCTAGTTCTAGTCAAAGGCAAAAGATAAATAAATTACATTAGAGACACTGCAGGCCAGTGACCAATAGACTGTTCACACATATAGGTATAGTTTAGTCCTATTTGGGTAAGGCATGGAATGTGATGCCAGAGAATATATATGGCCTGTAGGAGCAGCTACCTTCAGTAATGAGTGTGGCTTCACTTGCTTTGTAGTTTGTAGTTGTAATAAATATTTCTACCTGAGGCATCAAAATCTGAAATCCCACAGCTTTGAACACTCTGACCAATTACCTGTATGTCATCAATATTATACTGTCATATTCGCCTGAATATATTCAGAATAACATAATATTTGATGACAACACATACAGTATTCTCCAAATAAAATATAATGCTTCAACAATAAAAAGGAAGGACATGTGGCCCTGTCACGTCTGTCTTTAATCATGTAATACAGTATAGTCATTGTATGTGCTCAATAAGACAGGTGCATAACTCCCCCAGTGCCATGTCTAGTCTACCCACAATCCTGATGTGAGCTTCTTTAATAACAGTCTCTCTGTTTCCAACATCTTATGTTTCTGAAATCCACTCTGTTATCTAATGACTAAGAAATGGCAGCTATGTCCAAGGTGTAGAAGCCTAAGTGGTGCTTACTGGTGTTTGACTAATTAGTTGAATGAATATGTATGAATATGTTTTTTGACCCCTTATTAGTTTACCAACTTTAGAAATGGACATCCAGTACTGTAGTCCAGTTAACATCTACCCTTGCTGAGGGGTACTGCAGATCTTTTGGAATGGATTAATACATTTTTTGAGTATGTTTATTATCAATCCATCCATTGCCTATGTATCCATACAGGGTTGTGGGCATACAGGGTGAGGATGTGGTACAACCTGGACAGGTCAGTTTATCACAGTTATATATCGTGTGAATATATACGTATTAAATCAGAGCATTCAAGCTCTGAGGGAACTTCCCTTCTTTGCAGTCTATTTTCTCTCATACAGTAGATACACTCACTACTGTTTCTACTAGAACTGTGAGCTTATTTGACCATGATGTGTCTAAGTTTGGGTTAATGTGGTCACCAGGAAGGATTCCCTCAGCAGTACACTGGTTAAATGTATTACTCATCACTTCAAGCATCAGTAAATTATTCTGCTGAAGATGCTTGGGTCTCCTGAGCCCTTCTTCCAGCAGTTCACAAGCTTTCCATCACAGTGAGAACATCTCTGCTGCCAGTTATGACAGCTGATGAGTCATGTATCCAGTACATTTACTGGGTGTTTCTATCTGCAGGAATTACATTTTCAACCACAGTGGCCTTTCAATCAGTCTGATGGTTCATATAACCAGATTGAATATGGTGCAATTCCATACGGACTTATTTTCAACCACATTAAACAGCCAGGTAATGTGGGATATACTACTCCCAACTGCTGCTTCACATAGAAACAGAACAGGCAAAAATAAATGAACTGCAAATATTAGTGCATTTTTGATTGATGAATCTGTGTGAGACACAATTACGTAAGCCTAATATGTGGGTCAAACATTAGTATTGGTTATGGTATAGTTTAAGAAGCAACATCATCAATACAATGTATCGGATTGAACTAGCAGTCTTTTTTTCTCCACAGTTTGACACATGGATACATTTTGGTGTTTTCACATTGAACATCATTGGTTATTTAAACCTTAAACATAAATTACAACATTAATAACACTGTTCATGTTACGTTCTGTCAGTCTGCGTGAATGATGTTTTAATTTAAGTGCTTACTGATTGGAGTCAAGATGACAATTAATTAATTTATGAACAGCACGAGAATAGATTTGGTTATTCATGTGAACAGATTATTAGTGTCATTTGTTAATAATGTCATATGAAAATGTATTGGTGTATTAGATGTTTCCCAGTCTTTTGGATGGTTTTGCTGCTCAGCAACATTCACCTGCTAAAATGCAATTTAAACTAAAGCTCATGATGAATTAAAACAAAGTGTCTGCTCACTAAGGAAACACCACTTGGATTATTTGACTCAGTGAATCTGAAATTGTTCACTCTGTGTAGTTTCTGCCTATGCTTCATGTTGTTTATAAAAAGTCACATAACCCAAAAGGATTATGTGTTAACATTTACATCATCTTGGGCTTATTTAGTCTTAAGGACTTGCATATTGTGATTTCTGAAAAGTGGGTTAGACATCAAACTTGTTTTTATAGCACATGACAGCAGTTTTCTCTCCGTTCAGCTGTGTTAGTTGCACAGGATATCAAAAAATGCCTCAACAACCTGACATTATGTGACGCCAAATGAAATGACAGCAGACCTGATGCGCTGTGACATCCTCAGAGGGCTGCTGTGACACCAGCTATCACAAGCACCGACACATGATTTATATCTGGGACTTAAAGTTCACTTAGGGAGACATAAACAGCATGCAAATAAATGCCACGTAGCAATGGCATTGTCAAAACAATACGGCAAACTAAACACCCATGCCAATAACCAATTAGGATCAATGTCCTCCAAGAAAGACGGGGAGTGATCAGGTCAGGACTGTCTACAGGGGGCTGTCTGCAGGGGGCTCACAGCCTCTGCCGTGGTTGGGAAGTGACATTTGCGAGCAGTAACCCAGGACCGAGGACGGACCATGAAAAATGGATACATGGTTTTGTTTTGTGGGAGTGGGTGATGATGCTTGACACACACTGTGTTTAACATGTCAGCGCAGCATCAATCAGCAATTAACTCAGTGGCATTCGATCAGGGGCTGTTTGTGCTGCCAGAGCCAGTTTCATCAAAGTTGAGACAAGTGAGAAGAGATTTACAAAATGAGATTATTTTTTCTTGGTCTTGTTTTCTTTTTTAGCCACAAACACACCTCACACCACCTGTGTGCTTGAGACAGAGACTGCAGCAGGGCCATCATTTACTTCACACTCAGTTTATTACATCTAAAAAAAAAAATCCTACATCTCTTGTTTTTGTAGAGATTTTTAAGAATATTTGTCTTATCATCTTATACTGTTCTGGGATCTGACAGGGGAGAGATGACAGGGAATGAGGACAGAGAGATGGGGAAGAATATGCAACATGTTGCATCACCCCCTTTAACTTCTTGGCACCGGGACTCCCCACAGACTGTAAATATGTCGCTCCAACCCTAAAGCACTTCTCAGATCAAGAGCTTCACACAGCTGTTGCTGTCTGAGCTAACAGGAACAAAAAGCAAAAGGTGAGAATTAGACACTGTAGACGCAACAGGGACCACAGACTTCCAGCAACATACTTCTAAATGGTCAAACTGTTGGAAAATCTTTATCAAACCATCAACTTACAAGGAGTCCACATTCACCACAACCAATGAATACCTTAGTGATAGTTGGGGTTGTGGGTTTATATGTAGGCTAGGCTATGAAAATGAAGCTAAACTAGCTTTCATCTCCAGCACCTCTATAGAAGCAGCACAAACTGTACAAGTGTAACATACTGACTTGTCATGTTTCTGTGCAAATGCATCACAAATAAAAGAGACTTTGACCATTTCATCGTTTCTAAAAAGTCTTTAAAAGCGACATACACTTCAATGAGCGTCAGATCATCAAGCGCTTAAAATCTAAATTATGCAAACTGCAGATAGTTTGCTTCATCATACAATGCAACTGGTTAATTTCATATACAAAATAACTGCTGGACGTTATAAATTAATATGATGTGTAAAATGTTTATCCCATCATCAAACATGCCCTTGTGGTCCCCTCCCCTCAAGCTGGTGGGGATTCAGAGTCTGTAAAAGACATTTTAGTGAGGCAGAGCCTTCAGCATGGATTGAATGATGTTCACTTAACCACCCTGATGCCTCAAAATAGGTCTAACATCAGACAGCAGAGTAGCTCCACACCTGTGTGTTCTGTAGATAGACTGCCACAGAAATAGAGAACTCTCCAGTGTCTAGTCGCCAGTCACTGCTGTTGTCTGCTCAGTGTTTAGATGGATGGAAAACACACACCTATAAGTGAGCATTACACTGGCTGTTGTTAACTGGTGGTGGGAAGTCGAAGTGTGTTGGAAGGAGGGAGAAGTACTAGCTCCTTGCATCACTCCTTTAATGGCTCTTATGCAACAGTGTGCATAGATGACAGTGTGTATATCACACTGTCATTTTCACATCTACTCCACGCACAGACACATTGATCCACCCTGGTATGATCAAATATTAATATGGCATAGGGAGTGGACTAAATAATAGAAAACAAGACAATCAACTATTTGAATTAATTCATACCGTCTCAAAAACTTTGCATATGCATCATGTGGAAAATAGAATGTGTTTCATTAGTGAGTATCAAAAGTAACAGCTTCTCTTTAGTTGTGAGCCACTCTGATGTGGAGACCCACTGGGCTTAAAGAGCAAATTAACAGCAGCTTAAACCATTTTGCTGGCTGACCTTCACTCTCAGCTTGCTGCAGTGATACAGAAGTGTTGCAGTCTGCACTCTTTTGGGTTTCTGTATAGATCTGACCACACCCGACCAGACCCAGAAAAACCTGAAACTCTGAGCTAAAGAGGGCAAAAAAATGCTGATGTACACTTTCCCACTTACTCGTTAAACACACAACAACTGGGTCACTGTTGAGGCTCGCACAAGACAAAGTAGTCTATTACAGACTGTGTGGTGTATTTGTGAGCTTTGTCTGGTCCTACAGAGCACAGAGGTCTGCCTGTGACGAGGCCTGTTGAGTTTAGACACTCGGTTCGTCAAATCAAACCAACAGATTATGTTTTGATGTTCACCAAAACAGCAAGTGAATTTAAAAAGCACATCTGAGTATTTTAGCCTTTCATCTACCACTGCAAGATTCATGATTCACAGATTTAAAGTTTCGTTGTCACAATTGTACTGTATGATGAAACTGGTGGTTTTATTACTTTCTGTTACAAATGAGTTTAGTCTCAGTATTTCTGGAAATCTTAGCTGAAGAAAAAGCACATGCAATGTAGAAAAAGTAAATAAAGGTCCCATATATTATGGTAGAAACTGACATGTTTGTGAGTAAAATACCTTTAGGTTACAGATAGTGTTGGCACTAGGGCTGACCCCAACGAAGCTTCGAAGCTTCGTTCGTTGCCATGGAAATCAATCATGAAGTCTGTGATCGATTTTTTTTTTCTTTCTTTTTTTCCTTTTTGACACCGGTTCTCATCGGCAATTGTTACATTAAAATGAGTAGACTACTTGGCATCCTGGAAACCTGCCTTATTTTGGAGATATGCAGTGTTTGTTTGCCATTACTTTCATAATTTCCGCTACGATCGCCACGGTCAGCCGTTACGATCGCGCACAACCCGACCACGAAGCTTCGATTTTGATCGATTTTATGTCCGCGAATATTCGATTATCAAAATATGATAATCGGGACAGCCCTAGTTGGCACAGTGCTTCACACAGGATAATGGATGTGCAATACAGTAAAATCATCAGGAAAAACCCACCGACACCCAAAGGCCTGGGAACATTTCCATCACCTGGCCATAACGTTACAAAAAAAAATACCACTAACTACTACCTGCCTCTTTGAAAAATGAATGAGTAAATAAACAACTTAATATAATTCCAAATCAGGCTGGCAGGTACAGTAAGGCTTAATCTCCAATCAGATGACAATTACGCCCCTCACTTTGTAATTAGTAGCACACACTCCACTCAGCGGCTGAACCCCACACACACACAATCAGATTAGTAGGATGTAACTGTGCCCCCTCTTTTAATCAGAGACAAGACCCTGTGTGACCGTTCGCCTCTCATCATCCCCCAGGCCTAATGAAACAGCAAGAGGGACAGAATTGGACAGCATGTGCTCACAAGGGTGGGTGCACGTGGGTGTGCTTATATGCGCGCACGCGCGCACGCACACACACACACAAACACACACAACTCTCACTTTTTTTCTTCTATCCAGCCACCATGTCTGTTCACTTCAATCTGCCTTATTAGCACTAATATTAGAAGTGTTGTGTGTGCCTCCAACTTGTGCAGGTTGTGTGTCTCATTACCTGCTACAATAACAGCATGATGCTGAAACACCTCCTCAGGCCTGACCTCCATGTACCTGTCACTGAAAAACAAGCTGCCCACCCCCCACCCCCCCCTTCTTTTTTCCACCTCTCATAAAAAGGCCAGTCGTCCTCCTCTGCTCCTTTTGATCCCTTGTTCCCTCCCCAGTGTCTGTCGTTCTCTGCTCCATCTGTTCACCGCCCTTCTACCCCACCATCTTTTTCCATCCTCCACACTTTTTTCTTCCCCGAGTGGGTCGCTACAACAATATGGTCATGTCATCCACATAAGGCTGTGGCTTTACTTTCTGCTGGTTAAGAGAAATGCAGCTCACATGTCGTCTGATTAGTTCAGTCAGTGGCTTTGCTGAGAGAAACTAAACACGTCCTGCAGATGTTTTATAGTTAGAGTGTCTGAGGGACAGTAAAGACATGCTGTTCCCTCAAGACAAAACATTTAATGTCAAATAGATCAAGAGGTGTTGAGTTTGCAGCAACAGCAAACAGCAACAACAAAGTCAAACCAAAATACCTAATGAGTTATGTAGATGTAACTGTTCATTACGCTGAATAAGGCAAATGTGTTTGATGGAGCAAATGAAAAAAATATTGACCTCCTGGTTGATCATGTACGATGAGGAAGTTAAATATTACAGATATATGCTACTAGGAATAAACTGATAAAATTCTAACCAGCCAAACACTACAAATATAAGAAACAGTGTAGATAATGGTTGGTTTTCCAGTGTAAAAAGCCGATTGGTCGTTATGGTATCAGTTTCTTAAAGAGCCTTTTTATAGGTATTTCTGTCTATTGAGCAAGTGGTGGCTTCAACCGTCTCTCTCTCTCTTTACAGGACAATGACTTACAATATATTATTATTATTATTATTATTATTATTATTATTATTATTATTATTATTATTAAAAGGAATGAGAGTGACGGGTTGCTAAATTCAGCAGGAGATGTGATGAAATGCTTTCAATTAACAGGGAAAGCTGAGAATGGGCAACATCCACAATTTAATAATTCAATTAATGTTCAGCCCATACATACAAAATTATATGAACTTTATCTATCATGTAGAGGTGATACAGTAGTACCACTAAAAATTAGTTCAGAGTTGTATTTATCATATGCTTGGGTACACTGTACAGGAAGAAAAGCAGTGAAATGAGAGTCGACAGCAGGGTGGAATGTTTTTCTCTATTTATGTATGACAGATATCTAATGTGATGGGAAATTTCAAGATTTGTGATATATGGCATATTGCACCTTAATATCAGTCCAACCCTGGAGACTAGTAAATGTATCACCATGGGATTCCCTTACTTGACTGTACTTTCAGAGCATCTGTCCATTCCACCCCTTAAGGGCTCTGCGGCAGCCCCCCTGCCACGCTGCAAAAAAAGATACCCCTAGTCTGCTCATCAACGCTGCAGATGTTCAGTGTTTGAAAAGAGCAGATTAAAGGGATGGAAGTGAGACGCAATTTTAAGTTTGATCAAATCACTAAATGAGAGGTGTAAAGACACCATCCACCTACTCCAAGAAACGTACTCCATGTTCACACATGGGGACGCACATTTTTCCTCCCCTGGTTCCGTCTCAGGACTGTATATACTCGAGATTTATTACTGTAGATAGATCTTATTTCACACTTTATGTGAAATAATATATAAGGGAGCATGATGTTGAATTAAGATGTGTATCACACTCCTCTGGCTGGGACGATGGAGACAGATTGATAACATCAGGAGGAGAAAATACCACAGACAAAGCACACACACGAAAATAATCAAAAAAGCTTTTTGTTCTTTCTTTTCAGCCCCAGAGAATCGTGTGTGTCTGTACATAATGGTTCACTACAACACATCACTTCTCCAGCATACAGTACATGTGTGTGTGTGTGTGTGTGTGTGTGTGTGTGTGTGTGTGTAGGGCTCAGACTGTGTTTCTAAGTTTCTGTATCATGTCCTAATGTGCTTTATTTGCATGGAACAGATTTGCAATTGTTGTACAAACAAATATAAAAATATGAATAACAATAATTCAAAGTCAAAAAGAAAACATAACTCCCTGTGTTTGCCCCAGTAAAGACAAGGATGAGGATGTCGCTCTGTGGCGGTGAAGAGCTGCTGTATTGTGTAGCGCCAATTTCAGGATTGTCGTCTTATCACCACAACACACTCACTCCTGTAAAGCAGAGAAAGAATGCATCTCCCTCTCTTTCCCTTTCTCCCCCCCCTCCCTCTCTCTGTCTCCGCAGAGAGCCTTTGATGCTGATCTGATACATGTTTCCCCCACAATGCCTCAGCATTCTGACATCTGATAGTTGCATAACCATCAGAAATAGGCAAGTGGGGTGTCCTCGCTTTTCTTGATCTTTTTCACTGGCTCTGCACACACATGCACACGCGCACACACGGCTCTTGTACATGAACATATGACAGAGGGTGGTGGTGGGGGGGAGAGCGTATCACCCACAGAAGTCTATTTCCATCCGTCCGGCCCCCCCACCCCCCCTCCATCCCCCTCCAAAAACAGACAATCACAGGAGAGAGAGCGTGGCACAAAGCTGGAGGAACAAACTCAGCAGAGAGAGACAGAGCAGGGAGCTTCTAATAAAAGGAACAAGGAAGGAAAAAGGAGTTGCCATATTTACACCAGGGTTTAGTGGAAGTGTGGTTTGGGTTTCCTGTCAGTGCAGCCTGGATTAGCCCGCTCTTCCTCCTCTTAAAAAAATAACTTGGCTGCTGTATCAGTTTTTCTGACCCTTCATTTCATGCTTCTTTCATTCACTCCCTCTGAAGTAAAGTCACTACAGCAACACAGGCTCAAAAGTTAATTTCTGAGGGTTGAGAACAGTACTGTAATTGCCATGTTATAGTGTTATTGGTTCACTCATATCAGAGTCTACAGGTTATTTTATTTTTATAAGCTCAAGTCATGTTAATGTTTTATTCTATGATATGAAATACTTAAAATACCCCACTGATTCCTTGACAGGCCAACATGTGTCTGAATGAGACTACAGGGGTTGTCAGGGACGTTAAACATTGGGATGCTCGGTGGTTGAGTGGTTAGGAGCACATCCCATGTTGGCAATGCCTAATGCAATGACCGCTGGTTTGACTCCCGACCGTGCCGATTTGTATTGCGTGCCATTCCCCCAGTCTCTCTCCCATATCCTGTCAATTAAAAAAAAAATCATGACCGTGAACATGAAATCTGATCTCATCAGTCCACCTTTACTGCCTCATTGTGTTTGTACTTGTACAAACTGTCACTTGCTTTCTAAGAGGGCAGGCTTTTGTAGACAAGCTCAGAGTCAGGTAATCAAACTACCAGTTTAAAAGTCTGGAGGTGGAAGTCATGTGACCAAGGTGCTGCTTGTTTACAGCCTAACATAGCTTATTACGCCTAAATATGATTTTATTTAGGCTTCAAATACCAGAAGACTGCTGCTCTGTCATGAAAAACCTTTTGTCATAGAGCTTACTCTGCAGGAATCAAAAAGACAACGTTAATATCATATTTGTCTTTTGTGGAGGGAACCAGGATAACGTCTGCTGTGACCTTCTGAATACATCCTCCCTGCACCACTTTATTATAGTAACCACATACTGTAGAGTCTGTGTTGTCCAGTCCACCACTGGTCACCACTCTGATGTCCGTTGCTAGAACACAGAAGCCCAACAGTTGGTGCCGAGTTGGCACAACCATCAGCACACGTAAAAGTGCTGTTTGGTGCTGTGTGTACTGCTGCTGTAATTATGTATACAATGTGTACATAGTGCCTGTTTACAGGCTTTAAAAGTGTTTATGTCGCTCTTATCTCTTTAATGTTTGGTTATTATGTGGAGAACACTTCAAAGCACATTCATATGAAACTGGGAGTTTACACAGGAACAATCCACACACACTCTGCCTATGACAGCACTGGACTTATCTGTGTCTCTTTTTGTATAAAATTCACATCCATTTGTAAGGTACTCAATAAGAGACAGGCACAAAGCAAACTTACTGCTAACTGTGACACAACAACATACTTTTAGTAAATGGGTAAAATTGAGATGCAAATGTTTACTCTGCTTTCAAGCAATAAAGCGGTTATACACGAATGCCTACAAACTTCATGTATATGAAATATCACAACATGTTATATACAGTATGTTCATGTCTGTGTATTTAGACATGTACATCTCTACTAGCAATAGCATTGGTCTGGGTCTTTCTTTGTTTTCTCATTCTTTCTTGTGATCCCTCGTGTGCACTTTCTCCTTCCAAAATTGGATTTCTAATAAACTTAATGGCATCATGTTGGCCAACTGAGACCAGCCCACTTACAGGAACCACTGGGGAGGCTTGTGTTTGTTTGGAGGGGGCGCGTGTCGGTCTTTGTTTGTGTGCCCAGGCATATAGGAACATTTTTATTATGTGCTTGCGTGTTTTATTTGATACATCTGTCTGCGTCTTTGGTGCCACTGTAAACACGACAGTATCCATATAACGTTGGTATTGTCCAGTGTGTGTGCTGATTTAAATGTGTGTGAGAGAGAGAGACTGTGTGTCTGTATATGTGTGAGTTAGTGAGAGGGAGAGAGAGAGAGAGAAAGAGAGAGAGTGATGTATTTTAGTGTTCACTTGAATTTGTTTTCTGCTGTCAGTGGTTTAAGAAACAGCAGGTAAATCCACAGCAGCGACTGTGCCAGAGCCCTGAGCTGCATCCAGATTAACCCGCTCACACACACACAGCTTTACAAATGCAGCACATGCATTATATCATTATGCATTCACACCCAATGGACTGATATGTACATACTAAATGGGGGCTCTGCCTTTCTCTCCTGTACACACATTGGCTTTTCTATATATGATACGACATTCTTTAGTCCCTTTGAACATAAACCTGAATCTAACCTCAACTCTGACCCCAGTCTCAACTCTTAAACTGCCCTTTGAAGTTATGACGACCAATCATAAACACACTTGTTCCACTATCCACATGGTTTTCACTCACTGGCATCACACTCTCCACAACACGAAGTCCTAATCCCCAAAACAAAAAACCTCACATTCACACAGACACACACTCGCATATTCTTATTTTACTGTATTTCTGCTGGACTTTCATTGACATAACACACTCTGCAGCTCCTCACTCTGACCTTTTACCATTACAGCTGAATGCCACACCCTCATCTTGGCTCAACATTTCCATCCCCATAGTGCACTGGAGCTCCCTACACAGTACGCGCACACACACAACGCTACAAATAACCACTGCATTAGGACCACCTCTATCGATTTAAAGCAGAGAATTAAAAGCCAGTGTTATAATTATCACATGTAATGAATGTCTTAATTTGATAATATCATTATGCTATATTAATGTGTTGCCAGCCTCTTTACTTCTGGCAACGATTTCACAGGTTCCACTGCATTACAACAATTTTACTGCTCATTTCAGGCCTGGTGGTCACTGCAGGTTGACAGGCGTGTGTGTCTTCATGTGTGTCTGTACATGTCTCACCTAATGTACTGAATGTGTTTTAGCACCATTGTCTCAGAGACTGAAAGGCCAGTAATGAAGCACATTAATTTAATCATCACATCTAATTAATTTTCACACCTCGACTCATCGTCTGATGTCTCTAGAGGGGTGAGAGGAGGAGGGAGAGGTTGGGAGGTGGGTGAGGGGTAAGGGGAGATGAAGGGGGAATGGGAACGGATGAATCCAGTGTTCCACCTGACATTAACCTGAGTTTTGACATGGATTAGAAAAGCTGACAAACCAGGTGTAAATATAATGGAGATGCATTCATGGTCCATTCAATCAAAGCAGCTGCAGAGGTGTGACAGAGTCAACATCCAGCCACACAATCAATCCTGGAATATGCACCATGCTTGAAATGAAACAATCAGTTTCTTCTCCTATATTCATGTCTGGAGCCTCCACACTATTTAATTGAATTGAGTTGTCAAGACATTTTTTAGGGAGTCTGCTCATAGTTCCAGGTCGTTGCACCAGCACCAGCAACAACAATAACACAGTGATGTTGGAAACAAAAGGAGGGAATAAGCAATTACCACCTTTCAAGTTTGGGTGAAGGTTAGGTCCTTTAAACATTTGTGGTAGTAACTACAGGTCAACAGTGTGTATGTGGGAGCGGGAGAAGGTGGGTCAACTGAAAAACAAAGCCAGACTAAGGACTTCACGTGAATTATGCATTTCAGTTTGACATCAAAGGAGGCACTGGCCATTATCCTCCCTCAGAGAGGAGGGTAACAAGATCAAGAAGTTGCCTGGGCCACATCCATCATGGGTCACTCTCAGGTTGTGTCGACTCACTGGTTCGAAATAAAAAGGTCGCCACCGAACAAGGTCATACTCTTAATCTGGTTGCTGTGGCGAGACAGAAAACCTGAGCAGTGTCCAAGCAGCGGAGGCAGCTCCGCGGTGTGGTTATCTTTCCCCAGGAAATGTGGCAGTGGTCTACGCCGGACCAAGAGCACTTGTGTTTCTGATCGTATGTTAAGGGCCTTTCTGCCAAGGCCTAAGTACCAATCCAGGCAGATGAAATAAAACTTCACATTTGTGCAGTCGAAGAGAGAGAGAGAACCAAACTGTTTGCACAAACTCACACATTCCTTTTATGATTGCTTCCAGCTGCCTCCATCACAGAAAGCCCTTTATCCCCTCCACAGTATTATCAACAATAAGGATTAATGTGTGTGTGTGGGTGTGTGTGTGCGTGTGTGCGTGGAGTGTGGAGTGTAGAATGTGTTTAGGCCTTCAGCATCAAAGTATCAAGATGGCAGTGAGCACGTGAGGTAGCGTCTGTGAGGAAGTGTAACAAAGCACATTGCATTAACTCTCAGGGTGGGGGGGCGGTGTCTGATGCCGGGTGCTGCTAGCCGACAGTCACACAGCGTAACCAGCTAGAGACAGGCGCTCTGTGAAATAAGATGCAATGCTAGCTCTAGCTGCTGAATCAACAGTAAAGGGCGATAGACAAGAACAAAGCTTAAAACCAGACACTAGACCAGCCCCTGTTTCCTCTCTCTAGGCTTGAGACCTGGCAAATAAACAAGACTTTGATCATACAGAGCAGCCAGTAATCAACCTCTATTCTACAACTTCTACAACCACAATCAATGGCACCGCAACACAAAAACCTGATCTTACAATACATTCAGACAACATTACAAAATGACAAACTTACTGTAGACCACTGACCTGAACCTCACAAAGCACATTTTTAGCCATGAATTAATACATAATATGACAAGCCTTCTCCGTTGCCGCTGGCTTTTAAACTGGCTTTTAATCTGTAAATTAAATTTCTAATTTTCTGTTCTTCTATCCTGTCTCATTTCATATCTCTTTTTGATCTTCTACATTGTTTTTGTATTTTAATTGTGTTATTTTTATGTAAGCGTCTTTGAGCACTTGTAAAAGCGCATTATGAATAAAATGTATTATTAATACTAACAATAATATTATTTCATTTATTGATCAATGAGGTGAAATTTAACATGAAAAAAGTCAAAGGTCAACAGCATTGTGACATCATAATGTTCTGTACTGTGGGCAGACAAAATGCAACTTGATTGGTTTGAAGAGACATAAAACTATAAAGTGATGATTCCAGATTCTAAATATGGTAAGATACATGAGCTGATGGGATGCTCTATTATGTAACATACATCCACATTCATCATAAAACCATTTAAGTTGAATTCACAGAGTCAGTGTCTCCGGTCCAACGTCACCAATTAGGAGAATGAAAGTAACAAAGTACTGACCACAGTTATTGGTGCATGTGTGTGCGGGTGAGAGCGACAGACAAAACCCAGTGTCTGTGTGTCTAATGGTGATGAATGGTGTCGCCTCGCCAATGTCCCAACGGATGTTGATGCGGCTCCTCACCCCGGCCCCTCCTCCTCCCCTCCGGGCTCGCACACTCATTAATTAACAGGAATTAATGGTTTATCTGCAGCCAGTAAATAAAAGATTGTCAGCTCGGCTGCCGATCTACTCCGCCTCTTATCAAATAGTGTGAAAATGTCAAGCCAGTTGAAGCCAAATTAGCCAGGGCAAACACATCACCCTCCATCCCTGTCAGAAATAATCAGCAGACGGCCAGATTAACACGCATGCAGCTAAAAAAAAAAAAAAGAGAGACATGCACATTTTATCATTTATGGTGACACTGCTTTTCTACACACGCACACACAAGCAAGCACACAAAACAACAAACTTCTGCATTTACACACATGCATACAAATGAATTCACAAGTGAATATATAATTGCGCAGATTCTTTACACACAGGTGAACAAAGAGTTACGCACACAGGTCACATATGAGCACACACTTGCAGTGTGTGTCCCATTAGGGCTGCTCTGTTGAGTCCTGGCTGTAATTTAGAGATTAGCCAAGGTTGATTGTTTGTAACCTGGGCCTGTGAGGAGATTCCCTCTGGTTACAGCTGGCTATTTGGAGAATCAGCCCCAGTGGATACACACACACACACACACACACACACAAACACAAACACAAACAAACACACACACAAAGGCAGAGGGACAAAGAGTCGGGCATCTGTATAGAGACGGAGCGTCAGCACATGGGGCCCCGCCGGAGTGTGTTTCTGAAACGTTTTGCGGCTGCTCTCTGGCTGCTGTGACAGAGAGTCTGTGCACGGCGAACAGGGTCTCACTGCTGGGACCCACCACGACAGAGGAGGAGCTAATCGGTGTCCTCAACTCTCCACCGAGACGCTCAGCAGGCCCTCTGAGCTTGATCGCCCTCTCAAAGTCAATCAACTCTCTGATTGAGACTCACAGAAGGAGGAGGGGGTGGATTAGCAGCAGAGGATGGAGCGGGGAAAAGTCGGAAAGGAAAAAGAAAGAAATCAAGAAGAAGGCACAAATGCTTCCACAGTCCAAATACTGCAGCAGAGTCTCTGAACGCCTCATCCCCTCCCCTTCACCAAATATAATCCACCCACTCACCCTGTACGAGTTCAACCACCCACTCCCCCTCACACCCCGTCTGTCCGGGGACATAAAAACGTCTGTCAATTACATGCATCCATTAATAAGACTAATTTATTGGGCTGTTGCGCTATTATCATATCAAAGGTTCATCTGTATGAATAGTGCAGATGATGCAATTCACGGTACTGTTGTCATTAACCTCAGTCTGTTCAAGAAAACAGGAATTTTAAGCTTGAGAATGAATGTGCTTCTGTAAACGAGTAGATAATGTATATTATCAAAAATTAAGTTATTATTTATAACTTTTTCATGATAAAGAAAATACTATACACACACACTAACATTAGACGGCATAGACACAGTCAGGTTTGTACAGCAGAACCACTCAGTGTTATAATGTTTAAATAAATTAACATTTCATGTGTGGAGGAGGACTGTGGTATTTATTCTTTGAAAACTTAAGTGTTGGTTTAATAACCATAACTGTCGCTGTGGGCTGTGTACAGTCCCCAGTGTGAATATTCAGAAGCATTACCCCACTCCAACCACACCAGCTATTAGTATGGGTAAAGAGCAGGGGTTCCAGTGGCCGGGGTGATCCTGGAACTGTTTGACGAATGAATCCGCAACTCAGCAAGGAGCGAGCTGAAATATGCAAATGAGGCTGGATGAGGAGTATGGAGAAGAAGAGAGATCTCTTTGAAGTGCGAGTCCGATACTTTGGATTGGGTTTGCTGGGTAAACGGGGCGAGGCAAACAAAAGCCTCTGGGTAAATGACAAACAGGAATATCAGCAGTGGAAGGAGCTGAGCTACTCAGCGATTTACACTTGTGTACACTGCAGTGGCCGCGGCGTGTCTTACATTGAAATCTCCTTCAGCAGACAGCAGAGCTCAGCGTTTGAATATTCAGCCAGGGAGCACATGAAGGCATCGCATGATGGTATTTGATAAAGACCAGGGGATACTAAACTATTGATTAAAGTCAGTTATTATTGATGTTTGTTTTGTTTTGTGATGCATATTCATACAAATTCCATAAGATTTGCTCAATCTGAATATAATATGCCGTTCAGTAATATGGAAATGCAGATGTCACATAGAATACTGTATGACAGACTGGAGATTAATTTACCCTGGATGCAGTGGAAAAAAATGTCACCAAGTCAGAAAGTTCCTCACCTCTAAACTAGTGTGGTTGGTTATTTAGCACAACGAGTCAGTCAGTCAGGCCGTCAGTCAGCACCCTGTCTGCTGTACTACATGTACCCAACTCTGCCTGAGCACAGAAGTGCTGATTCAAACCAGCAAAGTTTGACCAGGGACAAAGCTCCTCGCAGGATAATTAAAAGGACACACTCAGAGGACACAGAGAGAGGGAGGGAGAGAGAGGGAGCTGTGAGAAATACATGCTACAGTGTGTGTGCGTGATGGAGAGAGCAAAGTTTATAAAAAGTGATTTGCTAACATCTGTCTTTAATTCATTTTCATTGTCAATATTGTTTGTTGAATTTGATAGCATAGTAGAAAGAATTGGAGGAATTAATAACATTAACGATGACTGCTTTCCACTAAAATGAGCCGGTTCTCTGGGCATCAAACACTTCCAAACTGGAATATTGGGTGACGACATTCTCTGACAAAAGTGGGCCTGCCAGGGCAATGATGGAACTTCAGTCACACGCATCGATATCCCTCATCTCACTGTTACCAGCTCCTTCGTCAACGCATACCGATAGAAACAGTTCTTCTAATCCTGTTGTTTCTAGTTCCATTAGAATCTGGGTACAGTCTTCGATGATTTATTCGATGAGAATTCTTTCCTGTCCTTCGAAGCCCTTGTAAGAGACCAAAATATTCCAAGATCACACTTTCTATCTGGAACAGGGGTCTAATCTCTAAGGCGTATATAATTCAACTAGAAAAAGCATTTCCAAGAATGGAAATGGTGTGACTGCTGAAAGCAGCTGAACGCTGTTGCAGAATTAGCAAATAGTGCTAGCAGTGATCACCATACAAATGTTTGACCAAGGTCGGAATCGAACCCACAACCTCATGGTCAGTAGACTTTCACTCTGCCTCTAGGCCACAGTGCACACACAGTTGCAGAGACTGTTGTCTGTTAATGATCTGCACTCTGAAAAAAAAAAAAAGTAAGGAATCGAACCCATGACCTCATGATCAATAAACCTTTACTCTGCCACTTCGCCACAGAGAGCACAGACATAAGCATGTTGCCATTGTAATGTGATGATGTGCTGCAAACGGTGGCAGAAGCATTTAATGCGTCTCTTAACGAACACCTGTAACCAATTGAGGGTGGGGGAGGGGAGCAGAATTCAACATCACATAACAAGATTGCTCACCCTGGATTCGAACTAGTGACCTTGGGGTTGGCAAGCGGCCACCTTACCAACTGGACTACAGACAGAGTTGTGGAGAACTCTCAGCATTGGGCTGAATGAGAGCAGAGAGCTCCCTGGCTGCATTTAAAAAATATTTAAAATTATTATCTAAGTCTCTTTGCATTTTTGACCAGAATTTTAGCCAGAAGACAAGTGTGGCTACAAAACTGGAGAAAATAATTTGTCTAGAGTTTAATTTGTGGCCGTGCTGACAGTTTAGCCAGAAAAACTCTAGAATGTTTTTTTGCCTCTCTCCACTCTAGCACCACTCTAGCTCTGCTCGTTAGACGCAATACACACACATTATAAAGCTGAAAAAAATCAGAAAAAGTTAAATATTTGAAAAAGTATAAATAGTTAAAAAGAGAAAAGTAATGCCGATAAAGTTCAAAAAAAGCTGCACGTTTTGATATATGAATTGTTGAAATAGCACAAAGTATGAAGGACTAGAAGAAGACCGTAAAAAGGCGGAAGAAAATGGCCGAACAGAAGAACAATAGTCACACTAATTATATTGACCCTCCAACACACACTTAAACAGGTGAAGCATGGGAACGGAACCTAGAAATTGTAATCCTGGATGATGTCTGGGTTAAATCCATCTCCAACATACTTCCTCTATATGTATAAGGCATGGGCTGAAACAATTCAAAGTATATAACAGCATACATTACTCCAATGACAGGCTAGCTAAAATATACGTACCCATCTATCCACCCACCTGTTCCAGATGTGGCCACCCAGTCACTGGGTCACATGTTCTGTCCCTCTCTAGTTGATTTCTGACTATCAGTTTAATGCAACACATCCCTCAAACGCAGTCAGCTCACTGCTATATTTGGAGTCACACCTCAGAAGAACACAACAAACACATGAAAGAGAGCAGTCGCATTCTGTAGCCTCATAACTCGTAGGCTGATTTTATGAATAGGAAATCTAATAAACGCCCGACTGTCAGGAGATGGATTCAGGAGGTGTTATCTCTACTTCAGCTCGAAAAAATTAGACACACACTGAAGGGGTCTTGTAACACATACACTAAAGTATGGTCCCCCTTTATTGAATATGTGAAGGAGTTAAATATCTGACAGATCATGTTATTTAAGCGCTCTCTCTAGTCAAACTGTCTGACTCGCCCACTGCTGCTAAACCTCTGCAGAATTAGATCCTTTTTTTTTTCTTCCTCAGTGTGCTCTTGGTCCCAAGGGAGGGTATATGGGGAGGCAGAATATGGGATTTTGTTTTCAAATGTTTATGTTTATGTTTGTACCTGTATGCTTATGTTTACACAGTATAACTAAATTAGCGTGAAATAAAAGTTATTAAAAAAAAAAAAAGAAAGAAGCCAATTCTGGACTTACTCTGACATTTGCACCGACATCGTTCAGAGTAATAGAGCCATTGTTAATATTTGTGTTAACACCTGCTTGTTTGTTTTCCTCACTGGTCAAAATGTCTGCTGTTCGACGAGTATGCAGGAATATGCTAATAGTAACACAGGTAGTAGCATTAAACAACGTCTAGGTAATGCTGGGGGCATCAATCTCCCATTCACTTGTTCATAAAAGCACTGGACAAATGAAGATAGTGACCCGATGACAGCCAGATGAAAAGTGTGAAGCTCAGCAGAGTCACTGTACAGTAATTGATTCCAGGGAGAACACTGATGTCTGAGCCAAGTTTGGAGCAGCAAAGCTGCTGTGAATATTTTCTCAAACTATATTTTGTGGCAATGCAAGTAGAAGTTAGAACCTGACCTGTTGCTGATGTCAGAGAAAAACTAAGTAAAAAACCTTTGTTTTATGACTACACTTTACGGTTGCATCCATGTTCATCAAGAATCATCCAGAATATGAATCTGTGTGTAATATTTGCCTACTGTAGAAGTTTATGTGGTTAAACAGGTGTTTTGTGAGGTTGTAGTGACCTTAGACCACAAAGATTTCTCAGATCACAAGTCAGTCTGGGACATCGTCTGTGGACCAAGTTGCACCAACACTGCCAACTGTAAAGCTGTGCCTTGCTAAAACCATACATACAGTATATACAACACAAGTTACATGTTATAAGCCTGAAAGAATGAACATATTTAAGCCTTCAGTCTTTTGAAGAACAACAGTTTTGCATCTGTGCTCAAACAGTGCACACAACACAGTGTGAAATCTGATGTTACAATTTTGAATTTAGGCTCCATCATCCTGTCTTAGTGTGTGTTACACTTTACCAAAACAGCAATCGTTCATGTTCCCAGCCAGCCATTGTTAACGTTGGGATGTCCTGTGGCTGGGAAGGGGAAGCTTGAGCTATCCCCTGGGTGACGGACACCAGGCTGGGCTCTGAGTAAAAGAGGGCAGAGCAGACGGAGCAGACAGACTAGACAGACTTATCTACTGCGGGCCGAGCAGGAAGATTAGAGTATTGATTCTGCAGGGGTGAAATTCTCAATCAGGAGTCCGAGGGGTCAGGATTGGTAACCAGCAATGTGAGGAAGTGTTTGGAGGAAAGATGGCTGCAGAGGAGAGAGAGAGGAGGAGGAGGAGGAAGAGGAAGCTGGAGTGAATGGAAAAGTATTGAAGCTCCACAGACAGGGAGTGATGGACTTTAGATACTGATGGTCTTACACATGATTCATGTGCACCTACACCTGCACAGCTATTGAGAGTCGGTTGTGATGGTTATGATGTATTCAAAGTTAAATATAGTTCAACATAAATCACAATTTTAATGGCTACTAACAATTAAACTTGAATGGAAAGGTTAAATAATTTTCCATAGATGTATGTTTAATGTTTTTATACTCGGAGCTGTCTGTTGCCCAGACAGTCAGACATGCAGCAACTGACATTGTTCAGGGAGGATTGATAGTAAAATCTCCTTCCTGGCAGTAAGAGTGCTCCCAGTGCTGATCACGTCATCCTTTTGTGACACGTCAGTGAGGAAAAAGATGATTCATAATTCTCTAAACCTCTTCAAAATGAGGAGGCAATATTCAGTCTCCTCTCACAGAATTGCAGCAAATCTTCACAACGACTTTAGTTTCCTTTTGGATTGACTGACTAATATAATAACATAATGCAAAGAATACAATCAATTCCATTTGCATCTAGTGTAGAAGAAAAAACAGCTGTTACGATGTTGTGCTCTGATTCTATGTAGTAGGAAATTACAGAATCAAAAATGACTGGGGAAGTGGTGTCAGACTTTTGGACCTCACTGCAGATCCAGATTAAAGAAGAAAGGCTCAACACTGGCAATTAGTTCCTGGTGAATAGAATATAATGAGTACTGTCCCATAATGACCACAACTGAGGTATGGTTAAGCAAAAGCTTGTTTCAAGATTACATCTCACTTTGGACTGATCACTGATACTTTTACAGCATAGAATATATTAATATAGAACCTAAACTTTTCAAAATTACAAAGTTGCCTACAGTGGCTCAAACAAAATCCAGCCCTGAGTCATGTGTATCAGGCCTGAAGCTGTCGGACTTAGCAGAGAGAGTCTGGTATCTCTGGTGGTCTTGAGGAGTTTGTGTCCATCATAACTTGTGCATCTTTTCTTGAATTATCAAGATGTTCTTTGTGTGTTGGAAAAATGTATGAGATCCCCCGAGTCTGTGTTTTATAAATAGTAAATTCATCAGGTCCAAAAGCAGACAGAGTGTTGATGTTTTCCAGACTCATCAGGAGTGAAAACATCTGCAGGGAGGGGGTTCACAGCTGTGTTCTTTACCTGTGTTGCTTCAAGGTCTTTGAGTTCACCATGACAACAAGCGTGAACAAGTGAGGGCAAATGGTCAAACAATAAACATCGACCCTGCACACATCCTCAAATTCAAGGTTCAGTTCTGTTCCCATCGATACCACCCACCCACACACACACACACACACCACTACCACCACCACATCACACACCAGTTGGAATAATAACACTGCTGTCTTGCGTGGCTCTTGTGCAGCAGCATCTGAACCACAAGGGCCTATTGAACCAGATTTTTTGCTTGTTTGTAAAAGTATCAATATGGCCATGTACAGTCTGACCTACATCGACAGGCTCGTTTCTGACCATCGATCTCACTCAGCCTGCACAAATCAAATGTGCAGCCGTTTGCTGTAAAATAGTAATTCACACCCCGCAGCAGTGAGCTAACATGGCCCCCCAATCCCCTTCACTTTAATAGAAAATTGAATACTTGCCACACACACACATGCACGCAGACAGACATTAATGAGCACAGGAAAGACATGCAACAATATGGATCTCGTTCTCTCTGTTCCTGTTGTCTTCATTATTCATCACAGGGTTTTTTTCCTCCTCCAGAAGAAGAGGGAGAGGAGAGGACATCATTTTGGGTTTAGGTAATGAGGGGAAAAACTCTGCCTTTGCCTTCTCTCTCGCTGTCTTACACTCTTAAACACACAGACACACTCACGACACGCACAGCGGTATGAACTCTGCCTATGAATGCACCGAGGTGCTGTCTTGATTGATGGCAATTAGCATGCTGTAATGGTAACAGCTGTTTGGGGTGTCAGGAGGCTGCTACTGTACCTGACGCCCACCCCACCATCTGCTGCCTGAGGGGGGAGTGTGATGATGTGTGTGTGTGTGTGTGTGTGTGTGTGTGTGTGTGTATGCTTTACCGTAAGACATGGTCAAAAGAAAAAAAAAAGAAAAAAGGAAAAAGAAGGAGGCCTAAATCCCACACAGAGTTATGTCAGCTAAAGTGATGTTGAGAACGTGTGGTGAGTCAGTATGTGTGTGTGTGTGTGTATGTGTGTGTGTGTGTGTGTGTGTGTGTGTGTGCCAGGCTGGCAGCTTGTTAATGTTGAACTCAGACCCCTGGAGCAGGCTGTTGGCTGTATTATTAATGATGCCATGTCCCCTCATGTCTCCTAATGGCACTGCAAGTCCATCTGTAAAGGACCTACACACACACACACACACACACACACTGACCCTAAATAACCCACTTGTGTGTGTAAGCGTGTCACTGTGTCACCGTGTGTCAGTGTGAGTGTATGTGCGAACATGGCTGTGAATGGGTTTGTCCTTGGAGACTCTTGGTCATTGAAGGCCTGTCCATGTGTCCATCTGTGCACTGTGGGCTGAGCGAGTGTGTGCCTGTGTGTGTATGTTTCCTCCACATGTCTCAGTCTGTCAGCCAAGGCCCAGTGTGAGACTGCCTGTTACCCCAGAGAGAGTGGGCTGACTAAGGTGTGCGCAGTACTGGCATCCAGTGTGTGTGTGTGTGTGTGTGTGTGTGCGTGTGGAGGTGTGTGTTTATGTTATGAGAGAATTAGATGGCAACAGAGGAACAGGGTGAGTCAGAGAAAGATAAAGGATGACAGAGAGGGACCTGAACTCAGCTTATCCTCATATGATACACTAACACTTCAGTCCGCCTCCTGGCTTCCTGCTTCCTGCTCTCTGCATGTGTGTGACTGCTAAGTATCAACTCATGTTATCACCTGGGATCACATTCTATCTTACTTTTAGTGCCTAAGCTGTTTGCATAGCACATGCCAGTCTTTCCGACATCTTATGTTTTCAGATTAAAAAATGTTTTTAATAATAACAATTGGTGGAGAGTTATATGCATCGACCAGGACTTTTTAATTAGTTATGATAAACAACATCTAGGAATAAAAAAGCTCTATTTTTATCACCTCCCCTAAACGATCCTTGCTGTTGCAAAAATGTTATACATGTACTATACTGAATTTCCATATATGGGGGGGAAAAAAGTATATATTGACAGAATTTTTACCATTTTTTCATATAGAATAAATACGAAAAAATCTGTGCGTACTGTATACACACACAAACACACACACGTTCTAATAATATCTAAATGATGGTGACATACCTGGTAGCATCACTGTTGTCATATTACATTTTTTGTATGGCTACACCTTACAACTTGGGCTTGTATAACTGTGACCTTTACAGTTATGAGAAAATCACTCTGAGCTCTACTTTTAGCTTCTTTTTTTTATCACCATTTTAACTCCACACAGGTCTGATCTACCATTAAGGTTAGTGAATGAGCGGATGCCTATTCAGCCCTCCTTTCTATCACTGCTTCTATTTGTCTAAATTGCAGTAAAACAGCTATTCCTTGGTTTTGGCAGTGAGTCTGAGAAGGCCTGGTTCTCCACTGCTGGCTGTGTCACTTTCTAAACAACAGTCTGTTTTCACTGTGCCTGCTTCTGAAGCAGCTCTGTTGCTGTGTTCCTCAGTTTCAGATGTCCTTGAAACAGACATGTTTAAAAATAAACTCCCTGATTTTTTGTTATAATGGTCAGAGTTGCCCCCAAATCCCAAACAGCTCAGTGTTGATGTGCTGAATCCTATTGTGCTTCCAAACATCAACAGGGGGCTGATGGGAAACAAGACCATGACAGCACAGTGAGAGAGAGCCAAAACATGCATAATGCAAGTGAATGGAGGAGGACAATTATTCTACATCATTTACTGATACTAATTTTTCAAATGCAATTTAGAATTCAATGCGGTACAAGAGGTGGTATTAAATGTGGTTAAATGAATTGACTTGTTTCAGACTTGAACCTGGGATGGAGGTTAATGTTTTAGAGCGGGCAGAGTTGTCACTACCAATATTTGAGTGAACTTGTCCACACTGTTTGGTGTGCAGTCATATTAGATCATTTCGATGTGCCCCCGCCAGAGGCTACATCTCCAAGACGACCAATTTAGGCACGCTTGTATTTGATTGGCTGAAACAGCAGGGACTATCTGGAGGCTCACATCATGAGCAAATATCACACTTACTGACAGACACGGAGGAGGCGAGAGAGGATCAGTGCGCTGACAAAGTCATCAGCGCTTTCAGTCCAGACCTCAAGTGTGGGTGACGACTGCCTTCCCTCTACTGCACAGCACACCTAACTCAATGCTAGTCGCTGTTGTCCATGACAACACATTTTGGACTTTGTACTGGAACTTACAACTTTGCTTCTTCACAATTCAGAGCCTGAGTAATTAGGTAGTAAACTAACCAGCCATCGGCCACATTTAATATGATAGTTCCGGCTACGCATTTGACTCAAAACAACTCCATCTCGAAATGTTACATAATTATTTTATAGCGTGGTGAATGTGCAGGACACAAGTTGTCCACGAGAGCGTCTTCAAGTTGTTGGATTGTGTATTTGATGGGGTAAGAGTGATGCATTCATGAATAAGCAGTATTTTTACTAGAGTTGGTCACAGTGCTAGGAGTTCTAGGAGTTAGTTTTAAATGGAAAGTGAATGGTAACACTGGTAAGACTAATGAATACAAGCAAGCCCATATTTGAAAAAATATAGTTTGTCTCTCTTTTCCATTAACAGATCATTTCCAAAGGTTTTGTTTTTGGTCTGTTACTATGAATAGTTTTTATTTAAATGTAAATACAGCTCTTGCATGTTAATAAACTCCTTGGCTGCCAACATTAAAACTGCCTCTCTGTTTTGGGTTGTTGTGTACCTACCTACCAATGTTGAAACCTAATCGGTGCCAAAATTCAGAGTTTGTATTGTTGACACAAAATCACTTACAAACCTAAAATTTACTCATTTTTAAATTAAAAGCCCAGAGTTCAGTTTTCTTTCACTGTACAGCACGGTAGCTGATAAAGCAGCAGCAACTGAACTGTTGGATTGAGCTTGTTGTTTGCATCGTCTTTGAAAAGACGCTTGTTGGCACAAACAGACTTGGACAGCGACTGTTCCCTCTGAAGGCAGCGAGCCCAGACTGAAGGAAACTAGACAAGCAGCCGTGCTCAGTGAGCGAGGTGTTGATCAGGCCATTTCTACCTCCCCCTGATACTCCAATCTGTCCAGGGGAAGCTGCCACCCCTGTGCCTTAGTCCACTAAGACATATGGCAGGAGGTGTAGCTGTGTGCAAGTGTGATTGTGTGTGTGTGTGTGTTTTCCTCTGCTTTTGTTCATGTACTTATGCATGTGCTGTGGCGCAGTGTGAACTTTGTAAACAGCAGTTGTGTGGTAATTCCTCTCTCACTGAAGGTCAGCTGAGTGTTATTCCATTCTTGTCTTATTATCAACAAATCCTTTCAGTGCATTAGTCTCTTCTCTCCTTCTCCACCCTGCCTGTGGCACTCCGCCTGCGGCCACTTTGTTCTTCTGAAGGTCTAATTCTATCACCAGGAACAACATCATCATTGAATCCCAGGTTACATTCAAGGACAACGATTTTCAAAGTCTGATGCAAACATTTCTTTCTAACAGCCAAAGTTACAGCTGTCGGTGGTCAGCTGTGGTGTGCTGTACTTATGACCACACCCAACTCTGTTGTCATATGGTACTGTAGTGCCATGCTACATCCATGCTTCATAGAACAGGGGCAAGAATGTGGTCACTACCAGCAGGTCAAGCAGGTGCAGAAAGGAACAATGCTGGTTATTTGAAAAACAATGTAAATACCATTTCCTGCCTCACAACATACAGCACAAACTCTAACACTGGAACACAAACTGGGAGCTGCTGAATCGTCTATTGTGAAAGTAACTTGAGGCTGGATTACCGGAATCTTATCTTATGTATTCAGACAGTAATTTAGGATTTGCTGCTCTAATAACAGACTAACTACAGTACCTGAGGTTAGGATATCTTAAATACTCAATCCAACATCAGTTATCTATGTTTATGTTGGTACAGTAACCTCACAACGGATCATCTCATCTCACTGAGGTTCACTTCACTCACGAATTAGAGATATAGAAAAGCTACAAAAAATTCCAAAGATGATTTTTTAAGGAAAGTTAACCCCAACACAACATGAGGATGTGTCATGAGCCTCTCTGTGACCAAGTTTATGCTCTTTACATGTTGTACATTCAGTCATCTGAAAACATATAGTGATGTGGATGAAACTGGTTAGTAAAGTGGTGGAAGAGTGAATGTTGTGAAATATTAACTACTTGGAAGAGTTTATTTAAGATTTTGATAGGAGAATTACATTACACAAGCTATAGGAAGCTTTTGTAATGTAATTCTCCTATCCTAATTAATATAACCATATTACCAACCAAACCAAACTAAAAAAGACAGTGGTATAGCTTTTAGCAAACATCACTTGTTATTGCAGTGACAATGTATTGAGACTTTTCAGTGGAAGATTAATCCACAAACACTACTCACTGGTAGGATCACTTCTTTACTGTATGAACTGATTCCATCAACAAGGATCAATTCAGCTTATGTTGATGAAATGTTGTCTTTGAACCGGACAGTGGCTGTTTTTTTCTTGTGTGTCTTTGTTTTTTCATACAGTAAAGACAAACAGCAGATCACTCCATGTTATCAGGAGGACTGTTACAGTATATGGATGGACACACACTGAGCCACACTCTCACATCGGTTCATTTAATTTCATATTTCTCAATAGGGGTTTTCATCTCGTCTAGATTCTGAATGAAACAACGTGAAAGTGACGTTCCTCAGTCGAAGCAATTTCCAACAACATTGTAATTGTCCACATTGGCATAATCTGCATTTATTGAAAATATTCAAATGTTGGTTTCAGGGCCATTTTTAGAGGGGACAACGCTTGTTAATAGAAGTTGGGAGGCTCGTGCATTAAAATGCACATGCAGCTTCAAAGCCTTTAGGTGCAATTTAATTTTTAATGTGTTTACAAGTTATTGCACAAGCACCAAGTGTTGTGGATGCAGTTTCTGTTAATGAGGTTTGGGCTGGGGCTGTTTAGAGGAGGACTGAGCTACCATAACATGCACATGTGTGATTGTGTGTGTGTGTGCGCGCAGTGCACGTGTACCAATACATCAATGCAAGACTTCTGAAAATGTTACACAAGCCACTGCTGTTTTAGGATCCAATGAATACGAACATTTTAATTTGGTGACTTTCATTAATTTAATTCAAACGAACAGTTTCTAAAAAGAGAAACTGTGTTAGTCATGGCCTGATTTTAGTGTAAACCCATGTTTCCCACTGGAAAGATACTGTTATACTTCATCCAGATGCAAAGTTACACAACTGAAACTGAACACAAACACAATTCAATTCAATCTGAGCTTCTATTACAACAGCATGAAACACAAACTAATGCTGATGATGTGTAATGGGCAAATCTAACTTCTTTGCAGTGTTTACTCAACAAGTTCAGATCAGTTCAGATGTCATGGACGTCCAGAAAACAGCTGGATTCCTCCAGCATTCTCCATCTCATCCATCACAGCTGACAGAGTCTGAACTACCTCTGGCATTGTGTCAGCTAGTCAATGTTGGCACTGTGGTTAATTGAAATTATCAGCATTAATTTCTGAGACAGAGGGCAAGGTAATCTATGGTTTACCATACAATACAATTAGCCTTTGTCTTAATGTGTGCATGGCACAGATCGTGTGTGGACACAGCATGTCACTGAAACAGGGGTCAAATTAAAACCTCGACTCCAGCAGCACTGTGAGAGACAATCAATGAAGGAATACGCATCAAGTAGTAGGGACAACCAGTGAGGTACACCAGAACTAGCTAGTAGTAGTACTAATCCTAACACAAATGTACAGCGTTGCCTTTAGAAAAGTTCACATGGTGAAAATAATAGTCAAATTATTAATGATTAAAACTACTTGGAGTGTTGTGTGAAGTTCTGTTACATGCCTGGGATGGCATAGATTGAAAGAAAAAAAATGTATTTTATCAAAGTACACCTAAAACTGACTGTAGATCAGTCACTATGCCCGAGTGATGAGCTTAGCAGACCGAGTGGGACCAAGTAATTGATTCACAAGTCTCAAGTAATTCTCTAGTCTTTCCACTCAAGTTCCCAGTCAAGCCTCAACTCACAGCAGACAAATGTTGTATCTAGAGCAGCGGCAATAACATTCACAACAGCACAGTCACAACAAACTCAATATCTGAAACAAATCTAAAATATCAGTGAAATAAATAATATACCTGACATCAATATACTAAGTGAAGTTTAGAGAGACTGAGTAACACAGACATCAGTCAATATCAGTCCTTCTCACTGCTGCTGGTGTGATTCACTGCCTACAGGTACCACTGTCAATAACAATTCACTGTAATCTCCACTATGCTTCACTTGTTAAAAAAAAGTTAGGTGACTGTGGAGAAAAAGCCAGCAAATCCACACATCTGAGGCTTAGTGTTCATGTGTGGGCCTGTGTGTCTCAGTGACACAATACTTTGTGGATAGAGCAAATGACACTGAACTTTACCAACTTGACAGCCATGTCTGTGACTGGCTATGTCACATAGACCAAGTATGTTTTGTCCAACTGTCATGAAATCACAGCTATGAGAGTCCAGAGAGCAGATGAGTTTTTTTCTCATGGGTGGAGACGAGAGATTACAGTAGGAGACAAAGCTTTATGAGTGACATTAACCCCCCCTAACAAGGATGTATGTTCTCTTTAAAGCAGAAGTAAGCGGAATATTTGTGTTAATATAAGTCTTAAATAGTTATATCTTCCGACAGCAATCACTTACATAGAGTGTTTGGTCTCAAACACGGGTCTGTCAGTCACTCTGCTCTGCTGTAAGCCGAGGAGAAAACTTATTGTATACTTCCTTGTATCCTACAACCTTTATCCAATGAGGAGAGAAAATGGCAGCCAAGGGATGCGCGTGAATGTGGTGACGTAGGGACGAGGACCAATAGATCCATGACGAGGGCGGGGACTGCTAACTCCATCGGCTGACAAAAAGTTAGCCAAAGCAACCGGATCGCTTATTTCTGCTTTAATCAGACATGTCTCTGTTTGATAACTTACCATAACTCCTTGAGAAGACTCTCCTGAAGGCATCTTTGAATTTGCTACCAAGTCTCTCCACTCTGTCTGCTCTCTATCCTGAACCACTTGACCTCCCCTTGACCTTCTCTGAACCCATTATCAGCACTATAGTCCGACTCCTTTATAAAGTGTTTCCACAACAACCTGACTCACAAGTCCTTGAGGATGCAAGTTATAACCTCTTTAATGCTAACCAGTTGCTGAACTGGCGCCATCTTCTTCTGTGTATTCCAGATAACCACCACTACACCTCTTTAGTTCATTCATTATTCTTCCTGCTACGTTGTTTCACATTTAGTAAGTTGGTGTGTTGTAGTTATTGTTTATTAAAGTGTACAATTTGTGGATAGAGTTTGGTACTGTTTCCCCTTTCTCAGCTCACTTTCCTTTCTCACCTGATTTCTTGATACTTAAAGGTCCAGTGTGTAAAATGGGGGTAAAACCGTGATATCTAGCGTTCAGATTCTAGATTGCAGCGCTCACTCACTTGCACTCACCCCTTCCATTAGGACAAAAAAACGTGTTTACCACGACTGAGACGACTGGGAGTATTTCAGGAGCATGGAGCGATATGTCTGCTGTTACTCCTTCTTCGTTCCTTCAGCCTTCCTCTTCGTTGGTTTATTTATGCACGTGAAACTCTTGAAACGTGCTCTCTGGCTGACTAGATTTTCCGTTCGGGCTGCTGTACAAACATGGCGGCGCAATATGGCGACACTCTCTAAAGCAAGACCCTTGCTATATGTATATATAAAAGAAGAATTAAAAGGCTATGAAAACCAAACAAATTTTATTTTATAGTGATTATACACTTATAGAAATATATTCATGGGTAGTAATATATTCAGATTTTCCAATAAACCTTGCCAGTTATTACACACTGGACCTTTAATAGCTTGTTTTGTTTTTTTACATTTAAATTTAGCCTACAGGGTAAGAAACTCTTCTTGGCAGACAACCAAGAGGAACTTTTCTTTTAGTGTTATTGTGCCAGCTCTGTCAGACTAACTCAGTGGATGAATGGTTGCAATGAGGAGGTGTAATAATGTTGATTAATATTCCCTAAATTCATTAGCAAGCTAATTCCCTACAGTGTCCTGACACACATTTCCGCAGATACATCCTCATGTGCACCCACACCACTCAAACATACTGTACTGTATGAATCTTTGCATATGGAGTCACTACCAAATGTTTTGCTCCCTCACACACCTCTTCACCCTCTTGTCCTCTTCTTTTTTCTCCTCATTCTAATTTATGCTGCTTGTTCGCCTCACGCACCTCACACTCATTTCCTCTCCACACCTCCTACCGCCTCCCGTTCCCTCCGTCTTTCATCTTTGCCCTGTCAAGTGAGGCTTTGAAGGTGTGTGTGGGGCAAGGGAGGGGTAGGGGGAGTTGAGGAATTGACTCAACCTGACACAATCCATCCCAGAATCATTAACAGTAAGGTAACTGCTTCAGCTCTCCCCCATTCACGAAGTATTGCTGTACACTTTGTCAACAGAGTACAAAGAGTGCTTCAAAGTGAAGGGCAGATGTATAGCATCTGGGGTCATGCATTGCTATGGGTTGTTTCTTTAACTCTCTGGAGAATACTTATACGGCTGTTTGAAGACCATCAGGTGTAGTTTGGAGCAGGTCAAATGGAGTGTAAGCCTGACGCACTTGAATAATCAGTTTGATGGAGTAGGTACTCAACTCTTCAGGTCTGGGAAAGAACAAGGTAAAAGTACCTGCATGACAACCTTGTGGATTTATCCCCCCACCCCCACTTCCTTTTCAGAAATGATGACAAGTAAGAAAGAGGTGGAGGGATGAGGCGAGAAAATACAACAACGCAACAAACAATCTAAAAGAGTGATAGTGTTCCTGTCCTTTTAAAAAACAAGCATCCATTTCCAAAATGAAGCGCATCGCTGAATAAATCAGTCTCGGGTTAATAAAGTTGTCATCTGTTTGATTTTCCTGAGGAAGAGAGAAGGCGAAAAGAGAGGAAAACAATGGCAGAAATATGACCCCATCAGCATTATCTCTTTATTTTATTGTTTTTGCAGAGGTCACCGTGAACACAGCTCCGTCGCTCATTTTTCCTGCAGCCTTTCTTATGGAGTTTTAGTTCTTTCTTAGGATGTCTGACTGTAAATCAAAAACCATGGGGCTCTCTGTACATGAAGGAGGATACAAGACTGCTATACATACAGAGAGCCTCCACAGTGACATGAGAGGTTTGAGGGGGGACACAGGAACACACTTTCTATCACTGCACACCAGCTATAGATGTAAGTCACTAAAGTGCTCCCGCAGCTTTGTTCCTTCAGTTCTTTGCAGTTTAATTAGGACTTATTTTTTTCTCTTTTTCTCCTCATTCTGTTTTTTCCAGACTCAGTCTCAACAGCTGAGGCGAGTCAGCCATCCTATTCCACACCAGACTGCTAAAAAAGAGCTACACTGGCACAGCACAGCAGCACAGAGAAAGTAATGGCTGCTATGGCATCACTGTTCATAGAGCTCATTTCAACTATTCCTCACAACAATGAGAGATAGAGGGAGGAGGGAGAGGAGGGCAGACATGCCAGCACCGCAGGAAAGTTCAGCAGTCTGCCTCAGTGCAAACACACAGACTTCACTCCAAACAGCAGATGAGCAAAAACAGCAGCCACACGTTTGATAAATGATTTCATTACTCCCACTGAAATAAATGATCATAGGTTTTAGTGAGGTGCTCTGTGTTAGGTGATGATTTAATAAAAGCAAAGCATAAAGACTGTGCCACAACTGTTCTGCAGCCACTGCTCCCATGTTCTGTTTGTATTTGTTATGATAGTGTGATTTGTTTAACTGGCACAATGAGTGATATACAATCAATAGACATTCTGGACTCAAACAACAATAATCTGAACCAGATATTAAAAGTCCTCTATAGGACAGTCAATGGGCTCTATGCACAGCTCCAGTACTTCCTGAATTTAAGGCAGGTCCTTAATTTCCTGTCTTACATTATTGGACACACTGATTAATCCAGGTGTGTCTGAGTAGTCACAATGGTCAGACACACCTGGATTAATCAGTTTGTCCAATAATGTAAAACAGGAAATGAAGGACCTGCCTTAAATTCAGTAAGTGCTGGAGCTGTGCATAGAGCCCATTGATAGTGTCAGAATAAGCAAGTGATGTTTGACTGAATGACATAATATTTTGTTGTAATAACTAGATAAGATGTTATATAGTTAGAGGCCACACACTGATCTGGGGATAGCCCCACCTGCTGGCAATGGTGTAGTGACAGTGAGTAACTTAAGCTCTGCCTCTTCCACACACCGCTGATCCAAACAGCTGATAGGCGGAGTGATACAGCGCGTTGTGGAGCCTGCCTGTGTGGAGGAATACTGAGTGAGTTGGTTAGTTCCACATAACTAACTTTTTCCGACCAGCTGATGCATTGTAATTTTTTACTTTATATCGTAGTCTTGAACTCGTGTATTATTTTGAGACGGGACTTCCCGTAGGCGGCGAAATACGCTGATTAATTGTCCCTAATTGACAGCCACTGCCTGTGTCTCGGTGCAGCGCAATGCGCCGGTGTTTCTCAGTGGGGGGAGCAGAGACCTTTCTACTGCAGATAGTAAACTTAATGGCCATTCGTACCTCATACAACCCCACTTCAAAAAAGCTGGACTATTCCTTTAAAGAATATGTAAATCATATTTTAATCAATAATGAGTGAGTGATGAGCAGAGGACAAAGTCACGTACAAACTGTGTTGTACTGTGACTTTTACTCTTCTTAGTTTGGCAGCCCATGCGGATTAGTGCATACTAGCACCTCCTGTTAAACCAATGGTCCTCCCTGTGTTAATAAACACACAGGGACCATCCACCTGTGAGAGGGTGCAGTGCAGTACTCAGCATCCAGGTCAAAGTGACCTTCCAGAACATCCTCCACTGGAAAAAAAAAACATATTTTTGAGCAAAAAGGCCTCCGATAAAGAAGATGAGACCGGAGCAGAGGCAGACCAGCCACAGCAACCACTTGTTAGATGCTGTTCATTTTTACAATTTCTATAGTTGTAAAAGTCAGAAGTATATTCAGTAGTCTAGGTTTTTATATTAACTATGAAAGGACAATGTGAAAATAGTGGTTGCTGGTGCTACAGAGAGTTATCACCTGAATCTGCAGTTCTTGACTTTAGTGTTTTTGTTTACTGTCAAATGCTCTTATAGCATGTCAGAAGAGAGGCAGCAGATGAGTGAATGACAGCTTTGCTCCATAACTGCTGTCGCACCAACATAAAAAGTAATAATACATCAATGTGGCGTTCACAAACAGGCCCGGTGTTTCTGTGATTCCTTGTGAAGGACTCTAGTGACAGTCTGAACTATGAGTCTTATTTTTCAGGGGTGAAGGCAGATGAGATGTGATATTGTTATAGCACCTCAAAGTCCCTATAGGGAGGAACTCTGTGGGGATGGATGTGTCAACAAAACTTCACACTATGACATGAGAGACTCAAGTTTGACTCCGTCCTCTTCAGACTTTCTGCGCTGGTTTTGTTCAATCAATATCATGATAAACAAGTGGACCCAGGAAGAGTAGCCATCTTGGTAGTGGCTAATGGGATCCGAAATAATTAAATTAATAAAACTCAATCAACAATATTCAAGACAATGCTTTTTTAAAATAGTGCAAGCAGATAAGAAAAACAATGAAATAATTGTCCTCCAAAAGATGCTGCACATGTTTAACCAGGTTGTTTTGTATTCCAAACCCTGTTCCTATGCTATATTTATATAAAGTGCAGTTTCTGCAGCTTAAAATTGAATGCGCCTGAAAAAAATCAAGGACACATCATGTAGCTTATTGATAGCACACTCAGGTGACTTACTGTCAATGTCAACACTATGGGCTTACAGATAACAGCCCACAAGGCAAGAGGATCACACACACATGTACGCATGATGTACATTATGGTACAGGAGAGAGAGAGAGAGAGAGAGAGAGAGAGAGAGAGAGAGAGAGAGAGAGAGTTGTTTGACCTTTTCTCTAGAGATTAAGGGTGATTTGAGGACTGGTTGACTTGCAATCACACTTCTTTGCTAAGCCACACACCCACATCTACACCCCCCACCCCTCCACACACACACACACACACAAACAAAGAGGCAGTGTGACCCTGAGCATGCTGCTGTTACCTTGGACATCGCCATTTCAGAAAGACTGCAGGATATTATTGGTCATGACATGATGCGGGACTCTAAGTGTGTAGGTGTGTGTGTGTGTGTGTGTGTGTATGTGTGTGTGTCATCGGTGCATCACCACCCTGTAGGATTATCCCAGGTGAAAGGTGTCAGAAAGACATGGTGAAATGTTTGCTTGTCAGTCTGGGACACTGGTCCACACCACCGGAGAGCAACAACTGTGCACTACAGACCAGTCAATCACAATATGACATGACAAAGAATACACTAGCCAACAAGATGGCCAAATAGACAAACACATTTAGACAAAGTCTAAGACTAAATGATGACGCAGAGAAAAAGTTTGAGACAGTCTCTCTTGCTTACGCATATCATTCTCACAAACCTGTCTGAGTTTGTACTTTATTTACCTCAACTCCAGAATAAGCCACTTTGTGTTGAACCCAAGTGTAGAATACCAATGAACTCACTCCACGACAGCAAACCTTTGAACTAAGGACCTGAGTGATTGTCTTAAGATATCTTAATATAGGGATGTGACGATTATCGGTATTACTGTCAATCTCAGTAAAAGTTTTACGTGGTAGTAATTACCGTCTTCATGTAAATTAATTGCATCATCTTGGTGGATAACTATCAGGATATAATAACAGCCTCACCCAAGTCTCACGATGCAGGCACAGCGCGCTTATTTGTAATGTAGAAATCCAGATCGATAGCATGGCGGAAGGAAAAAAGAAAAGTTTATGGGCGTTTTTTGGATTGGACAAGAGCGCTGAGGGACAGCTGACTGAAGACACTTTGCAGGAAGCATGCAGGAAGAAAGTTGCTTTTCCGTTTTGTTTCGAGACACACTGCTTTTTTTTAATCAAAACTTTGTTTATTTTATTTCACTTGCATTATACGGCCTAGTCCGCTTGTGTTTCACATGTCCACCATCATTACTGACGCACAGTGTTGTCAGAATTCAGTGCAGCGATCACAGGAGAAATGGAGCAAAGAAGGGAAAAGACATGAAAAAGGAGAGAGAGATCATGTCAAAGGTGTGGGACCATTTCATGTTGAGCTCACACACACTAACAGCTCCCTACACTAACACCGTCAGCACCCGGTCTACTCGGGTCCACTGAGCTGAGCTGACACAATGTAAGGCAATGTTTGTATTTTTAGAAATTGTATTTTTAATGTTTTATTGTGATGTTTTCAATTAGTTTTAATGGTAGTTTAAGTGTTAGTTTTAAACTTGCACTGACGGAACGTTTCCTAATAAATAAGCTTTGTTCCACTTAAGAATACCGTGTTTATATCGATAACGTGACCATTTGGTCACTATAATCAAGATGTCAAGTAGTAACAATCACTCCTCTCTCTGCTGCTGTCTCTGCTCAGTGTGTCTAATTGTCCAGTTATTCTTCCTAGTCTCCTTTAGCAAAACTGATGTACTGAAAATGTTTTATTGAATGAAATCGAAGCAGTTTGTTAACAGACTATATGTAGCCCACAAGACATGTAGCCCTAAGCCTCTGGTTAGCACCAATGAACAGTCCAATCATGATCAGAATTAATACCCAGTGTTGTTTGCCCTTAGTTTGGCAACACTGCAGCCTAAACACCCCCCTTTGTACCAGAAACTCCAAATCAGTCACATGGCACTCGGCTGACTGGTGGTGGAATCAGCCAGTCAGTCAGGGACATACCAGATTATACATGTAGGGCTGCCCCACTGCTGCAGACCGACCAAAAACAGCTCTACAAAGTGCACAGAGTGAGAGAGCACAGTGATCAGACAACGTCCTGAGCCATGATCAGACAACAGGCTACGGCTCATCAAGATTGTGGCTCTTGATGTGTGGAAACAGCCTCTTTTCAATAGAAAGTGACTCATCATTCAGCACAATTTGACAATGTAGTGCAGTAGTGAAGTGTGTCACCCTGAGTCACTGATCTGCATTTGCCTCTTTCAGCACTGTTGGTGATTATAGAGTGGGATGATATAAACTAATTTATGCACAGTGTCCACATTCACTGTGTGCAGGCAAAGTCTAAAAAAACTAAATTTGTTATTGAAAAGTATGGTAGGAGTTTATGCTGGAGGTCATTTGCAGTAAAGGTAAAATGTTGGCAGATATGCTCCATTAAATCCACAATTCAGTAGATAAACTGCTGCGCTTATCCTTTCAGCTCGTCTCTGTGTCTGTGGCCTGGATCTGAGGGTTGCTCTGCTGCCTCGTCTCCCCACACAAAAGAGCACCTGGCCAAGCACATAATCCTCTCAGACCCCCTATAGAGCCTCCAGCTCTGGATCTCCCCCTGGAGGCAGCGGCTAACCACTAACAACTTCTAGCATCTGGACAGTCGTCACTAAATGCTAATGACAAACACAATGAGTGGAGAGATTTCAATTGTGTGGCCGTCCAGGGGTCTAGAGAATGGGGTTATTTTTGAATAGCGTGTTAATATATTCTGCCCACATTTTCACTGATGTTCAGGGATTTTTGCGGGGAGTGAGCGATGAGGCAGAGCAGAGAAGGTTAGAGAGGGAATAAGTGGTGGAGGTGTTCAAATTCTTCCAAGAATCTCCCCCAAAGCTACAGAATCTGTGCTGCCTTTTAAATACCCAAATCGGTTACGCCAAGAGTGCATACACAAACACACACACGCGCGCGTATGCACAAATGTTCACGCACACACACAGAAAAAAATACTTCAGTCTGGAAAGACTGTCAGACCCCCTGGTGCTTTGAGCCCAGTTTTTCTTGTTTTCCGGTTCTTGTGCGTTCGCACTGCATTCTGTGAGAGCCGAGAACGGAAGCAAGCCTCCTGAGAACAAGGCATCAAACTCCTATTAACATCACACACACACACACACACAAATTAATTATTAATCAACCACAGGTTCTACCATTGGTATCCAACAGCAATAATAACTTTCTGATAAGTGCTACATGCTACTCGATAAACCTCAACCACCATGCAGTACAGCTCTGATGTAATTGCCCCAGTTCCTATTAATGAATTTAAAAAAAAACATATATACGGTAGTAGATATAATAAGAAGTGAGTGTTCTCTGTGACTGCAACAGCAGAACACACAGAGTCTGGATTTCCTTTTCTTACATAGTCTTGACTGTAGAGTTACACAATCTCTGTACTGTTGAGAAATGTCCTCAGGCAGATGAAAACCCTGAACAATTCATGAGCCTGAACTCTGAAACACAAAACAGGACTGGAGAGACCAGGAAGTGGAACAGCTGTATGTTCAGAGGAACAAAGGTGTCTTTCACACCTTTAGTTCGCTTCACTTGGTGCAGGTGAAAAATAAAGGTCTTAATTCTTATCCAACTCTTTTCTTACCAGACAAAACACAAAACAAACATGCCAACCTATGGATCACGTGAGTTCATCCTGCTTCGTCAGTGCTACACGGACCACAGCCTGCCAGCAAACAGCATCAACACCTCCCCTCTCTGGTGTCACCCAGAGTTCAGGAAAACAGCCTCTTTCTGAGCTGGATCTCATACGTCATACGTGACAACAAGCATAGGGAGAAACGGTACAACACGAGGCATCTGGTAATCTTATGAGGGGATGGCTGCTGTGTGGCGGTTACATTTTTAATGAGGAACTCCCAGAACATATGCAGCAGCGCAGACGCCTCGACAGCATCCCTCTGTTTTGACTCATTTTCACTTTCTGATGTGTCAAGGCGAATCCCCACACTTATGCATATGCATCGTGCATACGTGTGTTACCATGGCTACCAAATGATCCTGCATAAATATGTGTATGCAGCGTATAATATTGAGCCGACATTGCCCGTTGAAAGTAGTTTCATTATTTGGATTCATGCTAAAAATTCAGGCTGTGTACGTCTGAGGACGAGGTGAAGAGTGTGTGTGTCAAAAGAGTCAGTTTGTTTAGTTGCATCGACTAACCTATGAGACTGATAGATATGTGGTATATGATGAGGCCATTTTAAAGACACATGAAATTCATATCAGGGAAGCAAAATATGATTTTTTTGGCAGTATTAGCCACAAATATTATATTGGTTCAGACTCTACCCGACAACCCACACTGACTTCAGCGTGTAGATCTACTAACCAGCTGGTCTAGGCTCAGGGTGAGACATGTCGGAGCAGGAGGAGGATGTCAACCAGTATCAACAAGAGCCAGAAGTAACAAGGCTCTCACTAAAATTGATTGAAACCTTTTTCAACCTTTTAAAAGCACAGGCTCCTCTTCCTCAGTCGTCTTTTTTTCCCCCTAATGTTCATTAACATTTCTTTTAAATTCATAAATAAAGAAATTTGACGGATGGGCTTGTTTTTCCAGACTTATATAATTTCCAAATCAAAGTCAACGATTTATAATAACAGCTCTCAATTTGTTTTTTTACTCTACAGTATGCTTCCATCGGCATATCTGAGTGATAAATATTTTGTTACAAAAATGCTCAGGGTTTCAGAAGTTGTTTTTAAACAGTAGTGAGATTTCAAAGGGAGCTTCAGGTCTTAATGGCTAAAGGTCCAGTGTGTAAAATAGGGAGAAAACCGTGATATCTAGTGTTCAGATTCTAGATCGCAGCGCTCACTCCCTCGCTCACTCCTTTGCTCACACTCACCCCTCCCATCTGCAAAGTGACGGTGGCCTCCGAGGACAAAAAAAACGTGTTTACAAGGACTGGGGCGACTGGGAGAATTTCAGGAGCGATGAGGTGAAGATCTAAACCATTTAAGATATGTCTGCTGTTTCCTACTCCTTCCGCCTTCTTTGTTGGTCTATTTATGAACGTGAAACGTGCTCTCTTGCTGGCTGGATGGCTGCCGTACAAAAATGGCAGTGCAAGATGGTGACACTCTCTAAAGCAAGACCCTTGCTATATGCATATATAAAAGAATAATTATAAGGCTACGAAAACCAAACAAATTTAAATTTATAGCGATTATACACTTATACAAATATATTTGTGGGTAGTATTTTAGAGATTTTGCCAATAAACCTTGCCAATTATTACACACTGGACCTTTAATGGATGTCTGTCATCAGTTGATGGTGGGTAAGTACAGTGTTGTTCATAGTATGAAAAGAAACAGATACTCTTGATATTAATGTTAAAGCATTGTCTAAACTGTACCATTATGAGAGCTGTCAAGGATTCCAGGTCTGTGTGAGCAGCTGGTGAAGTCAGGTTATTTTACACTCTTGCACACAGCTAAAAGTGACCTGGGTGTAATTGTCTTCAGTCTCATGTAGGGGCACAGGTGGAAGCAGTGGTGCTGAGGCCTACCTGTTGGCAGAGCTGTGGTCCTCTGTGGCTGAGATGCAGAAGAGATGTGAGGAGGAGGAGGAGGAGACCGTGTCAGACTGCCAGCATCTCTGTGTCTGTCCCGCTGTCTGATGGGGAAAGACAGACACACAGAGACACAGAGTGTTCAGTGGAGTTTCTTCATCAAAGTCACAAACACACAGAATCTTTGAAGCAACACCCACACAAGTCTGTGCTGCCCCGGATAAACTACTGCAAGTCACTGAGCACAGACACAGCGGGAGCTGGGGGTTCATGCCTTGCTCCAGGGCAGCTTGGCGGCGGCAGCAGATTTCCCATGAGTCATCGCTGTGGTCTGCGCTCTTCAATATATGAGTAACCATCACAGTTTATTGGACTGCTGCGACTCCTGGTCTCAACTCTGTGAGAATCTCGGAGAAGGACAGACTGAAACGGGCGTCTTCAAACTGATCTGAGGTCTGTGTTTGCATTTGTTGACAAGACATATCTGCTTACGTTGTGTTGTGAGAGCCATAATAATAGTGTTTCAGTCATGGTTTTGTCTTTTTATTTTCTGCTAGAAAAATATCATCTCACAAAAAGAAGGCTAAGATAAAGGAGATTGATTTTTTTTTTTCGCAAACTTCAAAATGAAAAAGTGAAATATGACATTGACACTGATATGCAGCTCAACCAGTAATGTCAAGTATTCAGATCCTTTACTGAGGACTTGGTGAAAGCACCTCTGGCATCAGCTACTGCCTCAAGTCTTTTTGGGAATGAGGCTACAAGCTTGGAGCAAGGAAACTGGCAAGGAAGGAAGGAAGTTGAATTTCGGTTACTGATACACATCTTATATTCAGCTGAATATCAACAACTAACAGCATTGGTGGTCAGCTGGGCAGCAAATCTTTATATTTGAGATGCTGGAACTAGTGAATATTGATGTTGCTTTATTACTAAACTGTACTATATTTTAATGGTTAGACATACTACATTCTAGGGGATATTCTGTTCCAAAAATCAGCTGTCAAACCACAGTTGGGTTACAAAAGTGACATTCAGAACATGCGACTTCCTGTTTTTACATTTATATCATTTTAGACAAGAGTTTCTCTGAGTTTTTAAGGAGCTGGAGACACCTTGGGAGACAATAAAGGGAGGAGAAAGCAGAGAAGGAGAACACAAAGACAAAATCCTCCTTAAGGGAAGAGGAAACACCTTTCATGATTGCTGCTGTTTAATTATACATTTGTCTGCAGTTCTGCTGCCTGGAGCTACAGTCCAATAACACAGCATCTCCAGCACTCTGCCAAATGCTTCATATAAGCTCCACCACGAACACACTCCCAACACGCTCCCTCAACAAGCATCAGCAGTATCACACCCATTTGTTTGGCAGCCAGTGGAGGCTGCAGCAGGAAGAGCACAGCCTCTTTGCTCGGTCTGCGTTCGGCCTGACGTGTCGGTGCTTTCAGCTCTAAGATGAGAGGTCCAACGTCTCAAATGCACAGTTAATTACGACCAAACACAAGAGCTCTGATGTCACTGAAAATCTGTCACTGTATAGCATTGTGTAATTAAAGATGAATGGATTTTTTTTTCTTCCATTTCTGTGAGATTTTTTTTTTTAAACATTACAATGATGCAAGTTTCCATGACGATCTCTTTAACTGATGGTCTTATTTGCATTTTTACTGATCATTCTTTTCTCATTATGTATGATTATTGAGAGTTGATGTTATCATCTGAAGGGGGCACACTTAGCATGCAACTACACTTCAGCTACACAATCAGCTTTTGCTTACAACATTTATACAATGTTTATAGATGCACACAAAGGCAAGACAGCAAGTCAAGATGCAGTGAGAGTGATGGAGACTAACTACAGTGCAGCCTTAAAACAGATTTATTTGACACAAAGGGTTCATGGGATTAATGGATTAGCTTTTGGATTTATCGTTGACGGTGATTTAATTTGATTTACAGTACACATATCAGAGGTCAGCCAGTTACAGCCTGCGCAAATACCAGATATTTAGCATTTTTTATTATTATGAGAGTTTTTCAACCAAATAACAAATCGTATTAATTAAAACTCACTGTTCTGATGTTGTCTCTCCCACAACAACATGTGATTGGTTACATGTCATGAGCAAGAGCTTATCAGCACTGAAAGCTGCTGTGAACAGCCGGCCCATTCAACTGGCAGCCTACGGGCCATATCTGGACCGTCAATCAAATCCAACCGACCCGCCAGTTAACTGTTTAATAAATCCTCTAAACCACAGACAGGCTCTCACATTACAGCTGACTTCTTGGTGGACAGTTACAGAAACCAGTATCAGAAGTACAGCTCTAGTCCATAAGGTCTCAAGTCTCTTTGTGTGTAGGTACAGTGTATGCACTTCTCAACTAATAACTCATAGTTCATCTATGGTTGTGTGTTTGCGTGTGAATTTCAGCCTGCAACACACAGCTAACTACATCACACTCACATGGATTAAAGATGAACAGGAATTATTAGTTAGCTGATTGTTCTGGATGTCTTCATTCAAGTAAGTTCATGTTAAGAATTTCAGATCACTCTCAGCAAAGAAGGTTTCATGATGTGGGGGCTACTAGTGAAGAAGCCATATGCATTCACAGAAATGTTCATCTATTAGGGCTGGGACGATATGCTTTTCTCCCGATTCGATTCTTCTACGATTTTTTGGATGGCGATTCGATTTAAATTGCGATTCTACGATATTGCCGATTCTCTCGATTTTTAGTCTGCATTTTTAACATTTATCTGCACACAAATACTGTAGGAGCCTATAAATTAACATATTCCATTATAAAGTGGAATTAAACCCTTTTCAAAACCTGGACTCTCTGTATGTAAAAAAGGCTAACAAATGCACATTGCACAATATTTTTAAAAAATTCAAAAAAAAAAAAAAAAAAGATTTTTGAAAAAAATAATCGATTTAAAAATCGTCAAAAAAGATATCGCGATATGTATGTGAATCGATTTTTTTCTCCCACCCCTATCATCTATGTTGCGTTAAAGGTCTTTTGTTGTCTTTGTGTAAGACATAAGTGGCCACAACAACAGCAGCCACAGCTTTAATGTGTTTCAAGTATTCACACTTTGTCTTTTTTCTTTTAATGTTTTGTTTTCCTTTCTATAATAAATTCACTTCTTAAAGATGACATACCTGGCATGCAGTCAACACTTAACTACAGCTCTGTCTTACTTTTGCAGCATCCATATGTTACAACAGATTGACTGTATGTTATTTTGGTTGTTCATTTGGTCTTGGCGTCCTGAAACCTGCAGATCCACTGCTCATGTCTTCTCCTCCTCTCCTTCGTCCTCCTCCGACTGGCTTACTCATCCACCGTCCCCACATACGTCTTTTTTTAGCTCCTCTCTTTCTTGCTCCCTCTCATCCTGGCTGCCTCGTTATGTCTATAGGCCACCTCCTCTTTCATGGCTGCTTTCTGTCCACTCCCACTTAACTCCTTCTTCAGTCCTCTTCCTGCTCTGCTCTTCTTTTTGAAGATGATGGAGGATATACCAGGTCAGTGATGTGCCTACGATCTTAAATACTGGCTCATGTCCCCAGAATACACCTGTCTGCATTATACTATCTTGATGTCACTATGTTTACATTACCTGTAAAGTTTTTGGGAATGTCTGTTGGAGTTAAGGCTAAGTAAAATTATACAGAGACAATGTCATGAAAGACAGCAACCAAACTCTCAAACTGGAACCCAATTTGTTGATCAACATGAATGTTAACTTCCTCACTTTTATTTTATCTATTAATGAAAATATTAATTCATATATTTATTTATGATCTCAAAAGCATCATCCCTTTGAAAATGTACAGAGGCAACAGAGAGGAGCAGGGTAACTAATGGAAATGCAGAGCAAAAACAGAAAACTTAAAAGTTGAGGATGTTTTTTCCTGAAAGTGATGCTGCAATCAAAGATCAAAGCTGTGGCTCACAGAGAACGTATCAAATCAAAACTCTGCAAAATAATTGTTGACAAAGAGGTTCCAGAAGATCTTTCGACACCCATCTTGCGACTCTCAAAGACTCGAGAAGTATGAAGAGGATGTTTTTCTATAATTCATTAATTTGTCACTTTCATGTGACAAAATTTCAAATTTCAAACTCCAAAACTTCACCAGCACGGCTAAACCCACAAATCATCAGCCCCTCGAGCCTCCCCCTGCTCCTCACCAGTCCCCCTCTGCTAAGTGAGCGGCTCCAGAATGCACTGCCTTTTAGCGACAGCCAGGCAGACCCTCAGATCCTCAGGATGAGACAGGCTCTCTACAGTGACTGCTCTAGAAGTCCATCCCTCATCCATCTCTCCTCCTACAGCATCACCAGCTTGAGGAGCAGCACTTGTTTTGGTGCTAACCCTAGAACTGTATCTGACCTGAGCACTGAACAGGCAGTCTCGTCTGGAAACGCAGCTTATGCCAGGACCCTTGTGCCAGCTCATTTTGTAGCCATTTCCTCTATTGACATGTGTGAAAGAGCAGGACTCTCTGCTTTCCCTCCTCTACACCTGTGTGACCTTAGCCAGTATCTGGTTGTGTTAGACATGACTAGCATGTTGAATGCTACATATCTAAGGCCGATTATGTCCACCCGTTTGCTGCATCATTGACACTGTCCTGTTTTATCTGAACTGCTGTAGCCCAGCAGGTCCTCTTTCTAAGGCTATGCCCAGACTGATATGTTTTGTTAGCTGGTCGTGACTGATAACACCCAATCAGAATGAAGAGGACAAGATGTTCCCGTTTCTGCTCTTTCAGATGATGCTACAACCAGTTTTCTAACTAAAACGGGGTCAGCAGCATTTCTATTAGTCCCAAGTTTAAGGTTTAAAGGCAAAATGTTAGTGTGTGATACTTATAGTTAAAGGTAGGGTTGGAGATCCAGGAAAATCAGTTCTATCCAGTAAAAGATTATCCAGCATAACATCTCCAACCCAACCTTTAATACATTAATGTGGATGAAGTCCAAGAGTGGTGGGAAGCTACCAACTCTCTGACATTTGTAATAATGCTATTAACTTGTTATTGCTATGCTATTGAATTCAAGAGTTTAAGTTGTGTTGGTAGAGCACATACTGTATGCTGTTCTCCCACAGGGGCCTGGGTCTGGATCCAACTAAGGCCGCTTGCTGTATGTCTTCTCTCTTCTCTAACATTCCTGTCTCTCTAGCACTGTCCCTGTCACTATGAAGGTAAAAATAGCCTTAAAAACTTTTTTAAAGTTTTGCAAGCTAAACATGCTCAAAAATCCCTCCATGTGAAAATTCACTCATAAGCCAGAATCTACTTTGACTGTTTCAGACACTGCAAAGCGCAAGTTTCGTAACTTTCCAAAACGACTTACAATCATACCCACTTAACACACTAACGGGCCAAGTGTGTAGATATATGATAGGAAGAAACTGTGTGAAGAATCAATCAGGGACACTCAAACTCCACCCACTAAGTGAACAACTCGGTGCTCCATCCATCAGAGCATTCAGAACAGAGAAAAAAACACTGATGTTAGACATGGTCAAAAATGGTCCAGTTGGTTTGAACTGTTATAAAACCTTAAGTCCAAACTGGTACTCATATCTTAAAGACATACTGAGTAAAAAAATTTTCCTATCTAACAGGTATGTTCTAGGCTTGGGCGGTATTACGGTAATACCGTATACTGCAGGTATTTAAAAATAGCAACGGTATCAGTTTCAATACCGTCATGAAAAAATGCAATGCACTTATACAGGAGATAAGGATTAAATATCAAATAAAAGTAATTTAATGTCTAAAATTGATTATATGACCAGTAGCACTTATGTGTGGTTGAATTTTCAGTTAGTTTAATATGTTTTAGCCTACTTTTTTTCCTGCGACCAATCGACCAATGAGATTTTGGTCTGCTAATGTTTAGCCCTAGTATTCAGTTTCTGAATGGTGAAGACACAAGCCAATGTTTGGTAATGCCACTTACGTCATCATTTTTAATTAGTCACGGTAATACCGTATACCGTGGTAAAATGTGGAGGAAGTTTGACGGTATCAAAATTTGGATACCGCCCAAGCCTAGTATGTTCCAATTGAATGCTATTCTTTATGCTGCATTCACATGGAATCAGGGTGTCAGCAAACAAACCGGATGTCAATTAAGTCGATGAGGGAAGGCTGGTAAAACGTAGGTGAGTTCATTGATACGCTAGCCATACTGTAACAAGAAATTGTCATGTGTGTATCGTTTTGCCGTGTGCCGTTCTGACAGAACACTTGTTTGTTTATCCCATTCCGTGCACCGGATGTCGTCCGTCTGCCTGGATGCCAGCCTAAGTGAGACCCTCCTCCATTTTTGTTAAAAGACAACATGAAAAGTCATACAGTGGGGTTTTTAAAACTAAAAAAAGTACAACTAAATATATAGATAAATTACCATAATAGGTTGCTGATGAAACAGCTGGTGAAAACCTTCCAGATGTTGTTCCTGGCTCTGTACCTGTGGTCCACCAAACATCACATGCATCTCACAGGGCATTTGAGGACAGCGCCTTCATGACCATCCTCTTAATATTCTCTAATGTGGACATAAAACCACAGAAAGCTCGAATACCTGCCAAGAGCTCTAGTGAACGAACTGTCCAGCCTGAGTCAGCACACATACACCGTCACACACACAGCTTTCATTGGCTTCTTGTCAACTATGCAGCCAAACACCAAAGGGAGAGAATTAACAGTATCTCTCCTGAATTCACTTATGTATACAAAGGAAGGGATGACTTGAAGTAGTCCCATGCATCAGGTACTGGCTTACATTAAGATACCTCTGAGTTCTGCCTAGTCAAGCCTGCAGTAAATACAGCGCTACCCTGAATCTCTTGTGATGTTAAGATGCAACTTGCATTGAACTTGCATTTGTTTCAGTCTGTGTTGGGCTAAATAAACAGTCCATGTAGGGTTCCTGTGTTAAGTGTCTACTTGGAGAGAGTTAGGCTGCAACAAACACAACAAGGCAAACTGTCAAACTCAACAAGCTTAACAATTACCTTGCCAGAGCCTCCACCAGCTGAATTACCATATTTAAAAGGAGTGTTCCACTTGAGGACAAAGATAATGATGGTGGGCCCAAAATAGAATCACTGAATCAAACATTCATGCCTGTAAAATCATACATGTGCATGTACTTGGACACAATCATACATGCATTCAGTACGTAGCATACATCAGGAACAGATGCAGCTATTCTGAAGTGTGTGGTTCAGAAACAGTCAATGTGTTATCTTCCCTAAATATAACATGTAAGTACTACAGGTTGGAAGGTCTGATATCCATCACAAAACTGTGACATCAAGGTAAATACAACATACAGTCCTTGTTGTTGCAGTGTTGTATTCAGGTATATCTAGTCATTAAGTCATCAATACCCCTTACAGTACAACATGCAGATATTTTAAAGGCAAACATTAGGGATGTCCCGATACCACTTTTTCACTTCCGATACAATACCGATATTGCAGCCTTCAATATCGGCCCGATACCGATATTGATCCGATATTAGGGGTGGTGAAAAAAAACGATTATTTATATTTTTCAAATTCTAATACAAAGGAGAGTCCTCCTGTTGCTGACTGACAGGCTGCTGCTGTCATGTTCTTCTATGGGACAGACAGTAGTGAGCTTACTTTTGAACTGTAAAATATTAAAAAATAAACCTTATTTACAACTGTTATTGAATTACTGTAGGTACATCAATGTCAAACAAAAGGCAAAATCTTCTGCTTCAAGGTTTTATTTGTCACTCCAAATTGAAGATTATAGCCTGCCCTACAGTAAAAATGGCATACATAAAATAAAAAGAGGAGTAAAGCAATATATTAAGCAGCATTATTTAAGCATCAAAGATGTTTAATCAAACCCACATAGTTTGAAACAACGTTCAAAACACACAGCCAGTGTCACAACTAAGCATAAAGCCCGCTAGCTTAATGCTAACGTATAATGTAAAACGCCATAGACGGGCTAACAGAAATTAGCATCATTAATTTAATTCTGGCTTTAGCGCTGTTAACACGGACGCTGGTCGTTTATTAGCGGGCAAGCGCGACCTGTCCATGCACCCGTGTCTGTGTGTGTGTGTGTGTGTACACGTACGTGTGTGTAGTCTACGTGCCACACAGCCGACATCACTTCTCCTTGCTACAATCGCACATGGATGTATTATATTAAGATGGATGAATCGCACACACGCTGTTGTTGTTGTTGTGATCATGTGATCTCTGCATGCTGGAGCCGGGCGCTCCTCTTCTCTGGCAGGCGGCGCACCAACATGAAGGTGCATTACCGCCACCTACTGTGTTGGAGTGTGAACGAGAGTCACCTATTCATATGGGACAGAAGTGCTGGAGCGGAATAATGGACTGCTTTTATCGGAGCGTTTATATCGGAGATTTTAGATGCAGTCCGATATAATCCGATATTCGTTTTTTTGGCTGATATCGGACATAAATCTGATATCAATATCGGATCGGGACATCCCTAGCAAACATGTGCAGTAAGTACAAACGCTTCCAAGACTGACAACTCACCCAACCTGAGATTGCCAGCTGCCCTCCATGGCCCTGTGTGTACAGTATACAGTAGAAAATGGATGGATGGCTACACATAGCCAATAAATCCTCTGTGGTTCACATGTCTGCACAGACTCGATATGTTGTATTTTCAATAAGGAAGTATGATATGGTTTTGCTTGATTTTCACAAAAAGAAAGAGAGAATTAATTATGTGATTTTTGTTGGGTCTTTTACCAAATAAACATGTCCCTTTCCGCCTTGAGAATATGACTTGCATCTCCGTACCAACGCAACACTTGCAGTGCTAACAATGCATGACAATGTGACACATTTTACCTTTACCGGAAAAAAAATGCAGCTCCTGCAAAAGCGACACCAAAAGCAATAGACGAAAGATCGCTTGAAACGCTTCTACTGCGCCGTTTTCCAACTTTATTCGTGTCGCGACACTTTGAATTGCCGAGTGCAGGAGCTGAGAATCCAACCACAAAGTTTCTGACTCGTGGTCACAGTTTGACGCATGCTCACAGACTTGACAGGTTCATGTTGTACATGAGGTGTAGCAAAAAAAACAAGATGGCTGAAAGGAAGAGAGCCAGATGTGGAAACAACCCTGATGACTCAAAACTCAGAGCTGCTGAATCAACCGCTGAGAGAGGGCATCAACATTTTTTGGAAAACACTAAATGTTTTTTGAAGTTGGGCTGTCACGGTAAACTAGCATTAGCATACTTAACTAGCATACTTTTTTCCCATAACATCTTGGTAATTTGTTTACTATGGAAACCTTCTACTTTCTCTAGGGCAGTGAAGTGTTTGTGGCTTGCAGTTTGTGCTAAACTGACATTTCTGATAAATCTTACAGCACAACACCGTGGCCAGGCTCCTCCTCCCCACAGATAACACCTGTAGCTCCCGTGTCTAATGCCATTACTGTACACAAGTCACTTTGGTAGTGTTGTGAATTGTGGAACAGGCCTGACAAGAAGTAACAGTTTTAGCTACACAGCATATCTTCCTGTTCCACATATCTCCCTCCATGACAGTCAGAGAACGACAACCACCACTGGGTGCTGGGCTGGAGAGAGAAAACTGACGGCTGGAATTGGAAAGTGTGTGTGTGTGTGTGTGTGTGTGTGTGTGTGTGTGTGTGTGTGTGTATGTGTGTGCATGTGTGTGTGGTGATGTCTCCGAGCCCGGATGGTAATTGTCAGGGTTTGGCAGGGCAATCAGTTCCATGCCACTGAGTGCCACGTCTCGACATGTTCTATAGCAACTCTCTGTACACATACACACAAATGTGCACTCCAGACGCCTGACCCCCCACACCTGTTCACTGGTGTGAGACGGAAGTAAAGATCCTGTTCCCCACTGCCTTGGCTCAGAGGAACAAAGGAACAACTACCTACACACACACAGTGCATGTCAAGGCTGAAAATGCTGTATCCCCAAATAACTTGTACATTCAAGTTCCCACAAAGCAACAGAATCACAGTGGGCTGCGCACGGCTCTTAATTACATCATACTGATGGCATACAGACATTAGCAGAGAGCTACATACACAGTGATGAAAAGACATCCTACAAAGGTATACATACTGGAACACATAAATTACCGTCTTGACAAACACACTTGGAGCTACACAGACACACGGATCACATTTACATTCATCATTTCTCGTGTCCAAATGAGATCCTGATGGAAGTTAAGACTTTCATCTACACATACATGTGTCTCCATTATCCACATCCCTAATCTAACTGTGTTGTATGCAAATCAGGCTACGGCCTGCTTCGGTTCACAGGATGCTGCTGATTAGGGTTGTGCCAGTGGGCGATGATAGCTGGTGACTTTGCCAATGTTGAGATTATATTTGGCTTGTTTTCCAATTAATGTCTTTATTTATGATCGTGATCATTATTTTTATTATTGAGTGAATGTTAAATTCAATTTGCCCTGCCATAGTTTTATGTTTACATAAACACATGCGCTTGCAACATTGACACATGCACACACACAGCAACCAGCTTGATGTCACAGATGCACTGCTTGTTGTGTGGATGTGCTGCAGAGGAGATCAATACAAAGAGATTTACACATCACTTATTTTAGAAGTTTAAATTCGTAGCTGATGCTTTTTGTGATAAATTTTAGAGAGTGATGATTGTGTTAACACAGCCATAAAATAACAATCATATTAGCTATTGGCAAATTCACAGGGTGACAGTAGGATGATCTGACGCACAACCCTTGAACTGATGCAAAAAGTAACAATAAAAAAGTAGTAGTAGGAATAAAAAGTAACAACTCCCAATTAGGACAAATATGATGGCATCGGCATACATTTTACTGATGGAACGTTAACACTGGTCAAAAAAGCACCACCACCTTCCAACAACAAGCTGTTGTTGGCAATGCAAAAGGGAACAATCGACATTCACACCCAGGTGAAATGACTCTGCAGTAGATACAGGTATTTTTCACCTCCAGCTCTGATCAGCATTGACGTAAACACAGCATCCAAGAGAACAGGCCAATTTTCCCCCTTTTCCATGTTGTGACATTTTTCAGAGTACACACTGAGCCTGTGGATGAAAGAGTGATCTGTAGCCTCGCAACAAGTTTTAAGAAGACACTATCATTGATCAAAAGTGTCACACAAGGAGACACTAAGAGGAGCAACAAACCACAGGTTGGACACGTTGCCTTAGACTGTGAGTTAAGCTAGGGGAACAGTGTCCTGACATACAGTAAATTCCATTCTTCACACATGAGAACGGCATCAATGTTTTCAGTCATCTCCACAAGAGAGCAAATATGCATATCAAACAAACCATGATATAAACCTGATATAAAACATCTACACAAACCTAACCCGGTACTATTACTGCCTGGAGTGACAGGTGACCTCATGCTGTAGATATCAGTGTCTATAAAACCTCCAACTCATAAACCAGGGAGGGGTTTTCAATAATCCTAAGACTCTGCTCCCCTTTCTATCCCGACTACTGTTTTATTCATTCTTTGGAATGATTCGCCCCTGTGCCCCGCTCCACCACTGTGATTTAACAAGAGTGCATTCCCCTCTGAAAGTAAGCTGTAACTTATATACTTCAAAAATCATCCCAACATGCCGAGGGAGTGAACAGCTCCTCCCTTAGCAGGAACAAGAGTTGTAATTTATCACAGGACACAAACACACACAGACCCAGACTTGTGAATCAGTCAGGAATCATCATTCACCGTGGAGACCGTGCGCTGTTGACGGCAAATCAACTGCTGTTAGCTGAATCGTGGCTGACCTTTTGTGAGAGAGGCGGCCATCGTTAAACTAATGACTCTAAACACAAGTGTCGCCGCTTTGACACTGCAACACTGTCGCTACAGTCAACATCTCCAAAAAAATGTGTTCATGAGAGTCACACACTTGTCTGATTACTGAACGTGTGTGTGCATGTGTGTTTGTGTCTCTGCGTGCGTAGGAGGCTTAAGTGCATAAATGCAAACGTGTTCACCCACACACACAAAAACCAAACACACAGACACATTATGACAGCAGAGATATATTTCACTGGCTCAAAGAAACATAATGGCCCACACATGGCCAGCATGAAGTGGGCTGTGTGTGTATATGTAACATATCTGTGTGTGAGTGCTGTGCGATAGCCTGAAGGGACATCAGACTCTAGTGACAACATCTGAGCAGTTGGAGCATAAGCTTGCATCAAACATGCCTGGTACATACAGTGTGTATGGTACCGCACATACAGTACTATACGCCCAGGGCTTGCATTAACAATAACAGAACAACGTGTATTGTACTATTGCACTGTCTTAGACAGGTTCTGTGACATCATGCTCTCACAGGCTGCAGGGTTTCCTCATAGTGAAGCGGGTGCTTGCAGGTTTGGGAAATCCCTCCTTGGCAGAAAATGTTGCCCAACTTCAAGATTCTGGCCAAGGTTGCACTGGTAACTCCAGTGTGGCAGCAGAGCATGGAACAAGGGAAGGCCTCAGCCCAGGCCGGGCCGCAGCAGGTCGACTCAACTCAGTTCAATTCATTGTAAATAGTTTCTTCATATTTTAACCGGAATTGTCCAATTCTGTAAAAATATGTTCCTCATAATTGCTTGTTCATGCACCTCATGTTGACAGTATACATGAAGCCTCTCTTCATCTCTCTCTCTCTCTCTCTCTCACACACACACACACACACTTGAAACAAGTAAATTATATTATTAGACAAAGATGGCAGTAATTCAGTTGAAATCTGTCAAAAAATCAATATGGCTGTTACAAACTGATCTATGCAATTGGCCTATCCCCTCTGTGCTCCTCTTGTGTCTGTGTCAGTGTGTTCAACTAGATCTCTTTATCTTATATATGACATTCAATTCAGACTGTGTTCACATGACCTGAAAACATCAGCCTGAAAACACACACACCAGCTAATCGTTTTGGTGATGTTGCCTGTGAATAAACACAGACCTAGCCTCCATGACCCTAACCCAGTGATTTCTGAAGAGCAGTTTTAAGGCTCAGAGTGAGCTGCTCCTCTGTCACTATCTTGGCAGCACCCGACTCCTCAAACTAATACCTGCTAATCAACAAATGGTCAAAGAAGCAGAGCATTTGAGAAATAGAGCCTTTGTTGCATGTTACAGTTGTTTTTATCAGGCTGTAATGCTTAGTCATTAACATGGTAGTGTATAAGGATTGATTCACTTATAAAGCCAGACTCAAGTGTCCATGTGAGGAACTGCAGTTTGTCGGCTTCATTTCTCAGCCGTGGGTGGATTTTTACGAGTGAAGCCCCAACACAACATTGAGGACCCTGTATCAACATGTGTATTAAATCCTCTGAGAGGGAGAGAGAGTTTCTACACAGAATAAATTAACATATTCACATTTTCATTCTAATTGTTTAGTCTCATTAGGCAACTCTCCCCACTCTATACATGTTTTCTAGCATCTGTCTCTCATAATTAGCACAACCCTGTAATCAGTTCATTTCAAACCAGCATATTGTGTTTGTGTGTCGGACCTGTTTCCACACCTCCACTTTTCCTCCTGTCACTAAATGTGTCTTCCTCTCCACTGTGTTGTATTAAGCCTCTTTAGCTTGAGAGAGGAAAGCCATCCACAGAGCCACAGCAATTAGGGGACAGGAACTGGCAACTGCCTGTTATACACAGCGATACAAAGGGAAGTGGGAGAAAAGCGGAAAAAAGGAAGAAAAGGGAGCTGGAAGAGGGAAGAAAGAAAGGAGAGACATAAATAATAAAACATAATCCCCCGTGTTTGGTGAAAAAGAGGCACTATCCCCCCCCTTTATCTTATCTTTCTATAAATATCCCACTTTATTTCTGCCTTGGCTGGATGCGTAGTTTAGACAGCAAAGGAAATGTGAGGGGAAAAAAGGGAAGAAAGAGGGAGGGGGAGAGAGAGGACTGTAGAGGAGATAGATTGTTCCAAGTGAGGGGATGCCAGCCTGTGCATGTCAGCATTTCCAGGCTGGCAAGAAAGCAGCGCCCAGCCCTCCTCCTCTGGGTGAGCTGATGAGGCAGGGAGCATAGGATGGTGTGAGCAGGGGTCTCTGTGGTGGAGGGGGGAGTGGGGGAGTAGATGGATGGAGGGGGTGAGAAAAACAGAGGTCTAGTTACACAGAGTCTGCTGGGCTGCTCCTAGAAGGAGCATCTCAGGCCAATTCAGAATGCGGCCCTGGCACCATGAAGACGATCGGCCTGTCACACACACACACACACATCCACAACACCACACACACAAACTGAAACACACATACGCGGCCTGTCCATCCCCATTCCTGCCTGGTGGACCCGACCTGTCAGGCGCGGCGTGTCGGAATATTTATCAGCAGGAAAAACAGCTTGTCCTTGTTGCTGCTGTCATGTATGCCAGAGGGCAGAGAGAGAGAGGGGGGGGATAGGGAGAGAGAGAGAGAGAGAGAGAGAGAGAGGGGAACAGACAGACAGACAACTCTACGTATGTGTGTGTGAGCTACTTGTTGACTGCTTGTTGTAACTGCTGATGTTTTAATAAAATCTGATTGGGTCCAGTCTGTCCTCAGTGAGATGAGGGTATAAACATCTACAGGACCTTGACCTCAAGTAACCTCAGCTCAGCTGCTCACTAAGAAATCTACCTGTCAAAAGCTGGTCTCTTTGTCATTTCTAGATTTAGATTAAATCTTTATTATTGTCCCGATGGGCAACAACAAAAAACGACAAAAGACAAAATACAAAGCAATTAACAAGGGGACAAGGCACTGAGTGTAGCTGTCATTGTGACAAACAACTGTCAGTACCACTAAATATTCACAACTGAAACATTGTAGTGCTCTCTTAAACCTGACTTTGCCACATCGATCATTACATCCTCTGATTTTTTTATGTCATGCTAATAGTATAGACAAAATCCACTGATGTGTATGAAGGTATCAGGTGAAATAATATAATTCAGGTGAAAGTTCTTGATTAAAAAATAATCAATAAAGGAATCCTTTAAGTATAAAGTAATACAGTACGCTGCTGTATTCCTCTAGTGTTCATCACCATAAATATTTTTGAGCTGTGGAGAGTTAACCTTGGACTCTGGATGAGCATTATTATCTGTAGATGCCCAGTGGAAATAATATGAAAGATTTTTTTTTTTCTTTCAAGAATAAAATGATACAGGTTATTCAACTTTTTTTTCCTGCACATAATAGAAAAGTTTCATTAAAAAGCCCAAACAATGAAATACTGTCATTGTCAGTATGGACAGTACAGTGCAGCAATTAAGACACCACTAAAAGTCAGTGGAGTGCTGTCCTGCAATATATTTTTGATTTTTGATTGCCTCTCACACATATGATTGATGGGAGCGTGATTGTTTGGCATACAGTCAGCCACAGTCCACAGCATCTTTATATCTGAAAGTGACCAAAACTTTTAATCACTACAATCTGTAAGAGGCCAAATCTGGACAGCCACCAAAAACATATGGCTCTATTTATGTGATTGACCTCTAATAACAGCACTCAACTGAACCTCAAATGTTTAAATTGAATCATAAAAGTAACAGAGATTTAATTTTCATTTAGAAAAGAGAGGTTAAACCCATGATATAAATACATTTTCATGAAACTTCAGTAATGATACAAAACATAACTCAAAATACGTATTAAATCCCAAAAGAACACCTAACACAGATATGTATTACATAATTCATCCGCTGAATGTCTAACTCTAAACCGGCCAACACCCTGGACAGATCACCAGTACACTCTCAGTTCAACAATTTGTAAACTAAAGGAAGCCTTAATCACACCTGATCCATGATTGTCATCATGACCCACTCTGCATCTTCCAGACCTGCTAATGTGATATACAATCACATGGTAACGAATTCTGGTCTCTGTCTCTCAACAGACCTCTGATCCATGGTTCTGAATGACATGAAGTATGAAAATATCAGGACAACATAATATGTTCCACATACAGTAATAACTCTGCAGCCTGCGTCAAAAACTGTAAGATAAGTTAGAATGTTGTTATTGTTTTAGTCGTTACATTTATTTATTCATTTCTGCATAATTCACCCTCTGCTCTGTCAGAGGCTCAGTCAGATGTGTGAGGTTTCTGAAGAGCTTTCCAGAGGACTGGAGCACACCCATTAGTTCACAGCTTTTATCTGTGCAAGCAGACTCTACTGCATCTTCAGAGTCAAAGTGGACAAAGACATGTGGCAAACGATTATAGTCAGTCTGGACCAGGTGTACAATTGTCACTGGATAATTGGTTGAACAGGGTTTGAGATCTGTTAGATAATGAGTCCAGAGCCGAGGAGCTCCTGACTCACCTGCATCTTGCTGGAGGATGCAAGGAGGTTTTATGAGGTTGCTTAAAATGCTTTGGGTTTGTTTCCAGGTGTTTAACTGCCACATTTTCTAATGCAAAGAACAGAAGCTATATAATTATTTTCACACGTCTTCCATACCTTGGGAATACCACGCGACAGGTTACATGGTCTGCAGAGAGGGAGACAGACTAACTCATCCGAGCTGGAATTTCTCAGCCCCCAGACTGAGCAACACACACACATCTACAGTCGTAACAATATTTGGCTATTTTGGTTGATTGCCTTTCATGTGAGCTTCCAGTCCCGGCATGGTGCCTCGTCTGCCTGCAGCTCGCCGGCTTCAAAAGCTGAGCTGACCTCATTTCCCCGTCCTCCCGCTGAGCCCGGCCCGCTGCAGATGGTCAGGCACGGGGAGCTGATCGTCACGCTCACAACACATCTTTGTTCCATTCACCTCCGCTCTTTGACAGCCAGTTAGGCAGCCAGCGTTGGTGTGTGTGTGTATGTGTGTTTGTATGTGTGTGTGGGCGGATGGATGCAACTGCAACACACATAGGTTATGGTATCGCTAGAAATTTGGTTTGTTGCCAGAACAAACAGCGCCGCTGTAAAGGGACGTGGGAGAAGTGACAAACACACTGTGGCTCTTAGTGCAGAGGTTCACTGAAGCCAAACCAGACTAAATAAAACAAGACAAAGAGAGAAAAAGGGAACAAATGTTCTCTGGATTTGTGTTTTGACTGTGTTACAGATGATGGCAAAACATTCGGTCCCACCACCTTCCTACATTAGTATTTCTGACATGTCTTACTCATGGCCGTCACCAAGCAGTGATTGACTGGTTAACTCGACACACATGTACACGTGCACGCACAGTACACACAGGAGAGGCTTGCAACAGACGATCCTGTCATTGGGAGTGAGTGAGGTTTTAATTAAAGTTAGAGAGCAATGGGAACACATAGATATCCCTGGTCGCATTTCGTCAGATCGACAGTCAGGTCAGAGCAGCGGGCTGTGCCAGGCCTACACACACTAATACAGGTTACATTAAGAGACAGTTTTGACAGTGTATTTTCCTCTAGTCTGGGCTTTGCACTTTCCACTTATCAAAAATGATCAGTCTGACCTCATCCTGATTCTCACACTACATTCATTGCCACTTTTGGACCAATGACATTGGAGCTTCACCTAAAATGACCCCCAGTGGCACATTGGCCCTGGCTAACAGTGACAGAGGGTAAACAGCCCTGTGCTGAGCCATCCCCCATCTGGGCCTGTTTGACAGTGTGCACCATTATTACACCAGCACAGAGCACAGGCTGCAGGAGGTGTGCATCAAAACACAAACACATACAAACACTGGGGCATTTTTTACCGCAACACCTAAATGAAAAATTATTATACAGTGATGATCAGTTGGTGTTTGCCACTGTACAAAATACAATCCAGGAGTGACAGGAAATTTCTTATTGCCCATACAGTCAGTGATGAGCAAACGGTGTCTAATGAAGTGTGAGGAGAGAGTGGGCGACGGTCTAGACGGCTTTGTGGACAAGGTCAGTCGCTGTAACAGTCTAATCTGAACACAAACGTGCAGCCAATGTATCAGTACAGCTTCTCTGGGTGTCTAACAGCTCCGGCTGCCAGCTTGACAGCGAGTGTCTACATACAATAAACCCTCAACACGCCTTTCCATTTGCAGGCCCCAAACCATTGCGGTAATGTGCATTCAATGACTCCATAAAACAGTTGCATGGGAGAAAAGACGTTCGCTAGTTGCGGTGCATAAACCTAAGCAGATCATTTAAGGGTGTTATGGAGGATATAGAAGCAGTGGATGGCACATTTTCTATGTTAAAACGAGCCGTGTTGTCTGTGCTGTGTCTGTAAAGCCTGTTGTCTCGCTCTCTGTGCTTTATATTAGAGAGAACAAATTGTCCTTCGAGGGTGATAATGACTTAGACATACTTAGCAAAGGAAAAGGAGCCGGGCCTCATTGTGTGGGTTGTGTTGATACTTTGACAACTTTTTGTGTTGTAGAATTGATTTATGATTCCCTTGACCTTGTTCACAAACACACAGCTCAAGCAAAATGATGGAGGGAAATACTGAGGAGTGCTGTGGAGCTGTGAAAGCACAGACTGTCTCAAAAAGTTAATGTGAAGGAAAAGTATAGTTTAGAAGCAGGGAGATGGTGTAATGATGCCTGACCTGGCAATGAACTGTCATTCAGCATTTGGAAAATGCTTGAGTGTAGACCTGAATAGAATAAACAGGAACTTCAGGTAACAGAGCTGAAGATTATTGAAAAAAAGATCCCACATCCCAAAATCACAACTCATTCCCTCCATCATTTCAGCAAGAAGTATATGATACACACACACACACACACAGTATGAGAGTTGTGTTGCCAGACAAGCCCCATTATCCCTAAATATAGAAAGCCAAGCAAAATCAAACTCCAGGAATAATCAACTGAACTCTACAACACAAGTTAAAGTCTGTGTAAAGCGAAACTAGATTTGTTAGTCACACAGACAGATGTCTTATTAACCACCCTGCCAAATTCCAATGCTAGAAAAAATTGTTTCGTATGTGAAATTAGGTTTAAAATCATGACAAAATCAAGTAGTTCTCTGGAAGCTGGGGGTGTGTCTGCTGCAGGCACTGAAGTCCCACCCACTTGCGGAGCTTTGTCACATTTCAACTGTGAAATACCATCAAACGATGTTAATGGATGCTAACTGTCACATCATACCCAAGCAGCTACAGGTTTGAGCCTCAGAGTCTGAGTCCAGCTCTGATTCTGAATGTTTCAGATAAGCCTGTGAATATTCTTATTTGTCCAGGTCATAGTTATCTCAAGGAAATTTTAATCAAATGCAACTGGACTTGGTTATTTGTCTAAGAAGACGTTTCACCTCTCATCCAAGAGGCTTCATCAGTTCATGTTCGCATCTGACCAGGCTGAGACTGGTCCGAATGTTTCAGATACACACACTTGGCAGTAAAGAAAAGTAGAGTGAGGCGCTGGAGCGACGGGCCTGTAGCTGACCGTCGCCGGCAATCAGAGCCTTGAGGGCCATGCCGCAACGACTATGAGGGCCGCCGTTGCCTGATATCAGGGCTAGGGCTGCAACTAACGATTATTTTGATAATCGATTAATCTGTCGATTATTTCTTCGATTAATCGATTAATCGGATTAAAAAAAAGGCACAAATTTGATTTACATTGTAGGGAAGAGAAGAACGAGAGGAGTTGTTTCTCAGTTTGATCCAGCATCATTTCTTTCTTTCTCCCTAACTTTATTCAAAAACAGAATGTTATTCCAAATGGACAATATTAGTGCAAAAAAATGCACAAATAAGTTTTTTTTTAATTAGTTGAACGGCCCAGAGCTGTTAAACTAATAATAATAACGTTACATTAAAAAATAATAATAGACAAAATTCATTAGGGCACTGCCTGATTTGCTTACAAGTGGAAGTCTGCAGCATGTTTACATCCAGAGGAAAATTCTGATCAACCCTGAAAGTTCATCATTCACCGGATCAACCGACAACAACCTGACGTTACTCCGACAGTTTTCAGTTTCGCTCACAGCCCGCTTCCCCGACCGGGCCACGTAATCACACCGTGATAAACATCAGTCACCGCGGGGAGACAGGCTGCACCCTCCGTCACACACCCACAACGTTACACACACAGCAGCGATCTGATGTAAACATCGGTATTAACTGTAAGCGGCCATCACCATAAAATAAAACGGGTAAATGATCATCAAATCTCTAATCTGAGTCCTCCACACACCGAGCCCAGAGGAACAGCTGATCAAACCTCTAAGAAATATTTCTTACCTTTACTCCAGGTGTCCAAATCAGTCAGCAGCAGTAGTCATCAAACTCCAACAGTTTAATAATCCATATTATTCCCGTTTGCATCGCGTTCCTCGCTGCCTGCGTGCTTCATTCATTTGCATTGTGTGAAAAAAAAGAAAAAAGTTTTAGCTAACGTTAGCTTTAGCTTTAGCGTCCTGACAGGAGAGGCTGACAGAAGAGACAGTGAAGCCTCTCTGCAGCTGGTACCGAGTCCAGACCACGGTCCAGAGGTCCAGACAGTCCGTGACCATGTCCGTGACACACCGCGTCCGAGCCGCGCGGACCGTGTCCGTGTGGGAGTAACGCTGGACCAGGAGTAAACAACGCGGTGGAACCGGACAACACAGGTCCGGTTGATCAGAAACACGGCTGTTGCCGCCGCTAAAAATACGTCTTTTTTTTTATACATGATGCAAATGAATGAAACAGGCTGGCCGCCAGGAACTCGATGTAAACGGAAATAATATTGTGGATTATTGGAGCTGGATGACTGCTGCTGCTGACTGTTTTGGACACGGGTAAAGATAAGAAATATTTTCTTTTTTTCCCTGGCTCTGGGCCAAGTTAATCGCTACCCAACGAATCGATAATCAAATTCGTTGCCAACGAATTTAATAATCGATTTTTATCGATTTTATCGATTAGTTGTTGCAGCCCTAATCAGGGCTAACAGTATCAGGCCTAGCGGGCCCACTAGCGGAGTTGCCAAGTGGCTGAGACTCTTAAAGACATGTTTGAGACATGCTTCAGTCAAAATACCACAAGGATCAAACATCACAGCTCTTTTCATCCACTCAAAACAGCCCTGTTCAGAACGGCTGGTTTCAGTCCCTGTCCCTGTCCCTTTTATTAAATGCAAATGAGCCACTGTTCACACTGCCCCGCCCCCTCTAGCAATACCAGTACTCACAGGTAACTAAAGACAGTATTGGATGACATCTGAGGGAACAGTCTGTAAAACCACACGAATTTCAAGCAAGTCTGCAGGCAGGCAAGTCAAACACCCAAATAACAACCTTCAAAAAGTGATATTTCCATAATGTCCCCTATAAGCAAGCACTGGGTAAAAAGCAAAATGAAGCTATACCCATTTTTAGCCAATAGTATTTGTTGTGTTTGACCATCTGCTTGTTTTGCAGTTGTCTCTTTGTGCCTGTACATCAACTGCCTGCCCGGGTTTCGCTGTAGTTATCTCTTAAACCTTGACCACATACATACATGCTGTATTTTCCTCTATTTTTCTACCTGCAGTGTATTGTAATTTAATGACATGAAAAATTACTTTTAATGACACTGGATGTAAAAGCCCAACTACATGACAAGAGTTGAACAGTAGCAACAGCTGGAAGTCTGCAACACATCTAGTTTGATACTTCTTTCATGTTTTATTGGAATCCTAGTGCCCAAGCTACAATATTATATACATTTCACACATGGCCAGTGATACAGTCTTGTTTTTAATGTGTTAAAAATAATTCATACTCCCCTGATGGCTTGAGAATTGCGTATGGAAATGACAACGTGATTCTGATGAACAACATCAAGTATCATTGTCCTTCTTAAATAACTACACAAAACTAATGTTTGAGTCAGCTTGTCATGATCCCATATATTTGTTACAAAGCTGAATCATTTAGAAACCAGCCACCATCAACTGCAGCATCAGTTACACTTCTGACCACCTTACATTACATGCAAACCTTAAGCACATGTCTTCACGAGTTAGACAAGTTTTACAAGCATAAAGAAACACTAAACAGAGAACTGTTTAAGCATTATGTCAGAGTTAAGCCTCAGGAAGTCTGTCTACTCCACCACAGCACTTCACTGTCTTGTTAGGGACAGAGAGTATTACATTTCTGTGTATTTGTGTGTGTGTGTGTGTGTGTGTGTGTGTGTGTGTGTGTGTGTGTGTGTGTGCTTTCCTCAGCAAACAGTCGTGGGCTGTGCATGTGTATGCCAGTGGCCAAACAGTAACATGCTGACCATATCACCATAATTCATCCTCAGAGATATTATCTGCCTCCATATTCCACAGGCAGATCAGCAAGCCTCAGTGCACGCAGAGAGCGAGCATAATGGAGGGAGATGCAGGGAGAGAAATCACCCAACGCTGCGAGAAACCACAGAAATTCTCCTCGCCTTCCCTTGCTTTAAAATGAACACAAGCAAAGCCAATTCATCTTGGTGCAAATGAAAAACTCACACAAGCGCAACATGGCGCAGACATCATCTGCAGCTGAGAAGCGACAAGAGTCTGTGCAGAGGTCTGCCAGAGCAGTAGAAACAATTAATGTTGCAGGCAGGGCCAAGCCCAGGGTTCATTAACCCCCCCAGGTAAGGCCCTGTCTCCTGGGACGGTGCCGGCCCCAAAGACCCCTGAATGCCAAGCAGCTCCATGTGCCTGGTGCTAATGGAGCACAGCGCCCGGGGCTTAGCAGGAAGACCCAGAGACACTGCAAGGGCTAACACAATGTAAGGACACATATCAACACGAAGATGGCAGTTTAACTTGACTGTTAGACCGAGCTGTAAAATAAACAGTATCCTACCACATAATCAGCCAGTACAATACTGTGAATGCCCTTTCTAGTAAAGTACTGTAATTTGCACTGCATCATGGGAAGTTTTTTCATAATTTACAGTACAATACCATACTCTTTTGAAATGATGTATGATACTATATTTCATTTGTGATGGCTTAGCGCCCTACACACACACAAATACATTAGAACAGTCAGTTTTTAAAAAACAGTACTGCTCTGTACAGTACTGCATTTAAAAAAAAAAAAAAAAAGTATGATACTGTGTTTTTGTAACTGTCGACTACTGGTCGGATCCAGAAAAAACTGGTCGAGGCTCAGGCTTGAGTCAGGCAGACAGTTGGTCGTGGGACTCCTGTCTGAGGAACAAACATCAAGAAGACCAGAAGTGTCAAGACCTCTACAGAAGAAGGTAACTAGCTACAGCTAGATATCCAGAAAGTGTTATGATTATGTTTTTAGGGCTGCCACGATTAGTCGACTAGTCACGACTACGTCGACTATTAAAATCGTCGACAACTAATTTAATAGTCGACGCGTCGTTGTTGTTTTTTTTTTTACTTTGTTTTTCTCTCAAAACTGCTGCAGCACCTTCCACACACGCACCCGCCGCCACAGCCGCGCATCACACACACACACGTGCACTCACTCATTCAAGGCGAGTACACATAGGTGTTCTCTCTCTTTTCTCTCTCTACCTGTCTTGTTCCTCATCAAGCGGCACCGGTGTAGCCTCCCTCCCTCCCCCGCCGCCGCCGCCACTGCCGCCACCGCTCCTCTCCCTCTCCCTCTCCCTCTCTCTCTCTCTCTCTCTCTCTCGTCATTTTAAATGAGAAGCGCTACTAGCAGCGGTACCGCCGGTCCATCGTTTTAAGTCACGGACTGAAAAACAGCCGTTCGTCATTTAAAAATAAAATCGCGGACTTTGAGACTCTGTGTTGGAGAACTAGAACGTTACCGCGTCTGGTCACAGCGTCCTGGTCACGTAATGAGCGCTCATCTTAACGAGCAAGTCTTCTCTCCCGGCGTAAAACTACGTCAATATTTTCCGGTAGCTTCTCATCACAGTCCGCACCTTGCAGAGTTTGAGCTGCACCTCAGTTTCACTTGTTTTCATTTGACAGTTTCACACAGAACTTTCTGTTGAGTCTTTCCATGTTTCTCCTTCTGTGACAGTAAAAAGGCACATTTACATTTTTTCAGACAAGACGATTGTCTTATAAACTATTCGATTTTTTTTTTAACAGAACGACTAGCCTATTATTTACACTGAGCACAAGTTATATTTGAATATAGGCCTACCAAAACTTTATTATTGTGAATAATTCCTTAGTTTCAGGTGTCTACCTCATTTTATTTAAATGTAGCTGTTTAATGCCAGAGACAAATGAAGGAAAGAAAAACCTATAAAACCTTTAAGTATTTATTTTGGTGTTGTTTAGGCCAGTGCCTTATCCTTATTTTACTCAGCTGTTTGCACTTTATGCTACAGTTAAAGCTGCATATTTCATTAAAAGTTTAATGAACTATCATCTTAATTGTCTTTATTTTTAGTTAGCATATACCTTAAACACTTCAAGCTGAAAGCTAATGATGGTATATAAGAGCAGCTGCATGCTGGTGCGATAATCTGTATGTTTTACATTCAATTTACGTATGATCCGATTAGTCGACTAATCGAAAAAAATAGTCGGTGACTAGTCGACTATCAAAATAATCGTTTGTGGCAGCCCTATGTTTAATTAACGTTATCTGTAAGAAGTGTTGAGTAGAGACAGACCAATAACATTATCTACTAACTTTGCAAGCACTACTACGTTACCAGCACTACTAGGCTGGAGAAACTACCACCAACGTAACATTGTTGGTTTAACTGCACATTAAACATTAGCTGGCGTTAATGTAACTGCTGCCTGTGCAACACTTGAACTTATACAACGGTAAACTACTTGTTGTTTGCTGTAGATTAAAAGTTGATCTTTTTCACCTTCTCTGCGCTCTATCAATGCATGTACTGTAGATGCATTTTAAATTGAAGCCCCTGTGCCCCCCTCCCATCAATCTTGCTGTCTAGATTTTTCATGAGGATCAACCCAGAAGAAGGCACAAAATGCACAGCCAAAACTGGAGCAAGTAGGAAGACGGGATCAATAGTGAAGAGAAAGGCAGAAGCCATCAACAGCAGCGTGGCCTCCTTCCTAAGGGAGCTGACTGAGTTCAAATGGAGGAACTTAGACTAGTAGGTGAGTTGTTTCATACCGGTCACCAGACAGCTGTCCCTAATGCCAAATGTCAAGTTTCTGTTGAAATCATTTTAGAGGGCAGTTGATGCAATAGTATGCATGTCTGTGTTACAGAATGAGAGGCGCCAAGCAGACTGCTATCAACTGCAGTCCTGACCCACTCGACTGAAGTAAAACAAAGTTCCATGAATTGAATGTTGTTATTTTAATAAAAAAGAGTGACATATCTGAATAATTGTCCATTTTCATTTTATTTTCCAGCATATTTTTTTTTTAAATTTGAAAATATGGATTACAGTAGTGTACTGTTTAATTTGGATAAATACAGTAAACAACTGTATTCACATTACAGTAACAGTAAAAGTACTGTAAAAATGGAATACAGTAACACTTAAGTTACTGTAAAAGGAAATACAGTATCAGTACTGTAAATGTAGAATTACAGTATCTTACTGGTCATAGTGTTGCCAGTAGTATACTGTAAAAACACCCATGTATAGGCTAACAGTAACATTCAGATACTCCATGTTCCAGTATTTGAGTAGATGCTCACACTTTGGAGACAAAGGTTGAAAATGTATGTAAAGCATCATATTTCAGTTCATTCATGGAACAGCTGCAGTGAGGAACTGAACAATTTGTACATTCTAAAAACAACATAATAAATGTCAATACTAGTTCTGGTTTAGTCTCAATTTGAAAAAAAATCTGCAATCTCAGTTTTAATTTTAAATTATCTGTAGTTTAGAGTACAAGTATCAATCTTCAAAGTGCTGATGTCATTCTCAACAACCTGACCAGAGGTTCATTCATCATCTTTTCACTGCCTATCGCTATTCACTATTCTTCATACACAGGGCTGTTTACAAATTGCCTCACAAACAGTCTGACTTTTATTTAAGTATTGGACAGTGTTGTTATTTGGTGGCATTTATTTATGAGATATAAATAATACAGTTTTAGAAAGTCCAGTCACAAAACTCTGCCAACCTCAAAGCCATGGAGCAGAACAAGGACTGCTGTGTCCAGCTGCAGGTCAGCTAGATCCTAAACACTTTTTTAAAGTATATTTTTTGCCTTTATTTGATAGTATAGTTGGGAGAAACAGGAAATGGGGAGGCAGAGAGAGGGGGAATGACATGCAGTAAGGGGGCCGACTGCAGCGAGGAGGACTATAGCCTCTGCATATGGGGCGGCTTCTCAACCCACTGCGCCACACTGCGCCCCCTGGGTCTTAAACATTTAACCACTCACTCACTGGTTAGTGAATGAGCTTTGGACCATCTGTACAACTTGTCTAGAAAGGCAGATCCAACCCTACATGAACTTGGTAGGCCGATACTAAATCCGATCTACATGTTGATAATATTGACTCTGTATGGAGGATGTGATATTGCTGTCATTTTTATGACTCAGCTTAAGGTTAAACCTTCTGTAAAACATGAACAAGGCAGAACCGATTTCTGGGAAACTGCCATGATGCTGTGTTGAGGAGCACACTTTAACCTTTTTCTCAGAACACTCACTGAATTGTGTTGCTCATTTAGCTAAGTCATAGTGTTCGTCTTAATCTCATCTCGCTTACAGTAAGGAAAACTTAATTTGACTCCAAATTAAATTCCAGTTAGTGTGTGTGTTTGTGTGTGAATACACACAGAAGCTCTGGCCTTGCCTCTTTAAAAATATCTCATTTACATTGGTGGAGCAATGACTGGGCTTGTAATTGGCAACAGTGATTAACTGCTAGGTGAAGAGGGGCCGCAGAGTGGGGGCAATACACAATAGGGTGAGGGGGTGAGTTGGGGGGGAGCTAAAGAATAATCAAATGCAAAGGAGTGAGTGAGGAAAAGAAAAAGAGTCAGAGTGAGAGACAACTGAGGAGAGAGCAGTGACAGGAAGAGGAAAGTTAGTAAGATAGGGTGCAAAGGTGAGAAAACCCGAGTGTGTGTGTGTCTGTGCTTGTGTATGTGGATATTTGTGGCCGGCCGGGTGGCTGACACTGTGTTGTGAATGTTAAGCAGAGCAGTGTGGGGCGGTGGCATGCAGGCCCAGTGATTAATGTTGACACAGTAAGAAGAGGCCAGCCTGTTGACATCCATTACCGCTACTCCACTTAACGAGGCCAGGGCCGCAGAGACACCCACCACACCAGGCCGACCACACCCACCTGACCCAGTGTGAGAGCTCACACAGGGGGCTGAGCAATCCCTCGACCCTGCTGAAGAGCTGGTGAGGGGCAGCACAACCATGCACACTAAGGCACAAACACAGACCAGCACTGGATCTCAAAGAATTGTGCTCATATTGGATAATTCAGCCACACATGATTTACATCCAGAGCCAGCAGTCAGAGTCATAAAGGGAGCTAATGCGCCCTTTATGGAGCGAAATGGAAATGCGTGGAGCATGAGGTGGTGTTGGGCAGAGGGATCTCTCTCCAGACATCAGAGTTCAATCTGAATTTTTTGGCTGTTTTAGAAAATCTCAGGTTAGTTGTTCCTTTCCTGTCACCGTTGAGACTTGCGAACACAGTGGCACCACTTAAAAGAAGTGATCAGACAGGATGAAAATAATTGGAACAGATTATCTACACTTGTCCAATTGAAAGTGAGTACACCTGAAATGTTGTTGGTGGTTGCGACTAATCCTCAAAACAAGCCCAGCTGAAGCAGGGAGTGAAATGTTCTCTCATTAAACTGTGATGGACAGCTTTGGTCATAATTCAACCCCCACCACCTTCGCTTTCTATTCCTAATATGTGAGCTGCTAAGAAACCTAGAAGTTTGTTTTCAGCCTGTCTGATCATCTGACTACTACCTGACCATCATCACCATGCTCCCAGTAATAATTTGTCAAATCATGTTGACAAGAGTAGAATATCTTCTAATGCAGCAAATGTGGGCAGGTTCAAACTCCTGCCCCACTTGAAAGATAAAAAAAAAAAAAGTGCATTCAAAGATGTCGAAGAGCACTTTCTATTGTTTTGATAAAGATCAAATTAAACATAGAACATAGCTTAAGATAATTTGTTCCTACGCGAGGGAGACCACTTGTTGAGTCTCCATCTGTCACTTGCCTGTCTTTCCTTTCCTTGTTTGACATGGATGAGGTCTGTAAACTGCACAATTAAACTGAGATAGCAAGTAAGTATCAAATTTCTAGAAATACATCTTCCGACCAAAATTGTAGTTTGACTAATGATTTATGGACTACTTGTAAAACCTTAACCCCCCACAGGTTGGGAACCACTGATGTTGAGGTTGTACCAGGTCAGATATAACAAAGCATGATGAAACCCTGCAGGTGTAAAATGAGACCATCGACAAAATCATGTGAGGTGAGTGGATGTGGGGTCTAAATGAACCGTAGCATATCTTACATCACAGTAAATAAATAGATTTGAGGTATTCTTTGTGAATACTGTTCTCAAATCTCCTGCAATGCCATGTTAAATGTGTATGGAGGCAGAAGTTTCTGTTTAACATCTTAGCCGACATGCAAGTAACAAATGAATGAATCGTTAAAAGAAAAAAAAAAGAATTCATTTTTGTATTGATAGTTCAAGATATTGCGATTGAAATGTACATGTGTTATGTGCTCCAGCAGAGAATGCTCACATGCGGAAAATTGCAAAGGGTGCACAAACACATCCCACAGACATCTTTCCTTGCTGCTTGCAAAGAGCTGAGAACATTCAAAGATATATATTGAATGTTGAGTATACATCCAATTTTCACAAATACACACACACACACACACACACACACACACACACACAGATACACACTTCACACCTACCATTCATCTGCACTGTCATCCACTCCATCTGCCACCATGGACTCAGCATGGGGTCCAACAGGACATTGATTGCTCTAAGTATATCTGGCTGTCTCTTTTTCTCCTGCTCTGCCCTCGGCCCCTTTGTGTCACCACACACAGAGAATGCGCTCGAAAATGACTGTTTGCTGGATGGCATCACAGGCGAACACTGTCACTGAACCTTGAGAGCGAAGGCAGCCGGTCCTCTCACAATTACACTGCTGCGTGACACTTCCAGCTCTTCTTTTCTTTTTCTTTCCCCTCCTCATTATCACAGAACCCTATCAGCTCTTTGAAGGAGGCCCACTGATAAAGGTGGTGGCGGCTCCCGATGCAACTACCCGCCACCTCACTCTGACGCTGACAGAGGCTGACTCTCAATCAGCAGCGGAGAAGCCGAGGGCTTTTAAACCCGAACCTGCAGCCACTTCAAAGGACCCCGAACCCCCATCTTTAGAAAAAAGCTAAAGTAGCGTTAACACTGAAGCAAATGTGTCTAGAAGTCAATTACCTGCTGGAGAGTGGTAATGGAGATGATTGTGGAAACGCTGTGAGCAGGTTGAGTGCTGTGGTGGGTTTCACTATTATAAAAGCCTGGTGCTTTGTCCTTGTCTGTTCAAACTGTGGCTCTAAATAAGAGGGAGCGGAAAAGAGTGTTTGACAAAGCCTCCGAATTTATGGAAAATGCTTGAATGTAGCTGAGAGCAATCAGCAGTGATAATGCACAAGAACTTTTTTCCACTTCCTTATTCCAAGAAAGAAAATGAAGAGTAGGGTAGACATGATCAGGCAGGTTTCAAAACCTTTTGCATTTGAATGTAGCGGCTCAGTCCACAGCACTTTCATCTTTCTTTCAGAGGCCTTGGCTTTTATTATGCAAAACGAATCAGAAATCATCACTAATAAGTCCTACAGGCAACATGGTCTACTCCACACAACACACTACACACACTACACCACCACACAATCACAGCCACATGTACCGTCCATATCAAGAGCAGAGTTTATATTATCATCAGTCACACAATATTTGCAGCTAAAATTAAAGATGAAAACAAAATAAAAATAAATAAATATTTTTTAAGAAAATGAAAGTGAGGGGAGAAAGAATAAGACCTCAAGTGAGACAAAGAGAGCTGCCCTAAGGGCTCTTTTTTTTCAATTTTTGATCTTTGATTGATAGCCAAACTCTTTGGAGGGCAGGATTTATGACAGCTGATTAGGAAAGATAGATTTGAGCAAATCAATAACATTTTATATTTGCATGATATGGAACAATAGACGTCCATGCACACCCACCAAACTTGCAGGATTTGGTTTCTTTAAGTGTTGTACATTTGTGGCTTTAAGAACCAAATAGTGGAAAAGTGTTACCTTTGGAAGCTATAGGTGCATGGATGGGTGCGTAGATGGATGCAGTGCATTGGGTTTGCATGTGACTAAACTGTGTACAAGCTTCTGCCGCTTGGCCCACTCCATATCAACAAAGCCCCATCAATAGAATGCATCAGACTGATCCCCAATTCCCAACCCTCCTCTCTCCACCTCAATCTCTGTCTCTAGCCGCCCCCTCCCACTTGCAACCATTTGGCATTGACCGCCCAGGCCTGGCTGGACTGATAGCAAAACAGTGGGAAGTGACCGCTGCTGCTCTTGAATATGTGCCTCCCACTGCGTCAAATTGACCTCCATACTGCGGTCATTTCCCTCTGACCCTATGTGGCTGACGGGAAGCCCAATGAGTCTGACTGAGCTGTCACTGTCTGCTGCTACAGACACACTGGCCCCTCACAGACAGCGTTTACTACATGTAACCTGATGGGAGTCTGAAGCAGAGATCTGCAGAGGTTCATTCAGAAGGCTAGGATCCAAACAATCAACAACCCTCATGTAAATGCCTCCAGGCTGCTTCAAACTAACCACACAGCTACCACTATAGATTCCAGACTAGGACTCAGTATACAGCCTGTTTAGCATCACCAAAGTATATGCTACACTTTTTGGTTTTGTGTTCACACCATGATACTTTTGTTTCAAGTCTTCTAAAGAGTGTCTGACATGACAGCAGTGATGTAGTGCATTTCTCCTGGGTGCTGCGTGGGTGTTAGGTGAAGTTCATCAAAGTGAATGCTCTGCCTCCAAAACTCTTCCAACCAAAGCGTTTAACTCAGTGCCTTTGATATGATTTAGTCCCTAAGCCCTTGCTATCTGCGGTCTAGAGCCACCGGCTTCCATAAACCCAGGGTCCGGACTGGGACCCACATCTCGGTCTCCACCTCGTCCTCCTTGTCTGTGGTCTGATAGTATCGATTGGTCATTTGGAGCAAGGGAACTCCAAAGAGACAGGCATAATTACAAGGAGATAAGGCAATCTAGTGCAATTAACCACTCCTCCCCTGGCAGCCTCGGCCACGGACCATCTCTCATCCTAAGTAGGAAATAAATTACCTCAGCCCAGCAACCACCATCACAGCCACTGAAATATAGGAACAATTAAACAGGAATTAATTCTAATTCATGCAGCCCCTATCACTAAAGGGACATATTTTAACCACAGTATTAAAGAACTATTACACGAAATTAATTGTAAACCGCAGTTTCTTTGATCCACGTAATAAATCACTGCTTCTTTCATAAAGAGCTCGGAAGAGATAAGTTTAACACCGTTGTTAGACATTTTGTAAGGTTGGAGGGTCGTTCTGAAAGGGGCTTTGTGGAGAGGTTTTTTCATTAGGATAAATAAATCTTGTCATGGAGTTTAGTATGTGGCCCACACGGAGAAGGACAGGATTTTTTTTTGTTTAAAATGTCAATTACGCTTTTGTCGCAGGCACCACTTCAGCCACCGTGGAGAATATATCCCCAACAATGAACAACAATGAAGAGTCTGAAAGAGCGTTTGTGCGAAACTTTAAATAGCAGAGATGTTGCTTGCCATAGGTCTAGAGACTAGGTCAGAATTACAACTGTTAGTAATGAGGAGAGGGAGCATCTCCCGCTGATCCATTGAGCAGAATGAGAAACAGACTGTGGAATTATTCATTACAGGCGACTGCAGCATCATCACTTCTCACACTTGCCTTGTTTATTTCTGAATTTACAATTTCAGCCAATTTTACACCAGATTACCGCAATGTCAGGCTGCCACTTTTCTCCCTGTGGACTATTTTCATAATTTTCCTCACTCTCCAAAATGGTTTAAAAAAAAGTTTAAAAAAAAAATTAAAAAAAAGAGGGGGGGGCTTCAAGGCAGTTTGTTTCTCTGCTTTGAGCTCCCTTGGTTCCTTGTTGCCTTGTAAGGACTGAAAACAACTCTGAACTTTTTTTAGGGGGGAATTTTAATAAGCGCATACGGTCACGCTGCAGGTAATTAGCCGGGGGATGAAGAGGAGCTGCCGGCTTGGATTCGGTTCCCATTTGAACTGCTGTTGTGTTGTACAGCTTGAGAGGGCTGTGTTGAAAGCGAGAGCCCCTAGCCAGCCTTTGGGGAGAGAAGCCCGGCACATTGAAAAGCTCCATGTTCTCAAACTCCAACAGAAAACCTCATAGCATCAAATAGCATTTCATATCCATTTGTTTCATTTCTCTTCTATGGGGACGACCCCCCCTCCACCCCCACCCTTCCTGGTCCCATCGCTCTCCTGTTTCTTCCTGGTCCCACACAAAAATCAGGGCTATTCCCACATTGTCCCGCTCAGTCTTTGCTCACTCAATACAGTGCTTTTTGGGTAGAATGCCTCAACAACAACCATGCGTATTCCTCAGAGCTGGGTCTGACATTTCTTCAGAATCACAAATGGACTCAACATAAAAACTATTTTGTACGTTCTTTTCACTGTCTTCTGGATGGGGACAAGCTCATTTGGGTTTTTCTTCTGACAATCAGAACAAAGACCAAATACTGTCATAATGAGTGCATGAAACAGCACAGTCATTTGACATTTTGATTGGCATTCCAATGAGATCCATGAACCATTGTTACTTCATTTCATAATGACATCAATCAGACTTTGGGTTTTGCCTAAATATGTTTTTTCATTCATGTTGAAGATTTGAAACGACAGTAATCACACTGGAAATCCAATTTAATCTAGGACATTGCTACTCAGGGCTCCAGCGTGCGACCTATTAGGTCGCATATGCGACTTAATTTCTTAAGGTGCGAGTTAAAATTTAATGTGGTCGCTCCGGTGCTACTACTTGCGGGAGGACGAGTGGGGAAAAAAAAGGTAGCCTAGTTTTTATTTTATTTTAAATAGCTTCCGTTACAAAGTAAAAAAATAAATATATGGACTTGCACTGCGTCTGCATGGGTTGTCAGTCAAAAATACGCCGCCGCCGCCGCCTCTCTCTCTCTCTCTCCCTCTCCCTTCACACACGCACAGCAGCAGGCAGGTACACTCCCTCTCCCCCTCACCGCTACGTGTGCACAGGGCTGGTCGCTACAATGTTGTAGTCTTATTATTATTAACCATTATCCGCAGCTAGCTGACGTTAACTTTATCAGGCATGTCCATACGTTTACGGTGACCAAACGTCCTGTTTGCCCAGACATGTCCACATTTCACGTCCTGTCCGAGGCGTGTTTTTTTTTTTCCTAAATGAAATCATCGGCGGTGTTGATTGTTTTTAACGGGACCGCTGACCGGCGCGGCCCGACTTCATTCTCGGTACCGGCCCGTTGAGTTAAATGTAGGAGCCCATTGTTGATCCATGGTCATCTAGGAGCTCAGAGGAACAGACAAGAAGCGCACTGCTTCAGAGCAGTTACAGTAAAGACGTGTGTGTGTGTGTGTGTGTGTGTGTGTGTGTGTGTGTGTGTGTGTGTGTGTGTGTGTGTGTGTGTGTGTGTGTGTGTGTGTGTGTGTGTGTGTGTGTGTGTGTGTGAGTGAAAGAGAGAGAGAGACTACAGTAAAATACCCCCCCTCCTTGAGAGCAGACAGGAAAGACAGTAAAGAAGCAGGTGTGTGTGAGTGAGGGAGGGAGAGAGATTTTTATTATTATTATATTTTTTTATCCCTGTGGTATTGAAAATGGTATCGAGTATTGAATATTTTCCCGAATATCGATATTGAGTTGAAATCCTGATCATGATCGTGACAACCTTAGTGCCAGTAACTGTCCATCTGATTACCTGGACAACTGCAGTGTCAGAAGGTCAGAATAGAGAAGTTGGTGCCACGAGCTAAAAGATGATGGAGACCAGTGTATCGATAGAGAAGGGACGGATTTGGAACACAAAGACATGCACGCAGAATGTGAGACCAATCCCTGGCCACTATACCCCCTCACCCGAAAGAAGTAACTAAGTAACTTTTACTCTGAGTACATTTTAAATGAGTTTACTTTTACTTGAGTAGATTTTTATACCAGTAGGCCTACTTTTACTTTTACTTGAGTACAATTTCATCAAGGTAACAGATTTTTTTGTACTCTTTCCATCACTGTGGTCTATAGTTGATTATTTTAGCATTCTTACCTCATCAACAGCCCACTCTACTGCAGCCTCTTTAAACATGCCACTCTGTGTATTAGGTCACGTATTAATAACAGAAAAATATGGTGCTACCTAATTTGTTTTGGTGCTACTAAATGAAAAGCTAGGTGGCACCGGTGCTACCTGTGAAAAAGTTAGTCTGGAGCCCTGTTGTTACTGTAGAGTAACAAAATATATAAGATACACAATATCACTGACATAAAGCATGATCAATTACTTAATTGGAGCCCACTGAGACGATCACTTCAAAGTACACAGAGCTCTGCAAACCCTACCAGATGAATTTCCAATCTAAATCAAGCTTTTAACTTCCAACAGTGTCCACAAGGTGGTTTAAAAAAAATACCAGATATATCATCGAATAACTGCATAGGAAGTGGTAACTGTAGCAAAAGGCTAACAGTCTCATAAAAAGATTCAGGCAGTCAGGCTTTCATACATTATAAGGAGCCAATCTTGTCAACTTTGGATGAGGGGCAGCGCTAAAACCCAAAACCTCATCAGTACAGAGAGCCACGAACACTGAATCAGTAACAAGCTGGTCTCAGACTTCTCATCTGAGTGTTATTGGTGGCCAGAGCAAAAAGCCTGATTTTGATTTCTCAATATGAGAGCAAGTAGTTGAGCTTTAGATCAAGTTTTCCTTTATTCATAATAGTTTAAAAATGTCTGCAGAGAAACTTCAATAATATTACAATGTCCTTAAAAATAGTATTCACATTTAAAATACTGATTAGCCCATACATTTTGTTGATTTCCTGTTCCTATTACAGGGCTTCTGCATGAGTTGAGTTTTCTCTGCAGCTGTGGGGTTTTTTTGTCAGGATGAGGTGGTGGTTGTTTCTTGATAAAAGCTTCCATCTTCATTGTCTCTATAATAAAAATTTTACAATGCATCCTCTAAACAGTGAAGACAGCTTCAAGTGGGGAAAGGAATGAAGTTTGAAGCTGATACCCCGTTCAATATCAAACATTGAACTTTTGTAATATCAAGTAATTATACAGTAAATCAATATACAGTCAAGCTGCATAACGTACAGTACAGTTAATGAGAGCTGCTTGTTTCTCTGGAGACACCAAGCCTCTGCCTTTTTTTAGTTCCAGTCCATCATGACGGGTCTACTGCTGTCTGAATCAGGTGCCATCCTACTGTGATACTGGGATCATTTACTGCTGACACGGTCAACCTGACACCCCATGTCTGGCCTGGGGAGCACCTCCAATAAAACCCTCTCCTGCCCCTCGGGGCTGGGAAGTAGTCTGGGAGGGGCTCTCCTGCCTCGCTGTATACACTTCATTGTTTCTGTCACATAATCAGATCAGTAAACTAAACCCCAAGTCGCTGTAGCCAATATCATTTCCCACCACATCTTATATAGGAGCATTAGGCTACAGGAAGTCAGGCTGACCTGCTGAGTCTGTCCATCTGAAGTGGCAACTGATACAATTCAATGATCAAATAAATTGAATTTATACTCTTCTTCAAACTCAATGTACAGTGTTTCCCATGAATTTGGGTCTCTCACAGAAAAAAAAAATGTGATTTTTTTTTTTTTTTTTTTGAAAAAAATTAAAATATATATTTTTTTTTCTTTTTCTCACGTGTGTCTACGTGCGGTGCACCCGCCCCGCACGCGAGAGAGGCAGCAGGTTGAGAGGCTGACTGGCAGAGATGAGAGCTGGTGAAACGCCCCGTCTGTGTATCTACTGTATGTGCAGGCTGAGATCATGGCTAAACACCATGATCTCAGCCTGCACATAGATACACAGACGGGGCGCACGCTATACTGCGCTAATTGCTCAGCTGCAGCGCTATATCGCTCGCCCCCCCACCCGTCGGTCGCGCCATGGTCTCCTGAAATCCTGTGGGAAACACTGATGTACTTCAGGCTTTGTCTTAATAACTTCAAATTTATCCTACTATGGGACTAATATTGGACTACTTTATCTTGTATTAACTTATGACTGATGTATGTCAGAGACTGCAAAGCCAGTGTGAACATTTCTGCAGAAGCCGGAATAGTGTTGTCACGATACCAACATTTTGGTACCGGTATCGTACCAACATGTTTTTCGATACTTTTCGGCACTTTTCCAAATAAAAAGAGAACACAAAAAATGTCATTATTAACTTTATTTTAATAGAAAATCTTAGAACTATAACATATGTATCAGTACTGAACTCTTCCTAAATTAAATCATTAGTGGTCTGTTTAAAAATGATTATCAACTGCTTTATTTGAGGTCTGAAAACACTGCATTTTTTTTGTTATTTTGACAAGTTGTAATTTTTGGGAGAAATTGTTCTCAGTAGTTTATAGAATGAAACACAAACGTTCATTTTATACAAACACACACCTATTGTTTCCCATATGCAGCGCCACAGAATCAAGACCAAGCCACAAATTGATTCTGCTTTTTTTTCCCTGTCCATGGGCCATCAACGCAATATCGTTCCGTTAATTCATCTCCGCGTAGCACTGTTCACTCACTCACAGAGAGACAGAGAGCATGCCTGTGATCCGCGGTAAAAACGAAACTTATCAACCAGCAGTGTTTGCATTAATTAACGAGTCTGTGGCGGTCGTCTCTCTCGCGCGCGCTGGTGCACAGACACACAGACACACGGGCACATGGACAGGTGGCGCTGTAACGGTAATAAAAAAAGCACCTTGCTTCGTTTGTGACTTGCTCACTCGCTCGCCTCGGCTCAAATTACAATGTGGCAACTTCACGCGGCAAAGTCACCGGTGCCGGCGGCGCAAAATGAAAGTACCGGTCCCATCTAAGTGCAGTATGGTACCGTTTTAAATGCGTCAGTACCCCGGTACCACTCTAGTACCGGTATACCGAACAACCCTAAGCCGGATTATGATTCCCATCCGTCCTTAATTTTTTAACACATAATGTACAGGTGTCAGTCGAAGCTGTGTGAAACTGTATCAAAAACAAAACAACCCGTGTTCTTCTGAGGGTCTCTGGGCTATAATTGACAGGTTTAAGATTCACCTCGAACACCTGAAGTCCAGAAAAAAGGTCTGACGCTACACATGCCATGTACAGACCCAAACCAACACAGAATGTCTTCTAATAGGTAATGTGTACATCTAAAGCTAAACACCTTTGAGAGACAATGTGGTAAAGGGTGATATGATCCTCTGTTACCATGACCACACAAACTTATATTGACTTCCAGCAATCCAGCATTCACCAGAGCACTGTATTAATCCACCACTGACAATACTCAATGACACCATTCTCCTCTGTTTTGGACAGATAAACATCATTACTGAGGCCAAGGGAAGATCTTGATACAGTTCAAATGTTGATAAACTACAATTAGCATGTGGATAATAAGAACTCCACAGACAACAAGAACTGTGAAAGTATCAAAGTGCTCAGGTTACAGAAACTCACACAGCCATAAAACAAGCAGTCATGTAGCTTTTGTAACACCAAGTCACAACAAAGCAGTCACTGTCCTCTACCATGACCCAAGCCCCACCCACATGGACCAACCATGAAACCTCACATTAAACACACATCAAGCAATTGTGATGTGATGCCATATATGTTCACCATTACTAGTAGGATTTTAGCTACAAAAAAACGTTGTGGACCAAAAGTGGCAGGCAGCATTTCTCTTTACCGCATGGTTGAAATGCAGCATTACCTGGTGTGTGATTTCCAAGCCAATTTTTTTTCCCAGTGATACAAGCAATAGCTAACAAAAAAGTCTTAATTTCCTGTTTAATGTTTTTGATGAATGTCTGACTGAAATGTGGCTGAAAACAGGAAGGACGTCACTGACAGACTGAAGTATTTGCACTGAGATGAGGGGAAGCAAGTTTTGGGGTGGGTGAGGAAAAATTATTTCTGTAGCACCCCCCCCCCCTTACTTTAAAGAAATACTAAATAGACACATATGCACACGCACATACACACAGTGCAGCCTTGTTACCACATACTGGGAACTGGTGTAGCTATCTAAGGGTTAGAGCCAGGGGACAAGGCAGAGGGGAGATGGCAAGACAGAAAAGAGGAGCTGAGGATGAAGGGGGGAGGAGGAGAGGGGGAGAGGGAACTGTCAGCTGGTTCTGCATGGCTGCGTTTAAGTCGTATTGAGGCAAGGCCAGGCTGAGCAGCGCCCCAACAGTCACACACAAACACACACGTCATTACAAAGACACACAAACCCGTGTGCACTTCAATGTGACTCCGACACAAATCTGAAATATTTCTTACCACGAAGGGTTTGTCACTTATTAATCTCCAGTGTTCACGGCTCAGACAGTAGCAGTGACCAAATGTGAAAGGACGTGGAGACTGACCTCTGGCCTGCCCAAAACCTCTGTCTGGATACACACAAACACACATGGAAAACACACACCTCTAGCCCACTTGACATGCTCAGCTGAAAGTTGAGTGTCAACTCTGTCACTGTGTACAACTCCAGATCGCTTTCTATTATCCAACTGTGTGTGTGTGTGTGTGTGTGTGTGTGTGTGTGTGTGTGTGTGTGTGTGTGTGTGTGTGTGTGTGTGTGTGTGTAAGACAGTGAGAGATGGATAAATGTGAAGCAAGGAGAGGCTTAATACAAGTGCACAGAGTGTGTGATGAGAGAAGGAAAGAAGAGAAAGTAGTGAGGGATTGGAAGAGGAGCACAGATGTAGTTGGGGGGTGGGGGGTCAGGGATGGAGGACGATAAGAGGCCCCACTGGGTGTCATCCCTCCATCTTACAGCACAGATTGATGGAGGGGGGGTTAAGTCTGATGGATGACCCAGAGGTCACAGCAGATTGTGACTCATTTTCCTGACCCAGCGTGAGATCTCACACAGAGGGCTGACCTGAGGAGAAGCGTGTGCACTCTCACACACCTTACAGTGGACTGTCAGGCTACATGCAGACCTCAGTCCATTGTGAAAAAAAGAGGTTGATGAGGTTGTTTTTCTCTTGATAAATTCAAAAGCTGATCATTAACTATATTGTTTTAACATTTGAAAATCTCCCCATGACACCACTATTCTGAGAACAATCACGGCAACTTCAGTTCAGAATAATATTAATATTTGAGTTTTCTGCTCAGCTGTACTGTATACAGATATCTAAAATTATATCACATCAGGGACCTCTCTTTATTTACTAGTAAAGGCATTTATGTTTTTGTGGTATTATAGATTGAGGTAATGTAGATTATTATGGCCCATTAAAAACAGAATATGTATTATAAAATAATCTCTACATTAAGTATTTGCCCTCAGAGACTTCATGTCTCAAATGTGGAGAAGAATATTTCCCTCATTCTCAGAGTTTTGAATCAGTCTTTTGACATTTCAAGCTCATTCATGACAAGATAATGTTGAATACAATAGTAGTAAGTAAAGGAAAACGTATATCTTTGCTGGTTTCTGTCCAGCATGGATGTAGCTTGAACCGAAAATACACCTGCGCCCATCTGGACTCGTGTGCTGGTCTTAAAATGAACCGTGGTCAGGATCACTGTTGGTCCGTCAGGATCCTGTGGTGGCAGAAAGCAACTAACTAACAAAAAACTGATTTTTAGTCAGTGGCACATTATTTCACAGTTAATCTAAGGCCACATTATCAAGAAAGTAATATGCTTCTACACAGAAACGTGCACAATGCACTGAACTGCTAACACACACACACACACACAACTGGAGCAGTGGAAATCACAGGCAATGTGGGTTTCTTACAAAAAACTTAAAGCTTGAAACTTTGGGCCCTCATTCCATTTTCCCCTGGGAATGGGGGAAATGGGGGGAAAAGGGATAGTCACTGAGGGAGTGGCAGAGAGAGGGAGAGAAAGGAGAAAGAGAGGGAGAGTGCTGCAAGCCATAAACAGCTGTTTCTGTCTGCCTCCCCAGCTCTGACAGTGATCATTTTTCTCTGTACAGAGGCGTTCTTTCTTATTATGTTATAATAGCAATCTGCCTTGCACCTGGTTTTTAAAGAGAGTGGGAGATAACTCTGGTTTAATGCATGCTACACCTAAAACACTCCTATGATTAATTAAGAGTATAAGTACGACCCTATATGCACCTGGCACTGACCATTTGTTCTGCTGTTAAAATAGTAAAAGTGCATTTGGATGTGGCCTAAATGCACTTCCTCCATTTGTTTTAGACTGAACTTAAGTCAAAACAGAGCTCTGTTTGATTCCATTTACAGTGATGCTGCTGAACTAAATAAATACTAGACTGTGTCCATCACCTGCACCACTCATCCATGCAGGGTCATGGGGGGACTGGGGTTAATACTAGCTGACAAAGGGTGAGGGTGAGGGTTCACCCTGGACATGTCACCAGTCTATCACAACGCCTCATATCAGATTCACACTTATAGGCAATTTTGTGTCACCAATCACCCAAATGTGCATGTCTTTGGACTGTGGGAGGAAGATGGACTCTCTCAACTCTCTGAATTTATAGCAAAATAAATTTTTCATCACAGTTAGTACTGAGCAGCTTCTTCATTCTAGCCATTACTACTCCAAATATTGAACAACAGTCAATTTGGCCACTGCCCCACAATCAGCCAACTCGGTGAACTTGGCTACGTACGTCAATATGATCAGCCGAGGGCACACAACTCAACTCACAAGTCAGCCTCTTGTCAATAGTGGATGAATGGGTGGTGTATCTATAGGCTGCAATATGACTGAGGAAGGAAAAACCCTGATTTGAATAGTTTCTGTAAAAGCTTAGAAAAGCTTAGAAATTTCACTTCAGGTTTTGGCTTTAGCAATGGTTGACAGTGTTCTTGTTTTGTTGCATGGCTAGAAAGACAGGATATTTCATATGCTACCAAACATGCTGTTCAGACCACCGCTACTCAGGTCTGTTTTCGAACTATGTGTTGTTTACATACTCTGAGGCATTAACTGCTGACCTTTTGTAAATGGTGGAACACGCTCAGCGACCTTCTCTTACAGAAACAGTCTGATCCCACTACCAGAGGCAGATATAAAACCTGAGCAAACATATGCTTTCCCTCTTCAGCACAGTGCACCCAGCTGTAAACATGAAGAGTGAGTATCAGCACAGTGACCCATCTGCCACAGTGTTCACTGTGAGAATGTCTGAGACAGCCAGTGACAGCTCCAGAGACGTTCCTCCTCGCTTTACCTGTCTCTGCAGTCACTGGGCGTTGGGAATTCACCGGCCTGCCTGCTGTTAATTTGAGGCCCTCCACTTATCTGTCAGTCATTGATGCTGCACTCTGCGCTCCACAATATCTCTGCCACGCTGCTCATCATCATCATCATCATCATCATCATCATCACATCCATTCACATCGTCGCCATTATACCTTTTAGCACGTCTCGTTAAAGTCCTGTCTCTTTAAAGTTACCTATTGATTTCTCTCACTGCCTTTAGCCCACACGCGTTATCCGTTACCTGGCTAAAAGAGGAAGCCTGTGCTGGGGAAGTTTACCTGTCAGTGAAAACCATTTGATCATTAACTGTAATTGGTGCTAAGCCTGCAGTCCTTGCCAAGATGAAAAAATAAAACCTTCCTTCACTGCTGCCTGTGACCACAATACTCATTATTACACATATAGGCCTACACACACATAGAACAAAGCAGCCGTGATTTACATGGCACATAGTGTGTGCAAGTAGCCTATGCAAAATGCATTGTAAAGCTATACTGTAGCTTCCAAGATGATGTTCTCATACAAAAAGAGGCTCTTCAACAGGAAGTGACGTGAAAAACACTATTAATATTCATGCTCAAATCTATAAAGTCATCAATCACACAAAAAGATCTTAGTTTCTTCGTGCTAAAACAACCATTTGATTAGGGTCTCATTATAATGAAATGAGTTGAACTCATGCCTCAGTGACTCCTCCAGCCACACCTCTTGGCTGTTGCCTTAAATATTTCTACAGTTTCAATAATATTGATGTTGCCACTCCCTCCTGCTTCTGTTCATCTAATTAAGTAAGCATACAGTGAAGCTGTTACTCCTCTCATTTACGAATAGGAAAATTAATCCTCAATCACCATTCCCCTTTATTAACTCAATTAGCTGCAGTATCAAGTTAATTCATTTGCAGATCCCAGTGTAGTCACAGCAGGCCAACAACAAAAACAAAAACAAGGCGTACAGGTCTAGTCTGAGCTCAGATGGGCTCCGTTAGACCTATATCTAGTGAAGAAACAAGAACATGTGTTTTAGCTCTGCTTTTCTTCACACTGACAGCTAACCAGGAATACACACCAGGTCATACAGTCTGATGAATGGTCGAAGCTCCTCACATCTCCCGCTGCTAGAATCAGTTTGCTAATCTCCTACAACAGTTAGGCTGCTCCACCTGACTTAATCAACTCAGATGGAACATAATGAGGAACAGAAAATCTTGATATGCATATGCAAAACATGGACTGTCAACACATTTCATCTGTTTTCACATCACTTCCAATCTTGCAAAACAAACCTGCTCGATGTTTCAGATAGTGACTGTCACCTGGCTGGGTTAGGCTAGGTTTACCTCCAGAGGCTAAGGTAGTTTAGCTCACTAACCACCTTCACTAAAGCTATACCCAGAGGCCAGACAGATGCCTACAGGTCTTTCAGTGTTGTACTGACGTGCAGGTGAGACCTGGGTGAGTGTGGTTACCTTTCCTAACTTCAGGTAGGGTTGTGAGTTTGAACTCACCCAGCCTGGCTAGTCGCCTGCCTCTAAGATGTTGGTTCCGACCCGAGTCCGACGGTCTCCTTCGACGCCCGTCCGTCCAGTTGGCCGGTTACCGCGGCCAGCACTTAGTTTGTTTGTTTGTTTTCCCATAAACATAACGAGTGTTGCTGTGGAAGTTGACAGTTTTCAGTCCTCATTGAGTCCACACGTCGGCATCCCGGTGAAACGTCTCTCCGCGCATTTTTCCCCTGCACCTGCCAGGTGGAGTCTCCCGCCGTCACACCCAGTCACGCCCAGCTGCCACCAATTTGGGTTGATGAGGCCCAAACGCCCCCTCTCACGTGCACACAGTGTGCCCCGAACGCCCCCTGTCACGTGCACACAGTGTGCCCCGAATGCCCCCTGTCACGTGCACAACTGTCTCAACTGCATGCACGTGAGAGGGGGCGTTCGGACAGGTTCTACAGGTGTGTGCCACACGCAAGTAGAATACGAACCTGTCACTTAAAGGGATAGTTCAACATTTTTGACAAATTGGCCCATTGCCATAATCATATAATGTATAGAGAATGTGGAGTTACGTTACGCAGTGGGACGTTGGGCGCCATCTTTGGAGGATCGCGGATGTAAACACTTGCTCGTCTCCCTAAAAAAAGTTCCCCAAAGTAATCATGGTGGGACAGTACTGCTGTGTAAAAAAAAAATGCCACAGTAGTATATGCACTAATACCAACAACGAGATAGTTCACGATGTCTGGATAAGTCAGTGGAGGGAGTAAATCTGGGTCTTGAATCCAGTTCCCACTCTCTGTTTACGTTTGCGTTCCTTCAAAGATGGCACCGACGTCCCACAACGCAAAGCGGGGTGACGTCAGCTTCACATTCTCTACAGGTTCTTTACCTTTATTTGTCGGTGTAAGCTATTTTTAGAAGGGCAGAGTGGTGGCAGGCTGCTCAGAGCTACGGAGGCCAATGGGATTTCTTGGTTTCCCTCATCAAACTCATCAAATACACAATCCAACAACACCAAAACGCTCTGGTGGACAAGTTGTGACCTGCACATTCACCACGCTATGAGATAGTAGAACGTTACGAAACGGAGCCGTTTTCAAGGTAAATACAGAGACTGCCTGCTGAAAAACTGTCCCCGAATGCAACTCGCATCAGCGGTTTTGCATGAATTTACCTCTAAAACGACGTTCCGTTATTATCTCATAGCGTGGTGAATGTGCAGGTCACAACTTGTCTACCAGAGCGTTTTGGAGTTTTTGGATTGTGTAGGCCAGGGGTTTTCAAAGTGTGAGGCGCGCCTCCCTTGGGGGGCGCCAGAGAGTTTGAGGGGAGGCGCGACATGAGAAAAAGGAAAAAAAAAGAAAAACTGAAAACATTCAAACAAAAGATGAGTTACATGTCACTTGCACATAGGGCTAAATGATTAATGTTTTTGCAGTAGTCTATAATTTGCAATTACACTGCGATATGATAAAACACGATCTTGTTGTAACACACAGGCTGCGATTATGCTCAACTGGTGTGTCAGGGAGCAACACACAGTCTCACTCCCGACGCGTCATAAACTGACGCTTGGTCAGTCGCGTTGTGCACTGACGCCCAAGCTGCCCCGATGCAATCCCCTCCGCGGCGATATGTGATGCTCAGAGCGAGTGATCAGAGAGACTGTGTTGCAGGGAGAGCGGAGCTCAGCTGGCTTCGGCTGAATGTAGCACTAGTACGTCGGCTGTTCTGGTTAGAAAAAGAGGAGCGTCAGGTGCTGCGCAGCATCAGGTAGCTATAACTTAATATGAACGCAGCTCAAAGCGACCCGGTGCCTCTCACAGTGACCAAGCTCAGATAAATACATTGGATCAGCTGTATACCGCGTGTCCTCCCCATAGACTGTAAAAAGAAGGTCCTCCCGCATAAAGCCACAATATAGGCTACCGCTCCTAAAAAAAAAAAAAAAAGCTGCACGTCGCAGCGGAGTTGTAAACAGCGGAGGTTTCCTCTACTACAGCTGACCAGCTGACATGTGGTCAAGACGTCCAGAGACCTGTCACAGTGTCACCTGTGCATTGATATAAACTTCAACCTCAGACTGTCTGCTTCCCAGATGATCACACAGGGAGAGCATGAAGCTGCTTGTGTGATGAGTTTGTTACAGTTCTATATCAATGTTTAGGTTTATTAGTCAGTGCTTTATGTTGTCATGATAATTAGGCTAATATATGCGTTTAATGAATCAAATATTGTTTCGGTCATAGTAACTGATAATAAATAGGCTGTTTAATTCTCTCTCTCTCTTTTTTTTTTTTTGAGGGGGGGGGGGGCGCCCAGCTGTTTATTTTTCATTAAGGGGGGCTCACTCTCTCACACTTTGAAAACCCCTGGTGTAGGCCTATTTGATGAGTTTGATGAGGGAAACCAAGAAATCCCATGAGCCTCCTTAGTAGCTCTGAGCAGCCTGCCGCTCTGCTCCGCCGTTCTAAAAATAGCTTACACCGACAAATAAAGGTAACGAACCTACTGCTATGACTATAGCGATTATGGCAATGGGCCAATTTGCCAAAATGTTGAACAATCCCTTTAACCCAGGCTACACTTATACTGATTCATAAGTCACGTTTGGACACTCTGGGTAAAGTTAGAAAAAGAATCTCAGTCAAACCACTTCTCAACAAATTGTTACAGTAGCCTAATAGTCTACTTCATCATGGCAGCATTTAGCCTATGGTGACTTTTCAGAACTTGAAAGTGTGGGTTTAATCAGATAGGCTAACAACCACAGTTTCCCACTATCTCTGAGCTACACTGGCTCATCATCACTATGACAGCTTGACACATTGACCTTTAGCCAATCACTCATAAGCTGTCAAACGCCACAAGTGTTTTCTCTGTCTGCTGTCATTTCAACACAATAAGATTTTGTGACCCACCTCTACCCCTACACCACCTCACCTGTGGGTTATTGACCATCTCCAAATCGAACCTTCCTATTACAAATATCCCTCTAATGTCCACCCATCACTGCCACCGGTGTCTTGGCTGCATGTTCCTTGTACTAGCAGCTACCCAAAGTCCATTTGAGATTCTCCTCTTTTAGTTGAAATATGATTGATTACACACAAAAGATATGGTTCAAATCTTTGTCCTAAACAAAATAAAATAAAAAATAAAATAAAAACTTTGAGAGAAGAGCCTTGGCAACCATCACTCCTGTCCTTAGTTAAAGACGAATATGACTTCAACCAATAAACAGATGTTGTCCACTTTCTCCTCATGTTTAATGATAAAAACAAACGAACTAGAGATCAATACCCAGCCCTAGTTGGCCTGTGGTTGACTCTTGGAGGATGAGTGGGTAGCCTACCAGTTCAAATCCCTTTACTAATTCGTGTTTATAATAAGTCACAAAAACATGTGTAATCACTACATTTGTGTTTGTCTTTTCATTAGTAGGGAGAACTGATATTTTTTGTCCTTGCAGCCACAAGTCACTCTCATAAAGCCATAAAGTCATCTGCTGCTGCCCTTGAATTTACGGCAAGTAAGTTTTTGAGAGTTGTTTATGCCAGAATGTTATAATTGCCTGTGTTCTTTGGATATCTTTTTTTTTTTTTTGGATTAATGTCTTTGTTTATTTTATTATTTTATATTTGTATTTGATTACTGTAATTAGGTACCTTGGTCATAAAGTTAGTTTGAATAGCTCTGATTCACCTCAGGCTACTTGTCTTGAATGCTTGAATGCAGAATGAAGTCTGAATGAGTGTACACTGATTCATCATAGATGTACAGGTGTGTTTTTTTCCAGTCATTTCCTGGATGTTTACTGTGAGAGGTTTGTTTATTATAAGAAATAAATTACTGAATTCTCTGAGACCTCTTTGCTGATGTCAAGGAACGTCTTTGAATGAAACAGTTCCATTTAGCGTCAAATAAATATTCATTCATTGCTGGAGACTTTATTCTCAATGCGCTGAACTCGGTGCTTGGCAGTAAATAAATTTTACATTATTGCATTATGAGCTGACCTGCTGTGCACTGACTAAAAGTTACTCCAGCAGTACACATGAATTAATGAAATTAAAGCGTATCAATTAAATACTGTTGCTATGGATGTGGTGCTGATTTACACACCAACCTCCATTGCACATAAATAATCCACACGCAGCAGAAGAAACTTCAGGCAGTTTGCTAATCTACCTCGCCGCACCCCTCAGCACCCCCCCCCCCCCTCTCCTTCCTGTCCTGTCAGCAAAAGTCCCTCTCCAGAATGGATAGGGTTCATTTTTTGGTGGCCATGCATGAATATGTTGAGTGGCTACCATGCTGTTTCAGTGGTATTGAGGATGCTTTTTAAGGGGGTTTTAATTTCACAGTACATTAAGTCTTATACAATGCAGGGCTTTTGGCAAACAGTTTGCGAAATGCCCCCCTCTGTAAACTATCATGCGACTATAGATAAGGAAGCTCACATAAAATAAAAAAACAGAACTTTTTGCTTTCTGCTTGAACACATTTCTCCATGTAGCTACATTTCCTCCTTTCATTTGTCCAATTTCTAAACATATTTTTAGTTTGCCTTTGCATCAGTAATGTTCATGTTGTGTTTGAAGGCAGATTCTCCTCATCTACCCATCCTTCACTCTGCTCATCCTTTCCTTCTTTCAGTATTCTTGTACAAAACCTTTTTTACCTGTTGGATCCGTGACTTTCGTCCAAGGTTCTCATTCAGCCTCATATTGACTGTAGATTTCCCATGAAGCACTTCCCATCCATTTCAAAATGTCCCCTTTTATGCCACCCTCTGCTTCACTTTGATGGGATGTTATCTATTTACAAAGGTTTTCTTTTTCTTTTTTTGGTCCAATCTACTCAGCGAAAATTTTACAATATTCAAAGTTTCTTCACACGCACACAGCAAAAAATGTTTCTATTTCAGCCAAACATATAAATAAATAAATATACACAAACTTGTACAAGGGAAAACACACACACACACACATTCAATACATATGCAAATACACCTGAGGACCTGGTCCAAGCTGTGGCTCCGGTCTCAGAAGAGGTTCAATACAGGTCTCCATGACAACTCTGCCAACTCAGCACTGCCTCTGGGCTCATTCGCACTCTTCTGTCACCTTCACACAAACTCGCGCACACTGACACACACTTGCACCTGACCACTGCCTATAGCAGCTGTATGTACTGTATGTGTATGTGTGTGTGTGTCCCTCTGATTCAGGAGTACTAGACCAGAGGCCCCGGGGCCGCACTGAGTCCCATGCATGACTCAACATGAGAGCGTGACACAGGTTTTGACCGATATGGCTGTGAGACTGATATTTTTTGACTTAATCTGCATATACTGCAGAACATTAATAGATTACAGCCCACAACCTACATCGTAATTACCCCAGAGTTGCTGTGTAATCTTTTGTACAGTGTACCAGTGCAAAAAGTGCCAATCTAAGTTCAATGCAACAAGATGTTTATAGCATAAAGGGGACAGCATTTCTGGATGTAAATGCAATAATTACTGAACTACAAAATATTACAGGATACAGGCAGAAGATAAGACTGAGCAATACTCTGGATGTGTGGATGCACCAATGACTTCTGCATCGCTTAATAATTTTGATGTGATATAATCATTATTATCATTAACCTTTATTTAACCAGGCAGAAATTGCTAAGAAAAGATTCTTATTTAGGCAATGGTCTGGTACAAATGATCAGGAAACAGACAAATTAATTGTTATCTGCTTTTATACTGTTGAGTTATGTAAAATAAGAGCATACAACATCCAACAAGAGCAAAGGTCTGGGGGGAAATGCGTTGTCATGGATACTCTCATCGCTGTTGTTTACCTCACCAGCAAACTTCATTACAGAAGACTGGTTTATGGCCTTGTGGCTCCGCCTGCCATCTAGATGTCACTCACTTGTGTAACCACGTGTTGAAGATTGTATAGTTGAAATCTTTTCTCTGCAAAATGTGTTAGACCAGCACTCCATCTTTATTCAGCTCTGTGTGCAGCTTACTTTCATCCTAGGACATAAATAAACATATAGCAAGATAAAACAAAAAGAGGTATGAATCACAACACTCTTATACAGTATGCTTTTCTGACAGCAAACTGTGCAGTTAATTCACCGTGCAACTAAATGTGCCACATCATATACTGCACCTACACTCCTCTGTAACCACACAGAACAGTATGACAACAGTTTGTTTCACTTTAACGTACTTCAAAATAAGGAAGAATGAACTGCATTAACTGCACAGTTTGCTACCAGAGGAGGAAAGTAACCATATTATTCCTAGCTGGTGTTTTATCCTGCTATACTTGTATTGATTTCCTGGTCACACACACAGTAGTAACAGAATAGATACAGTAGTTAACACCTGAACTATTACCACCTTATTCTGTAAGTAAATGTTTTCAAGTGAAAAATGATTGTAGTTTTATTGTGTTCTTCACAATGGCAAAGTGCAAGCAAATGGAGAGAAATCTCTCTTCCTCTTTCTGTGTGTGTGTGTACGCAGGTATGCCATGTATAGGAGTGTGTATAACAGCTGTGGCAGGATAAATGAAAGCATTTACAGCAGTAACAAGCCATGTAAAGAACCTAGGAGAAATGTCACAGTCACATACTCACCAGCACCATGGCTATCTACCACAAACACACACACACACACACAAAGGAGAGAGCAAGTGAGAGCGAGAGTAATTCACCTCACACACGCATACATTAATACACGCATGCTCATACATATAGATCCATTCAGGAACACTGCCACCTTGACCCCATGTGCTCTAATATGTTTGCTTCACTGTTACAGGATCGACGTGTGTAATGATACTGTCTGCAGTATAAATCTGAGTGCTTCACCTCTGATGTTATGTATGATGCAGGCTGACTGATTAGAGTTTCACTGTGGAATCCATCAGAATCACTGAGAACCACAAACTTACTTAAAACCACAGCTGTTGACTTGTGTTGGCAGATTTTCCAAAAAGGAAGCTTTTTCATTTTCATTTTCATTTTCTGTGTCTGTATACAGTATATTGATTAATGTACTGCAGTTTTATCCCTGGGTACTGTGGTTAATCCACAGTTTAAAAGCAGGTCATAAAAATTAACACTCTGATAAACAAGTAGGTTGCAGGTGGGTGAAATGTACTGTATCTATCAGAAAAAATATTAATTTGATTCTCTAAAATGTGAACGTAGTTGAAGTTTTTCATTAGGCATGAGTTACACTTTTGAACTCATTATGATTTATTATTTATCTTGGGCAGCGGCCAAATGTTACTATGAGCTTTTTGAAAACTTTTTATGTCGAGGGAGCAGCAGTGGCATATTTTCGTCTGGATTCATTGATAATGTCAGACTGTGTTCACAAATATCTGATGCCAACAAAAAATGGCAATTTACAGAGGTTATTCATTACATACATGATCATTAAAAACTAGCCTCTCCAGTGAAATGCGTTTCCATATTATCATGGCTAATATCCTATTGAGAAATAATGGTAATTGGAGTAGTGGGCTTCTAAATAGACCCAACTGGTTTGGGTGGGTGGATGAATAATGTGCACATGCAGATGTGGATCATATCATACATATTTATATATAAAAATATAGATGTGGATGTGTATATAAAACCTGAAAATTGGGATGGTAGGAGCTGCTTTTCTGAATAACATCCTCAAAAAGTCCAAGTCACACTCTACAAATATGTTTATCATATCTATGTTGAGATTAGACTATGACTCAAGAGTTTAAACACAAATTGTGGCAGGAAGTGCCACAAGCTGTGGATCACCATCGCTGTTGTAGCTGTTGAAAGTGTTGATTAGCAGCCAAACTACCACCACCTTTCCCACTGCTTTCAGAACACCTGCACACACCTGTCCCTTTCACCTCAGATAGCATCTTTGCTTGCTACATCCTCTGTGCCTCTGTTACAGTTCAAACCTCGGAAATACATGAGAATAAACATAACAACTCAGCCAAATGAATGTTTATCCACAGAATTAAAGAACAAGTCGCCCAACTGAGCAGAAAATCCTGCACCAGCGCCAAGGTTTTTAGGTCGTGGACGGTGCTTATTAAATAAAGTCAAACCAGCACGGTAACACTTTATAATGAGTACACACTATTAAGCATTAGTTAAGCATTAATAAATATTGAATTCATCATTTATAACACATGAATACTCATTAGTATGTAGTTAGTAAACATAGTTATAAATGTTTTACTCATCATTGATAAGCACAGTAGTTATGGATTAGTAAACACTGAATTCATCATTTATAAAGCATGTTTCTGACGTAAATACTCATTAGTAAGTGGTTTACAATCACAGTTGTAAATGTTTTACTCTTCATTAATAAGCTCATCTATATAAATGATGGATTCAGCATTCCCAAGCGCTTGACTCAAAATACGCGTTCAGTATGAATGGTTAGTGAGTGTTAGTAAATGTTTTATAAAATCCTCACAAATTTCATTTCCAATGGATGACTTATAAACAGTTTATTAATGCAGGAATTCATGAATTCAGGCAGTTACAAAAGCACTTACTACTCGTTAATTAAAGTATTTTGTGTGAGTCATCTAAAGTGGGCACTATCTATGCCTTATAGAGCATTTACAAATGAGATATTAAGATTCACAAGGAGAGACACAACACGATTATGGTTCATATTGCAATGTATTTATTGCAACTTGGGAATATTATAAGAGTACCCCCTGGTAAAAAAATAAAACTGATAACCAGCGCATCCAGCGTTTACCATTTGTATTTATAAAACGAGTACTGTGGCGGCCTCCCCCGCGACTCTCTCCCTGCTCTCTCCCTCTCGCGCCACACACACGGCAGATGGACAGGTCGTGTTGTGACGGTAACATGCGAATGCTAGCTATAGTGTTCTGCTATCCGCCCCCCATGGGGGGGGGGTTCCCAGTAGTGAAATGGCACCCGGTACCGCCCCAAGCCGAGCGAGTACTCGGATATCGGCTTTCAGCCCTACAAACAATACGGCATCTACACTGATATCAGTTCACTCCGAACCATAGACTGTATAAAGTTCCGAACATACATCCATGACCCCGAAGCAGTCTTTTGCCCCCTGTTTTTGGTTGCACGCGCACCGGCGGCCGCTGGACGTGTACGTCGACGAGCCTTACACGTCATCAACGTCACAACGCCTGGACGACGCTGGGAGGCGGCAACACTGCAGCCGGTGCAGCCTGGTGCAGCAGCTAAGATGAATGGAGAGTTGGAGACGGAGAACTCTGCCCAGAATCGACGAGTCCGGCGGACGCGGGCCCAGAAGAAAGCCGGTGTGGAGATGGATATCGAAGTCGGCGGTCGTCAGCGGCACTAGTGGTGAGTATGTGTTTGTTGTGTTTGCTGCCACACATGGTCCATGGATGATAGCTAACGTTAGCTTGTCTGCAGCTGAAGGCTTTAGCTCTCGCTCCCTGACGTACTACCGCGACATGTAAACACACATTTCAGGACTGCTTGACATTGTATCATCAGAGCAGCCTCCTTTCATATTTTAATAGAGGGGGGACAATAACTGTGACTCTCATCTGTCAGAATGTGCCTGCTGAAAAGGATAATCATAGCTGAAAATCACAGGTTATTATGTCTGTTCTGATTTTACAAGCCAATGTGTGTGTGTGTGTGTGTGTGTGTGTGTGTGGTGTGTGTATGTGTGTGTGTGTGTGTTTGTGTGTGTAAGTGTGTGACTTAAGTTAAATATCCTTTTTCCCCCCCCTCTTTTCTTATTTTTAAACTGTTGCTAATTTTTCCTTTTTTGTTCTCTAATTTGCAGTCCAAAATCTGGAATCAGGCGTTCCCAGGTATCCCGGTACAAGACCTGTTTGGTTCTGTCTTCAAATTCTTCTCTTCTTCCTTCCCCTTCTTGTTTCTCCTCTGGCCGTTTGCATCCCTTTCCTTTTTATTCTTTCTTGCTTCATCTTTACTAATTTTTTTCTGCTGCTTTCAAAGCGTGTTGGGATGGACCGGTAACACTGCTCCAACCGCTAGAGAGCTGCCCCCAGCAAATATAAGGAACTGACTTAATTTTTTGATACAGAAAAAAACAAATTAAATAGCTACAGAAGATTTTTTTCAAAGAATTATTTGCTGAACTTAAACTTCTGTGATCCACTGTTGGCGTTTTTTTTTATTCTGCCATGCTTTAACCCTTGTTTTACATCAACAGAACAGTTTTACAAATATGTTGGGAAGTTGCAATAAATAATACAATGCAATATGAACTATCCCCTTTGTGTTGTGTCCTCTCCTTGGTCTGTTAAGTATAACCAAGACTTTTATGAGTCTTGAGGCATTGCAGCCTTAATATCTCATTTGTAAATGCTCTCTATAAGGCATAGATAGTGCCCACTTTAGATGAGCTCACACAAAATACTTAATTAACAAGTAGTAAGTGCTTTGTAACTGCCTGAATTCATGAATTCCTGCATTAATAACTGTTTATAAGTCATCCATTGGAAATGAAATTTGTGAGTTTTTATAAATCATTTACTAACACTCACTAACCATTCATACTGAACGCGTAAGAGCGCTTGGAAATGCTGAATCCATCATTTATATAGATGAGCTTATTAATGAAGAGTAAAACATTTACAACTGTGATTGTAAACCACTTACTAATGAGTATTTACGTCAGAAACATGCTTTATAAATGATGAATTCAGTGTTTACTAATCCATAACTACTGTGCTTATCAATGATGAGTAAAACATTTATAACTATGTTTACTAACTACATACTAATGAGTATTCATGTGTTATAAATGATGAATTCAATATTTATTAATGCTTAACTAATGCTTAATAGTGTGTACTCATTATAAAGTGTTACCAAACAATTATATTCAACAGTCAATTCAAATCCTTCACAAACAGAAATATATGGCTATTAAGCATGTTGTACAACACTTAATTAATAATGGAATCTTATGTAGCTATAACACGTCACCACTTAAATCTCCAGTCTCATAAAATATACTCCTGTACCCATATTGTGTGAGCTGCTATGGATCTGTTAGACCTTAGTGTCTGTCTGCCCTGCTGCTGCGTCCAGATGGACATAAAATCACACAGAAAAGTAAAAACACCCTCTAGGACAAGGAGAGATTGTTGATCAGTTGTCTCATGAAATGACTTTGATTGTCCCACTCTCCTATAATGCATAAACTGTCTCTAATATCCATGGCTGCTTGAAACAAGTCAGGTTTCTTACTAAAGGTCTCCAGTGGACCGACCATGTCCAGCACAGAGCGGATCAGTTCACCCTTTCACCCCACACTCTGACCAATAAGATTATTTAAGACAAAATGTGACAGCGAAACATTCCTCCATCTCAGAAAACATGGTATCACCGGTGGATGATCAATGCAAGTAGCCTTCTTAGAATTCTTTCTCATCAAAATAATTGGTAAAACATATGACTGAGCAAAATCAGTCGTAGTTGCAGCCATCCACTGATGGAGCAGCCCTCAGAAGGCAGTTTGTTATTTATTATCTCGCCCAAGGACACTTCAACACATACACAGAAGTGAAGCACCAACCTTCTGATTAGTGGACGACCCAGCTCAGAATGAAGAGCTGTGGCTCCTCAACAACCAGCCCGTGCACAACGTCTACTAGCGCTGAGCTGGCCATACAAGATAGGAGCCCCTGACCACAGCAATAACTGCTGGTTCTACTGGTTTAGACTCCTGTCCTCCATTTTCCACTTTACTTACAGCCTTAATGGGACAGGTTAAAAAACAATGCATCAAACATATTTATCATAAAACTCCCTATTCACTGCACATGCTGTTATTTCCACCATTCACATTATATAAAGAATTTTTAAGATTCTATTCAAATTGTTAACATTAAAACCATATATGCTGCAGCTCCACTGGGCTTGTGAAGCTATGCTGGTCCTGCTATTAAATCTAATTGCAAAGCGTGCGTTGGAAGGGGATTTAGAGGCGTCGACTCCAGGGGGTTTGAGTTATTATTCCAAAACCAGGATAAAGTTCAGGCTGAAGAATGAGATACTGGTATGGAATTGTTGGTCAGCTGTGGGCCGGCCATTATTATACACCCTTGTGTGTTTGAACTCTGTTGAATATTAGTGAATAATTGAATTGTCTATGTGCACTTCTGTTTGCAAACGCTTGCCTGAAATTGCCCCTCGAGGGATGAACAAATTGAAATTGAATTCAACTCGGCATGTGAATGGATCAAGAAACCAGTTCATATTAAATATTTCAGGAATAGATAAGAGTGCACAGTGAATATAAAGACAGCCCTGATTACTAGAACTGTAAGTGTTATCATCAGACTGATCCTGTTCTGGAGCAGGGAAAGGATTTGAGGACAGTGACTGTCTGCCTCTCTGCTGGCACAAAGCCCTCGGAGGGCCTCCCCCCTCCCCGAATCCGGAGCAGCTTTTCAACAGTGGCCCAGTTTAAACCCCCTGTCAATAAGCAAACTCGTTGCCTTTTCTATGGTGATGTGCTTGTGAATAATTAAGACAAAACTTCCAGCAAAAGCAGAAGTGCGTGCTGTTTATACACACATTGGCTGATGGATTTATCAATTATACATCTACCACGCCACATGAACACAGGAAGGAGATGAGGAGCCTTTGCTTGAAATGTCTATTGGGAAAGGAGCATCTGCATGTGAAGCAATAGAGTGTCATTCAAGCAAGGTTAAAATAAGGTAAAGCTTAATCTTCATAACAAGTGTTAGAGCTCATGAGAAGCACAAACTTTGCACCAAATATTCCCAGCGTCCTCTGCTCTGTCTGTGGCATGTCATAGGCCAAGCTGCAGATATTTTTTTTTTCAGCTTTTTGATCAGAGCCAAAAAAGAGAAAGAAAAAAACAGCCACCATGTGTTTTGCAGATCATTAACAAAGTCTTCTGTGGTTTTCAGTCTGCGTCTGGGGAGATGCGATGCCTGCGGCTACATTTGAGCCCAAAACAAGCTGGTGCTTCAGTTTCATTAGCTGAGCAGAGGAGACGCAGAAACACGGTGCCACTAACAATTAGCCTGACACATCCTCGGCTGATCGAGTCTATCACATTGGTTTTGTGTTAATTAGATTTAATGCTGACCTAATCTGAAGCTTGCCACTTAATGACACTAATTCATGCTTTTGGGAAAACTCCCGACCTGACCCAGGAAATAGCACCTGAATCCAGAGGCCAACAGCAGGGGAGTGATTCTTCATTATCTCTGCACCTGTATGTCAGTCTACGTCTCAGGCATGACAAGCTTCATTTCTCGATGATCAGTGTCTGGTGCGCAATATGTATTCAGTTGACCTCTGTTTTATTTTATACAGCCAATACTTACTGTAACATTTAAGATATAATAAAACTTTAAAATAATTACAAGATTTGGGAGGTTTAAGAAATGAATATAGCTTCTTTTCTTTTTTTTTTGTCATTTTCAGTTACACCCATTTACAATTACAGCACTCATGCAGCACCTCTATGAACCATGTCACCTCATTCTAATATAACAGATGTAAAAATATAAAAAGACCTGGAAAATAAATGTGCTATTAGAAAAAGAAGGTCCCCTGAAATATGGATTGACAGGCTGTTAGAAGGAATTATGCTGTTAGAAGGAATTATAAAAATGCATTGTGCAAGTTCAATGCTTCTGCTCTGTATGCATAGAGAAAGTCATATTGGGTATCACATTTATAAAATAATTCTGTGCATAATGCTATGCAATACATTTTAATCATCAATCACTGGTTTTCACTCCAGGGAACAGTATTTGGTGGAGGGAGGCACAGAAGAATTCAGCTATAGGACGTCAATATGTCTGACTGCTCCACCGCTCTGTAGATCTATCACAGAAGAACAACAGTGAAGCTTTGCTGCTCATGGTAACAAAGGAATTTCAGCTGACCATTTTTACACAAGACCATTGTGCACAGTTATGTTTATTTATAGAACTAATCAATATTCATCACATGTGCATCTGTAAACCATCAAGAGCAGTTACATTCCAGTCATCACCATTAAACATCAGACTGTTAATCAATAAACACTGAAAGATTGAATGAGGTAGCACCTGTACCGATGTATCATTTTTGTTTGCACCTCCTCTGCCTGTTCTCTGAGACGTAGAATAGAAATGTAAGCGAACTTCTGTTTTTGACACCTCTGGACTTCTTCTACTGTAATCTCGATAGACAGCTTTTCCAAAGTATTCTCAATGGTCAACAGTTTAAATCCAACTTTTACTGCCATCAGTGTTTAGACAGGAAAAAAAGAACACAGAGCAACAAGCCAACCAGCAGTCTACAGTTGCATAATTTAGATCTCCCCTCTCATCTTATGGTTCTGTTCCACTTCACCACATCATAGCCTACGAAAAAAAAGCCCACTTGTTTGCATACTGTGTTGTGTGTACTTATTCTTTATCTGTTGCATTTTCTGTTGGCTTGTCAAAAACACTCTACATGAGATCAGAAACAGCACATTACTATTTACAATATCTTGATTGTTTTTCCTCTATTACTGATACTAAGGACGACATGTGCAGCATAACAGACTGCTTAAACACTCACTGCATTTATCTAAGGATTTTTCTTGAGGCACAATGAATGTTTTTACATCTTATGAAAAACACTGAAGACAAAAAGAACAAAATTAAAGCAAAACAGTTCAAATTCATTATTTTAAATTTTAAAAAGCTAGTAAAAGGAACTTTTACATTTTTGCAAGTCAGACCTTGTGTATAATTGTCTGCTATCCCATCATTTGCTAAAAGATTGCACACATGGCAGACACTGGAGAATCAAAATGAATCGCTGGTTCACACCAGAAAAAAATCAAAAAGACATAGTGTGAAAAGGAGAATGGACTTTTGAGGTTTTAAAATGGGAACCACTGCACTGAAGGAAACAAGTGGACAACAAGTGGACACAGACAGAAATAGCATCATGTCAGAAGTGGAACACGCTGACTGACGACTCCAGATTTTTTAATTAAAGCCCAGTATCAGCCTCCAAAACAAAACTCGCCAATTCAGATCTTAGAGAGAGCAGCCTCCTCACACCTGTGTCCTGTCTCAAGAGCAAATACCAGACAACAGCTAACACACACATACACACACATACACATACACACACACAGGCACGATCCTGCATGCCCACGACTAATGGGACTTCCCCTAATCCTGCTCCTCTGAAAGGATATTTAATCAGGCTCTGATTAACAAGAGTGTGACAGAACAGTGTCAGAGCTACTGTGTGTTTATACACACATACACACTCACCCTCACACACATACCTCTGCCTCTGCCGCTGTGTCTCCACAGACAGGCAAACAGCAGACGACCTCCATAATCACCAAACACTCCTCTTGTTCCTTCCACCACTAACTTTGTGCCTTTTCTCTCTGTATCTGTTTCTCTTTGTCTTCCCCTCAGTCTCTCCCTCCCACACACGTATTTCATCTCACTTTCTCTATCATGGCTGGAAACAAAGCAGTGAAAGAAAGAAATGGTAATCTCTCCTCCCCCTCCTTCCCCTTTTTCTTTATTTCCTGTTGTCCTCTCTGACTCCCCGACAATGAATTAAACATCAGGACGGCGGTCTGCGCTATTGCCACCGCTGCTGATGGGACGGCGGCCCCACTTTGTGTATGCAGAGAAAGATTTCATGCAAGAAAGGGAAAACTTGTTTCCAAAGCACATGCAGGACGGAGGGAGATGATGGAGGGAGGAGGAGGAGGAGGTGAGGAGGTTAGCGGGAGGAGAGGGAGGCGAGGAAATGAAAAAGGAAGCAGGAGTGAGAGTGTTCGACCTCCACTCGCTGTCCTCTGGGTGTCCCTCCATGTCCTCTTTCTTCTCCATCCCGTCAGTCTTTCTCTTTCTTTCTGCCCCTTCATCCTTCTTTTCCTCCTTCTTACTCCATCAACGTTTCAAACCCCAGCAGATTGGTTTTCCTGGTGCCTCGTCAGTTGTCTTGCAACACCTTTTCTTCTGCACATACTCTCTTTTGCCTCCTGTCGTTTTTCCTCCCTAGCTCTCTCTCTGTTTTGAAACTACAAAGCCTTTACTTTGGTGCACATGGGTCGCCAAGAGAAAACAGCAATATCTCATTTCCTTTTCCCTTTTTTAAAAATCTCCCAGCAGTCCATGCCTTTCCCTCTATCCCTCCACCCCAAACCACAGGCTAAAGCATGACGTGACTTACAGCCACTCCACCAGCACTGTTTTCTGAAGCCTTTCTGAATCAATTTTGATGTCCACCACTGAAGAAGAAAAAAATGCACTTCTATGTCAACAAATGCTGCAGAGAGCATGAAGCTGCAACCCTCTCTGGTTTCTTTCTGTTACTGGCTCATGTTTTGTGATATGAACTCTAAAAAGACAAGTTGTTCAATCTGTATACTACTACATGTATAATTATTAAGGGCTTTTTTTTCTGCTTATTGTTCCCTTTTTCCATTTGAATGAATAGTTTAAGACTGACATGGATGTTTTGACCTCAGATTTAACAAAAGGTCACTCAATGACCCATTGAAAATGATCTTTCTTCTCTGTCTGAACATCCACCTTCTGTCTCATCAGGTTACAGTAAAGTACCGCTGTCCATGAGCTAATGCCACAAATATATCATCTAGGAAGAGAGGGAAAGAAAAGGAAAGACAAGAAAAACATGCACAAAAAAGTTGCTTCGTGGGAGCTTGACGGTTCTGTCCAGTTTGTAGGACTGGACAGAGACTTCTGCAATCTGCTGGAGCCACTTTCAGGGCCACAGTTTGCAGAGTCTGCATATACTAAGGGCTTCACGTTGGGCTGAAGAACGCCCCTTAGCTGTGGTATAATGAGCGTATACCATGGCCTGTCGTGATATATTGCTTTTGATAAGGCTTTAGAATAGTAGCTGTGGTACAGAATACGCTCATTATATCACAGTTAACAACCAATCAGATTGTTGGATTTCACCTTTCCGTTTTATAAATGTATATACAAATTCATACTTCGGTTGATGTTTCGCTCTGAGCCAAAAAGCTAGACTGGCAGTTGTTGCATATCAAAGCTACTGAGGAGTCCACTGGCTCTCTATTAAAGCTGGTTGTAAAGAGAGTAAATGAGATCAGCCATTGACCCTGTACCAGCAGGCCCACTGAGTCACCTCGCTCTATTACAGTTTACTGCCATCAGACAGGGTTAGTGAGGAGCCATCCCTGGCCTGGCTTTAGCTTTATGCAGTCAACTTCAGTCTTTTATTGTGGAAGGAGACCAGAGCATAAACAGCCCAGAGGAGCTGAATTATCCACTGATGGTGATGTTGAACACAGCTTTGTGTCCTTCCAGGTACTTATGAGTGTGTGTGTGTGTGTGTGTGTGTGTGTGTGTGTGTGTGTGTGTGTGTATGCATTGCCTCTGCCCCATCCTGCATGTGTCTGTGAAGTAGAGGTGATCACAAATTTACCAACTTATATTTGGCTTGTGGTGTGTGTGTGTGTGTGTGTGTGTGTGTGTGTGTGTGTGTGTGTGTGTGTGTGTGTACGTCCCAAGTCTTTATCAAAGGCAGATAATGCTTGCTGCTGTCCTATCAGCTGTGGCCTGAAGCCGAGTGCTGAGATAATTGAAGTTATTAGCCTGCTGCCCGTTAGCCAGCACAGAGCTGGAGGTGGGTCTCAGCCAGCTTTAACCTTGCTGTTCGCACACACACACACACACACACACACACGCACACACATCCATCCCTTTCCATCCTCAGTGTTTATCAAGGATCATCTCTACTGGAGGGTGTGTGTCAAAGCAGGCCGTGGCAGGACTGAGGAGTATGTGTGTGTGTCTGTGTGTGTGTGTGTCTTTGTGTATGGTTGAATTCCAATGACCAATATACTTTTAGTTTATTTTAATTGGAAACAATTCTTGAGGAGCGACCAAATTCAGTACCCGTCAGATGTTTACCTACATCTTTACATCTTTATTATCAAATATTTGACCTCAGGATTTGGCAGCTCTTTCTAAAAGTATGATAAAGATTGCGGTGGTGTTAACTACACAGCACTGTGAATACAAATCCCAGTCTCTGATGTGACAGTCGCGTTCTTTGTGCCATCAACCCCAAACAGTCTCCTAAAGAAAAAAAAAGTGCCTCCAAACATCTAAAGTTCTTCAAATGACCCCTAGAGGCTGACTTGAAAACTCTGTCAGTCCCCACAGACTTTTATATTAAAAGTGTCCAACTTTACAGTGCAGGTACAAAAGACATATCCCTGCAGCTAATCTCCACCTTCATGACAACTGTATGGGGGTGACTCCTAATTCCACCCCCTTAACATTTTGTTAAACCTTAAAATTCTCCATAATTAAGGTTGTGTCGCTGTGAGTGACAGGTGGGTGAGCAACAAACCAGCATCAGCTCCAAACACAGAGTGGGTGACATCACAGAGGCTGTGTCAATCTTTATTTACAGTCTTAATAATGTCCAAGAACTGTTAAAAACAACTGGATGAGCCACAATGCTGCATTTAGCAACATTTAAAAACAAACAGAAAACACTATATTGAGGAAACAACGGGCCTGCGAACAACAGAGGCACTTTTTTGGAAGTGAGAAAATGTGTTAAAGCAGTGCAGGATTTTACCAGCCTCATCTCTGAAGCCCCAGCTTATTCCATATTTAATCAGTTCACAGACTGTTATCAGACAGACCTGATAACTGTCACAGACCTGACAGTCCACACAGGCTCAGTTACAGGTACAGGGGATGGACCTGTCTCACAGAAGAACATGTGCAGACACAATTTAGATTAAACACATGTTTGAAATTTAAATAGAATCTAAAATCAAAGCCAATTCTGATGGGAGCCAAAATAAAAACAGCCACTATTAATCTATTATCTTAAAGATGCCACGCTGTCTTTGATGTGTTCAGTATTTGGACCATGGTTATGCACAGATTATAAGGATTTTTAAATTTTGCACCAGATCCGCCTGACGTTGGAATGAGGTTTCTCTGAGGGCAGCTGAGCTTAAGCATGAGGGAGGGTAGGCTGTGTTGCACGTGACTTTATGATCCCAAAACTTCAAAGTATTCCCCAGCATCTAAAACACTGAAGTATTATTTCTGTCCCGGAGCATCGCCTATTTGCAACAATAATTAGCACTAACACCCAGTCAGGTGGGGCGATAGACTGGGAGACTTCAGCTACGTTTGTTTTCATGTTTGCATTATTTAACACCAAATGTGCTGATTAAAAGTCTGAACCGTGCCAGGGCCTCGGCCGCCTGGTGTGCTATCCCCCGGGCCACATGGGGAGACTGCTAAACTAGTTCAAAATGACAACAACACCAGTCTGTATTATTATTGTCGCCCCCCTCAACCCTTTTTTTTCCACAATGGAGGGAGACCATGTGTGTGAGGAACACAATGCAGCCAACAAACACTGACTGGGTCATATTTGTGCCTCTGAAGGCGCCTAATGTCCAGCCATAATCACAACAATATATTTTACATAAGCACTTACTCTAATAAGGATGCTAATTAGCCTAATGAATGTGCTAATTAGGAAAAACGTCTATGTCGACAGACTGTAGTTGTCTTCACATAACACGTGAGCAGAATTCATATAAACAGAAGTTTCAGTTTCCTAATTAGATGAAAAAATTTGTCCAGGACAAAGCTTCAAAACACAAGTTGCACACAGCACAGTGTGAAGTTTGCTGTTTTCAAAATATAAAATATTCCCTCACTTTTCGCTGAGGTGATTTGGGTTTTATTTGTCCAGGGTTAGACATTTGACATTAAATGGAATATTGCATTTTTCAGCCTCTTTCCAGAAAAGTAAAAATTCTCTGTTTGATTTTGTTATGGGCCCTTCAAAATAAGACATCTGAAGACATGTCACTGGGCTCAGTGATGTGCATTTGTTTGGTAGATGAAACAAGAGTAATTCCCTAAATCTGAAAAAATGTATGCAGTTATTACAAGGGCATGACAATTTTGGTCTAAAAAGGCAACATGACATGTAATAGAGTCATACTTGACATGCCATACTATTATAAGACAGTGAGTGATTAGCCTGTTATTCTTCAGCCTTCGTTACATTACTTTACCATACCTCCACTTATCATACTTCACATTCAGATAATTTTGTCTTTTTGTTTGGAGCGATGTCACGTGATCACAGAGCAGAGATACAGAGCAGTGTAGCTGCAGGGCTTCAGGTTTAACAGCACTGTACGGGACAGGTGTGTCTACTACTGTGTCCTCAACTGTAACATAGATGTGTTTGCAATTATTTCAGTGAAATTATTTCATTTTAATTTAAATTACTTTTTGAACAATTTCAGCACACTTAAACAACAGTGCCAATTGAGATGATTTTGGTCACTATAGTTGAGGATTTCATCTACATTTTCAAAATGTCATGCACTTTGTTGGCGTATTGCTTTTTTGACACAGTGGGGTAAAGTGACTGCAGCTAACACCTGGGGCCTCATGTATCAATGTTGCGTACGCACAAAAAAGTGGCGTACGTCATTTTCCACGCCAACGTTCAGATGTATCAAAAGTGAAATGACCGTGGAAAAGTGCGGTGGCCCACGCCAACTCCATAGCTGGCGTACGCACGTTTCTACAGCTATTGTTCCTTTGGCGACACTTAGAGGTGAAGCTGTGAAACTGTTAATAATGTGAAAACAATTAGTCCTCAGAGTAATGTGCACATCAGAGACACATTTATGAACAACCCATCCACGTGTTGCAATTAGATAGGTGGATATAAAAGCACGCGCAAAGTGGTACCGTCAGCTTTAGTTTTAAGATATTGCAGATGCTGCAGTGCGAAGTGAATGTACAGATGCATCACATATTAACAAACATTGTGGCGAGGTGGCTGGTTCAGCGCACGATTCATTCATTCAGCATAGTTGGGAACAGATTACAGGCTGGCACTGCAAAGTAAATGTATTTGTTTAATTGTCCTATAACCCCCGATGCACACTGAGCATGTCCGTCCAGATATCACACTGTCAGTGACTTTCTTTTTTTGCTGTGTGAAGTACTTAATGTCAATAAACACATGCGTAAAGTTGGACATGTGTCTTTATCAGCCTCCCTGGCGCACTTCTGCATTTATTTACTACGCGATCTGTGTATAAAAAAAGGCAAATGACAATCATAAATCCATTTCACATAATTTAATTAGAGTACATTGTCTGCTTTCATTTGGGATGACAGCGGTCCTCCGCCTCACGTTCACCTTTATATAACACACACACTCTCCCACCCCCTTTGTGATGGTGCCGGAGGACGGCAAAAAAAAAAAAAAAAAAAAGATGTTGATGGCTCAACTTTATCGAGGAGCACCTTCAACTCAAATTTGGTTAAATTGCTCTTCCTCACAGTTTTACATGGTGTTATCTGACCGTAAAGAGAAGGGAATCTTTGGTGCAGGCCTTATTTACATTGATTTGCATATTTAAATGGAGGCGTGGACAGGGAGGAGTTCGGCACTTCTACATGTGCGCTCAATTCCACGTTGATTGGGATGTACAAAGGAAAAGTGCTTGGATCCATGCGTACGCACACTTTGATACATCAGATTTTCTTTGTGCGTACGACAGTTTCTGGATTCTGGCGTACGCCATGTTTCAGTATGAAATCCACGCAAGTATTGATACATGAGGCCCCTGGTCTTCAGTCAGCATCTGACTGTTATATTTAGGGGACATAATCAAGAGAACAATATGTGCCTGCATAAGCGAGAACCCAGAGCATATAGACTCTGCCTGTTAGGCACAAACCAGCCTGGACTACATTTGTCCCACCGCAGTCTAATAATGAACCTAAAATTAATTCAGACTTCTCATAATATAACATAAAAGATGTCAAAAAGCACTTAGCACTGTGGAAATACAGCCCCTAATCTCACACTCTGATCTTTAAAAAACACATTGAATAAATACAGCAGTTAATAACAACCATGTTGTGCACCGTCCGCTCCGAGACGGGACATAAAACCATTACACACACAGCTAGATACCATGTCCAGTGAGGAAGACAATACTTTTTTTTTTAAACCACAGAAAACACACAAGCCTCCTCCATCCACAGTTTATCTATCAGAAGCTACATCTGCTGGCCTTTCTCTGCACTCACTCTATTTGTTTCTCTTTCGTGATGACACCAAAGGGAGGTGAGACTGTCTGAGGAAAACACAGCTTTGGCACTAAGCCGTCTTTATCTGTTTAAAACCACTGAGCTGTTCCTTGTGAAATCTTTACATGTTAAGCCGATAAGTGCGGCAAAACAATAAACAACATCATCTCGGCGTTAGCTGGGGATCCCTCTTTTCATCTGACTGGAGATTAGGCTCATTTGCTCGAGTCGTGGCGCCTCAGTTACCGAGATTAAAACCACGCCAAAGTTTTGTCATCCCCCAACGAACACGACGGCAGACATTACCTAGGAAAAGATTAAGCCGTGATTAGGCAGATCGGATACAATAACACTGCTGTCATGTGCAGCTCGAGACGGCCCACTGGCTGGCAGACTGTCAGATAGACACAGGTTTAAAAATAATAGCTGTAACAAAAGCTGTGATGTACTGCCAAGGAAACATTATCCTCTTGGGTATCAGATACTTATAAGTCTACGCTGGAAAAATTCCCATAAACTGCGGTGGAAAGTTCCAACACTGCAGAGATGCTTGGACGCAAAAAGGGGAAGAAGACTGAGGCAAACACATCAAGAGAAACCTTCAAATGTGTTAATGTATCTTTAACAAGGTGGGGAGAGGAAACCAGCGGGGGGTTTCTGGGAAAAAAACATTTAAATGAGACATACTGCATTTGCACAACAACCGGTGACTGCGATGGATCTTGGCTTTTTTCATCCCAAAGTTGTTGACGAGGCTTTTGCTCACAGTCTGTTCTCCATTTCATGGTGGAACTAACAGGTATCAAAGGCACTTTGTCATGTGGAATACCAAAATGCCAAATCTCTGCTGTGTGTGGATTATTAATGCTGTTGTGTGTTCCCTGAAGCTTTAGGCAGAACGACGGGGACCTGTAGCTCCTCTATATGCTCTAAATGGATTTCATAGTTCCCCATGGAGATATGAGGGAAACCTAGATAGGAGCCATTGAGGGGTGAGAGGGGAGGGGAGGCGGGGGCACATCCAGAAAATCACAGCTTCGATTGCTGAGACTCCAAACAGCAAACACAGGTACACTCTGAGCACTGCAGACGAGACTGGAATACAAGTCGCTGAATGTTCAGCCTGTCGACTCACTTGGAGCAAATATGTTCTCCAGCATGTAGAGATGAAGAGTTTGAACTCTCAAAGGTGCCTCACAGATACAGCAGCACCAGCTTCTCCAAACACTTGGTGAAGCAAGACAAACACAGAGAAGTGGCATTACTGATACCATGACATGACATCAGCTTTTTGTTATTGTCATAGATTCATACTTTGATGTATTGAGACGGAGCGTGACACACAAACACAAACACATGTAAAAAGTCAGTACACTATCATATTCTGGGGGTCTGTCACCTACTAATGCTGTTAACATCCAACACTGCAATTTTTTAAAAACATTAAAGGAGACATATTATGCCCCCTTTCCACAAATTGAAATAGTTCCCAGGTGACATGCTTTGGTCAAAATAGCCCAAGGATCAAACATCACAGCTCTTGTCATCCTCTCAAAACACCCCTGTTCAGAACGGCTGGTTTCAGTGCCTGTCCCTTTAAATGCAAATCAGCCACTGCTCGCCCCACCCCATCCCTTCTACTGGTACCAGGTAGGGGTGGGGTTATGCAAATTCAAAAACTAGTTACATCACTGGAAGACAACTGAGGGAACAGCTCATAAAACCACGTGGATTTCAATCTAGGGAGCCTGCACAGATATACAGATTTATTTTGTCAATTTTCGCATTTTGGGGCCAGAAGGCAAGACAAACAACCAAATATATATGATATTTTCATAATATGTCCCCTTTAATATCAAATTAGAAGGCTGGTGGTGTTCATGTACCGCATTTGTCAATGTTGCAAAAATCACATCAGTACCCACAGCACTAGGAGACGGACCCTGTCTCCCAAACCTGGACTCCACCCAGACCCTGAAAGAGGGAGCTAATTCTTGAGAGGTGTGTCTGTCACCCCAAACTTTCCACTCTTCCTCGAAAATTTATTTGCTCAGTTCAGAGCAGCATTCATTTTTGATTATCCCCTGTCACTCCAGGAATGTGTGAATGACTGTGCTGATGAAATGAAAGGCCGTCTCAGAGCTATCACGCATAATCATACGGATATCACACTTGAGTGTCAACTCTTCACTTTAACACTCCGAGTGTTAAGGAGCAATTTACGTCTTTTGATACCCTCTATAAAAGGAGGGAGAAATCATTTAAAACATGAAAACCTTGATTCAGTGTTAATTCGGCTGGACCCCGCCATCTGCCTGACATTGATTGGCTCCTCTCTCCATCGCCGTCACCCGCGGTGACCCTCGTTCGGCTTTAATTTCATGTCTCGCTCTCTCTCCGCCCGGCCAGGAAATTAAAGCCGGCGCTCATGCTGCGGTCACATGTAATGGAGGACATTAGAACAGCTGCAATTACCATGAACTGTCAATGCATAATAAGAATTGAATTAGATTACTCACTCACTTCACAAGTGCCATCCACAGAGAAGGAGGGAGAGAGAGAGAGAGAGAGAGAGGGATGACCACTCTCCTCTGAGCATGTTTGGCCCCTGCTTCATTATTGTGAGCCAGCAAACTGGAACAGGGAGAAAATCAAGGCGGTGAAATGGACTCGGTCAAACTACAGCAAATCCATTTACTATCCACAATTTCATTTCTAAAAGTCCAATAGGCCCATTAAAATGGAGGAAAATGAGGCCGACACACACACAAACACGGCTCTGGACAAGCATATATAGTTGAATTAGCAAACAAAGACCCCACCCTAATTAAAACCAGCCAGTGTGTGTGTGTGCGTCTGTGTAATAAACACTTAGGAAGTGTGCTGCTTTCTAGCAACCAATTAAGTGGCAACAGTCGAGGTGCTCAAATGGGGCGTCGGCCGGGGTTGCGGGCCTGCCTGGGACGACCTGGTGGATAAGTGGGTGAGGGAGGGGCAGGTCTGTGAGCAGACGGGTGAGGAGGGAGGGGGGGTGCTGTCGGAGCTGAGGCTAAGGTCAGAGAACCTTTCAAGGGCAGATGGAGGAGAGCCAGGGGAGCGAGCTAAGGTCAAGGGCTCCCACATGAGCGCTGCTGCATTATGCATACCGCTGCATATTTTATGCATATTTGTTGGATTGCAGAATAATGTTTTGATGGTATTCCCCAAGCTACATCCCATTCAACATGTATGTTTTCAAGGATTTCAGGAATGCTGTCATTTAAGCACACAAACATGAGCTTTGTGTTCACAGCGACGCAAAGCACCACTCACACATACGTACTTGCATTTGTTTTGTCTGGGGTACAAATGTCTCTCAGTGGTGGCTGGGTTCTCACAGTCTATCTGTCAGCATCAGACTGACTGTGTGAGTAAAATGATAGTTCAACATTTTGGCAAATTGGCCCATTGCCATAATCCCTATAGTTTTAGGAGTAGGTTTGTTACCTTTAATTGTCGGTGCAAGCTGTTTTTAGAACAGCGGAGCAGAGCCACAAGCTGCTCAGAGCTACGCTAAGGAGGCTCATGGGATTTCTTGGTTTCCCTCATCAAACTCATCAAATACACAATCCAACAACTCCAAGGTGGACAAGTCGTGACCTGCACATTCACCACGCTATGAGATAATAACGGAACATTACGAGACAGAGTTGTTTTCGAGGTAAATTCATGCAAAACCGCTGATGCACGTTCCCGTCGGGGGCAGTTTTTCGGCAAGTAGTCTTTGCATTTGCCTCGTAAACAACTCTGTCTTGTCCACCAGAGCGCTTTGGAGTTGTTGGATTGTGTATTTGATGAGGGAAACCAAGAAATCCCATGAGCCTCCGTAGTTCTAAAAACAGCTTGCACTGACAATTAAAGGTAATGAACCTATTCCCAGGACTATAGAGAGTATATGGGCAAATTTGCCAAAATGTTGAACTATCCCTTTAAGATAAATATAATTTGGCCTTAAAGTCATAGTTAGACTATTATTTTATGTGGCTATAAGCAGGTTTTACCTTATTGACACCTTTCCCACTGCAATCATTCAAGAGGACACATAAATACATAGAGCAGCATAATCACATGTGGTCACAGAACACTGTACAGTGTAAAGTTTTAGCAGATCCACTCTGTTGACAGTGTCTGAGCTCTGAGAGACCTCACAGCAAGGAAAAGGGCTGAAAACTGGCCTGCTCACCAGGTGTTGTGTTGACATCACTGCCCGTCAGCTGGAGCTGGAGAGGATAAACATCCATAACTACTGCAGAGTCATTTGGTCAGGGAGCGAATGCTAATTTTACACGTTTACATTGCCGACAAAGGCCAGGTGTTAGCAGGTGTTAGCAGGCTTTATAAAGGGGCTTAATGGATCAGACTCATCAGGTTCACAACTGAGAACTTGGTGTAATATATTAAAATGAGACAGGGCAAGAATTTGGAGGTCAAAGCTAAATTCAATTCAATTAAAAACCAGGACACTTTTCACATAAAGCATGGTACTTCTTGACCATACTCTTAACAATATTATTTACAGAGAGCCAATGAAATGCTGCTGACAATCCGTTGTTGCATGTGCACAAATCTACTGCATCAAAGTTTAAGCAGGAAGAATGTGAATATTAGTTTCAAACTGCATGATATCAGGGTCATTCTGTCCTACAGTATAAGGCGATTTTGCCATAAATTCTTGACATTAGTTGCCTGAGAGACAGAGCAGACTGCACCAATCAGAGCGTGCCATATTTCACAAGTTGTGTGACAGGTAAGGTGCCAGGGACTGAACTCACTGTTCCACCTGACAGCACCAGCTACAAATGTCTGTGCATGCAAACACGGTTTTCTGAATGAAAATGAAGCCAGTACTGGGAGGTGAAGGTGTGTGTGAGTATGTGAGTGTGTGTGTGTGTATATGTGAAATAAAATAACATTATCTGTCTTCTGCTTCTCTTTGCTTACATACATATGCGTGTGTGAAAAGCCTCCTGGGCTCCTGCTGCTCCACGTCAGAGGGTCTCATGTGTTTCCTCACATCTGCTGGGTCGAGCCGTCGTCATGCTGATATCACGTAGTCTGATCTCAGCATCAGATGGTGCAACAGTGTCATCACGCTACTGCCACATTTGCTGCTTAAGAGGAGGCAGCCATTACTCTCATGACTCTCTCAAGAGGTTGTCAGGACAGTTTAAACACAGCGTTGTCTGAGGTGTTTGAACTACCCCAACCCCTGCTGTTACTCTAGTGAGGGCAGGCTGGTGCATCCTGGGTAAAGAGGGGTGGAGAGAGTGGAAATCAGGCTCTATTTTATCTGTGTCATGTGACGCTGGTCCAAGGTGCTCCATCTGATCCTACACAGTTATCTATACAAAACTGACTTAATAGGATAATTAATCTAACACTCCATGAAACATAACTACACTTCCATGAGTTTGCCTCCCACCCCAGCAGCAGATAATGGGCTCTTTAAGTGGAAATAAAGCCTCAGTGTGACAGCACTTCTCTTCTCCTCTCCGAGCTCGCCTCATGACTCATTTGCCCAAAGTGAACATCTCTCCGGCACATTAGAATAACTGATGCACCCAACAAAGTTGTCAACCAATATTAATTGCTTAATTAAAAGGAATGTATTGTCGCTTTGAGTTTACAGGCGGTTCAGTCTCTCCTCAGAGCATCTAAAATAGATAAGAGACCAAGGTGGGTGGATATGCGCGAGACGGAGGCGTGGAGGGGGAGGGAATAAAAGGACGGGAATGATGAGAGCAGCCAGAGAAATGTTTCTATTCTCATACATATGTAAACTTATAAAGTGTGCATGTACTATATATTAACTTCAGAGGGCAAGTGGAGGTCAGCTGCAGTTATTTCTATACAGTACATCCTCAACAGAGCAGCTGGCATCACCACACAATGCATCTATAAACCAGCATCAGTGTCGATATCTCAAGAATCACTATTAAACATTGAAATGATGATCAATGATTCATTTATAGAGTTCATGCTGAAAGACTTAATACCATTCCTCACAGTTCAGGATAAAGTGGAAAGTCAATAAGGAAGGATAAAATTCATCACTCATAAATAATTTAAAATCAAGTTAACAAAGACGGCTTTGACATTTCACAGAAGGCTCTTCAAGTAAACAGCTCAACAAACAAGGCTTTATCAGAGACTTACCTCTCTCCCCTGATATTTCATGCTCACCTTATCCTATCGCTCCCTCTGAAGAGTGTGTAGCTCGAAAACACTCAAACTGCACATTCCTCTCCCACAGATATGAGTTAATGTGTGGGTAATGGCACATGCATGATTTCTGTGTGCACATTTGTACACCTGCTTATTCATGCAGTTTCCAATCATGTTACAGTTGTGCAGTGCATGACGTCCTGCAGGTACAGGTCAGGAGCTTCACAAATTTCCCATGTTGGAATAAAGTAATCAGAGTTTTGGGTGTTGGTGTGAGTTTATTGTCAAAGTTGCTCTGAGCAAGTCTTTCTTTCATCTCCATTCTCTGATGAATTCAAACATGTTTAATCAGTTTTTAGTCTTCAACTAGTCGTGTTCAGTGATGTGAGCACTGTGAACCTCTCCAGCACCACACAGGAAGCAGCTGAGAGGACAATGAATGTCAGTGGGTTGGTGTAAGGCCCCATTAAATGTACTATAAGAAAGGCACAGGCACAGTAAATGGACAAGGATAATTATTCAAAACAAAACAGGTAATCATACATATAAAGTTAAGGTTGTCATTTCAGGGCCAAATCATATGCATGTACTGTATAAACTGTTATGATAAAAAAAAAGAAGTGAGGGAGTGTCGGGCTTCAGTTGTCTATTGGTCAGCATCATGCACACTCAGTTTATATAAGGTGTGATGACATCACCTGTAGGTGCACTGTGGTGTGTGGCTGTGTTCAACCCACTTTGTCTCTTTATGTAACTTAAGCAGTCATGAAAGTCCAATCTACCCCACCACTCATCTGCCAACACACACACACACACACACAACTGTGCAGAACACACACGTACTGTACTGTACATACATCATCTCTGTGTGTAGATTAGAGGATTAACAGAGCATCTTCTTGGAACAGACATTTGCTTCTAGGCACCTTTCACTATCTAATCCACCCACCTAGTCTAGAACGACTGCAAGCCAGCAGGCATGTATATAGGATATATACGGTGCTGTGACTTATGTTTTTTTGTTTCATGTGCACGCAGCTAAATCTAAGTGGCGCTGCAATAAATGCTGCCTACATGAAGCTTAGAGAGAGTTCATTTTTCAACAGCGGCACGGTGGACCGATCAAAAGCTGAACATCATGTTGCACGGGATTCAGAAGAAAAAAAAACACAGCAAACTTATTGTTAATGACTCTTTCTCCAAAAGTCAAAAACGGAAATGGAGTCATTATTATGCCTTATTTGAATATTAGTAGAACAGGTGCCTGAATTTAATTTCCATAGCAAATGATAGATTAGGAGGAGAATTAACAATGCTGCCATGATGGATCTGCTGTGCTTCAGCCGCTGATGGTGCAGCAGATAGCGGCTGTGAATCTAAGATAGCACTACATGGATCACTGTAGAGAGGATAATAATTCAGAACCTCATCAAAACACAGAATGGTGGTGATTTGTCAGTGAGAAGCCCCCTCGTGAATACAGAAATGGATTGCGGTCACAGCTGACTGCCGGGGGGCTGGTGGAGAACCCAATGAGGGGGACGTTGCTGAAACCTGTTGGAGATAATAAGCGATAGCGTACCACAGCTGGAAACACTGACTTGAAGCTGCACAAAGCAAAGTTTTCAATGTAACTTCACTAAATCAAGCGGCCCATCTACAGAGAAAGAGAATGTTGACGGAAAGATGAAAAGTTATGCAGCAACAGAAAATATGAAGAAGTAGAGCTGTTACTGAAGGTCGTCACCACAGACAACTGTTGACTGACTGGAGGCGAGTGTCCATGTATTGTTTTTCTCTAGAAGAATAGAACTGACAGGCGCCGGGGATCGCTGCAGGTGGCTTTTGTTTCTATGACAACAATATATCATTACCACCATTCAGTGTCCGGTTGATCTACTCCCACAATTAGGCTATTCCTTCTTACTTGTGGTAGTTTCTGACACATCATAAAGCCTCCATCTCATCCAATTTCTTAATTACCAGGGTGATGACTCCTGTCCCATTTGATTGGCTTCCAGTGCTTTTTTGAAAAGTTTTTGGAGATTTTCAAACAGAAGCGTTCTGAGTGTCTGCACAAAACAGGCAGAACTCTGAAAAGATGTGATGTGCGGCATCTTTTCTCCAGGTGGCCATGTGCACTCTTGTCTCTCTGGGAACAGCTGAAAATAATACAGTTGTGCCTGGCATCTGGCAGTGGCTTACCTTTACAAGGTCTCTAGATAATCCACATTCTACAAAATTAATCTTCTTTTCATGTAATAAAAAAGTTATCCTAGTTAGGTTGTGAAAAAAAAGAAGTGCAGAATTTCTCTGAATTCCATGTCTAAGTATTTCACCTTTGTCTCATCATCTGAAAAGAAATCTTGACATAAGTGTTTGAGGTCATCACAATGAATGTACATGAATCACAGCATCCAAAAATGGAAGCCAAAACATCTGGATTGCCCATGGTGACTGGCTGAAGTAATGATCATTGACCCATTGATGTTAACAGAGGCGACTTGGACATATCTCAAAACCTCCACCTCCCGATCTGGCTCCAAATGACATCATCACTGCAGACATCAGCTTTTATATATGTGATATTGTGGTTTATATTTTTGAAAGCCCATTGTATTTATATGGGTTCACTGTGTTTTCAATACATTTGATCATTCTCCATATCAACTAAGATTATCAGAAGACGGAGACATGCACAGATGTGATCCACATCATTTACATAATGAATTATTGGACACACAGTTATTGTGATATAGCCATCTGGAGGAAAATGCTGTGGGACAATAACAGGCGATGATATTGTACCAAAGTTTTTCCTGTCTCAGTAAATAAAGTGAGGTTCTGATGCCTGAGAACGTCACTGTCAATCAAAAGAGTCCATCAAAACCTCTGTCGTGTCAAAACAGTGACAAAAATCCCCAAAATATAACGTCTGAGATTTTCTCACAATGTGTTTGTTTTGTATTAAACACAAAGTGAGAGACAGATTGTTATTTTCAGTAAATGGCAAAACTTCAGAAATTGTTGCCAAAGTGCCAAAAAGTTTCTCAACTGCACGACTGACAGCGGAGATCAGGACAAAATTACATTTGCTTCTTGCATTTCTGCTGACTCCAGATGCTCCGTTTCCACTTCACCATCCATCGTCATCGCCATAAAACCGTACCAGTCTCTCCCGTACGGGGCCCCGTTTACACTTCTATCCAAATCTGCCTGTAAACACTGTGATTGATTTAAAAAAAGAAAAAAAAAAACAGCATGGAGAGGGTGTAGCTGCACACAGTGGGTAATTTAGCTGTCACTTATTTGATTGAACTGGAACGGCGTCCCATTTAAGTGTGCTCTCTGTTTACTCAAATGCCTGTCAGAGCTAATGTGGTTTTGTGACTCATTCATGCCGTCTCCAGCAGATTCAACGAGGAATGATTAAGTGTAATAGTCTCTGGAAAAGGTTGGACTGCAGTTATTAGACGGTTTTCGGTGGAAATCAGAGCATATTCTAAATCCCTGTCTAATTTTAACCTTTTTCATTTGGGGCGTAGCTAAGCAACCTGCCACGCACTGCCTCTGACCTTCAACTGAACCGAGAGATTTCTTAAATAATCTTCTACTTTTGTTTGCAAAAGTGTGAGTGTGTGTATGTGTGTGTGCAAGAGTGTGTGTATGCATATTTCTCACTTTTACTGCTTTATCTCTTGCGCTTTCTCTGCCGGCTGACAGACCCTGTATTGCCTCTGCTCCATTTCTCTGTGTAGAGTGTTGTTAATAACAACCTTGCATCTGACAGCGTGGCGTGTGCCCCGCATCCACACCGACACTCGCGGGCACACACAGCACGTACACACACACAGGGTCACCACTGCTGCCAATTGCCATTTTACGCACCATAAACATTTGATTATTTCATTTATCGTCAGAGCCAGAGAACACACACACACACACACACCCACACACGTCCACGCATCCGAGACACGTGTGCATCTGTGCTAATACATACTGTGACACACAACCATACACACATAATCACGCCGTTTCTCTCTCGCACATGCACTCAGGCTCTGAGCGAGTGGAAGAGTACGTCTTAGTCAGCTGTCATCCCACAGAGCTGGAGATGTGAAAAAATCAAAACACCAGAGCTGACAGTGAAATCAACCTACGTGTTGCTATAATATCGCTTTTACATAGCACTTAGACCACACACACAAACACACCCTCGCAGCCGTTTGCCGCACACACAGAGAACACCACAAAAATACTTTCACTCATGCACACACGTATAAGACACAGTGTCAAGTGTGTGAATTGATTACTATCATATACACAGAGACCTCTGCCCATAAGTGACAGATTCAAGATTATGAATGAAATAAAACAAACAGTAAAGCAGATAGCAAAGTTACTGCAGTGTCATGCCACCTATGTGTACTGAACCCACAAACGGACTCACACACGTATAGTTTACACGCCCATATAAATGAAAAAATCCTGAATTCACACACACAAAAGCTCACACACCTTTGCCTGCAATCTCCTCAGTATATTCCTACAAGCTGTTCCTTGGATGTTACTCCACACTCAAAACACACACACACACTCCTCTAATGACTTCTGCTCTTTATCACTGAATCAGTCTGGCCATCAACACGTTTATCTCAGATTCAAGGACTTGCTGTTTTTCTCTGAGAGATCTTTGTATCACTGATTAAATGTTAGTATTCGGTCAAAACATTCAGCACCTATCAGTGCAGGGAGCAGAGGGTTGTGGCTGAGATTTGTCCGTGTTCGTTATTGGCATGATCACTGATTAGCATTTAGATACAGTATGGGACATTCCCCCTGGGCTCCCTTAGGTGCAGCACTGACAGATTGAGCGGCCGCGAGCTAATGCGTCCTGATTGGTCAACAGGGGTCTGCAGCTCCCACACACAGCAGCGACTCAGTGGAGCGACACCACAAACCTCCACTCACACTGATGACATTAAGGACTCAGAGAACTGAACACGGAATGCAGTGAGCGTAAAGGAGGTGGACAAACTAATATTATTACATAATTGTGCAATTGCTCCATTAAACAGCAGCTCATAATTTCATTTGCCACATGCTAAAGTGCCAAAAAGGTATAAATCTGTTTAGTTATTATGAAATATACCACATATGGTCGATATGTGTGGTTTAGTGTGATATCTCTACCAGTCTGTCAGTGCTCCCATTTGACCTTTTTAAATAGCTGGAACTCTCTTGCTCCAACATACGTTTGTGACGGCCCCGTTAGAACAATTCTGAGCCATCAACAGGGTGAAATTGTCCTTCTGTGCTAAAATCGGTTTGTGATGCAGTCAAGAAAACAGTAGCCTCCACAAAAACAAACAGATACAATAAAACAAACAAAAAAAACCCTTAAATGTTCCACAAAACCTATCAGAGCTCTGGACTGAGACAGACAATATTATTGTTGAACATAAAAAGGAAATATTACAATATTGCAAATGCTTTTTTCCTTCTGGAGATGTGATTCAGTAGCCATTCAAAGATTTGCTGATCCGACACCAGATTGTCCACATACATTAACTACATGGTTTACAAATGTATGCATGACGGTGAGTCATGATACACAGAGTCCAGGTTAGTCATGTTCGTCACCCCGGACAGAAGACGGAGTCAGCTGCACTGAGCAGCTCAGCAGATCTGAGATGACACTAGTTGATGTTTGTCTCATCTGACCGCAGAATTTTAAAATGCTGATGGTGATTGAGCAGTTTCCAGAGATCGCATATCTCTTGAAATTCAGTTGCCTCTCCCTTTGTAACTGGAGCACCGGAAACCAATAGTAGCTGCTGGGTGGGAGTTTTAAATAAAGAGCATTTCTCTGGTTTGTTGAAACATCTGTTCCTACCTGATTTCCTCAAGTGACTAAGAACAACCCACCTAATTCTGCTGTTAATCCTCTCATCTTTTCTACAGCCACTTGATGTCTTTACCACCAGAGGATAAAAATATGTTATTCTGGGAATAAGTGATGTCACTTTTCTTGGACACTCTCCACATATAAATGTAATTAAACTGTACTGTAAAAGATCCATCGGCTGGTTTGACGTACGTCTGCACAACTTCCTGTTGTCAAAAACTAAAGGCTGGAGCCCAGGAGGAAATTTGGTCACAACCCCCCCGTTCTGTTCCTGAGTCACGGCGCTGAGTGTTGTGGCCAGAAGTGCATCTGCAGAACATTAGGATGTCACAGTCATATTTGACCATTTAGAAAGAAAATGTCACGTCAGCATCATTTGCCCATCTAGATATTTGTGTTAAATTGTGTTTTAATAAGTGTATGACTTCTTGTTTTGTGAGATCACAGTGACCTTTGACCTTTGACTTCTAAAGTCAAATCAGTCCATCCTTGAGTCCAAGTTCCAAAATTCCCTCGAGGTGACAGCTGGTCGTGATGCTGACTGTGATTCCATCCAAAACAACCACTGAACACATTATTTTACAGATTCAGAGACTCACACTTGATCACATGTTCTCTGTGTGATGTTACACATGATGATATAGTGACATATTTGACCAAAGTCGTCTCTTTTTTGTAAAATGGGCACAGATATTCCGCCTGAACACAGTCTGACATTTTTACTCCCTTCTAAAGTTATGAATGTCTCTGCTTTTGGAATACAAAATGTTTAAAAGGCTCATAATAATGTTCAGCCGCTGCCCAAAATAAATAATAAATCATAACAAGTTCAGCTGTCTAATTCGTGCCTGACGTACCATGAAGCTTGAAATATGCTCACATTTTAGAGAAACTAATTAATATTTTCCTCATTAATTATATATTATGTCACCCACCTGACACCATGTGTTAAGCAGAATGTTAATTTTAGGACCCGATCCACAGATAGAACTGCCCTTCACTAATGAATGTAATGTAATATTGTATTGTTTTTAGTGATATTCATTTACATTTATAACACCACACAACCCTACATTTAATGAATCCATAGGAAATGACATGAGGAAAACTTTTAAATAGTCTGGTGTTTATTGCTGTTTTGTATTGAAAGTGGATTCTTATGGAATGAGGTATAATTAACTAATTATGTTGTTTTGTTTGTATTAATAGTTTCTTATATTTCTCCTCCTTATCCATCCACACAACTGTATTGTTTTGTATATAGCCACTGAAATATACTCATCACTCACTGATGCTCTGTTTAGTAACTACATGTACTATGTCTGTCATTGGTTGTACTTGTACTTACATGGACATGGCATGAACATGAAAAAAAAAATTGTGCATATGTTAAAAATAGAACAATACGACCCAATAAAGCAAGGACGCAGGACATTACAGCACTGACACAGAGTAAAGCTCACCAATAAAATCTCACCTCTAAACAGCGATGAGCCTGCACTGTGGTGTCATGAGCAGACACACACACACACACACACACACAAACACACACCAGCAGCAGACAGAGGAGATTGAACCAGGGACTGAGCTTGAAATGGTTAAATTGAATGGACTTTTTATAGGACTGATATTACTCCATTCCATCTCAGGCACACCTCTCTCCTCTCCTGCCCTTTCTCCCCATCTCTATCTCCACCCCCTCCTCCTCCTCGCTCGACCCCCTCACCCCGCCTCCACCTCCACCACCACCACCACCATCTCTACTCTCTTTTTCTATATAAGAGGGGTCAGCTGTCCTTTCCCATAGCTGTCAACTCTCAGGCTCTTTACAGCAATCTGACGACCCCCCGCGCTCTCCCCTCCACACTCGCTCGCTCTCTGCCTCTCGCTCAGCTGTCAGATGCACCGAGGGTGATTGGAGGTGAGCCGGTGGACGGGGCGGAAAAAAAAGAAAGAGGAAGAGAATGGGGTAAGGAGGTGAGGAGGATGCAGCTGAAGAGAGAAAGAACAGTGGATGAGGGGTGATACCAGATCAGCTTTTATGAACTTAGACAGGCCGAGGCTAAATAAAATCCCACACTATTAGACTGAGAGGAGAGAGAGAACACAGGAGTGATAGCAGGGGGGGGGGATAGAGGACGACAGAGGGAGAGATGGGTGAAGACAGAAAGAGAGAAAGAAAATAGAAATCATTTTGTCTCCAGTCTCCTTCCCCTGGTTATTTTTAGAGGTCTAGTGCAACGGTTCAGTGACTTTCTCTGTCTCTGAGGATTTAAGGTCAGCACTTCATGTCAGAAGGGAAATGTCCTTGTCCCAACCTGTCGCTGCAGCACACTATTGACTGGAGCAAGGGGGCATGATTGGCAGGCGGAGGGGCCAGTCATTTAGGATTACAAGAGAACTGAAAAATGCCACTGACATGGCCCAAAGAGGGTGAAGACATCCATGGTTGTGCGGTGACACACATGAAGCCAGCGCTCAGCTCCTGTCTGCCTGTCAGGAAGACTCCTTCTGGTGGGGCTTCGCAAACAAAAGCGCAGTATCATGCTGTCCCCCACCATGAGCTGACCGGTTGCACACAAGTTCAACAACACGGATGTGATTGCTGATTTCACAGCCAAACTGTCAACTGTAGTCAATGTCCAGCCAAGCTGAAAGCACCACCAGGAATGTGAATGAGAAAACAGAGCGGTTCAATAAACAATCTCAAATCTGAACACACGTGAGTATTAATGTCAGGCTCAGACCACAGGAGGTTCACCCCCCCTGAGGAATCAGGGCTCTGGACCATGGTCTGTACCAGAACAGTAAGTCTTTCCTGAACTGCTCGTTGGGATGGGGTTAAATGCAGTTTGGCCACTTGAGTCTGGCTCCAGAAATGAGGCGATCCCCATAGACTCACATGTAAAACGTCCAATTTGCAAAAAAATATTTGCAGCCTGGTAAGACAACAGTTTTTTTTTTAGATGACACACATTTTTTTTCTTAATGCCCAGTGTGTGTTGCATTGAGTGATAGGTGTATGTAAATGTATGCCTTCCACAAACCAACATGCACCAAAATCATGACAACACACACCTGCCCCACCTCTTTGCCCTACCTGAAATCACGTGAGTTGTGATCATGTGAGATGGTGCATTGCTCTCCGATTTGCACATTGATCTTAATATTATAATAATGTACAATGCACTGTTCTTCTCAATTCTTGTTTGCATGTTTGAGATAATAGAAGATGATCTGTTTAGTTTCCCTCATGTGAGTTACAACCTGATTTAAAATCACGGTAACACTTTTTAATAAGTACACACTATTAAGCATTAAATACTGAATTCATCATTTATAACACATGAATACTCACTAGTATGTCGTTTATAAATGCTTTACTCACCATTGATAAGCACTAACTGTATTTATAAGCTACATACTAATGAGTATTCATGCGTTATAAATTAAGCATTCAGTATTTATTAATGCTTAACTAATGCTTAATAGTGTGTACCTCAGATTTTGGAGCTCCTGTCCTCTGAGCTCCATGCGGTCTCTGTCCATGGTGCTGAAGGGGATGATGCATTCACTTGTAAGTAACTTGTTTTGTTTTTTTTTGCGTTTTTACTCAATAGCATGATGTACAAAGCCAAGTGTGACTACATTATGAAAATGTACAGCCGAGAGCCTTTTATATTAAACATGTTGGTGGGTGGAGGTTTAACCAGCTCACAGCACATCATATCCGTTACCCACATACGTCTCCCATCATTAAACATGCCTGTGTCAGCTCTGTGTGACACCATCTTTCACACTGGAGCTGAAAACAATGTCACACTGAAGTTTCTGAATAGTTGACATTTTGGAGATACAAGCTTTTCTGTCTCTTGTCTCCGCTCCGGCTCATTCTCTCCCTCTCTCTCTCTCGCTCTCTCTAATTCTGGGGTGGTGGTGTCAGTCTGCCTGGCTCGACCTAAGCCCCATGCCTGGCTCTCTCTCTCCCTCTCTCCCCAGCCTGGATCCCACCCACCCCCTCTCCTCCTCTCCTCCTCTCCTCCTCTCCTCGTCGCCCGCTTGGTGCCAACCCCCTTTTCACCAGCTAATACCACTTCACCCTTTTTACCCTCCTCCTCCCATTCGCATTCAATCGCACTATCTTTCCACAGCAGGCCTGTCAAACACCCCGCCATTGAGTGAGGCAAATCAGCCTGAAAAAGTGGGGGGGAGGGGGTTGGAGGGGCGGGTGGGTCTGAGGGCGAGCGCAATGAGAGAGAAAGAAGACAGACGACGGATGGAAAAAAACAGGGGGAATGGGGTGAATGCGACGGCGGAGGCAGAGAGAGGAAAAGAAAAAGGGGGTTAAGAGTGCAACAATAGAAACACAGAGAGGAGGTGGAGAAGTGAGGGGAAGAGGCGATGAGACTGAAGCCTTGATGAATGAAGGGATAGATAGAGAGACGGAGGGTGAACAAACAGAGGGAGAGCTTGAACCGAGAAGGGATGCACAGAGAGTAAGACGTGACAAATGATCAGAATTCATATATCATTCATCCAAGAGGGATCAGTTCCTCCTCCTCCACCTCCACCTCCACCTCCACCTCCACCCCCCCTGCCCGTCTGGTCGTCCTGCCTGCTCAGGGTCAGGAGTCTCTGCGTGAAACCACCACAGCAGTTCCTCTGTGCATCGTCTACAATATGTGACATTCAACACAATCCCACTTATGGAAGAAAAAAATAGAAATGGAATAAGCTGAGAACAAAAGAAATACTGTGCAACTTACAGTACAATGGGTTTCGCAAATCACGCACTCTAATTGGCTGCTGGTTGAAAGAGGCTCTGATGTACAAAATAAGGCTGATTTATATTCAAGTGAAAGGAAAAGAAAAACAGGCTGTTTACTCCTGCTCTGCTACCGCAACCATTAACCACAGAGCACTGAGCTTGTCTCCTGACAGTGAACAGGTAAGCAGGGCCGACTCCACTGATTTAAGGTGGTGTTAAGTTAATTAACGTCTCCTATCATATCCACACACACACACTGGTCTGTCCTCTTGACAAATCCCGATGACACGCTGTAGCCCTGTGCAGAAGATCATTAGTTCGTCAGTACTCATCAGCATTAGGCCACTTCAATACTAAATACTAAGACCATGAACTACATAGTGTGTTAATATTGATAACATAAATTAGTATACAAGTAAAAAGATGCTGTAAATTACAAAGGAGTAAATGCCAGCAAGTTAAAACTGCATCAATCAATGCTACACTTCCATCGTACAACACTTCATCCACCATCACCACAACCATACAGTCTGCACGCTGGTCTTTTGTCATCTCTGAAGTGTGCAAACTCACATTATGCTCACAACTAGTTTTATACATTGTAAAGTCAGCAGCACAGAAAAATACAAGTTCAGAGAAAATCACATCTGTGGTTTATGGAACATCAAAAGTGAACACAAATCAAACCGATCTGATCATTTTGTGAATATGCACCTACAGAAGAGCAGGCATGCTCATTTTGAATATATACATTAGAAAAATGCAAATGAAACTTTTTGTTGCCATTTTTCATGAAGTAAAAGGTCAGAAACTTTTGTTTTAACTACAAACAGCTTTTCCCAAATGTTGTCCACATGTGTTTAGATCAGTGTTAGAGAGCGTGTGTCACTGTCCACCTGACACTGACAGGTGTGTCACATCAAGGTGCTGATTACACAGCAGCATTACTGCACAGGTGTGCCTCAGGCTGCTCGTTATAGAGGACCACTGGTAAATGGGTTTTATCATCACACAACACAAGCCCATAGATGTTAGTGGATTTGAAGCAGAATCAACATGGGAAGAAGATTCTGTACTATGAAGGTGTTTTTTTTTGTTTATTCCCCCTTTAAATATAATTTTGGAGACAAACAATGCCTTTTTTGGCAAATCAATCAGTCCCTCTAAATAGAGGATGTGATAAAATTGTGTGATTTAACATTTGCACTGTTCTTTTATTTTGACAAGTCTGAGATGGTGAATCATCACCTTGAAGTGCCTCACCTGTCAGATGGAGGGAGAAAGGGGAAGAAATGTTCACCAATGTGGATTTAAATACTTTTATGGTTCAAAAAAAAAGTGAAAACCCCTTTCCGTTTTTGAATAACATTTTGTTTCAAAAAATATTTTGCACTAAAGTTTTTGTTCAGTATATAGTAGATGCTCTTTTAAAATAATATAGTTTGAATATGTCTGGATCTTTCATGGTGCACAGAGAAACTAATTTATTTACCAGATAATAATCTGGTTTCATGGGCCTCACAATGCAGAAGTGACTTTATTACTGTGCCTGTGGTTGGAGTGACTGCGCTCCATGTTGGCTCACAGCATGTGGCTGTATGATGCAGGTGGGGAGAGAAATACAGTGATCAAAATTTAATGTGCTAAATAACAAACAAAATGATCAAATGAAGCTGGGAATGCCACAACAGTGTTTGAGCTGAAGGCTGATAACCACTGCACTCGCTACTATAACACCAATCATGTCTTCTGTGAATAACAATGACTAATAAATTGGTTCAAACATTGTGTTCAATGCAACAGCTGCTCAGTATTCCAGACCTCGGTGCTGTAGAGTCTTCAACAGCTCAGAGAGCAGAATAAAAGCAGTTACACACCTCTTTTCTCCTTTCATTTCTCTTTCTATGCTGCGTGGTGTCAGGCAGCACATTCACAATATGCCAACAGTTAAACACTGCTGTTGCACATTAGTGTGCGGCTCTGACTTCTCTCCGTGTTTGCGGCAGTGCAGTGTGTGTTGGCTGGGTTGGCAGGGAGTTACACCAGCAGCCAGTGACACTTTTTTACCTCCAGCTAGTCTGTTTCCCGAACCACAGCCGACACTCATGGTGGTCTTTAAGCTGCTTGAGGCAAGATTTTTGGAGTAAAATCTGTTTTATCTGCCTAAATCACAGAGTGAGGCTTCAACACGGAGCAGTGTTTCATCTGTCTTAGTTGAGCCACAGCAGATTGTGCCCACATACCCAAAGAAATTCCTGAGGGTGGTTCAGTTTGAACAGTGTCAACACAGGAAGTTGAAAACTCTGACAGAGCAGAGGGAGGTGGACTCTTTTCTATTTCTAGGGTCAAGGCTGGTTCAGCTGCTTGCACATGGTGAAGCCATTTTCACAATTAGACACTTATTGCTACTTCATGCTGCAATGGAAGCTTTATTCTCTACTACTGATGTTGGCACTGAATTACTTTTAGTAAAATTTCCACAAGTGGACATTACAGTTAGAAGTAAATGGTGGTGGACAAATACAGATGTTGTGGGGACACTAGCTGCGTCTCAATCCAGGGGGCCATATCCTTCAAAGGCGGCATTGAAAACCAATTGCATCACAGTGGTGCAACGAGGCTGCTCCATCTCAAAGGCTCCTTCAGTTCCCAGCCATTGAAGGATGCAGTGAAGGATTAATAGGAAATCCCCAATAAACAGTCTGTATCGGATCGAGCCTCAGACGCCACACCCTTGTTGACCACATCCTCCAAAGAGGACACAGCAACAGAGACTAGTTTGTAGGAAACATAATCGCCTCCGGATGAAATCTTCTATAAATGTAATGTCAAGTACAACTGAATATAAGCAAAATGAGCAGACGTGTTTACTTTCCACCACAATGTGAAAACTAACATAAGAGTACAGTATGCACTTGTAGTGAGTGCTGCATTATCAAACAGTGTTAAGATTCTTTTTAAACTCTCATGGCACCTGATTAAAGTTAAAGACAGATCCTGATCTGGTTCAAGACAGAGTTCATTTGCATTTTTTCCACAAGTAAAAAATGTCATGGTCTTTACTTCCTCTAGCATTCACTCCAATGGCAGTTTTGAAAATGCTGGATCAAGAAGATGTATCCTATATTATAGAGGATCACAGTATGTTTGACTGGTAAATCTCACTGCCAATCACAACAATGTATCCACAACCCTTCATTACAAGTGCTACATGTGGATTCAAAGCGTAAATTCAGTAAAGGTTCAGAATCATGAACAAAAGTCACTCAAAATATCAAAAGTAGAAGTTCTCGTCACACAGACATAAGGTCCACATCAGTGGTTACTAGAGATTATAAATGATAATTGTATTTATAGAGCACTTTTAAAGCAATAGCAAAGTGATGCATCAGCTTATTAACTTTATGGTTAGTTTAATGACTAACAATGCTTCATATCGGCCATGTCATAAATCTTCTGCAGAGTTGTGCACATTAAAAAGTATATTTACGCCTAAAATCCAGTTACATAAAGTGCTGTGCAGTTTTTACCTACATGTTATGTTACAACCATCGTGCATTCAATCATTTCCTCTGGGGAGTGAATACATTCCATTTTCACTTTTCTACATTAAAACAGTATTCATAATATAATTTTCACTTTTTTTAAAAGAAAGGGAAATTCATATGAGATTTTTCTGAATCCAGTGACAAACACAGAAGTCAGCTAAAAAAAAAAAATCCAGCTCCGAGCTTGAAGACACACCTGTACGGTTCACATCACACTAGATTCATGTCAAGCTCCTGCACTGTGAAACTCTAAAACTAAAAATGTCAAAGATTTGAACCAAACTGGTTCATTCATATTCTTTCACTCTCATTCAAATCAAAGGACTTTTTGTATATACAGCACAATCCTCTGATTAAAGACTTGAATTCTTTTTGAAGGTGTACACTGTCTGCGCCTGCATTGTTACAGACAGCCTCGTTCTGTACAAGTTTCCATCCCCGTCTCCTCGGCTTGCTGCGTGCTGCTTTTCATCGAAAATGTCTCTTTCCACTCGCTCAACTTTTTCTTCTCTTTTCAGTCCAAATGATTGATTTTCAATCTCTCAAAACCCTCCCTCCCTCTCCTCCTCCCCTCCCCTTCTCCTCAGGAGTCTCTGTTTGAGAAGAACCTTTCAACATCCAAAGGTGAAATATTTAGAGGGTGCGAGTTATAAAGCCCTGCAGTGCTGGCCTCAGGCTACAGCTACAAAAAGAGAAAACTGTTGGCTGTGTGTATAGGGGTGATATGCATGAGTGAAACCATGAGGGCAACAGTTTGCGGCGTGGAATAGGTGGGCCAAAGAAAGTCAGAGGGTTTGTGGTACTGCAGGGGGGCTGAAACCACCAGAGGACAGAGTTTCTGATTTGAAAAAAGATGAGCGTTTGAATGTGTCAAGGAAAATTCAGCGATACCTTTAAACAGATGGCGAGAGGAATCGGAGCAAACAAGGCTGTCAGAGATGTTGAAGAGAGCGTGTGTGTGTGTGTGCGTGTGCGTGTGGTCTGCTGCAGCAACAGATTTATAGGTGTATGTCCAGGCTGCAGTGTGCGGACATAAATAAGGCTGAGGGGAGAAAGCTCTCCATTGAGCATAATCAAGTGCATCCTTTAGAGTGCCATTCATCTCTCTCACTCTCTCTCTCTCTCTCTCTCACACACACACACACACACACACGGCTGTAGATGATGTACGCAGTTACAATATACACATACAAACATTGAAACAGAGCAAATGTGAGGCCGCGTAGTGAATATGTTGGAGCCAAACATCTCTTAGCGGGGCGTCACACTTTCTGACACACACGATTCATTCAATCAATTTTCCTTTCATCTTCTCATGTATTTATCTCACTCTGAGCACAGACGACTGAGCCGCGGCTGAGAAATCCCACTAAGTAAACAACGATGACTGTAAAACTGTGTTTGCAGTGACGTGTCATACGTCAACCAAACCAAAAAGAAAAGAGAAAAAAAAATCATATTTCTGTTCAAAGTCGCTCCACAACCTTTAACAGGTGCTGAATTTCACATGCTTTGAGCACACGAGGCCTTCCCTGTTTAAAAGTTGAAGGAGGCTGTTGAATGAGCCGTATGTCCTCCACACTTGAACCCCGACTCTGAGCTCCGTTTTTCTTTTCCAGTTTTCATGATTTCGCTTGCAAATAGCCCCCGGCTCAAATTCACATTTATGTTCTTTCCTGAAGTGCAAACCCACTCAGTGTACTTTAGTGAAAAGGACACATGTAGTCCAAGCTTAAGTTTGAATTTTCTCTGGAGGGACACTCACCATGCTGAGCCCTGAGTGGCTGCAGCAGGAGATCCACCCATTCAAAAGAAAGGGAAAAACATAGCAAGAGAAACATTGGGGATATAAATATGAATGGGATGTCATGTGGTTTAACAGCTTTGAATGTTTGAGCATTCAAATAGTTCAAACAGATTGTATATGTGGGTTTAATGAGCGTCAGAACTGATGTTTTACATCCATCCTTCAATACTGCCACTTTACAAAAGTCATACACAACCTCTCCAAGCTGACGACATGATTATGCAGATTGCAGATCTGCAGAACAATACAATATTATTTTTTTCCAAATAGATACAATTAAATAATGTGGATTGAGGTTATGCTGTCAACATGGTTCTTTACCTTTATTCATACGACATATAGTTTGTTTACTGTCATTGTTTGCAGGTTTTCTGGTATTGGCTGATTATCTACTGCAGCAGCTCACAACACATTGTCAGTGAACCGTGCATTATGGGACTTCCATTAAACACAAATAAGTGCAACTATGAACTTTTATGTATGTTTAGGTCTTAGTATTCAGTAGCATGTAGTATATACCTCACTGTGTCCTCACCTTGGTGTTAGCACTGTGCTGCTATCCTGCTGCAGTGAGCTCTGAAGACTGAGTGGTGAGCCGGTCGAGTGAACATCAGGCTCTCTGTCTAAATGTTCACAGCATCTTTTATAATATCTCTCATACACATGCAGTGGTTTCTCCTCTGGGCTCCTCTTCTTTGTTCTTCTTTCATTTTTAACACAACTACACACAACGGTAGGCCCCACCACTTTGTTTGATTTAAGGGAGGGTGATTTTTATTCCCCTGTGTTTAATTTCTTACTGATACTGATGTCAGATGGATTAATTTATTTGCCTTTATTATTGAGATAATAAAAATCAGTTGATATTAAAAATACTAAATATATCTAGGTAAATTTAAGGTTACTGTTGAACATCTGACCAGAGTGTACTTTATACATAAATTAATGTTTGTCATTATTATTCATGAAATTCATATAACGTAATTGAGACATTATATTACATCATTTACTTTCCAGGTTTGACAATCATGACAGGACATTAATTAGTGCATGAAATAGAGTGTATAGTAATGAGAGGCTCTGGTATAAATTTGAGGATGAAAAGTTTCTACTAAACTCTTATTTCCGCTTGATGTTAAATGTTGTTTAAACAGAAACGGTTTTAACTCATCTAAAACTGTCAAACTTTAGATTCAAACCAGGAGGTATGTGATCAAAGAACACGTCAACAAGCTTATAACACCGAGACATGATGCCAACTTTCAGAGTTCAACAGTGTGTGCTGCAGTCATGAGTCGGTCAGCACCAAGAAACACGTCAGATAAACAACTCTGAGGAAGATAAACAGAGAGAGTTTCTTCAGAACTGTGAGCCACACACTGTAGCAGAGTCAAAGCACAGAGATTGCTGCAGTAATGAAATAAAAGTAAATATGTCCCACAACAGTATAAATGAATTATAAGTCATTCACACAACAAAAAGGATGGGAATTAAAAGCAGGATGCAGGATTAAAAGCTCAGCCGTTTTACTGTTGATTGATGTTTGCCTGGCTTTAAGCAACGCTGGAATTATCTCTAGTATTATTCTGGTCGAATGCCCCGAGCAGCAAGTCGCTGGTTCGATTCCCGACCATTTGCATTTTGCAAAAAAAAAGTCAATGTTTGCTTGAATGCCTCACTTACCTTGGTTAGTGGATTTATTGCATTAACTGCAAAAACACATCCAAACTTTGAATTATGACTGCAGCAAATATAAAGTATTTGGAAACAGGTCTTAGGCTCATTTGATGTCAACTCATCTCGAGTGAGGAAACATAATGGCATAAAATGCAAATGAACAATGGAATGAATTATCTCCCTGATGCCATCACAAGCCAACACTGAAATTTTGCAGACTTTTTCCAAAACAGAAAGTATTTCAACACTGCACACAATATAAATTGTTACACTGAGAGGACGCGCTGGACAGACATGGGAGGCTCTGGTGACGGGGAGTCGTGTGCTGAGGACAAATTATGACCAGAGAAGCTCAGACAAAAAGGGAATAAAGTGTGAGGCTGGGAAATTAAGCGAACACAGATTCTCCTCTGACCCTGGGCCTGAACTGCTGCAGCAGAAAGTGACTTTCAGTCCCTCTCTGTAATATACTGTGGGAACATAAGTTGTGGAAATGAGCTGAACTGGTATGTTGAGCTGCTGGAACGGTTCATACATCCAGACGCAGCAGCAGCCGCCTCGTTTCTACATCTCGGGTAATGACACCGGGACAGAAGTGATGTCTTCAGGCACATTAGTATTTTTCTCAGATCTTCTGAAACACTTCACAAAAGGAACAGGATTTTGTCCTTTGTCACATGCTGGCATCTCTGTTGATGTCTGTGTTTTAACACCTTTAATATAAAGAACTGAATGTTTCCACTCCTTTATGTCCACAAAACAACATGGCTGCAGTCTGTTTCTTGCCATCCCCTTCCCAGTCTTTTTTTTTGTGTGTGTGGATGTTTCCTAAATCAGAACCCGACTCCTATTGAAAGCGGCGGCAAACAGCAAACAGTGCCAAAGAATACAGAGAATGAGGCGGCAGAGGAAAACATTTTGGAGGAGCGAGTGTTTGCTGATTTGCAGAACACCTGTTTCTGAACAACTCCGGCCGCTCGCTACAAAACCTCTCTGAATGCGTATTAACGGTTCACGGCTCCGTTAAAGCCCTTGTTCACATGCAAATCCCGCTCTCGTTCGGGTTCTGAAAGCCTCCGTTGCTGCTGCGTTGTCTTCACCAACACACACACACATACACACACACACACACACACACACCGCAACAACAACACACGGACGCACACACATTCCCAGCACCAATGTCTCTCTCTCCCTCTTGCCGTCTCTCGTCTTTTTCTCCAGCCATCTCTCGTGCTTGTGTAGAGGAGGGATTAGGCCTCAGGAGAAAAGACTTATCTGTACTGTCAGTACAGCACAGCAGACAATACCAACAAACACACACATACACACACACACTCACTACAAGACTGAAGTACATTCACTTTTAAACCAACAAAGATGTTCACTAAAAACAGCTTGTAGGTGCAACAAGCTATAGTAGTGATACAGTTCATCGTGGGCTAGGATAACAACTGTGCTTAAAGGGATTATACTGTGTGTGAAACACTGCACCAAGCCCACCAAAAAGATGTAGAAGCATTTTTTTTTTTTAAAGACATCTCCAACTGGCGTAGGTTTGGTATGCATGAGAGGAGCTGCTGCTGTCAGAGAGGAAACTTTCTGAATAGTGTCTGAATGTGACAGTCAGAAAAGTGCTTGGTTATAAATTACAGAAGCACTTGAAGGGTAAAGTGTAACGTTCTCTAATGAAAATGGATGTTTATGAGGGGAAGAGGAGATGCAAATGGAATATGTCATTTAGAATGATTTGTTATTGTAGAAATTATTGGGTGATAATGATGAAACAGTGGGCAATTTACACCGTGGAAGTTCAGCACAGACACATTTTTCATTCGGCATCAAACTGTGTTGTTTTTTCCCCCTCTTCTCTTCTCAAAAATTCTCCATAAGTTATGTTGTTGTGTCTGCACCCACGCATGAGCACATATTACCACACACACAGAAAATCCTTAAAGCCTGTGTATCTCTCTGTGTAAAATACATAGGATCTATACGCCACTGTTTACACCCTTAAAATAAAACCACAAAAGAACCTCACATCTGCACGCAAACACCCTCAAACACACACTTGCAAGGACCCAGCAGACATGTCCCACACTTATCACACGCACATACACACACACACACACACACACACACACACACACACACACACTCGCAACTTGCTGGACTGTGTCTTTCCTTTCAAAGTAAAAATAAAAAAGGAAACATTAAGGGCAACTTTCCCCCAGCTCTGCCTCCTCTCAGCAGCAGCTGCAGTGTTTCCTGATACGTTGCTGCTTTCTGCTGCTCCACGCTGAGAAGCCCCTTTGATGTAGAGACACCCTGCCCAAGTGTCACCCACTAAATCCTTATTGTGAGAGTAAATCCCAACAAAAGCCACAGCTATCCTACCCTCAACACTTCCCCGCAGAGCCCATCGGCCCCCCAACTAACATTCCTTGATCCTCCAGGAAAAAAAAAAAAGAAAGGAGGAAAGAAAGAAAAGAAAATACACTCCTTGACACACTCATACCCACACACATCTTTTGTGCATTCTGATATACAGATGTGGTAAATGCACACACACTTTGAAGCTGGAAATATTTTCCTCATGTGAAAAAATGATTTTACCACTCAGAATGAGGAGCTTCTTGTAAAGCTCCGACACATTTACACTGAATTACTGCAAATCATTTGATATCAGCTTATTAATGACTAGTAACACTCATATTAAATTTTAAAAACGTAGAAAAGCCAACAAATTAAAACGCTGGAACGTGGTGGTCTGGCTCAAATCATTTTCACAATTTTTGCAGCAGCGTTTTAAACGTTTTCGACGATTGAAAAATAGAGCTGACAAAAGCCACAGAGAAGCTGCAGAAAGAAAGTGGCTTTCCAGAAATAATTACTGTGAGTGAGGAATGGGGGTAAAAAAAGAAGGGGATGGCGGCAGTTATCATAATCCCTCCTTTAAAGAAGTTATCATAATCCCTCTTTTTAGCCCTCTCCTCGCCAGTCCCCTAACCTCTTCTCTCTGCTCGTCCTGAACATCAACAGTGCAATTTACAATACGCCTCTGGTCCACTCTGCTGCCCTGCCTTCCAACACTCCCTGATAGAAATGAACCAATCTTTTTTTGAACTGTGGGGAGACATTTCGGTGGGAGTTCACACCGTGTGCAAGCGTCTTCCAAACGCACTTTTATGTAAGAGGGAAAAAGTGAAGGCAAAGGAAAGGAAAACCCTGCAGGACGAGAGCAGATGGCAAAAAGTAAAAACCACCTCAAACTGTGGGATGGTCCCGTCAGAGGTGTGAGTGAGCAATCAGATCTGTGTGAAACATCTACACACAAAGAAACCTGCATCTCCGAAGCACACATAGTGTAGAAAACGTAGTTCCAATCAGAATGCAATTTCAAATACACATTTTAAAGAAGAATATGAGTGTGGAAGTGTGGAAGGAGATGAATGAACCAGAAATGTTGAAGTTCCAAAAATAAAAACAAAGGTTTTATCAACACACACTCATGCACCATCAACTCTTCTTTCTTCTCTATTTCCTATGTGCAAATCAGTTTTATACACACCAATACCCGTTTACATCACAACACTTTTGACACTGTATGAACGCTCACACACAGTCTCACACACACACACTCTCTTTTCCACGGCACATTCTGCAGCTTCACAGTGAGAAACGCAACATGACTCCAGCCAACAATCTGAAAGTGATGCTGTGTGTCTTCTCAAACATCTCTACTGTATTTCCGCTCCGTGTGCACCTGTCTACTGTACAACACACACACACACATACACACACACACACAGCCCAGGTCAGTTAGTTAGGAAGCAGCTCCCTCAGTAGTGAGTGAGTGGAGAAAAAGCATGTATATGCAGTACAGTACTCACGGTGGTCAGGAGTGTTGCTTTCTCTCAGTCCGCTCAGTCCTGCCTCTGGATGTCTCTCTCTCTCTCTCTCTCTCCCTTTCTATCTGCCTATCTTTCTCTCTCTCTCTCTCTCTCTCTTTCTCTCTCTCTGTGTTTTCACTGCGATCGCTGCTCTGGACACACACACGCGCCACAGCAAACACACACTCCACTCTGTTATACCGCTCTGCCGAACGAACTGCTCTGAGCGAGAGACCGAGATGGAGAGAGAGTGAGAAAGAGAGATAGTGGAGGAGGAGGGGGCATTAGAGAGAGGAGAAGGAAGGCAAGCTATGTGTGTGTGTGTGTGTGTGTGTGTGTGTGTGTGAGAGAGAGAGAGGGATGCGTTTGGTGTGCATCCAGTGGGCTTGCTACAGTAAGGGAGAGCTGGTGAGCGATGCAAGCCAGTGAGTGAGCACACACACACACACACACACACACACACACACACACACACACACTATACATGCTGTATGTGTAGATGCACATTCATATGGATGCATCCAGAAATGCCAGTGCAGACACTGAGCTGAATATGCATGTTAATAAGAGATGAAGAGTCTCTCTCTCTTCTCTCTCTCTCATACACACACAAATGTTGCTGAACACACCACAAAGCATGCAGGGGTTTATGATAGAAAGAGAGAAAGATTAAAAAAAAGGCAGAGAGATGAGGCAAAGACCTCTTCTGCTGTATGTGTGTGTGTGTGTTTGTGTGTGTGTGCGCATGCGTGCGAGCGTGCGCGTGTCTTTTAGTGAGATTTAACTCAGCGCACCATGACAGGTAGTGAACCTCAGAGGAAACAAGCCTCCCTGCCTTTACTCCTCCTCCTTTCTCCTTCATCCCTGACACACCTCATCCCCTTCTTTTACAATGACTTCTTTTCTCCTTTGTCCATCCTTATTCTTTCTCACCTCACATCCTTCCGTCCTTTCTTTATTTTATTCAACCTTGGTTCACATTTAAAAAGACAATATCACCACGGTGTTAACAAACGGTAAAAACGAATTGTACGTTGTAAGTAGATAATCACAGCCTATAGTGTTAAGTAGCCGACATGTAGTGAGGAGCCTCGCTTAGCTCAGAGTGAATGCTTTTTCTTCTTTCTCATAATTAAACCTGGCCAACTTAAACTTTCTCTGGCCTGCAGTGAAGTCATTTACACACAAGAATTAAGATTTACCCAGGTTCTTACTGTATTTGTTCCTTATTTTACTTCCAAAGTGTTTTCTTAACAGGCATCTCAGACTTCTGATCAAGCTGAACATCACACAATTGAACATAACATCCAGCAACACAAGTTCCTGACCATCAACATCACTCCCAGCCAGGATGTCATCATCCGTCACAGTACACCAACTGCCACCTTCTATGTCAAAAATATGATCTCAGTCCAGACAAAACTGATTTTTCTATTCAACGCCCAATATGTACCAATTTCTCCACATAAAGAAAAAAAATCCTCCTTATCTCCATGATATCATAATGCTTAAGAACACAACACTGGATAACATTTACACATGCATCTCTGATCATATTACAGTCCAAAGTGCCACACATCTGTAAGACCAGACTGTCTGAATCATCTTTGAGTGTTGATGAAAAATGTAACCAGTGTCAAACTGCAGGGGCAGACCTCACTCATATATAAACTAGTAGGGTTCTGGAGTTGAGACCGCCATCTTTGCAGTACTGAGTAATGATATATCTAAAACAAAAAAAATTCACAGCTAGAAGAAGAATAATGGGGAGAAAAGGAGGAGAAGAAATCTGCAAGATTCTGATCACCTATAGCGTCTGCTTGGTTTAGTGATGTAATCTTGGTCTCTTTTTCCCTCTAAACTCAATCTCATTCAATATTGAGAGAAACAAAACATCTGTAAATGTATTTTTCCTTGGCTATACTGATTTCTAATGAAAGTCATAATGACAAAGTACATACAATCGCTGTGGCAATCACATTTCCCACTGTCAGACATGTACAGTTTTCTCCAGGGACCTTGTCAATTTGTCAACTTATCAGTGTCACTGTCCTGCATCTTTAAGTCAGGCCATGCATTGCCTGCACTGCTCCCTACCACATTTAATTAAAGGTGAAATTAGCTATTAGACTAGCATTATGCAGCTACACTAGTCCAATGGAGAGATGCTTGGCAGCACTGCTCCGTAGGGAAAAGGAGGTAATGATGAGGTGGTTGTTGGTAAAAGAATTGGCTGTGTGTGCGTCTGTGCGTTCCTGTGTGTGTGTGTGTGTGTGTGTGTGTGTGTGTGTGTGTGTGTATATGTGTGTTCACCTGTGACATTCACCCTTGCTGGCATTTCAAGTCATCGTTGCCTCTCTCAAAATAATGCATAGCATTGAACTGTTCAACTCCCATCTCGTGTGAGCAGAGATCCAGCCCCTCCATGGTCCACTCACTGTTAAGAGTCGTCCTGTGATTCACACGTGCAGCGCTGCCATCAGGGCTGAAGAACCTGGGTGAACAAGCAGCAGAGCCAATTTCCACCTGTGCAGGAAGAGCAGGGATCAAGAAGGGACATGTTATGGAAATATCACTTTTTGAAGGCTCTTTAACATATATTTGGGTGTTTGTCTTGACTTCCGGGCCCCCAAAATGTGAGAATTGACTAAAACATTTGTAATGTTCAGTCTCCCTAGGTTGAAATCCATGTGGTTTTATGAGCTGTTGTCTTCCGGTGATGTAACTTGGTTTCAAATTTTTATAACCCCACCCCTACCTGGGACTGGTAGAAGGGGCGGGGCAAGCAGTGGCCCTTTTTTGTATTTAAAGGGACAGGCACTGAAACCAGCCGTTCTGTTTTGAGAGGATGAAAAGAGCTGTGATGTTTGATCCCTGGGGTATTTTGACCAAAACATGTCACAGACATGTCTTTGGAACTGGGAACTATTTTAATTTGTGGAAAAGGGGCAGTCAACAGATTAGTGATCATGTTCACCTGCATGTGACTTCCTGAACAATATACTAAGTGGTGGTATTATGGTGAAGAGGGTTTTATGATGTGCAACAGATATCAGTGTACTGTATCTCTTTGCATGAACAACTTTTAAGTACAAAACTGTGGAGCTTCATGTTCAACGTCTTGCAGATGGATGGGTTCAGGGAGAACTGGACCCAGTTGCAGACACAAAGGTTGTAGATAATTTAGTAAGAAAGGGCAATAACACAAAATGTTCTCCAACAGTCCAATAGAAGAAATCTAACAAAAGGTCAACGGGAATCCTGGATGTCACAAATACATACATAAAAAGGTCTCAAACAAAGCACAACAGAAATAAGGAAATCCAAAATGAATTTCAAACAACGTTAAAATATTAAGAAATCAAATACTCACAAGAAGGACAAAGCTGAGGAGAAACACACCCAGGGAGAACCAACGGAACGACGGGATGAACTGGAAAATTCAGAAACAGCAGACTGGAGAGACAGGGGTTAATTACCTAATGAGACACAGGTGTGAGAGACATGCACACAAGAGAGTCCCAAAAATAAAACAGGAAAACTCAAACTCAACAGGAGAACATACAGAAGACATGACATAGCCTACAGCCTACCTATCCTAATTAGGGATGTTCGATAATATCGGTCTGATATTAGCATAATAATGTAGCTAGGCCTACTACCTGTCCATAAAATGTAATGTAGCTAATGCCTGGATTTCGTAGCGGGCTAAGTAGCAACAGCCCACCCCTACTTAATCATTGCCGCTACAGCTTCAGACGCGCAATAAAAGTTCTCAGTCCTGTTGTAAACAAACACACATGGCGATGATGCTGCAACCGAACTACCCACCTGTCAAATGATTGGCTGCTCGTAGCGTCCAGTGATATGATAGGCTGTGAGCCAGACAGGGAACACTCTGCTGTCTGTTAGATGATTGGCTGTTTGCGTGTCACCCAATTTCCACATAAGCAGTCTCTGCTCCGTTCGTCACCACGGTAACCTATATAATGCTCAATGCATGCAGTGGGGCATCACAATAAAAGTAGGCATACAGTAATGTGTTGATACTGTAGGAGATACTGTATGTGACCTAAAATTAGTTATTGGGGAAAAGGGCCTGAATATATCATTATTGGAATCAGATAGACAGCATTGGCACAAATTTCAATATTGGACATCCATAGTCTATCTTCACTTATTGTATTATTAATTTATTGTTGTTGTTGTTGTTTTTTTAATCTTGTTTGTTTCTAAATGTTGCACTCAGTAACTTTTTGGAAATTTCAGCATAACTTGTTTATTGAAATGTGACATGTGTTACTGAGGTAACGGTATAGTAGGCTACACTCGCCAACTAATCTATGAAATCACTAGATCTACAAATGCTTCTATGAACGGACCAACAATATGATTGTCATGTTTAAATTCTTACCTGAAAACTTTAAAAGGTGGCCTACAGTGCAGGCCTACTGTAACAGCTAGCCTTCTTTAAAAGCCCATTTGGTCACAGCTGGTTTGTGTGAAATGTATTCTGGGATAGTGGTGGCTTACTTCAGAGTGAACATCAGCTTGGTAGGGGCATAGGCTATACCATTTTTCCATTCAGTCAGCAGCATACAGTACTGTATATACTCACTGAGTATATAGTAGGCAGTACATTAGTAGGCGGTTCTGAACACAGACACCCTCTCTGGGAATACCAAGGTCATGGGTTTGAAACCCCATAAGTCCTGCTTCAGCAAAAATACAAACACAGTACTGAAGGGTCACAAGCTGCTGTTGTCCTGTTAAATATGGCTTCAGGCAATATGTGGATGAATGGTATTATAGCAACATAAAAAATAGAAACTGTAAATGAGTGTTACTATGCTAGATCACTGACAATGAAGGATTAATGCTCTGCTGGTGAATGTTTGCTTTCTTTATGTGTTGTGTGTACTTAACAATTATTAATTCAAAGAGTATATGAATATAAGATTTAAGATACAGGTATTTTCGGACTTTATCTGAGGCCTAAAGGAACCTCTAGTGCGCAGTAAGTTCAAATATCAGGTGTTAGGAGATGAGATGCTCTCAGAAGAGATGGATCTTCAAGAGATTTTTTAAAGATAGGGAGGGATGCTCTGCTCTGATAGAATTTGGTAGCTCGTTCCACAGATGAAGACACTGGCTTGAGTGTGGGGATGACAGTGCCACATGATGTTCTCTGCAGCAACACAGTGGCTGAAATGAAGAGTAATCCTGTGTAATTGAGTTCAAGTAGATAGGAGCAGATTCAGAATTCTCTTGTTTTATAGGATTTGATTTCAGGCAGCCACGGGAAGCCAGTCGAGGCCAGTGAGGGAGTGCCACATGATTTTTTAGGCTGATCAAAAACCACATGTGCCGTGATTTTCTGGATCATCTGCAAGTGCTTCACTGTGTTTGAAGGGAGAGCTGCTAGAAGGCCACTGCAGCAGTCGAAGCGAGAAATAACCATGGCCGGTACCAAGAGTTGTTTGCTATTGCGAGTCAGGTCAAGCTTGATTTGTTGAATAGTGTACGGCAGCACAACTGTGAGAATGTTGCAACATGGTCATAGCAGGATAGATTTGGCACAGCAGACACCATGTCCAATAAGTAGGAGATGAAAGAGAACCCCTGAGGGGTAATGTATGTGGCGAAGTGGAGATGGGCAAGGAGGGAGAGCAACTGTTGTTCTGTGATGTTTTGGGCAGCGGAGAAAGACTCAGTGATGTTATGGATGTGCTGCAATTTTTAAACTGGAGGGGATACTTTCAATTTAAGCAACATGAAGACAGGTCTAAGGTTTACCTTTTCTTTCTTGAATATTTCTGCATGCCGACGTCCATGGGGCGTCTGCAAAACAGAAAATGGAGAGGACTGAGATGAATGATAATAAACCCCTCCATTACCTCCTTTTAACAAACTACCGCTGTTCTACGTAGCTTAAAGGATTTGTTGGCCCAAAAGCTGTTTGTTTATAGATTGTTTAGAGATTTATTTCACAAAGAAAACAGTCTTAACAGAGGATGATCTGCAAACACAGAGTCAGGGTGAGAGGACAATTTTAATGCTGAACACTGTAAATTCATTGCTGTGAAGGGATGAATGTTCAGAGTGTCCAAACAAGTCCTCTGGCCATGGTGGGATCCAGAGAGGGATTATTGATTGACTGAAGGTGAGGATTGTCCTACTACTGTGGACATTCAACATTGAAAAAATTAAAAGTTGGTGGATGTACAAATACTTTTTTTTTATTGCATATTAATATTGAAAAGATGTAGAAAAGATTGAAAAGATGAAAAGAAGAAAGATCTATTGGTGGAAATCTGAAGTTAGAGATTGGTTGAAATGCCACAGGAGGTGATGGTAAATGGACTTGCACTTATATGGCACTTTTCTAGTCTCTTGGACAACTCAAAGCACTTTACACTGTATCGCCACATTTACCCTTTCACACACATTCATACAGCCTTGTTCTCAGACATTCACACACATTCATACATCCGATGATACACTGGAGGGCAAGTGTGGGTTCAGTGTCTTGCCCAAAGACATTTCAACATGCGGACTGGGGGAGCTGGGAATCAAACCTCCGACCTTCCGGTTAATGGACAATCCGCTCTACCTCCTGAGCCACAGCCACCCATGATGTGATCTGTCATCCCCACAGGACCAACAGGAGAAACCTCACAAGATCAGTTCTGGTAAATGTTTGAATTGGTGAATGAAGAGTGCAACTTTCAAGTTTCAAGTTCTTGCTCTTTCAGAGCAGATTACATCTTGGACATGACAACCAGAAACTGACTGATAGATATATTTTGTTAACCAGGGATCTGCAGACTTGAACAGAGCAATAATATTTTCCTTGGCACTGAAAGCCTGATCACACTCGTGAGACGGTAGGATGAATGTCCTCACCTCAAAGAATTTAAGAATCAGCCTGGGAGATGTGATTTCTGCATTGGCTCCCCGGTGGAGGAGCTGGGATGGCTGCAGAGCGGCTTCTCCTGCAGCACAGTATCTGTGCTGGGATACAAAAATCTCCAGGGGGCTGGATACATAAAACCCTGTGTAGACTCGTGGCTAAAACTGTGCGAACACAAAACCAGAAATATGTATTCTTTTCACCATCGTGCATAAGCTTTGTTCCGCTTCCCAAATCTCACTCATTGAGAAATTGGTCCCATGTGCACAAGCCTCATTTCCACTTGCACAATTAGCCATACATGGATGAAGAGCCTCCCATTGTCATTCAGTTTGCATGAAAAACACTGTCTCACCACACGTTATCAAACATGACAGAGAAAAGAACTATGAGAAAGAAGCACGATTGGACAGGGCTTCCAGATGGGAGGCAAAAATGTGCATTAGTTTATATTAGTGGTCTACAATCACAACAAATCCTAAGACCAGTCTAGTTCTGAACTTCATTTACTTGGACTAGGAGCATCTTAATTAGCAACCACACACACACAAGCTCTGCAACTGTGATCAGTAAATATTAAACCAGTATGAAACAGTTCAGGACATGACTCACAGTAAATAAGAACATTATGAACGATGCTGATGAGACACTGAGCACACAAACACAATTATTTCAATTTGTGAATTGTAATATTGTTATTGCTGTGTAAATGCCAAAACTTGGAGCAATAACAATCAAAGCATCCTACGTTGAATTGGTTATTTTTCTTTTAGATTTAATTATGTATCTCGGCTCATTTTGTATTTTCACTTCAATGTAACTTGGATCGAATTGGAACACAGTTTGTATGCATGCAAAGTAATGTGTGTCACACCGCAGGACAGACAGGATTGTGTCTGATTGTTGAGGTATTGCAGTGTTTGATTGTTGGAAAATTTGGGGTTGGGGTTGACGAGGTGCACAAAGTAGTGTCCTGCTGAAGACTGAGGTCCAGAGTGTTGTAGATGGTAGATGAGGAGGCAGCATTGTTCATGTCCTGGACGACACAAGAGATTACACACTCGGTGGCCTCAGAGAGTTGCTACCACTGAAGCAGGCTGAACAATCTGGCCAGGAGTGAAGGGTGAAGCCAGACTACTTGAGCAGTAGGAGATGATTAGATTGCAATCAGGTGTGCAGGAGTCAGGCGGGGTAGCCACATCCACGTTCACAGACACACACAGACAAACTGGGAGGAAGGAGAGACGAGAGACGGGAGAGAAAGCTAACCCTCAGTGTGATCCATGACATCAGGGTCAGTCAGTCAGACACATGTTTAAGTGATAACAAAGAGATGCATCGCTGGTCGACCAGGAGATGTGACTGCTGACAGGAGAAGAGAGAAGACAATTAGAGTTTGACAGCTATGGTGAGACTGATTGAGATCATAGCGAAATCTGATTGGTTTACAAAAACATGTGAAGCAAAGGAGGAAAGTACACACACATCCAACTAGTAGGCAGGTGCAGGACAAAAAAAGTAGTAGTGAAAGAAGAAGAAAAAATGTCCGCACACTGCTAAATAAAGATCCCAAATTTTGTGTGAAGACATTTTTCTTTTTCTTGGTTTACAAAAACACACACAAAAGTAGAGAGACAATTGTGAATGAGACATTCTGATTGAGCTTCATTAGTCCAACACATTGGAAACCACACCCAGGTTGTGTCAGCACACAGAGCCCTTAAAAATACAGTACGGTAAATATTACTCCCACCATTCTTTATTGTTCCCTGCAACTTCTGCGTTGAAATAAATACATAAATAAACTGAAATACAGCTTGGGTTTGTTATAAAAGGCTAAAGCAATTATTATTTACACTTCTTAACAAATCCTAACAAGGTCAATTGTCTGTGGCACACAACCGTGAGCCCGCTATAGTTCCTGCTAAAGATCTTAACCTTTAAAACCGTGCGCAAACAGGAGGAAGTATAGTGTGTATGCGGGGGACTATTTTCAGCAGCAGATTAATCCACTTTTTGTTTCCGTGGTGAGTATTTCAGAAAGCAGGCCAGTGTATGTAGGACTGATTCTAAATAAACTATAGTGGCAGTGCTCATGTTAAGGAAGGAACCTGTCACCCAGAGCAATGGGAAATGGGGGGAAATGGGGAAGTGGACCCTTAACTTCCCAGAATGCAGTGCAGCAAGATGTCAAACCTGCCAAGTCAATGGTCATGTGAAATGGAATGATTCACCATTAAGCAGCTGGGCTAACAAGTACACAGTGTCACACTGAGTAACGGACTGACAACAGTGTCAGCCATACCAGGCTGCTTTGTGTATGTAGTGTACATAGAGTGCACATACACACACAGAGACAAACATACACACAGATAGGCTACACACTCCCTCTCACAGTGATTTCTTCTGTTGAGTAGATCCCTGGAGGCTTCCCATCACAGCCAGTTAGCACCTGAACTCCACACAGGCTGCGGTGAGACACTCTGCAGCTCATCTCAACGCTCCCTCTCCCTCTCACTTTACACACACCTCCCCCACCCTGGAGGTCAGCATGTGGTGCAAACACCTCCACGCAGGTGCCGTCACCTGCTTAAAGTGCCTGGGCCTGGCCTCTGAGCCCACTGAAGGCTGCAGAGCCAGGCCATGTAGAGAAGGAGAGCTCTTTTCTTGGTAATGGGCTTCATAGACGACGGAGCTGTTAACAACAGCTGCCGTTAGGAATAATAATATCTACACATCTCCGTCTCTCTTTTCCTTTCTTGGTGTTTTTCTCTGTCTCTTTACATCTCTCTCATCCAGTTTCCACAGTAAAGGGTCATGGGATTTTGTGGGTGGCATCTGTAAATAGATAATCATCTCGCGTATCCTCACATGCACCAGGCAGGATTGTGTGTGCCCCCACACAAACACAAACACTCACTATTCAAACAGGTTTTCTCTCACTCTTCCCCTCTCTCTCTCTCCTGGATTAGTAAATAGCAGAATAACGGAGTGATAAGTAGGCAGGGGGTTTGCAGTGTAACTGGCAGCAGCAGCGCTACAGACATACACAACTGAATAATGAAGCCCCATTTATTATTACTGCACATGGAACAAGCTGAGAGCTGTTTGAAGTGCTGTGGATTCCCCCTTCATCTGCTCGCCTCCTCTGGCTGTCGTCTTCTTTCGCTCGCCCTCCCTCCTTTTTGTCTCCCCCTTCCCCTGGATGAAGCTTATATGCTGGCGAAAAAGACCACGCTATTCTCTGTGGACAAGTGAATGCCTTTAAACTGCCCAAACAAATACGTCCTGAGATAACTTCATTCAGCCACGTTAAGGAGGAATTAGGTCAGTGCTGCAGCCAGAGCACCAGGATGCACCAGGAGAGGAACTGAATCCAAATCAGTGCAAACACCAAAAGCAGGAATAAAAGTAAACTGAACATAAACGTAGGGTTACTCCTCTGGATAAAAATGGATGTATAGCCTCTGTGATGTCACCTATAGGTTTCAGAGGAGCAGTTGTGAAGCTGTGAGTGAGCTGCTCCACCGTCACCATCTTATAATTATCTGATAATGTAAATAAATGTAAATAAATTGCATCCCACAGTGTTGTATTATGACTTCATCATTAAAGAAATTCATAGGCATCAACATCATGTATACTGTGTGCGAGCAAATGCTGAAATGACTTAACAAATGAATGGAACATGAGGTACAAAGAGACAGAGGAACAAACAGTGCCGAGGTGGATAAGGTGCAACATTTCAGATATTCAGGATGCAGTGTGCCGTGCCCAGTGTGCTGAGGGCATGCTGGAACATCTTTACTGTGCCAATAGCACTGATTTGTGTCGTGGTCCTGGTCTGGACTCCACCAGGTGTGTCGCTTGTGTTTCCTTTGTCGTCCATCTCTCCTTTTCTGTTTGTGTTTGTTTCTGTGGCTCAAGGCAAGACATTCCCCTTTTCTCCTCTTTCTGACTGTCCTCTTTCCATCCAGTTAAAAGGGGACATATTATGGGAATATTACTGTTTGAAGGCTCTTTTAACATATATCTGGGTGTTTGTCTTGCCTTCTGGACCCCGAAATGCGAGAATTGACAAAAAAAAGTCTGTAATGTGCAGGCTCCCTAGGTTGAAATCTGAAATCTGCTCCGATTGCTATGACCTGAGCAGGGCATGGAGGGCAGCATTACGATGGCCGCCGTCCAGCCTGCCGGAAATCAAGAAGAAGAAGAAGATGAAAAAATTCTGGGTTGTACCAGAAATTCTCTGGTTGTACACAGGCATGCGGACTTGGTGGTGTTGTGTGTTGTGTGGCACACTGCCACCTAGGCGTCTGGCGTGCATGAATTCCACAGACTTTTGCGTCACCGTATGCACGCAGATTTTCACCCCAAAAACGCTCATCTAAACGCAAAATAAAAAATGAGAAAGCAACGCCACTTTCACGTTTTCTGTTCAGATCGTCTCTGTGTAAACGTAGCCTGAAGGTCTTAGTGGGGAATGAGCGGAAACAGCCACGCCCTGCCTGCATGCACACACACACACACACACACACACTTACATCCTCTCTCACTCACAGGGAAAGACAGACTAGACACAGACAACTCGAACACTAACAAATAGCCTACTGGATTGTGCCAGGAAGAAATTTACCAGTACCATCATTATGTAGGTAGCCCACATTTTGATAATGAATAATTTAGTCCAGTAGTGCAGAGTTATAAAAATGTGACACCATGGGATGACTTCAATGTGTTGTAGATTCAATTTTAAAGACATGAATTTACATTTTGAGTGCTCCCGGGAGCACAGCAGCCTCAATAACTGTAAAAGGCAGGAAGCACCAGGACTCTTCCTACCTACAGCTGGACGTCCGCTCAAACTGAGCAACCAGGCAAGAGATGCTCAGACTGCAGGAAAGGATGAGTGCATGTGACATAAGACCTTTCAACACAACAACAACCTGAGGCACAAATGGCAAGACAACACAGGAGTGGCTTCATTTAAAGTTGTGCTTAAGTGGCTCAGTGGCCCATCGTCTAGAGTTGAACCCCAACATTAAAATACTAGCCCACGGACATTGCGGCTTACTTTTTCAGTTTGCCCAGATATGCTGTTGGTGTGATGTTCTGAAGTAGCGGGAGAGTTGTGAGAAATGTTTGTGTCTGTACAGTGAGTGAAGAGTTTCACAGCCAGAGTAAACCACAGGGCTTAACCAGGCAAACCAATGTGTCATGAGGAGGCGTCTGATTCAAGTACACTGTTTGCTTATGGAACATATAATAGAGGGCAGAGACGTCTCGATGCAACAGAGAATTGTGATAATTACTTTTTGGTGAGGATCTGGTTCCAGGTGTGAATCCAGGATTTTCTTCTCATTCTGACAACTACAGTAGCACATGCAACCCGCAAGTGTTTACTTTGTGCAGAACAACATCCAGCTTATTAAAGTGTGTAACTTGTTTTGAGGTTTATTAAGCCTCAGCAGAGACATGCACTCTCTTAGGTACAGTAACATCCCAAATAATTCAGAGTTGTTTTCTAGTTAATTTTCTGTCACTGTTACACTTGGTTGATAGTTGAAATGTTAACTGTTGACTGGGAACATCCAGAAGCATTGGCTGCTGGTAATACTCAGTCAGTGTTCATCAGACTGTACTCTCATGTGTTTATTTTCTCCACTTTGGTATTCAGCATGTTAGCTCTGTTTCTGTCAGAGCAGCTCACATCTCTGAAGTTGTGAATCCACATAAATGACTGTATTTATTATCTATTGACATGATAATCTTTGAGGTCTGAATGTGTGTCAAGTCTTTGCTCATACAATATTTCACGCTGTAAAGCTGAATGTATGAGCTTTTAAAATCCAGTATTGTTTACATTCGGCTGGAAGACTTTGCCAGATCACTGCTCTACATCTTGGTGAGTCACTGCCATGTGTGTATAATTGGAATAATGTAACATTGTTGGTAGGACTGTGAATGTGCACCCTTGTGTCAGTTTCTCTCCGTATCACTTCTAGAGGTAAAAAAAAAACTCCACAGGGATCCTTTAATATTCAACAATGCATTTTACTATCAACTACTGACTTTGTCATTACTTAAACCCTAACCCTAGGTCTGTAAACCAGGGGAAGAAGTGTCATACAGTCTATCTGCAAACAAATTAAATAAAATACTGTCATTACTTTCATTTGAATAGTTTTGAGTAGTAGTATTTGGGTATATTCTTTGGCTGCTCTATGCTGAGCATCTGTTATCATATTGATCAAGAATGAACTGTGTGAATAATGTGCACACAAGAAACACAAGTAAATGCTGGTGTGTGTGTAGGTTGGGCGTGTCTGGTGGGGGATGTTCCCTGCTCATCCCCCACCAGACCTCCTGACACACCTGTGCTCATCTTCACTGATTGCCACTCCCACCACAATCCACTTGCGGTAACTGCTCCGCCCCTTTCCTCACATACCCTCTCTCGGATGCCGTTTTCTCCGCTCCCCCCTTTTCTGGTCTTAATTTCTGGTGTTTCTTCAATAAACTGTCTTTAACTGCTCTAACTCTGTGTCTGCCTTTGAGGTCCGATCAGTTGTTGGCTAACTGTCTCTAGGTGCATCACCATTAATCTGCTTAATGTGCAATTTAAAACTATGGACATAAAACCAAGTAATAGAAAGGTGAAATTTTTTAGGAAGTTTTTTTTAAAAAGTTTTTAAGACTTTTGACAATTTAACAAGAAATGTTACATTAAGGTCATTGTGGCTCTTGTACCCAGTCCAAGGAAGCCAATTCCAACTGATAGGCCAACTGTCTCAATGCTCAATTAGATTCACTTTAATGGTTTTGTTAACTTTTCTGAAAGATTTCTATGTTATCCCCAACTGCAATGGAAACACAGCACCTACACTCTCAGCTTGAAGACAGTTCACTTACAGTGGACAGCTGTAAAGTGATGCAGCCTCATCCAGTGACCATCACAGATTTTGTTGTGCTCTGAATAAGAATAAGGTGTGAGATAAGGAGGATCAGGGATGGAGTGGTGCTGATGCTGGGAAAAATATTAAACTAGTTACAAGTCTAAGACAAAAAAAATATCCTGGCTATATTAGACCGAGAACAACTTTTAATTCCTTAGCTTCTGTATATGAGTGTGTGTGTGTGTGTGTGAGCACCCATGTGTCTGGCGGCTGATTGTGTCTCTAGGGTGAGTTTCAGCTTTGGAATTCATCTTTTATTTGCATAACGCCTTTAGGTCTCCCATAGACATTAATTACTGTGATCTGTTGCGCCTCTCTCTCTGTCGTTTTCTCACTTCTCTCGCTCTTTCTCTCCCCCCTCGCTCTCTCTTTCCCTCCCTCTCAGCTTAAGCACCTTTCTTTCTCAGCTAAAGGTCAGTGTTAATCACTGGCTGCAATAAAAGGGATATTTTTCTTATGAGAGTCCTGTTGTACTCTGTTTCCAATTAGCTCAGGCTTAAAAATACAGCTCTTTGGCATGGCCAGGGGACGAGTGCATCCCTCCTCACACACACCTACACACACCTACACACACACACACACACACACACACACGTTCCTCTATTCGTCTGTCATTTCAAAAGCTCTTCCCTCTCCCTCTCTCACCAAACTTCCATTTACTCCCAGCAGAGGCAGCAGATAAAAATACCTCATTTTGAAGGAGCAGCCCCAGCGCTGGTGGCTACTCTCACTGAAACTCATTTGTTCTAGTGGAAACAAGACAGTAGAGGCTGGTATTCAATCAAAGCCACTAAAAGCAAGTCAAAAGGCCATCCCTCATCTTCTACAAGTATGGATTAACTGCACCAAGAAGAAAATATCTCCACCATGGGGTCATTTATAGTATATTCTTTTACACTGGGTTTAAGACCTTGCTCCGTTCTCTATCTGACACAGAGCACATCCCAACCAAAACAAAGTCCAGGTCCCTTGTGCATGAATACAACAGGGGGTGACCACACCTCAGGGTTTTATGAAAACACTGGCTGTATGATTCCTCACTTATCAACTTGAAAGGAGTATTTCAATTCAATTTTCTTTTAATGGCTTTTCAAAGTCTCTCTCTCTCTCTCTCTGAAGTTAGCAAAGTTACAGTTTGGCAGATCTCCCTGCGTTCCCCAAGAGTCTCCCCATATTCTTACAACACCTGAGGTGTCATGTGGGGGGAGGAAGAAAGTCCCAAACCCCCTCCACTAGTCATTTTAATTAACAACCCCATTTTAATTAAACATTGATTAGCTGCTAATTAGCCCCTGATAGCTCCCAGATGTGAGTGGGAACAGGTATGGGAATGACAGGCAGGGGGGCAGGATGAAGGATCTGTGGCACGACCAAATTGTGTTGGGGATCCCCCCAGGGCCGAATGTTTTGTGATTATTTCTTCGATTATAAATGATGCCTTCGTGTCGCATTGCTCCTAAATGACATCGGCTTGATAGCTCCCGGATGACGGACGCATGGAAGATTGAGCATGCGTGTGCGTTCTCATCAAATTTAGGCAATTTTCTGCCACTGCAAAGCAATAAATACATTTTTTTTAAAAAGTGGGAGTGCTGCCGGCTGGTAAATGAAAGTGAGTGTTGATAATAAGAGAGCCGGTTGTGTTGTGTTGTTTGGGGGTGGGGGAGGTGGGGGGATCTGCTCTAAGTGAAGTTTCTGTCAGGGACCTCGCCATTAGATCCTCCTCAAGTCGACACCAGCTCGTAGTGTGACTCTCACAGTGGCTGGGTAATTGTCTCGGGAGAGGCTGTACGTGGGAATATATGAGCACTCGCTCACCATACTTTCAGTGCAAAGTGCACATCAGACGCTCATTATTTGTTTTCCAATCTGCCCTAAGTCTACAGCTTTTCATCATAAACGCAATAAATAAAGCACATGCTAAGTTGATGACAGGATTTGTTTCCATGGCATGCAGCTGAAAAAGAAAACAGACTAATCACCACTGTGTCAGTCTCCTATCTACTTGTACTGATAAAACATAAAAACACACTATCTCTTGATTCAAGGATTGACAGCGAGCTATAAGCTGTGGTGATCACCAGCCGAGCGTTACATGCATTATTTGGCAGTCAAATGACAGCATGTCATATAAAGTCAGTAAATAAATGCACAACCATCACAAAGGCCCAAGCCATGAATAATGAATACTGTCATCTGCCTTTCAATTAGTTCTGTGTGCTTTGAATCAACCCTGTGACTGTGTGTATATATGTGTGTGTGTGTATGTGTCTCAATGTCTCCCACTCTGAATGGGCCTGAAGCGTCAACTACCGACATCAATAATTATACATGTGTTATCACGACAGCCCCCAATGGAGCGAGCCTTTCTCGCCATCATTTTCCCTCGTTCTCACTTTGTGTCACAGCAGTATTTACAGAGGTCTTATTCACCACTGCTGGCTGCACCCGGGCCTCCCTGCAGTTACCTAAGTACATAAAAAACACTGATGCCTTGTGCTTCCCTAAACAACGTGTCACCATCACAGATGACATTTCCAAAGTTGAAATAAAATAAAGTTTTGCAAGACACTCTTTGGTTATTATTTTTAAATCAAAGATTTGTTTTTTCTGTTTCTTTTCTTTTCTTTTTTTCATGATCGGTGTCACAATGTTACAAAACCAGTATGATGTGTTTGGTATATGCCTCTAATGTGCATGTGCTTGTTTCAGTGTGTATTATAGTAATCACATGTATCAAGCTCCTGACAAAATCATTTTTCATATCACACAGTTTTTGTGCTGGCTCATGCAAATAGTTAGCAGCAGACTAAGATGACAGGTGACAGTGAGCATGGAGGTGACAGCAGGGCAGGGAAATGAGGATAGGTGGACACAAGGAAAATAAAAACACAACATCAAAATGAAACAGAAAATCATTTTCAGGGAAACTTATCACAATTATAGGGTAAAGAGAAATTATTATTATTTCAAACAGCAAAAAAGTCTAGAAAGAACAGTTTTTTCTTCCAATAAATTGGAGATAATCCTAATGGATCTTAGTCTTTTGTTAGATTTACTCTCTTAGTCTAGTCTAATAGTGTGTTGTTTACATTAAAGACCTAGTACCTACATTTTTTTTTTCTTTTTTACAATGCAGGGGACATATTATGGAAATATCACTTTGAAGGCTCTTTAACATATACGGGTGTTTGTCTTGCCTTCCTGCCCCCAAAATGTGAGAATTGACAAAAAAAAATCTGTAATGCGCAGGCTCCCTAGGTTGAAAACCATGTGGTTTTTACGAGCTGTTCCCTCAGTTGTCTTCCAGTGATTTAACTAGGATTTGAATTTGCATAATACCACCCCTACCTGGGACCGGTAGAAGGGGTGGGGCGGGGCAAGCAGCTGTTTTGAATGGATGAAAAGAGCTGTGATGTTTGATCCTTGGGGTATTTTGACCAAATCATGTGACAGACATGTCTTTAAGACACCTGGGAACTATTTTAATTTGTGGAAAGGGGGGATAATGTGTCTCTGTTAAGTTACAATTTCAGTCTTTCAGTCTTTGCTCTCGCTGTTGATACTGGCCTAAGATGGCAGCAATGAAAATGGTTATAAAATGTTATTATAAATCAATCAGAATGATGTCCACATTTTAAAATAATATGACCTACTAGCTTTTCATGTTCCTGCCACTCCTCCTTTAAAGTGCAGGGAAAACAGAGCAGTGTCACAATTTGTCTTCTGCTGTTCACTCTTCAGGGAATACAGATCAAGTATAAACATATAACGACAGCTGTGCAGAATAATTAAGATGAGTTAAGTGCTGTCATAAAATATCTGTTGCCATATTTATCACGAATAAGCTGCAAACATGTTTTCAATCTGCTGCAAATCAAACAAAAAGCGATCAGTGAAACATCACTGACATGTCTGTGCTCCTTCCAGTGGTGGTGTGAGCCAAGCAGAGATGTGATGGAGCTGTGGCACAACAGCAGCAGCAGCAGCAGTAGGAGGAGACGACTATGTTGAGTCACTAAATCAGAATTCAGCTGTGAAAGTTCAGAGCAAGGTTAAAGTCATTTTCTTTTTGTGGTTATGGTGATTGTTGTGGGAAAAAAAACCCACACCAATAAGAAATAGTTTTTTATTACAGTTATTTGGTGGCTGTCGGTTGAAACTATTTCCAGTGTGAACCTGCTTGTAGTTATTTATGATATTTGTCTGCTCTAACTTTCCTCAAAGAAGCTGTGAGAATGTAAAACCCCAATGTTCACTTCCTGTATTTGTACTATAACGATGTCACTTTCCCACATGCAATCACACAGGACAAATGTGAGCGGTTTGTTTGGGTCAGAGCAGACGACAGGAGGATGTCTGGTGTTGATTCTTCAATTGGTCTGAAAGGGGAGAAGATGAAAAGAGAGAAGGAGAGGGAGAGATGGAGAGAGGGAGAGAGGGGGGAGATCAGCGGAGAGTGAGGCACTCAAAGTGGAGAATCACATCACAAACTTGTATTGATCCATGTTCCTACACAGTGTTTGGTGAGAAAAGATAGAGTAGAGAGTTAATGAGTGTTTGAGGGGGCGAGAGCTGTGTGTGTGAGTGTGTGCATAGACACAGGGTGTGTCCAAGAGTTAAACATGACTCGACTGAATTTCACTGGAGTGAAGTATTCATTCCAAGTGAATAAGTGGAATTGATTTGCTCATATTTACTGCAGATGAATAGAGTGTGCTTTATATAAATCAGGATTTTAATATCTTTAATGCCTCTCAAAGACTGTTGTGACTGCTGATAAAAAACATATTGAAAACCAATAGAGCAATATCTCTTTTATTTCCCAGACAGCTCTCTCCCTGTCTCTCTCTTTCTCTCTCTCTCACACACACAAACACCTACATATACTATACACTCCTGTCCCCTCTCTGTGGGTTAATATCTCCCAGGGATCAGCAGTGATTACGGGCCCAGTGGTGCAAGGCGCCGCAGTGAGATGGCCAACGGAAAGATCGATTTCTGTTTTTACCGACTTAATTCAATGCGGGCTATTTAAACTGGCAGGGCAGGGAGAAATTAGATTGTATTAGCTGGGTATAGATTTTTGCCTTGTGAAAGCACCAAGAGCAAAAGGGGAGGGGGAGGGGCAGGCGAGGAGGGCGGGGGTGTTTACAAGGCCCGACTCCCATTTAGGCGCTCCGCACACGTACCCGGGTAATCAGCGAGAATTACCTTCTATTGATTATTCGATATTTTCCCAGATCATGTTGTTTTCATCTCTACTAAAAGTCTTAACAGGTTATTGATACCTGTGGGGAGACGGGGGGCTGGGGGGGCTGGATGGGGGAGGGGGTCTTACACACACGCGCACACACCCACACACATTAGTGTCATGTAATAAAGGCAAGGAAAAGAATGAGCTGAACGTTGCCTCAGCACAGGGTGTGTTCCAGCAGAAATGTGTGTGTGTGTTTGTGTGTATGTGTGTGAGTGAGTGACCATGAGGTCAGACTAATAAATGAGTTTGCCAATTCTGACCTGATACGGACCTGTCAGTCTTGTCTACTGCAAATATAATTGAGGTTCTTACTGTTTGTTAATTGTCAGGTGTGTCAGTCTGTAAAACCTCCAATAAAAGCTGTCATATTAATTCTTAGAGCCGTCTGCGTGTTGCGGAACCGTTTACGACTAATTCCGTATTCATCACTTTACCGATGAAAAATTTCCATGATAATATCATTAAAGTTCCAAGTTGGGCACCTGTCAAATGGCATCATATCTCCTGTGTACATGTGTCTGCATTGTGGTCCAAATAGACGTTTCTATCCAGTTTTCAGCGACACAGTCTTGATTGTTTTCAACTGTGCTTTTTACCTGGATGAATGACTTCACTCATCAGACATCTGGATCTACTGAGGAAAAAGCAAATGTGATGCAGCTCAGCCTCCGGCCCCGGAGCATCGGTGATTCACAGATTTTTAAGGCGAAGCTGCTTTATTCTGTGTTTCTACTGGGTTTAATCCCCGGGTCTGTTTGTTATGGAGAGGTGGACACCTCTGTGGATACTTCAGCTGCTGGTAAAAAAAAGAAAACCCAAAACAACAACTCCAGATTGTCTGGTTCTTAAGTTATCAGAGAAACAAACAACCCTTCCCTGATGTCCTGTACAGCAGCAGCAAAACACTGACTTTTAATGTGAAAGTGTTTTATTCAGTGTTTTTACTGGTCTGTTTATTGCAGAGAGGAAGAGACCTCTGTGAATAATGCAGCCTGTGGTAAACTGAAGCATTTCAATACATGTAAATATTTAATTTTCATGTCAAGTGATAGTATCAATGTCACTCAACTGTATAAAGAGAAGTAAAGCTGCCCAGCTTCATGGAGGATTTAAAATGTCTCAATAAAAACAGCCTTAGCTGAAAAGCAATTAACATGATTATATGGATTTTTATTTGTGGTCAATTTTCATTAATGAATTTTCTATCAGAGTGGATTGTCCGGCATCGCCCTGTAGATGCTTAACACAAAACGCTGTCATCAGTTTTCACAAAGAGGTGTGAGGGAGCGTCTTCTTTTTGGAGACGGAGACACTGTGTCCACGGCAAAATGAAAAACAATCAGCTGTCCTCAGCTCGGGGGCATAACCTTATCATCACTGACACAGGCCATGACAAACGACATTAAATCAGTTTCCTGTTGGCCAGCCGGCTGCAGGGACACGTCTATTGACTTCACATTTAGCAACATTTGTAATTGACTGCAGTTTAATGGGATGGGCTGTGATACAGGGAGCTGGACGAAAACTCACGGTATGGTATTTATCTAATTAGCAAAATGCTTGGCTTTTTTATGACACCATCACTAATAGAAATATAATTATTCATAGAAATAGAAATAAAAACAGAATCTATCTTCAGGTGATTTTTGCAATATCTCATGATTTATGATGAACCCTGGATTTATTTACATGACACTGTTAACAATTTCCGTATTACTGTTGTATGATGATAAAAAAAAAAAAAAAGGCAAACATAAACTCCAAGCAGGTAAAATGATGCAAACTCCACATTCCCATGTAGGGCATAAACCATATACTGAAAGCAGTCTCCATCAAGTGCAGTTATGAAGCTTTCAAGCTGAAGAAAGAGCTGCTCCACTGTCGCCATCTTGGCAGTGTCTGACTCCGCCCACTTCCCAGCTAATTGAAAAATGGGCAAAGAGGTGGGGCAAGTGTGGAACTGAGACTTCAACAGCACTACTAATGTGTGAACAGAACACACTATACACATCTTTAAATTTAATAGTGATTTAAAAAATGGTTTCAAAGTAATCGCTCCACCCTCAAATAATATTTATATTGCATATGTAATACAAAACATCAGTGATGCTGGGCAGTAGATGTACTGTCTGGAGTCAAACTTAACACATTATGTTCAGTCTCTGAAAGTTGTCTCAAACTTTCCTTGGAAACATAAAATATTTAAGATGCACAATGGAGCTGATTTGTAAGCATTTAATCTGATGTGATAAAATAATGGAACGGCTGTTTAACAAGCTGCTAATGCCTTTTTGTTTGATTAGCATAACTTTGAATTGTTGCATTTCCCTTGATGGTCTAAATATTGTTTCAGACGCTTTGAGGTGTCCACAAAAATTAAAGATGGCTGACAGCACTTGTAAATGTGTAATTAGACTTAGTCATAAAACAGTCCGAGTGAATATGAGTAAAACATACCAGCAGCTCCTGCGTGTGTGTGTCAGAAGTCAGCAGCAGGCTGACAGGCAGAATGACAGTGAAGTGTAAGTGTATTGGACAGGCCTCTCTAATATGGAAACTAGTGCATCTCCAATGACTCGCAGCCGTTGTGTTAACCACTGTCTGTCAGGCCTCTCAGGTGAATGATTTGCAGTGACACCGGTGTTCTTCTGGACCATAAACTATTCATGTTTTGGTTTAAAGCTTGCTATAAGTGAATGACTCTGGATATATCCTGGAATTAAAAGAACAGATGTTGCATCTAAATCAAGTTGCAAGCGATGCAGTTTCCAGCAAATAAACACACCATAAATTATCTTGGGGGAATTAATTACACCTGCCACTGCTGGGCTTCTCATTGAGGCCTGGATCTAATTCCATCTGGAGGAAATCTATATTAGACAGTCATACCTGACATGATTGACTGCGTGTATGCTCTCATTACTGAATTATTGAGGTCAAACATCAGACAATACTACATGTGTATGCAAAACAGTCCAAACCCATTTCCACAGCTGAGCCGTGCGCTGACCTAGGTCACTCTTCCTATCACTGCTCTTTCTGTTCTGATTACACACCAGCAGCCTTGGCTTCAGCAGCTCTTAACATACAGTTGCAGTCATTCGTATTCATACTATGTAGATGAGTTGCTCCACAGGCCTTCAGAAGAGGCTGCAGGGAGACAGAGTACTGATGTCTGCTTAACCTTACATAACAGGCCCTGACCTGCTGGGGCAGTGCGGGGGGGATACAAGAGAATGTGTATGCATCTCTGTTTGTGTGTGTGTGTGTGTGTGTGTGTGTGTGTGTGTGTGTGTGTGTGTGCGCACTGAACATGGAGGATGGTGTGTACAGTATATCTGATGCTGATTGTTCATCTCACACTGTGCTTTTGAATAGCATCAACTGGGCCGTTAGAGACCACGCAGTGTTGCTGTATGTGTCAATACAAAGTGTATTATATCTCAGAGTTACAGTACAGCTCCACAGATCAGGCTTTGACTTGTCCCTCTCTGTCCCAGGATGGGATCACCGGCTACCATCATCACCCTCATGTTGGGCTAACATTAGCTTGGATAAATCAAAACTCAGCATGGAGCAGCTTTTACACTGCATGGATTGAGTGATAATGTTTTCCATACAGGTTTACTGGGTAGTAGTAATGGGATGTGCCGGCAAAGTAGAGGAGCTGGAGCAACAGCTGGAGCAGGAGTAGCTGGAAGAAGGTGTAGAGGGAGGGACACAAAGATGGCCGCAACACACATTTACAACCAAGTCACACTTACTACTTCTTCACCTTCTTATGTTGGACTAAACAGTAACTCACTGTCACCTCCAGAGGTACAAAGTGATTATACAAGATGGGACAGGCCAGGGCTATCTGGTTAGCATGCTAAGTAGTAGTAGGAGCCTATTTTGATACTGAGCAGAGATGCCCAGACTTCCCTCTCCCTGGACACTTCCTCCAGCTCATCCGGGGGGATCCCACAGCGTTCCAGGGTCAGCCGAGTCACATAGGCCCTCCAGTGTGTCCTGGGTCTTCCCCAGGGCCTCCTCCCGGTGGGACACGCCCGGAACACCTCTGCTGGGAGACATCCAGGGGACATCTGAAACAGATGCCCAAGCCAGCTCAGGTGAGTCCTTTCAATGTGGAGGATCAGTGGCTCTACTGGGTGACAGAGCTCCTCACCCTATCTCTAAGGGAGCGTCCTGCCACCCTGCAGAAGAATTCATTTAAGCTGCTTGGATCCAAGATCTTGATCTTTCAGTCATGACCCAGAGTTCATGACCGTAGGTGAGAGAAGGTAAGTAGACTGACCGGTAAATGGAGAGCTTCGCCTTTCAGCTTTGCTCCTTCTTCACCACAACAAACTACATCGACCGTATTAGCAGCAGGTTTTAAATTTCACAGAATCATCAGAGGTTTACTCAGGGCACTTTTCATACAGACCAAGTCTAGTCTTTATATTATAGACAGGGATTCACTCAACATTGTCCCATGAGTGAGAACATATACTGTTGAGAGGAAACTCAAACATATGAAGAGTTCAGGGCATCATGGGAGGTCCCCCAGTAGTCCAACAATGTAACAAAGGAATGGTTAAGGGCTCACCTGAGCCAGCCCTAACCTTTAACAATGTTAAAAATTAAAAAAACTGGACCCGTGAATGCAGACCAGAGAAAACCAGAGAAAACGGTTCTTAACAGAAACTTAAATCAGGAACTGAACAGGTAATGGGCTGGTGAGGGTGGATCCTGGAGAATGACAAGAGAGGGCTGAAGGCTCAGGGGGCTAGGGTGAAGGGGTAGGGCTGGAACGGAGCAGGAGGTCAGAGCAGGCAGACAGTGAGTAATGTGGACGGGTGACTGGAGGCTGGGAAGGAGGATGGCGGCAAACTGAGAGGAGAGGAGAGCAGAGTAAAAAAAAAAAACAAGACACAAGCAGATCTCAGAAAAGCACAAGAAAGAGGAAGCCAACACACTTGTTGGACAGTGGAAGCAGAGACCGGTCTGTCGCTTGGTGGTTCCTTAATGAGGCCGATGAGAGTCAGGTGTGTCTGATTGAGGCCAGCGCCACACCCTGCCTGCACACACACACACACACACACACACACACACACACACACACACACACACACACACACACACACACACACACACACACACACACACACACACACAAATGGGAACCACAGAGAGTCTTCTGTTGGGATAAAAGGGAACCATGAGCTCTTGAGATATGTTCATGCCTGGCCATTAACAGCTTCGTCCAGTCTACTGGACACAGGAGAGATGTGATCTCTTCCCAGTTCCTGTCACAACTCACACTGCAGAGCTGTGGATCGGCTGAGGAGTTTTAAGAAATGTGTTTGAGCAGCCTCATAATGAAGAAAAAAAAAGAAACAATAATCCATCTCCGAAGGTACAAAGTCATGGACATGTTTTTCTTTCATCTCTCAAAGACAGGCTGTCCTTGGTTTTTGTAATATTATGTGGTTGAATAAAGGTAGCCCTTCAAGTTTGTTTTATGTGGGAGTTAAAGGACAGATTCTGATTAAATGATAAGTCTGGTATTACTTATGTTGGTGCTGGAGGTCACAGCACTGCCATCTAGATGAACCATATTATTAGGGCCCGAGCGGCGACTGCAAGTCGCCCAGCGAAAGCCCTATTGAAATTGTAATGTTTATTATTCTTATTATTATTCACGCGACTCTTCATGCCCCAATTTCGCCCCTTTCCCCAACTGGAAAAGTTGTCTAACTTTGCATGTCCCTCCGGCCTCATCCGAAATTCGATATTTTTGGGTCGTCGCACATGGTCGACGCAAAATCGCGAAATAGCGCCCCCTACAAACTTTCAAAATCCCCATAGGGAATTTGAGTGACTTTGTCCGATGTTGATAAAATTCGGTACACATATGTATTATACCCAGATATGCAAAAAAGCCTCTTGACCTCATGACCTCAACCCAACAGGAAGTCGGCCATTTTGGTGTAGATTTTTCCCGCCTAAACTTAACTCCTCCCAGAGCGTTCGCCCGATCAAGTTCAAATTAGGTATACCACATCTCCAGACCTAGCTGAGCTTACGTTGTGCTCCGTGAGTCCGTAGGTCAAAGGGCGTGGCTGCCAGCGCTCATCAGACTTTGGCGTTCTCGCCATGTCCATACGTGTGGCTCTCACGCCCACATACTTCATCCAATCAACTTCAAACTTGCTGGACATGACGATGGCTCCGCCCTGAACGTCCCGATATATTAACTTCCCACGTAACTCATAGCGCCCCCCGGTGGTAACAGGAAGTGTACTAAAATTTGGAAAATGTACATACTTTGCCCCATCAACTTCATTCCACTTCTACAACATGCAGAACCAGTTGGTGAAGTTACATTATGAACGCTGTGAAGCTACGTGTAATGGCGTCCCTGTGGGGGCGTGGCTAACATTCCTCGCTATGACAATACGTTTGCCCTTTGGATGGCTTTATTGAACTCGTATCAACATGAAAATTGGTACACAGGTCCAGGGTCACGACCTCAACGTTTCTATGTACTCATAGGCGATCTCACTCATTTGCCCCCTAGTGGAAACAGGAAGTGCCATCTTTTGCATCAACATTGTCCGATTTCCACGAAACTTCACATGTGTGATGAGGGACTGACCCTGAACACACCTGCATGCATCCCATTACTGCCCCCTAGTGGACAAACTTTTAACTGCTCATAACTCCCTCATGCTTTGTCCGATTTCCACGAAACTTCACATGTGTGATGAGGGACTGACCCTGAACACACCTGCACGCATCCCATTACTGCCCCCTAGTGGACGAACCTTTAACTGCTCATAACTCCCTCATGCTTTGTCCGATTTCCACGAAACTTCACATGTGTAATGAGGGGCTGACCCTGAACACACCTGCACGCATCCCATTACTGCCCCCTGCTGGATGAACCATTAACTGCTCATAACTCCTTCATGCTTTGTCCGATTCACTCCAAACTTCACATGAGTGATGAGGGGCCGCCCCTGAACGCACCCACACACAACTGCTTAGCGCCACCTGGTGGATGAACGAAACATTGCAGCCCCGACATGCCTCAGGCCCCGCGGTGGCATGGGCGAGCGAGGGCCCGTCATCGCCGCTTGCGGCTTTAATTATAATGGTTTCTGATGTATTTGGGGCAAGTACAATATCTTTAGTTTTATAGAGTTTAATAGCAGAGAAGTGCTGGTCATCCAGGTCAAAATTGTTATTTCTTCACATTTGATGGATAATCTTGTTTTTTTTTCAATGTTATAAATTAAATTACTTCCATGAATCCTTTTTAAATGCTTCGCTCAACCATCTTTTTTACCACACTGTTATCATCAGTCAGTCTCCAACCTCTGCCCCAAGAGAAATTGATTTGACCCCTGCTAGTTCATGTCTTAAAATGTGTTTCAAGAAAACACAAACATTAATATTCGTCCAAACCTTTATTTAATGATGATTATCACATTCACCTACACAGCTGGGCAGTCGGTCTGTTGTTGGTCTGTTGTTGGTCCATGGGTTACAGTTGGACAAGGCAACATTTATCTGAGTACTGTACTTTACACGTTACAAATTTGTATTTGTTTACAAATTTTATTTTTGGAAATGTTTGACTTGTACTCCAAGGCAAAAAGAAATTACACCTTTTGACCCCTCTACGTGTTCCCCCCATGTTTCCTTCATGTATATACTGTAACTGTGTACAGCCATGATTGCAACACGCACCACGGACAGCCACATCAGTTTGTTCACTTTCTTGTCCTGTTACTTCTCTTTATCTCTTGCTCACAGTAACATGTAGAGCTGGAGCTCAGGATCCTCCAGTGTTTCTTTGTTTTCCCTGTCTGTTTCCTACGTCCTGTCTACTGTGTGAGTGTGCAGGCTGCGAGTGGCACTGGTTCTGGCTGGTCTCAACCAGACACACCTGACTCTCATCTGTCTATTCAACAAGCCTCTAAGCAGCAGTATTTCAGACTGGTCTCTGCTTCCACTCTCTGCCAGTTCGTTGCTCGGCCCAATGTGGTAAAACGTGTTGGCGCCTTGTTTCCAGTGTTGCTTTGATCTGCTCATGCCTTGTTTTCTGACCTCGGTTCCAGCCTCCAGCCTCCAGCCTCCAGCCTCCAGCCTCCCTCCACTGTCGTTCCAGTCACCTGTCTTGATCACTCACTGCCTGCCTGCTCCGTTCCAGCCCTACCCCTCTGTGCCTCCAGCCTTCTCTGGACATTTGCTTGGATAAACTCTCAGCCTGCCCCACCAGCTAACTCATTACCTGCTCTGTCCTGCTCCTTGCCAGCTGCAGGAGACAATGCAATCGACATTAAAGTGCTTGTCATAGAGAGAGCTTATAAAAGGAATGAAATGGTCAATTGTCATATTGGTATTTAAGGTGTAGTGATTGATTTGAAACATTGAAAACATCCCATTTAAACATTTTGGCAGTGGCCTCTGAGCTTCTTGAATTAAAGGGTTAATAAGGAAAGATGTAAAGACAGAGAACATTTCATCACTGATGATGAAACTGATAAATGAACCACACACCCCCAACCCCACGTGTTTCTCAATTTCTTTTGGCTTCATAGCCATACGCTCTACAATGATGGACATAAAAATGTAGGCTACTATTCCATATCTAAGTATTTTTATTTTTTTAATAATAATGTAATAATAATAAGCTTTCATTGGTTGCTTTTAATGCATTCTGTAATGTTATAAATTAAATCTGTGTATTCAGTATAGATATTCAGATATGCAGTTAATGTTTATCCCTGTTTTTTTTTTCCTGATTATAAAAGTTTGCCTGTTTGTTTGATCAGCTCTCAAATTACAGTCATAAATGCAAAAAACATCAACGTTCACTTTTATGTCCCCACCAAAGTCAAAATCAAACCTACGCCCTTGGATGAAGTTTTGCACTTTTGCAGGTGGGCATGCATGAGGAGAGGTGAGGGCAGCAAATCCATCCACCAGGTGAGTCGAGTTTGCCTGTGTGTAAAGATTTGTGGGAGTGAACAGTGAACGCACACAGCTGTGGGAAACACGGTTAGGAAACCATTTGGTCCCTATCTGCACTGATTAAAGCTGCTAAACTGTCACAAGGTATAAGTGAGTTTGCAGAGAGTGAGAGCTTTTGTTAGAGTTCCGATACAATTGTAATGTGGTCATTGTTGGTATGATGAAGGTGTGTTGATCCTGGGAGGGGGGAGCAGGCAGCAGCTCCGTCTGAGGTGGAGGTGCTGAAGTGTGTGGGATTGGATTGTTGCCATGACCTGTACTTGCAAACAACTGTAAAGGTTAACAGTTTACCAAAAACATAGTTTGCTATAGATTCAATGTAATCTAGAGCGAACCAGGCCTCGTCAAGAGACTACAGCATTTTGTGTGTGTGTGTGTGTGTGTGTGTGTGTGTGTGTGTGTGGTCATGACTGAGTTGCTCATTCTCTGACAGTCTATATGATTAATAGCACCTTTCACTCCACGCTGTTTCCCTCCTACTGTTTTTTTTTCTTCTTCCTCGGCTGGCCTGCTGTCTTGAGGATTAGAGAAGTGACAGCAGTGGCAAAAGATAAACACACAATCACACACACACATATACACACAAACAAGGCAGAGCAGACAGATGCACACATGCACAAACACAGATATACTAATACCAAAATGTGGAAATATATTTAAAGATTACTGCGCAGGCATGCAAAACCAAACAGTGGAGGACTACACACACACACAAACAGATAAATAGACAGACACACACACAGGTAAATAGACAGACGCACCGAGTGCAGGCAATCACCTATGGATTCAATGTAATCTAGAACAAGCCAGGACGTGTCAAGGTGTCGTACTTTACACAGGCTGTGTCCTTGGATAAAAGAGCAGAAATCAATAGAAAAACAGTCAAGTGTGTGTTATATGTTAGGTTGATGTAAAAACACCAATTCCACGTCGCAGAGAAACTGGCTCAGTTACCAAAGGCTGGCTTAAATTTTGTGAAGTACACAGAGTTTGTGGTGGGAAGACAGTGATGACACTGCAGCCTATTCAGTGTGAGGACACGTCAGAGGGAGAGGGTGTAAACTGTATGTTTTACTTCACATTGAGTAAAAAGAAGCAGCCAGGCTGGGACCCATCTACATCTTCCTCTGGCCAACAGCTAACAGGGTTGCAGAAGAGAGACATGTCATAAACCAAATTATGAGATTAATTTTAGATTAAAAAAAAAAAAATCTGGACATGTGTGATTAATATGCAATAAGATGAGGGAGTGGTGGATAAGAGCTTCAGCCACCATTGTCTTTCATAAACAAAACATTATCATAAACTCTCTCAACTGCACCACGTCTTCAGGACAGACTCACGGTTAAATTAAATCACACTAGGCTGCTAAAGCTGGGGCTAGCTGGTTAGCATGCTAACTTCAGTACAATAAACACTGTTGCCCTTCGACCTCTAAAATATGTATAAAATGCTCTGTATTTTCATACACGTCATTTCACTAATAAACCACGTTTGTAAACTTATTAATGTATTGTCAGCTGTAACATCCAAAAAGACTGATGATGTTGATCAGTAAATGACTGACGAGCTCTGTGTGATGTGAGAAAACACAGGTCACATGATGACAGAGTGAGAAGTTTCCTTGCACAGGTGAAGACAGCAGCACCTCAGTCTGTTGTTAATGATGTCCACGAGTGAATCATGAGAGGCTGTCATCAGTGGGTTGGTCCTGTCCCTGGCAATGCATACGACTTTTTCAGCCTCCCATGGAGGGATGTCTGATCCTAAACAGCACAGACTACAGTTTTCCTTCATATAGCTAGCGGATGGGATCCCTGAGAAGAGAAGACATGATAGAGTTAAAAAAAAAGTTTGATGAATGGCATTGCTTTCCATCTCTGGAGAGCTGTTATTGAGTAAAGGAATGAACTTGAGCAACACTCAATCTCATGACAAATTTAGCAAAGCCAGTCAGCTACTGTATATGTAAACGATGACTGGTGCAATATGTTATTGTTTTTTCTTTTTCTTTTTGATTTTGACAAGTTTCACTCATCCAACCAAACAGCAAACTTGTATCCATGCATGAACGTACTTAAGCCGCTTTTGTAAAACGGACCCCTGCTCGCCACGATGGCTGCACAGCGTCATAGTCCACAGTCTAAACTTCACAGCCCCATACCATTATTTTGACAGTTGTCCTGGGTACTGATCAGACTGGCTCCTCTGTGAGTGCCACTTGTGCCGCCTCAATAGAGCAAAAGTTTTCTCAACACTTTCCCCAAAGTTTTAAAAGCAGGGATCTCTAACCACTCTGACACTGACATGTATCTGCTGTGTTACCCTTTAACTCACTTTCTGTTATTAAAGAATTATTACATTATCAACCAAACTCTGCTTTATGAAGTTAGTATATATTGCTTCGGTACGGCTTTAGTTGTTTATTGTTTACCCAACTCCCTGTTTGCTCCATCTGTCTGATAAACATCACACTCCTCATGAGGCTGGAGTCTGTGCACTTGGGTCTTTCTCTTCTTATTAATGGTTATAACAAGTGATGGGAGCATCAACAGACAAACTGCAGAATAACATGCTTTTTTTTGTTTTTTTTATCCTGTTGCTGCCATCATGAAATCGATATTACCAACAGAAAAATAGTGGATGCAAAAGAGCTTTTCAGGGTTTCTGTGTTACAATAAACCCTACACACCTTTTTAATTTAGATTCAAGTCCTGTAAGTAGAACCCCATGAGTAGAGAAGCTCTCCAATGATTTGGACAACTGCAAGTCATTTGTTAGGCACTGTGTAGAACAGCAATGTTGAAAACTGATCAGCAGTCACTTACGATTAGGCCTGAATTTATGCCGAGCATTTGTTCCCAGCTGTGGTGTAAAGGTCCTATATTTTATAAAGACTTCAAGACTTCAAGACACTTTATTGTTCTCACAAATGTATGTTCATACATAGGCTGAAATGGAAAAAAAAAAAGTTTCTCACCAGCTTCTTGCAGTGCTGTACTAAAAATAATAAATAATTAAAACAAGTTAAAATTGTATCGTATAAAAAAGACAATAATTTAAACAAAAAGAACCATGGCATTCATACACCAGCATGAATGTATAAAGGTGGATGCTCATGTATTTTTGATGATAAAGCAGGTCAGGGTTCATTGGTAATCAAACAAGTCATATATAACACAGCAACAGTGTAAATGGTAGCACCTTGAGCAGGAAGGTTTTCAAGATTTAAAAGCTGGTTTTGATGGGAGAGAAAGAGCTGTAAAACATTTCATCTTCAGTAACAGGTTGTATCCCAGTTATCCCATCACAAATTCACACCTTTAGTATTCTTTCTGCTTCAGCCATGACTACACCAATTAAATCTCAGGGCTGACACTAACAGGTTAATGAATGTATTTTGGCTGGGAAGCATCCTCAAATTGAAGTTTGACAACAGCCTATAAATCTCAAACCACCAGTGCATACTCATAAAGAACAATAATAAAAACATAAGCTCCAAAGAACAACTTGGTGTCAACATGCCCTCATGAAAACTTCCTCTCATCAACAATCTTCAATAAACTCTGAGAAGAGCAATTAGAAATCCCCCCACTGATGATTATTCATCACGGCCCATGCAACCGTTGATGGTGTAGAAGCGCTGCTGTAATTGAAGACGAACGGTCTGGCATAAATCCTGGCACAGAGATAATGAGTGAATCTGGAGCAGATCCATTCATCTCAATGATCCCCATCTCCAGCTATGATGGATCACTGCCGGATCCCTCACTGGCCAATCATAAATCACTGCAACAGGCCTCGGCCATCCACCCACGCTGTGAGGTTCATTAGGTGAGCTAGTTAACTTGCTCAACATGAGAAAACTCCGAAACGCGCAACTTGAACGCTCCTAACCGAGTCGAGCGGGCTTTGTGTTTTGTAGGTTTTTCGGCTTTGAGCAGGTTGGCTGCAAGTTTGCAGGAGGTGAGGTAAAGTGGTTTTGAACAGACTGGACTCGCAGGCTCTGCCATCAATCAGAGAAACAGGGAGAGGAAGAAAAAAAAAAGAAAAAAAGAGATGGACCCAAACACAGCGAGATGAAAGGGAGGCAGAGAAAGAGATCTATGGAAGCCACAAACATTAACAGCTTTGTATTAATCTCACTTTCCTCCCCAAAACGCCAACAACCCTTCAAGGTCATCCTCCAATCACATCTCAGACAGCCCCAGCACTCCCATTGGAATCCGTCGCGGCAAATTGACGAGTCTTTGCAGGGCGGCACAAATCTCTGTCCCCCATGCCCTCTCGCCCACCCGCCCTGCAAATGCTCCGGTGTCCATTACAGGGACAAAGTGGCCGGTAATGAGCGCAGAGTGTCTGACCTCTGTGATCTAAGGAGCGGCGTGCCACCGTTAAATGTGTCCCCAGTGCCCCGCTCAAGGCCGGCACACCCCTGGAAAAAGGGGTCCTGGTTAATGTGATTCATGGAGTGTCCGAGGAGGGGCTAGAGCCAAATGGTAGCCAATAGCAACAGCAGAGTTCAAGTGAGTGTTGTTTTCAGGATCACTTTTAGGTTTGGATGTTTGTTTGTTTTTTTTCACCTATTGTCAGCCAGGCATCTCTCCAAAATTGTCTGCTTCTGTTTTATGTTTTTTTCCCATTTCAAAACATTTTTTTTGTCTGAAGATATTGAATTTAAATTGTGTGAATTTAATGTATCTATATCAGTTTGTGCGAACTCTGATATGAAAATGTAAATCCCTCCTTTCCATCCTTTCATGCCTGACATCTAAGAATCCATTGGTAGCACAAGGTTTTAATCACATTGAGCTGAAACATGACACCATCTAGGTTTTAATTTTGGGAATTTAATTTCACAAAATGTACAATTGAACAGTCAACTGGAAAAATATTAATCCATATCATTTAGAAAAAATAAACATTATTCATGGTTTCTAGGAGCATGGGGTGGGGGTGTGTGAGGGGTACTCTTGTGTTTAAAAAACCTTGGCTCCCTACCATGTGTTGGCTGTGCTTCAGGAAGCCAGGATAAATGAAAGCATACAGTCCAAAGACAATAAAATATTCTAAATTAAATCTAAATCTGTCAGATTTGACTGTAACACAACAGGACTGTTAGGAGAAAACACTAAATTGGCAGGAAATGTATTCCACTTATAAATTTGCATGTGTAGGCATGCATGCAGTGTGTGTGTGTGTGTGTGTGCACACCAGTGGCAGCCGGTTACTCAAATAATAAGACAGGAGGAAAATCAACCCACAGCAACATGTTATTTTACACTATAAATTGGCTACTTATCTGTAATTTCATATGTTAAGTGAAAATTAAACAGTAAAACAATGGCTGACAAGATTTCTCAAAAGCCATCACTGCAGGCTCTGGATGGGAATGAAACCCGTGGGTGTGTGTAATGTGTCACAAGAAGACTGTCAGACCGATGGGGGGTGGGGAAGCCAGCGAAATGTCAGAGGGGGGATTTTACATAACACCTGCTGTTAAAAATCAGAAAAACTAAAGTGGTGGAAACGTGGAGTTTTTAGAAGACAAACTTTGAATAAAGTGTGTTATAGGTGACATAGCCTCTGCCTGGGTCTGTGTCAGTGAAGGATCATGTGGTGGCTACATGAGAGCCTGGAAGAGGAGGATCAGCAGCAAAGACAAAATCAAGATGAACTTTAAAATGATGAAGAGGATCACTGACAAAGTGCAAAATACCTGCCTCACCTGTACCACCAGCACCATCCATCCCCCCATATGCTCCTATATCATGTCTATATGATTTGTTTTTCTCCTTTGTCCATAAATTGATCACAGCTGCAGACTATAAGAGCAGACACCTGCACCTGCGTTTTGCTGCATGTGATAAAATGAGCTGAATCTAGAATCAAATCACAGATTTCACTAATGCTGATTAATAGAGATGCAGGAAAACAAACAAACAAAAAACTTGTGCTGCTGTGCAGAAACACACATTTGCATTGTGTGGTGATGTATTTCATCTGTGCAGCCACTATTTAGAGTTTGGCTTAAAAAAAAACAAACAAAGAAAAAAGGAAAAGAAAAGCAGAGAACAGGACAGCATCTGTGTGAGCTGTCATCAAGAAAAATGATGTTGCCACCAGCAGGTTCCACTAGGACTTACCCACAATTCACAATGGCCGGCTCCGCAATAAGTGTTTATCAATTACCCAAGAGCTGGCTGGATAAGAGAAGACCCACACTGCACAAAATGACCTCTGTGTCCATGTCCGTGTGTGTGCGTGTGCGTGTGCGTGTGCATGTGTGTGTGTCATAACAGAAGTTGGTTTGTAGGTTAAGAGAAGGTGTGCAGGGAGCAAGATGAGTACACGTCCTGTATAAGAGCAAAGGAGACACACAAAAAACATGAAAACTGTGCTCACTTAAAGGGATAGTTCAACATTTTGGCATTCGCTTCATGTGTTGTAATGTTACATAATGATACGTTATTATTCCATAGCGTGGTGAATGTGCAGGTCACAACTTCTCCACGAGAGCGTTTTGGAGTTGTTGGAGTGTGTATTTAGGGAAAACCGAAAGTTCCACGTGGCGTGTCTCTGCGCCTCTCTCTCAAAACAACATGCACCGACAAATAAAGGTAATTAACATACTGCTCTGACTGTAGGGATTATGGCAATGGGCAAATTTCCCAAAATGTTGAACTATCCCTTTAAGCCTCAGCTGCTGTTTCCATAACAACTAATAAATCTGGTGCTGGCACCAAATTAAAACCCGATTCTGGAAGCAGAATGCATTGAGTTCATGCCAAATCTGGATAACTGACATGATGAAGTGACACACACATGCACACATACTGTAGACATGCACACTCTGGTTTCTCTCTTGTTGCTGCATTCAAACTGAAAACCCAGTGGAGTGTATCATGTTTGTCAGCACCAAAGTTTCCCAGACTGATGCACATCTGCATACACGCTTTGATAGATCTGTTGATCAGTATCGGTGACTGTCAATAGTCACTTATTAAGAGGCACAGAGTCATGGCTCCCAGATTGCAAATGTTAACTGCAGGTTTCTCCTTTGCAGTTCAAGAGCACAGCACTCTGAGCCACCCCACACCCACTCACAGGGTTTTGTAAAACGGAGCAGAGTATTCAGAGTGATTTAAAAGAGTGGAGGTCAGATGACAGATCTTCAGCTCTTCAGTTGTTTAAGGTGATCCAAAGCTCTACAGCTGCCTCCACAATAAAATATCTCCAATGAAACGTTGTGTTAACCCTAACTCACTATTGTTGTAAAAATGAATGTGAGGAAATAATAATAATGAAAAAGAAATGTTGTGTTATCTCTCTTTTTATTTATTCATGCTAATCTGTTAAGATTTAAATAAACTTGTGTAACGGAGGTCCGGGGGTATAGTCACAGTCACGAGGCACCAGTAAGGACAAGTGACAGCGTGTGGCGGTTAGCGGTACTTAAGTTAAACTCACTCGCCCATAAAAGACGTGCTAATCCACTTGCCAAGTGGTCATTGACCTCTTGGCGAGACGGTTAGCATCGTCGCCCGGGTTCAAAACCCACTCTGGGCAGGCCAGAACAACACTTGGACCTAGTTTATATCCCTTTGGCCCCAGCTTCTCTTTGGTTCTGAATTTGTTTCTCCCCTTTAAAACTGTAAAGACCTTTGGGTTTTGGGCTCTAGTCATTTAAAGGCGTCACCTTGAGTTCAGAAAATTTGTAGCTACATTTCTCACAATTTCTTGATGAGTAACAGACTAAACAGTTAGCCAGACAACAGCACTCATTCATGTCATTTTCTATTACATTCTCCAGCCTTAGCTAAAGTCTAATTTATAGCTTCCACATCTGCAGTTACAGAGTGTTTCAAGATCAGCGTGTGCCAGTGTGCCAGATCAGCTTCTAAACAATAGTTTAAACTTTATAGTTAAAACCAGTTAAACCATCATGAGCCTGCTTGTTGTTCAGTCAAAATCTGTTCCACATTTTAAAGAGGTTTAACAGAGGAGAATCATCTTTTATCTTTACCCTGAACTCTGACACCAGCAGCTGCAAGTCAGAAGTCAAACTCAGCATCAGTTAGAACAACGTCTGGTTAAAGATAGAAGACTCGCGCATGTCTGTATTTCAGAGCTGACAGACACTTGTGGCATTTACCTCATCCACTGCACAGATGAAAAGACCCCTCCCAACATGCATAAAACATATAGAATGTTGAACTTCACCAAGGTTAACTGTACATTTCAATTACCATCTGACATGTCCTTCTTCACTTTCCATCAGCACTTGAGACAACTGTCAGAAGAGGGGTCGTGTCCAAAAGGATAGAGGGGATTTCAATCTCTCTGTACCCTGTGCTGAGAAAACCATGAAAGATCACGACGCATTCAAAGTAAGACGTGGCCCTTGAGTTACGACCCGCTCCCTCTCAGCCTTCACAGCGCCGATTAAAGTCTTCTTGACTTTTTTTTTTTTTTTTGAGTAATAGAGCACAGTTTAAGATGGCAGTGGGGTTCCTCCTGGTGTGCTGAGGGGAAGTCAACGAGGGCAGTTAAAACCACTTGACTCATGCACCACGAGCCAGCATGGCTCTATCACATGCACATCACAGGCAGCAGCACATACTAATTTAGTTCAGTTTATCTGTTCCTGTGGAGCCTGATTATAAAAGGCTAAAAATCTAATAAAGAAAATAAGATCTAATTAAATACACTGTGTAATTTCTGCCCCTGGGGGTTTCTCAAGCAAAGGAACACAAATATTTTAACAGCGTCGGGTGACATCATGAAATGGCATGGGACCATGGGACTTGTCTTCACCTCCATTAGCTTTTCCCAGTTTGGATTCCTTGGTGGTTCAGGAAATGTGGTGATTATAACTGTTAAAAAACACTTAGTAAAGCAGTTTAACATTTAAAGGTCCAGTGTGTAAAATGGGGGGGAAACCGTGACATCAAGCGTTCAGATTCGACATTGCAGCACTCACTTGCTCTCTCGCACTCACCCCTCCCGTCGGCAAAGTGACGGTGGCCTCCGAGGACAAAAACACTTGTTTACTACGACTGGGACGACTGGGAGTATTTCAGGAGCATGGAGCGATGAGGTGAAGCTCTAAACCATTTTACGATATGTCTGCTGTTTCCTGCTCCTCCTTCTTTCCTTTCACGTTCTTCTTCTTAGTGGGTTTATTTATCAACCCGAAATTCGCAAAACGTACTCTCTTGCTGGCTGGATTTTCCGTTTGGGCTGCCGTACAAACATGGCGGCGCAAGATGGCGACACTCTCTAAAGCAGGACCTTTCCTATATGTATATATAAAAGAATAATTAAAGGCTATGAAAACCAAACAAATTTTATTTTATAGCGATTATACACTTATACAAATATATTTATATATAGTATATTCAGATTTTGCCAATATTATTATAGTTATTACACATGGACCTTAACCAGTGTTTTTGCTGATGCTTCTTCTCCAAGAGGATTAAAACAGAAAAACGAATGAAGCAGTTTCACTTTAAATATCATTGTTTTTAAAACTGGGCCTGTTTTACTTGGTTTCTTTAATAATTTATGAAACAGACATCCCACACATTTTATCCACAGAGGTGCCCTCCTCTTCACAAATTACAGCCGGGAAAGAATAAAACAGTTTCACTTAAACTAAAACATTTATGATTAGCCAACACTCAACATAAAGGCGTGAAGCAGGGGAATGCAAAAATCATCTTCATCACTTGTGGGTTAAGAGGGAGTTACAGACAATATCTCTATCTAACAACTACAAATAGCGCTTCCTTCCTTCAAAAGAGACTCAAATGCACAGTTCAGACAGAGGCAAGGATGTCCAGAAATCAAACTAAATCTACTTGGCAATGGGCAGTACACAGGAGAGCAATACACACCAGGCAGACTGGGCCAGCAGAGAATGGAGACTAAACACATTACAACAGGGGAGACAATGAGACACAAGCGCAACACATAAGGGCTCAGAAGACAATCACAGTGGTGCGAGACAAGGCAATGTGAAGCAGAGGCTTATTGTTATGTATTGTTGCCACTGACAAATGCACAACACGTTCGTACACACAGTCTGCTGTCATGCTAAGACATCATACGTGTCACATTCAAGCCTCGATTCACTCGGACGACAGGAATTCTGACAACTAACAGCAAATATAATTTATATTCAGACGCACAGCTTTTTACCCACTGTCAATGAGACTTTGTAATGGAGACAAACTGTGCGGCGCTGTCCCACTCAGCTGACGAGACCCTGCCAGTGCACACACAATGACAGGCATGCATACACACACACACAATCTGAGACAGTCAAACTAACAGGCGTGAGCTGGCCGACCTCTCTCCACAGACCAAACTTTATCATAAGTTGACTGTAATGGGAAAACGAATGACAAGCTCAAGGAGAAGCCACAGCCTCAGCGAAAAACAATTTACGCTCCCAAAGAACAAAAGAAAGAGTGGGGAATAAAAGATAACATGGAAGAAAGAAGAAAAGTTGTTCAAGTGTTGGCAGGTACCTGATATCAATTGAAATCGTTACTCGGTGTTGCATTTGTGTTCGGCAGGACTCTGGACAACCTTGAGCAGAGGGGCTAAGGCTAGCTGGAGTTCTGAAGAGTGAGACTGGCAGGTTGAGAATAAGAAAACGCTTTCTGGTTTTGTCAGGCCAATCCTGGACGTGGAAGCCCTTGTGGCTGACTTTGGCAGAAGTGTGTGATGGTTTAGAAAGTCCATAAACTTTCACAGATGCAAAAATAAGAAAAACAAAAACACTCAACCAAAGTTCAGTGATCCAGGAACTGCCACTGATTACAAGTTCTGGTAACACTTTATTTGACGCCTATCTCTATAACACATTATAACCAAACTTATAATGAGTTATAATGTAGTTATAGCACTGTATAACTATAGTTATAAACACTCATAAATGATCATAATGCTTTATAACAATAATCATAACACACTATGAAGCAATTGATCATAAGGTCAGGTATTATAATACGTTATAATTGTTAGTAACTTGCTGACAATGCCCACATTGATAATGCATTATAAACATACTTATAATGTGTTATAATTGGCTTATAAATGTGTATAACTATCATTATAAACACTCATAAATTATCATAAAGCTTTATAACAATAAGCATAACACATCATAGAGCATTATAACTCTATTATAATACTATAATACTATTAATGTAATACTTATTGTTATAAATACGTATAAGAATTATAGGCTTCAAATAAAGTATTACCCAAGTTCTTTATTGTTCTCACAGTGAAAAATTACACAGAGTTACACAGTTATAATGGTGGTGCAGTGAGTTCTGTGTTTGAACCAGCTCTCTTCGTTCAGTTTACATGTTCGTCTCATGACTGTGTGTCTTTCCTCCAGGTTCCGTCTAAACACATACAGCTTACATCAGACTGGCAAGTCTGTCAATTGGAATTGGCTTGCAGAGAAGGATAAGGGATGAGCAGTATGGCTAAGAATGGATTATTAGAGCAAAAAGTGGGATATATTTATCCTTTCAATAAAATAAAAAGATCATTATTCTCTAAAAACACAAAAAGAAAAAAGAGAAGAAGTAGTGAGGACTCTTTCACTACAGTATGTCTACATCATCTCCATTGCAGTTTCATTTCTGCCAAATCTGGAAAGAATTTAGTGGGAAAATCAGAAGTAAATTTAGAAATAACATTACAATAATTAATATTTTGGCCAATGTACATGTGTTATATAGTTGAGATCTGCGCACATTTCTCTCACATTTCTCTATCATATTTTATTACGTATGTAAGATAATTTCTCTGGTCTTGTGACATGTTTTGTATTTGCATCAAGAAATGAAGATCCAATTCACTATCAATAACTTATTAATATTTACCTAATCCCACCACTGAGCAAACTCACGCGTCCACACATCCAGATCCAGCTGACTAATGTGTACGTGATGTGATGGGCACATGCTGTCTCCCACGCCAACAAAAGTGAGTCCTTTATGTAAGGACTGTGTAAGAAAAAGAAAAGAAAAAGAAAAACACCTGACCTCCTTCTGCTAAAGTCACTCCAGATTGCTGTTTTCTTCCTCCATGTTTTCTTCCCTCTCTCTTGACCTTCACTCTCGCCTCTCCCTCCTAATCTCTCCTGTGGCCGATTGGAGTTTTGTTCCATTGTCGAGCCTGTCACAATGCAGTGACAAGAGCATAGATATTGAGAGAAATACAGAGACACACACACTAGACAGGCACGCGCACAAATACACACGCACAACCACATACAAACAACTACAACGCAGAACATGCAGAGAAATATTGAGATAGACATAGAAACACACAAAGACAAAAACAAACAAACACAAAACAGGTAAATATACACTAAAATGTGAGGTTGTCCTGTAAAGACAGCAGTTGTGATGGCAACACAACAAAAAAGGTGACATATTATCCTCATGGTTGAATGGAGGGGTCAATAAAACACAGCAGATCACTGTTTATATCTCAGTCCAATACCACATGGTTATTATTGTAACCATGACAGCCAAGGTCCTGTACACCTGGCGCTGCTATGCCAACATTTAGATTTCAAATTATGGGAGATTTTTCATCTTCTTTGGATGCAGATATAAAGTATAAATGATGAAACATGCATGCATACATAATTAACACTAACATTCATTTAAATTGTGTTAATAGACAGACAAAAATTACATCAACATGAAATAAACAAGATTACCTTAAAATATGGAAAACACTTTTCAGGTCTGAACTTGTATGATGTGCTAAAACGAGAACACTACCATAATACAAACATATGGCACAGGATGCAAACACACAAGGTAAATCAGATTGTGTCATTTACATATAAATCCATACCCACACACTGTGTCACTGCATTCCAATACACACATCCACACTAATGCCAGATAAAATGAACATATGGCACAATACTCCTCCGTCTAAATCCTGATTCCAAATCTTATCAGCTCTCAGGAGCAGCATCAGTCACAGTTCTACAAAGCACCACCGGACCCAAAAGAAATATTTCTGCCCCCATGATGCTGCTCAATCGACACTCAGCCACACCCACATTATTAATTTCCTACTTCAGCCATCCCTGTTCATGAATTAAAGTGTTTAATATGGTTGTATATCACACAGCCATGGAACTGCCTGTCAGTAAAATGCTAAAATACGTGCTGAGGTGGAGGTCTAATTCTTCCCTGGGCCAGGTCCTGAGGGAGAGACCCCCTATATATCACTGGTGAACTGCAGCCATTGCACTTAGACCTTCCATCCACTGTTCACCTTGACTTAGAAAGGACTGCTTGGCTTGCAGCATATGACCACAAACAAAGCTACCTATATTACAGCCCAGTTTATCGTCCCCATTACATTTTTATTACAGTACATTTGGAGCAATGCATAAATAATCTCCCTCCTAAAACAGTGCGAGTGATAAGATGTTGTGGTTGAATAATCAGGCTCAGTGTGTAAAGAATAAGAAATCATGACAAGCTGAGTCATCATCTCTTAGACTGAAGCACATTTCCGCACCGTTCATAATAACAACAAGCTACTAGATCTATAAACTATATTCACATTGGATGAATTACAGTTAACCTCTCAAGACAAGGCTCAGTGTCAATACAGTGAGAGGTGTGTCTGTGAACCACCACCACAACCATGATCTTTCCTTGATCAGCAACCTATTGTAATATCCACGTTAAAGAGCCCTCCAATGAAAATCAAGATTTTAATTTTGCTCATATAGCCTAGTTTTCATTTTAATACAAGTAAACCAACCAATCAGCGCCATGACTGAGTGTTTCTCCTTTGCATTGTAGTGTGATGACGGTATCAAAAACAGATTCAGACAAGCAGGGTTTCTGACATCACAAATATAAGGAACCAATCCTGTCAACGTGCCGGGATGAGGGCGGGGCTAAATAAACCTGAAACCTTGTCAGTACACTTACAATCGAATATATATGTGTATGGAACTGCCTCTCTGATGTTTCATCTGATGTTAAACAAGACATTAATAATTACCTTTTTACATTTTTACAGCATTTTTACTTAGTATGTCTGGAGAGGAGCTTGAAGTTTAAATGAGTGCCCCAAATGATTGTCTCTGGCCAAACTAATCACATGTCAGTGTAATAAGGTTTGTAACTAATCTTAAAGGATACTCAGTCCTGCAACATCTTCCCATGCCCCCACCTTGTTCTATATGGTATGTTTGTTTTGAGTCAATCTGTAGCGCCTCCCTGAAGACAACCATATCTTGTTTCCAAGGATAAAGATTTCTGGGCTCATTGGTAATCAAGGAGTAACTCCTCTGGTGCTTGAATTATTTGCAAATGATGCAAAATGTTGCAAATTAAGAGACCACTAGAGTGCCAGAAAACAATTTGGTAATTGGAGCTGAAATGAATACCAGGGTTGAGAGGGAAAATGATCACATGGTCAATCAGGATTCAAATTAAGGAGAAGTGGGATGAACATAGCGTAAATTCTCCTATCTGGAGCACATAATGCCATCCAAACAGGGTTATAGCTTCCTTCACGTCCTCTGGGTTTCATACAATCTTGGGTAGAGACTTTTTCTTGGATCTAGATTCATTAAGAGGGTTGCACCATCCAATTTTCGGTGCAATTCCATGGGATCCAGCACAGAAAAGCAATCCACGAAGGTGGAAATTGTTCTGTAATAACTGTTCTTTTGCCAACGTGGCAACAGTTTTTGGTGACTATTATTGTTGTGTAGCAGCTCGGTGAGGGGATCCCTTTCTAATGCAGCTCTAACCTTGTTGTGTGTGTGTAGTTGTAAATAATGAGGTCTAATAAGTCTAATAAATCCACCTGCCTAAGTGCCCATAGGTCACTTGTCCTTACCCTTGGACATGAACCATAGGTCAATGACATGTACCAGAGCTTTGTGATCATGGTTAAAAGTCCAGTGTGTTCGCTCGCACTCACCCCTCCCAAAGTGACGGTGGCCTCTGAGGACAAAAAACGTATTTACCACGACTTGGAGTATTTCAGGAGCGTGGCGCGATGAGGTGAAGACGTAAACGATTTTCCCATATGTCTGCTGTTTCCTACTCCTCCTTCTTACCCTCCGCCTTCTTCTTTGTTGGTTTATTTATGAATGCAAAACTCGCGAAACGTCTCTGGCTGCTGGATTTTCCATTTGGGCTCCCGTACAAACATGGCGGCGCAAAACGGCGACACTTTCCAGAATCGTGCGATATAAGAAGAAATATAAGGCTACACGAAAACCAAACAAACTTTATTATATAGTGACTATACACTTATACAAATATATTCATGGGTAGTATATTCAGATTTTGCCAATAAACCTTGCCAATTTTACACACTGGACCTTTAGGTTTGGTTATGTTTAAGTTTTCATTACGTTTTTTAGGCTTAAAATTTCAAATTGCACATAAGTGCGTACATTAATGGAGACACACTTAACGACTAAGTGGACTTGGTGATTGACAGTCTGAGGACCTCTGGTGGGCAGATGGAGAGTGGGGTCAGACAGAGACAGCAGCAGAAACAGTGACATTGTCTTCTTCTTTTTTTTACTCTATGCTTTTTTATTCCTTGTGAGAACCTGGCACTTATGTTACCCACAACACAACCTGGCCACTGACAGTTTGCTGAGATTCTGAGTCTGGAGTCTGTGGTCTCAAGCAGAGATGAGGAGCAGGGCTGTAGAGGTCTGGTAAACTGACTCCTCTCCAACTCCAACCCCCAGATTTATTTCACTTTCAAACGTGTAGTCCCAGCTGTCACTGACATCATTTCAGAGCATTTATCAGACTTCAGGCAGCTACCCCTGGAGATACAAAAATACCCTTATACAACTTTTTCCAGAAACACAGAAGTACTTGCAAACACCTGCAATGGAGTTCCCCTTTAACCCCAGAACCTATATTTCTTTAATAATGTAGAAACCTCTTGCTCACAGACTCAGTGTCACATGTTTCCTCTGATGTGTCACCTGACATTCCTGTGTTTTGACAAGGCTGTCTACTTTGATTGTACTTTTGTTTGGTCTTTCACAGCTCTCGTCTCAGCCCTGTCTGACATGACTCCTGCTGTAAAACCACACGTAGAGCTCTACAGTTTTAGCCCTGCAGGTATGTAGGAACATGCTGTGACTTTGTTTCTCTGCCATGACTGGATGTTTGTCAGTTACACCCTGTTATCAACAGTCGTCTGAATACTTCCAAGCACAATCATACGTGCCTGTTAGCCTAGTGCTTGATGTTATTTTTGACTTGAAATAGTATTATACAGAGATTTTTTTACATCATTATATATAAACAGGCATAATATTATCATATTTTGACTTTTAATTGAATACCTCTGTTCTACACAAGCTGTCCACAATGTATTAGAACATCAGTGCAATGAGCTCCACTGATATGGATACATAGACCCCAAACCTTTCAGCCTGCGACCCCCAAAATAACGGTGCCATTGACTGATGACCACCACTATCCCCGGAGGTGACATGTGCACAAAACCCACGCACCAATTGACGTATCCGAACACGGGCATAACGACACAAAAGAACAGAACAGCAGTGATTTTACATATAGCTAGGTAAAGAAGATAAAAGCAGAATACCTCAGTCAAAGTAATATCCATGTAACTTATGAGTGAACATTGCTGCTGTCGTGTGCAAACCATAATCCGTAGTACTGTGTCATGTGATGTCATTGTTACTGTGCACATTTACATTTTGGGAATTACTGTTTCAGTGTTAATCTCTCCTAATAAGATGGTTACATTTTGGAGATGGAGATCATTCTCCCAATAGACACGATCTGTAGGCATGTGAAGATAAGACCCGCACTTTCGGAACCCCTGACATAGACCATATGTAACCCTGGTCAGTAGCAGCATCATCCAGTTTCTCTGGGCTCTGGCCGACACACGGGCAACAACTTTATTATTCGTCCTCTATAATAACCACAAGTACAGAAGGGCATCTGGCGCAACTTCATTCTGCACTCTTAGCAGCACTGTCACATAAATGCTCCACACGAGTTAAAATCAAGCTGCTACAAATGATATGTCCTATGTAAAATAAAAGTACCACAACTGATTACTAAATTATATTACAAACTAAATGATGTAATATTAGTTGATAATGAACTGAAATTATATTGCCCCATTTAGTAAACTAATATTATTTACTCATGTCTGTGTATAATAATCCAGGTTAGATAGTGGGTGCATTTTTGGTTTGGTTGTGTAGTAAGTTAATATACATCTCTAGATTTTCATGTGAATCAAATAAATGTGAAACTAAATATTATCACTCAACATGAATCATTACAGAAGCATTGATAGGAGGCATGGTGGTGCATATTCTTTCTGCTGGACACCATATCACATCTGTCTGCACACTCTCACAGCTGTAGGAGGCTGCAAATGAAAGTGGATGTGTTCCCCAAATGTGAATGAGCCTTAAATTTTTTAAGCTTTGAGCCTTCAGACCGGTTTCTCAGTAGGATGGCAAAAAGGAAAATCCTCACACACACTTTCATGCACACACACATGCACACACAGACCTTTCCATTTCCCTCCCCTCCCGGCTCTTCAGATCAGCATGGATGTGAAGCCAAATGCTGGGAGTGGAAGCTGAAATGGTGCTCTGGAGCACCACACTTAACAGACCACTGCCTGGGGCTACGAACAAGTCGGCATCTTCATTCCTTCCCTTCCCCTCTCTCCTCCCTCCCTCGCTCAAATTCTCATCTCTAAACCTCTTTACCCTCAATCCCTGTATCAAAGCCTGCCCTCTACCTTCAAGCCGAGGAGAGGGAGGCCCGCCGTCCACTTGCACTGCAACCTTCTGGCAGGATCCTTCAGTGGAAAATGAAACGATGGTGGGATGACGTAGGAGGACATCAAATCAAAGGAGACCATGGAAATGTGGGTATGAATGAAGTTATGAGATATTTGGGGGGGAAGGATTAAACATGGTGGGGAGACAGGAACGATGCAGAGAGTCTACAGAATGGAGGAGATCATGTGGAGAGAGAGGAGTGGAGGAGGAGGGTGGTGCTGGTGATGTGGGTACATGTGAAACCTCACTGTCTGTTTTAATATTCCCAGCAGAGAGAGAAACAGACAGAAAATCGATCGTTTCATTTTTTCTCTGATATGAAAGTTAGACAGAGGACTGAGCTTGGAGTCTCGCTTTCTCCCTCCACCACCTTGAAAATCATCTCGTCTCTCATCTGTAAGTCATAGAGACAGAAAAAAGAGGTCTGACGGAACAAGCAGGGGAGGAATGAGACTGCAGGGTGAAAGGAGCACACTGTATATCCATATCTTTTCAGGTTGGGGTAAGCTGATTTTTTTTTTTTTTTTGGCATTAATGAGGAAAAATTCTTAAACCAACTTTTACCATATTGTAATTCAAGTGGTGTAACAAACTAGAAGTCTGCACCTCCTCTTGACTTTACTGTGATGGAAACATTGACCAATATCTGACCAACTGCAAGTCTTGTCAGAGAGAGAAAGAGTTTTCCCATGGATTGTTCTACAAATTCAGATATACTCTACATGCACACCCCTTCAGCTAGACACATGTTTGACATGGAGAAAACGTGTTGTGCATTGCAGGCTGCGATCCAGGTTTTTAAGATGGGGATTTTAGGGGAGCCTGCCCCCCTGATGAAAACTTGGACATTTAAACATGTATATATCCTACTTATGGCTGTCTTCATCATTCAGCCATGCTCCCATCTTTAGGTCATATTCTCAAATCTCCAGCTACCTATCTAGCTTTTTTCACTTTACTTTAGAGTTTTTTAAGATTGTGCTCACTGTACTGTATGCCCTTTGATTTGCTTAGCATTGTCATTATAAATTGCCATATTATCTCATGTTAGCAAACTCAGTAATGCTCAATCATGACCAGTCAGACAATGCAGAGTTAAATGTTGTGGATAGTTAGCCCTTTGGCTGGACCACAACAGGACCATGGTGAATGTTACTGGCAGGCTTGACTGAGTCATCATCCACCACTGTTCAACTTTTACTATTTTCATTTGTTTATTTCCACAGGAACAGTTATACTGTAAATGTGCCAGCATTAGTTAAGGAGCTACTTTTCAACTGTCACAACCAAATATCATGTGAGAAATATTGGACTTTCTTTTTTCCACCACCTTTATCTGACATCTTTAGTAAAAAAATAAAATAAATAAATAAAATTTAAAAAAAGCTAGATGCTTTCACTTCACTGAATCCTGCAGAAACACCTTCTCACCTTGACCTCTTGATTGTCAATGTAAACTTCACACTCTGCTGCTAACTTCATTGTCCTGTAAAACCTAAATGTGCTGTAGTGGGCTGGTGCTGTTTGAGTTTCCCTGCTTCATTACTGATTTTTCAAGTTCAAGTCAGTTCATGAGAGTTTAAATCTTTGCTGTTCAGTGTCTGGTCTGTACACCCTGGGGAAGTGCTGTGTTCTACATTTCTGGATTTCTGCAGACTGTGTTTGGAAATGTATTACATAGTTCTCCTTTGTTATTGTTAATTTACCTAAAATAGAAAGTTCATGACTCCTACTTGTGGTTAACTTTTACAGAATGTTTGCTTTCTGCCTTTCAAACAGAATAGTGTCACATGGACTGATATTATTGCTTTAATAATGAATGAAATGAATAAATAATCAATGAAAGGGAATTCCTTTGATCAACTGAATCATTTAAAGCAGAAAAGGCCTTTGGCAAATGATCAGAAGTTCATCTTTTCCTCCTCTTCAGGTGTAGAGTGTTACTGAAGTGTCTGTGTTTGATTGACAGCACCTTCCAGCTGAGTTCAATCAGGGTAACCAGACACAAAAAATGACAAAGCATGAAATGTTGCTTACATGCCATGGTAGCCTACTGAGGAGTAAGGACCACACCAACACCAACATCTAAACAGATGTAGGAGGATACTTAGCAGTTAGCAGGGTCTCACTGTTTAGTTGCGTTGCACTGCTTTGAATCCGTGTATCTGCTGTGATTACATGAGTAAATGTGAAAACTTCAACAGGAAGCTAATGGCTGGCTCTTGGGTCATAGCTGCTGTTAGTCAGGACTGGCTCCCTGTTACTTCCTCACTACAATGGGAACTTGACAGTGTTGTGCCAGTTCACACACTTAAAAAGAACTAGTTCAGTTCAGTTCAAACAGATGAAAATGAACTTTCATCTTTGAAATTTTTTGGAGTTGCAAAATTCAAGTATAGTTCAAAGAAAATATATGAAATATAAATTTCTCCCCTTTGTTTTCTGATTTGATTTAGAGGGCAATTGTTGGTCAGAAAAAAGTCAATTTTGCTTGTACTTGAAAACTTTTGAAATGTAAGAGTAGTTGTTACTTTGTTTCTGTTGGATGTGTAGATATACACATTTGTTTTCTGATATACCTCCAGATATAACATTAGGTTCAAGTTTATTTAAGTGTAACATCACTCAAAGACCATTTGACGAATGCAACATTCTTCATGTGTTATGCATGTAACACAGTTGTAAATTTGCAATAAGCAGTTGAAGTATGATATTTCAATTGTTCATTCATTTTAAATCACAAACTTCAGGGTTTTCTTATTATTGTTATTTTCAGATCAATTTAACCTCACGTAATATCTTCATATGTTCTGACAGTTGATTGTACAACTCTGGATGAGATGAAAATGCTGGCATGTGAGAAGCCGTGTGTGTGTGTGTGTGTGTGTGTGTTGCTCTGGCCATGGTGCAGGTATATGAGCCGGAGCTGGAGCTGTCCAACTGTCCTTTAACTGATAAAACCAGGAGACGCTGCTGGCTTTGGGTCGTCTGGATGGAGTCTGATTGCCTGCCCGTCTCTTCGGGTCCAATCCGCTATCAGGTTTGGTGGTGCCACTCAGGAACCACTTGCACAGACCCCCTACACACACACACACAGTTTTATACGCACACTGTGCACATACTTGGAAACGCTGACACACGCACACACACACAGGAGGAGAGAGGCTCTGTCTCACCTGGATGCACACACAGAACCCACAGAAATATAATAACCAAAGCAGATTTCCACTCATTGTGATTGTGCTGCACTGTAAAGTATGTACACATGTGCCTGACGTCACAGTCGTGCACATCCACATACTGTACATGCTTCCACACGGATCTACACACACACGGTTAATGAAAAGCAGGATTCCTGGGAGTGTCTGGCCAGAGTTTGATCTTTATCTCAGATCAATGTCAGTAGATTGCAGGGGAGCCGTGAGTCTCACATCTCCACTCAATACTAAGACTAGACCAAGCGGCTGTGTGTGTGTGCATGTGTGTGTGTGTGTGTGTTTGAGATAGAGAGAGGGAGCAGAGAGTGTGTCTGTGAGTGAGCGAGGGGCAGAACCCCGTTAGACAGTGATTTTTAAGGGTAGCCATTTGACAGTCTGCTTTACTAAGTTTTGTGAAACTTCATTATACTGCCAAACTCCACTCAGTCCACTCAAACAGCTGCACAAACACTATCGCGACTCACATTTAGAAAATCTCTGCTTGTGTCAGTAGGTGGAGTGTTGGAGCCTGCACGGAGAAAACCACACATTCTCCTTTGGCTGTATGAAAAGTGTCCTGACATAACCTCTGTTGGGATTTTGTGCTTGATAGATAAAACTGACACTGAAACTTTTGTTGCTTCCATATTTACTGTAATTCATTTTGATAAAACACTGGTAATTAGTTTTTTAACTTGTGTTCTGTAGTTATCGTAATATCATTTCTTTTAGTTCAATGTCAGCAGGTATGTTGGTTTAGGTAATTGTTAATGCATTATAACATTAACATAATATAATGCAACATAATACATGTGCATAATAAATATTAAGCCATTTAAATAACCATAAATATTAACATAATAAATATAGATACATATGTGTATAGAGGTGACATGAAAATAAAAATGGGCCTGTGGTATTTGACTCCTTCACATATAGAGCCCATTATTAAACTTTATTTTAGTTCAGAGAGTACAAATCAAATTGGACAGTAATAAACAGACTTATTTTAGTGACTGTGTCTTTTATCACTGGATCTGTCAGTAATAATATTCTATAGATGTGAGCTGATCACAGACTTCAATTCACATCACATCATTATCCTGCTGAATAAAGTCAGACTAGATGCCTGTTGTCTTCTGACTGGTGTTCATACTGTGCGTACTGGGGTCTAATACTGGGAGCTGCTCTGCTCTTCTTGTCTCTTGTCTGCAAAGTAACTGCTGCTGGGTGCACAACTGTCTGAAGTAATTAGTTTCTTTCTGTGTTTGTAATTTTTTTTTCTCTGAGTTTTTCAGACAATCAGTGTGTAAAACAATAAATGGCGAGGAGCTGCAGGACTCAACAGAGCGTTGACAGAAACAGACGAGGGAGATGAGAGTTACATATAGCCATGTTCCACAACACAACCACCTCTATCTCTATTACTCAGCAATGTTGTTTCAATGAGAAAACACTGGTTCCTCCATTAAAAAGTTGAACCTTATGCAGCATTTACCTCCTGATTTTGGTGTGAACATCCAGTAAGTTCATGAAACCACCCTGTAGACAGTTTCCCGCTGCAGTCGTTCCACATTCCTATTGAACCGGACCTTTCTTACTATGTATCACAATGTAGAGCCAGAGCACACGTTAACTCTGCGATCTTTCCCCAATTTTTCACAGCAGCTGGTCATCGTGGTAGCTGGAGGGCCACTGTGGCTGCGAGTGAACAGGATTGAGTGAAATGTTAAAAACTCCTTGATATATGTGTTGATCCCCTCTGACTCCGTCCGGACGTGAGCGCACTGTCAAAATCCCCCCTTGCGCTCTTCCCAGCTGTGAATTTTCACACAGCCTTCTGGGAAAGGGTGTTCTGAGGAAGCGTTTTAAGCTCTGCTGATCAAGCCTGCCAATGGACTACAATCAATCCATGTCCACCAGCATATTATTCATTAAAGCATCAAGTGAAAAGAGAGAAGGGTGGGCAAGGGGGGGGTACTTGACCCACTTGGAGCCTCTCTCTCTTAGTCTCTCTTTGACACATATCCACACAAAGCTGTCAGCCATGTCCCCTGTTTCCACTCTGTGTTTTGGTTAGCCGCTGCTTATAAATGAAATGAGACTTCACCATGTGTCAGCCCCTCCGCAGTCTGAGCCGGCTCACCCCTGATTCATGGACAGACATATTTATTTACAAGCTACACGCCATGACTAAGGCCTATCAATCACACACACGCACATGTTCACACACAAGAAGTCAAACACAGTGGCATGTTGATAGCTGCCCCTTAGTGGTGGTCATCAAGGTGCCACAGCCACAAGCTCTAAGCTGCTGCCTATACCTGCTGCAGCCCCTACCTGGCTATTAGTAATCACTGTGTATGCATACTGTGAGCAGATACAGTCGGTGGGTACATGTACATGCCAGTGCAGCTCCACTAATGGCCACTGGTTCTGGCGTTCTTCAGTTCTCGCTGTTTATATTTACATTTGATCCCCTGTGATAGCTGCATCTAAAAATAAACCGATGAATACATTATTTCCATTCTCTGCTAATGAGCAGCAGCAGGTTTTTTTTTTGCATAACGCACTGAAATATTATTGTGATGATCTGTACCATGTCTCCCTCACACTTCTGAAAAATGTGCCGTTACCTGTAATTACACTTATTTTTTCCACCTTCCAAAAAAAGTAGTATCCATACTGGTGCGCGAGCCTCGGTGTGTGCAGATGGCAAAGCAGAAGGAGTCGGATGTTTTCCTGCCACACTAACAAGGGGTGGAACACTCGTTCTTTTAACTTGCATTTTTAAACTCTGACAGCTTTCTTAAAACTCTGCGGTAATGAATCCATTTTGTCAGTTTTATTGCCAACAGCACTTTGATCATTCACACAATTAAAAGCTTGTCACAGTGTCCATTCAGTATTGTATACAATCCACAGACTATAGCTGACAGCACCTCTTTCTGTCAGTCTAATATATATTTTTTCCATTAAATATATATTGCGGTTACACCATTTACAGCATCCAAAAGCTGTGAAGAGTGAAATTATAATTGGCTGGTTATAAGTGACCCCCTTGAGCCCTGTGAGTGGGGGCATTGGTATCCAGGAGAGGGCCCCTCCCATTAGGATAGAAATGTGTCATGCATCAATGACCCAGGAGTAAATTCCAGTTGTATCTTTTCCTATATACTGGCAAAACCCTAATGTTAGTGGTTGTGGCCAATGTTTAAGTTTTTTTTTTTTTTTTTTTTTTTAATGTTTGTCCACTTTTTTGATTTAATGACTACATGAAGGTAAGCATAGCAACATGTTTTTACAAAACCTGATGACCTGTGTTTTCCTCACATGCCCTGACAATCTTGTGGTGTAATAGAGTGCTCGCCTCCCTCAGTTTGCAAGTGTCCCCACAAATGTTCAATGCGGTTGAGGTCAGGTGTCGGTAGAGGAAGGTCCATGACAGTCAGCACTAACTTTGGTCTTTTGCAAAGCTTTGGGGTGTGTTTGAGTCATTATCCTCCTGCAGTATGAATCTTTCTCCACTAAAGTGCAAACCAGAGTGTTATGTGTATATGTCTCTGCAGATCAGAGTGGTGCATCTCTTTGGTGAAGGTGGGGGTGATTCAGTGCAGGAGTCCAACTCCAGGAATAAAAAAAAAAGCCTAATCTTGAATATTCCCACCGCCATGTTTCAATGCTGCCTTTCTGTTGTTTCCATGCGTCTAAAAGTTGGATTCATCGCTAAATAGGACTTTTTTCTTCCCCCAAGCATTTGTCTTTGCCACCTCTCCTGAGAAGTGGTTTAGAAACTGGTATTGGTCCTCTGAGACCACTACAAGACAGTTGTCTTTTGACAGTATCTGTATCACTGATGAAGTTGTTTTTTCTTTCTCCCAGGGAGGTAGGATGGTGTTGTGGTTATCTGCCTGATCAGGATTTGAAAACAAGTTCCAGCAAAATGTTTCTCTTTGCTGAGAAAAACAATTTGACACTTGAAGTTAGTTATGATGTCTTCCTTCCCTCCATCACAGTGCTACTTATGAGCTATGGCCTGCTGGAGACTATAGGCACAACCTTATTTGTAGGTAATAGGTCATTTTGATACCAAGCTGAGTTATTTGAACAAGCTTCTCATTAGTCGACAATCCACATTGCTTCACTGGGTGGAATACATCTCTTGGAAATCAGAGAAATTAAGTTGGTTATATTTGATTTCTGACACAAAAACAGTGCAGAATCATAAATATTTCCTCTCTCTTACACAATGCAACTTCATGTATTTTTAAATGTTTCTGATATCTTGATTTTTACACACAGCAGTCTCCAGACTTTTGCTCAAAGAGACAGTGATAAGAAACATCCAATCAGCTATGTGGATAGAAACACACTGTTGATGAAAGGGGTCAGAGGAGAATGGACAAACTGGCTGGAGCTCCATAGATTCAGACTCTCTTGAGTGAGTAGAAACGTATCTCAGAATGAAGAACATGTTCAACCTTGGTTGAACCAAGGTGGATTTACTCCAGTAGCAGAAGACCAGGTTATAGGTTCCACTTCCTGTGAAGCTGCAGTTGACACAGATTCACTAATAGGCTACTAGACAGTTGAATGATCAACAGCATGAACAAGTTATGGAGAATTAAGGTGGTGGCGAGATGATGTAAGGAATGTTTTCTTCTGCATTCGGCTGTGACAGAATCAGGCTCCTTATGTCATGTCCTTCATGTGTTTCCCTGTTTAGTTTGAGGTTTCCTGTTTTATTTTGAAATCACTTTGTCCTTGTCTTTTTCCTGCCGTCTTTGTCTTCCACACCCTGTCTCATTTGTCATTAACCCTGTGTTAATTTAGTCTGTGTTTCTTTTTGTCTTTGCCAATGTGTCTCATCCACCTTGTCATCCTCATGGTCTCAGTCAGTTTGTTGGTTTCTCCTCTATGTCCCTTCTTAGGCCCTATTGTGAGTATTTGGTTTCTTTTGCACTTTTCTGGTGACCTCTTTTGTGTCCCCTTATTGTGCCTTCTGGGGTTTTTGGCCCATGGTATTTTGTTAGACAGTTAGACACCTTTTTGACTTTGTTGTACCTTTTTTCAAATAAATTACTTTGTACCTGCTCCCCTGTGTCTTCATCTGCGTTTGGGTCCTAAGTTTCCCCAACAAAGGTGACACCAAGCATCCAGACAAAGAGCTGAACTGCAGTGGATACTGCAGTGGCGTGTTCAGGAGGTGTCCTTGGGTGGCACAGGCCACCCCTAAAAATCTGATTGGCCACCCTAGGTGCCACCCCAAAATATGATCATCATTTTATACATTGTTTATACTGGCTTTTGTTTTTTTTGTTTGTTTTTTTTTTGTGGTAGCCTACTGAGGAGTAAGGACCACACCAACACCAACATCTAAACAGATGTAGGAGGATACTTAGCAGTTAGCAGGGTCTCAGTGTTTAGTTGCGTTGCACTGCTTTGAATCCGTGTATCTGCTGTGATTACATGAGTAATTTGTTTGTTTTTTTTTTTTTTTTTTCAGGAATAAACATTAGGTTTTCTATCACAATTGTATGTTGCCACTCCTGCATTTTGACTAATAGGTCTAGTTTTTCTTGCAGTGTTAGTAATTGAAGTAGATATGGGTTTTGCAGACAAAACTGTGTGGGTGTGTGTTTGCATGTGCATACATGAGTATGTAATGTGTGCATGCAGGCATTCATGCTCAGGCTTCATGTCACCCCACCATAAGTCAGTACCCCACTTGGGCCACCCCTATCAAAAATGTCTGGACACGCCCCTGGGATACTGCATGAGACAGGACAGAATAAGATTTGAGAGAATAAGAAAATGCAGAATACTCATGAATCATTTGGATGCAGACACCTGAACATTGTCCAAAGACTCTGTATAATGTGTTTATGCTTGTGTGTATGTGTGTCAGTGTGGGTATCATGACAGTTCTATCTCCCCGACATGGATGCAGGAAGAGATTAGCATAAACATACTGCAATTCCCATGAACACCATTGTCAGGATCTGTCATTGCAATAGCACTGACACCACAGAGCACAAAGCATTAACCCCCAGATTAACCCACATCCCTCCTTTGGACAGGAGAGAGGAGGAGGAGGAGGGGGAGGAGGAGGAAGAAGGAGGAGGTGGAGGATTGAGGAAGATGTGAGGAAAAAGGTGAGAAAAGATGGGGTGAAGGGGGAAAAGAAGACAAGTAACAAAGAGAAAGAGAGAAGGGGGGTGAGATAAAGGAGGGTTGGAGAGGGAGGAAAAGAGGAAATGACAAAGAGTTAGACGAGAAAAGCATAGACACAGGAATGGAGAATGAACCAGCAGAGGAGAGGGAAACAAGGGGGAGTAGTGCCAGAGAGGAGAGGATTAGATGAGTGTCATCGTGGAGTGATCACATGCAGCCCTCATCCATCACAGACCCAACAGGAGGGAAGCTCCGCTGTCTGTTCGTCCACTCCATTGCAACTGGTAGAAAGGCACAAGGACACAGAGACGGTCAGAGTTTTCAAAATTGACTTGAATAACATAAGCAGGGGCCTTTTTTCAGTTTGGGTTCCTGGGCTCCAGGTCCACACCTAAAAATATTCCATATATGGTCTGTGTGATGGTCCAGGAACTGTGAACATGCTGCAGTGATAATCATAAGTGATAGGTTAAATAAACACTCCAGGAACAAAGCAAAACATCCACCTGATGAGACTCAGGGCCGTTGTATAGGGGAGAAAGGTGATGATAATTCTAGGGGCCCAGCACCCAGTAGGGCCCACAAAAAACCCCAGACTGAATTATTCTGCATAAGACCCTGACTAATACTTATAGTAATGCTGCATTAGCATCAAAATAAAGTAGGCTAAATAAAAAATGATAATACATACGTAGTCTAAGAAAAAAAGTGGAAAAGTCAGGGGCCCACTTTGGTATTCTTTCAGGGGGCCCAGAATTCCTAGCAACGGCCCTGTGAGACTGAAGCTCAAGCAAACCTCCATCAGCATCCAGATTTTATTTGGAACAAGTAGGTCTGCTCAACTGCAAAGCACTTTTACATGCTAGAACAAACTACGTCTCTTTGCTGCTGTCTGGTATTAAGTCAAATTTTAATTTTTTTTTTTTACTATGATGGCTTTTAGGTCTCATTTAGAGCATTTTGAATTGTTTTATTGTTGATGTTCTCTACAAATAAAGTTGGAAGCAGTCGATGACTGGAGAAGAAACCCTGGCAGCATGCCTAGAGCATCTCACTACATGTATCTAGAGAGAATATAAAGTGTAACACATGTGTGGACATTTGAACAAAGTATGAGGAATTTCTTTTATTCTGAGATTTAGATTTTGTTAGGAAGTTTAGTCTGGAGAGAGAGCTGAGTACAATGGTCAGTGCAGCCTGACTCAGTGACTCTCCACTCTTTTGTCCAGTTTGGCCTGAACCTCCAGCCCTCTGAGTTTATTCATTTTCTTCTTAATAAACTCACTTTGTTGTTGTTGTGTTTCTTTCCATTTACAGTCCGTTTGTTCTTTTTGCACTTGAGTATTATAAAATTCACTTTATTATCTTGTCTCTGCGTCCAGACCATAAGGCCTAGGTGGAGAAGCCCCAGCAGTTTCCAGAAAAAAGTTTTGATTAGTGAATTGCGTTTTTCCTCACAAAAATAACACATCCTCCTTCCACCAAGACCTATTCATTTCAGATAGAAGAAACTGTCAACATATAATAGTATAAAAGTACTGTGATTACTCCAAGCACTACAGATTGTTGTGACTTAAATGTCCTCGAGGTTTCACATGTTAACTGTAAAGGGTGTATCCCAGACATGAATGAGAACCATAGAGCGAACGGTTATCTATGTGTGTCTGGCCTGTATGTCTCAGCTTGTAGCCAGTCCCTTAGAATCATATGGCGCCATCTACACACACACGCACATACACACACACCTCCTCTTCCTCAGTAATGGCCTGAACCGCCAGAGGCCGAAGAGCAGAGCAAACAAGCAAAGTGGTTTCCAGGACAATGCCACTGACCCTTTGGCCCTTTTGCTGTCCATATTGGAGGCTCTGAGGTCACATGACAACAACGCACACAAAAAACAAATGAGAGGGGAAAAAAAGAGGAAAAAAAGGTGATATTGAATTCAAGTTAATTAAAAATGTTTGTACAAGAAACGTGAGAATTGCGTGTTTACTTATACACTGTAATGTGTGTGCTGTGCCACCTTTCTCCCTCTCCCTCTGCGAGTGGATGTAGATGAGTTTTCTCAGTGCTGTAGGCGAATGGGCTGCGGTTGGCTGGCCTGACTGCAGACCGCTCTGTGGAAAAGAACGACTTTTTAAATTACCCATACATCACTGTCACTGCAGCACAGACTGGGGCGATAGTGCCGCGAACACATGCACACGCGCATATACATGTATACACATTCACACCGTCCCCTCGCTCCTCCTCCTCCTCAGTCAACATGTTTACAGACATGCAAACACGCAGCTCTGCAATGCAAACCTAATCACATTCTTGTATGTACACGCAAAATATGGAAATATGAAGACTAATACTGAAGCAGCATCTATGAAAAAGATGTAACTGATTTATGAACTAAATAAACACATGCATAAGCCATAAGAGTACAACTGCAGAACCATCAGCAGCTGGTGAATCTCTTTCTCCCCACTCTCTTCCTCTCTGCTTGCCATTCTCCTCCTCCTCTTCCTCCTCCTCCTCCTCCTCATCTAACGAACTGGATCTTAAATGCAGGTAATTAAACTGCTCATGGTTTACAAAGCAGGGAAAGTGCTAGCAGCATGTGTGTGGGCAATAAAACGCCAAGACATTACACCACTTGGAAGAGTTTGATGGTCGTCACTCGGATGGATGTTGCTCCGTTATCTCTCCGTCTTATTCCTCTCGCTCAACTGCTTAATTACAATATCAGGAAATGTGAAACATAGGCTGAACGCCCACTCAATGAGCAGGCATATATATACACGCCCACAGAAAATGCATATTGCCATGTGTGTTTGAGTGGATCTTGCAGGTGATATGCAGCAGAGGGGGACAGAGAGCCCGGAAATAATGGAGGAGCACGGCGGTGACGCTACAGAGACTGTACGGATGGATAGGTGTACGTGTTGAGGTTTATCTTTGTGAAAATGTGATGGAATGTCTTTTGAGTTTTTCTTTTCTTCACTTTAACTGTCTTCTTTTAAATCCAAATGCAGACATGCAGGCAGACTGAAGCAGTGAAGTCTCCTTTAATGAAGAAGTGATGAAGTGGTTGACAAGATGACAAGATGGCAGGCAGGTATCCAGGAACAAACAATAGGGAAATGAACACAGGTAGAGGGTTACACTCGGCAACTGACACAGCATCCAGCAAATGTGGAACACAAGGGAACACACGCACAAGATTGAGACAAACACAGAGACTAAACACGCAGAGAATGCAGGGATCACCAGGACCAGGTGGAGCTAATTGGGGCGAGGCTTCAATAGAAATGGCAGAAGGCACACAAGAGTAAGTAGTTTCAAAATAAAACAGCAGATTGTGACACTTTCTTTTTTTTTCTGTGTCCAAGAGTGAACTTGACACCCTCAGTGACAATTTAGATTATTAGTTTAGTACTTTTGTTCATGTCCTGTAAAGCAGAAATTTTAAAGAGACAGTAGATGACAGTTCTCAGATAACTTCAATATCAGAGATGTGTCAATAACTTCATGATCTTGAGATTCTGCTGCTAAATTAAGTCTTAGTGCATTTTATATTATTTTCACGAGGTAGTTGTAATTCTGTAATGTAATTCTCCCGCAAGATACATTCACATAGGAACTCAAACAGGTCACAGTATAGTATAGGCTATAGTCCTTGCCGCAGCGCCCCTGGTTCGATTCCATCAGTGGCCCTTTGCTGCATATTATCCCCCTTCTCTGTCTCCCCACTTCTTGTCGCTCTACAGCAGGAGTCCTATCAATTAAAGGCCTTAAAGCCCCCAAACACAAGTAAAAAAAAAAAAAAAGGTATTCTTTCACTTATGTTGTAGGCTACATGCATTTATTATAAGACATAAAAAAAAATACACTTCTTGAGAAAATTCTGTGCTATTAACTACTGTTTCACTGTGCCCAAATCAAATTCTGGGTTGCAACCAACTGCCTCCACAGGAGGACAGTCTCCATAGGACACTATAGAAAACCTGGAAATGTGCTGTATGGTGGAAAACACTGATTGATCTTGGGATGGATCTTGAATGGGTATACAGGCATGGGCTGAGCTCAGACAGCTTTTCTAGTGTGGTCAAAAGAAATTTCAAATCCAGTTTCAGGAGCCAGTGGCAGCACTTAAAGTGTGTGGTTTTGACATGAGACTGTGTTCACTGCATCTTGATATCTTCTGTACTGTCCTGCCATTTTGCTGATATAATGTCAGATGCTGTCGTGAAGTGATTTACGATGCTGCACAGGTACTATGAAAGTTTTCTTAAATATTACACGGTTGTCGTTTCTTTTCAAAAGTTACTAAAAAATTCAAGTAGGAATCAGACCAAATGGAGAGCTGTTTCCTTCCAGTCTTGAATGAATGAGTCTGGCTTTGACTAATATCATGTTATCATCATGGTTTCCACAGGAGACAGGCGGGGGGTAAATGTTGCTGTGGGGATGTATAAGCCTTTTATAGTGAAAAACTGTGCAAATAAAACCCATATCAGTCTAGTTCAAAATGCTCTTAAGTGTTGGTCTGTGCAGAAATAGAAGATAAACTCATTTATTTTGCTCACCAACATAATGTGAGTGTAATAACTATGATTCATGTCTCTGTGCTGTGGCTGGCAGTTATACTGCACCTCATTCCCTGTGTGACTTTTGAGGCAGACAGCAGTAACCATCTCTGGTTTCATTAAAGGGCATTTTCAGTAAAATACTTTCAATCAGGCCATGGGAGTGAAGCTGGACCTAATCCTGTGGAGTTTAGAAAACACTCACCAGCTGCATTCTTTGCATTTGTTTAATGGCTCACATTTTGAATCAGGATTTAAATACTGAACAGATAAATAACATACACACAAAGATGTATGAACCTATAGGCTATATTTTGACAGACACAATCTGTTTGGTATCAATGTTGGTATTAACTTTGTTCATCAAAACAGGAAAGAAAATATGGCAAATTTAAATCAATAATCATTTTTGTTAATTTCTTCCCCATGGAAGTCAGAAAATTTCTGAGTACCAGTAGCTACTTTTCAGTATGTTTTAATGTAGCATGACACATTTTGACAGTTTCATTCTCCCCTATTCTGATTTCATTCTCAGCAGAGAGGTGAAGACAGAACCAGAGAGGACATAGGAGGAGTGGACACGGAAAGATGAGTACTTCACTGACAGTCTGAACCACTGGCTCATAGAGTGGAGTCGCCACCTGCTGGTTATCAAAAGTATTGTCTGGGTTCTTTGTTTTCTACTGTTGAGTTTTTGATTGGGTGTCTTGATGGATGATCAGATTCTGGTTTAACATCGTTATGTTTATCACTAGTTTAATATAGTACTTTTCCTCCAAATCTGCAGTGTATCGTGGTTAAATGACATTGAAGAGTGACTGTTTTAATTACACTATACATACAAGCTCAACTGGGAACAAGAGTTTTGTAAGACTTAACAACTTGTGCAACTTGGAACTTTATTAAATCACAATGTTTCTAGCTACTACTAAACTTCAACCTGTAGTGTGATTTAGCTCTGAGCTATACAAAAGCCTGTCTTCTTCGAAAGTTAGTAACAAGTTGTAAGAGCATGAAATTAAACAAGGCTGCAAAGGTGGACAAGTGGGTAGGTCAGTTTTTATGTTCACTGTGATCACAATCAACATTTCCCTTGTAGACGATTGTTAGAAACTGGCCTTTTTAAGAGACATCAAAGCTCAAAGTCCTCAGGAGTGGGATTTGTAACAGCAGGAACCAACACTGGATGACAGCCAAGTAAATCTTTAGTCCTACTTTAAAGTGGCCCAGTGGCATTCACCTCAACATTTCACTCATTTGCAAGATGTCCAAGGAAGTGAAGCAGGTGGTGTTGGAAACAGTCAAAACAAACAAACCACTGTGCCGTGTTTACAGAATCACAGAATCCACAGACTGTAAAATCCATTTCCTCAACAGTATGACCTCAACTCGGTCATTCCACATTTTGACTTGAATTATTAATGGTTAATTCATTGACTATTTCATTATGTTAATCAATAACATGCAGAGTAGAGTAGTCATATCATATATTCAACTTCATCTTCCAAACTACCGCTAAACCAGATTCATATCATACTTGTGTAGAATTCTACTCATGTCTCAAAGTGTGTGTCAAACCTCTTCACAGTTTGCTGATCATTTAGTTCCCATCTTGTTTGTCCTCTCACTTTCTTTTTGCCTCAGAGAACAGGAGACAGAGTTTGTAACAATTCATGCTTGGGTCCTCCTTGTTCAAAGTACTGTCTAATGAAACAATAGAAACGCACTTATTAATCAAAGGTCATTACCACTACTTACTGCAGTGTGAACAGATGTAAAAATGTGGACATATATGTTAGTGCATAAATGAAATGGACTCTTTGTCCAGCTGTGATTGTCTTGGACAGCTACCAGTTCTGAATGTGTGTATTTAGATGAGTACAGCAAGTATATTGAGATGGCTGTTTAAATACGCACACATAGCCTATGTAGACTAATACAAACTGACTCAGACAAAATGGATTTAAATGACAGGAACGTGGTAAGGTGGTGGTGATTATTGCTCTGACTAGCCTATAAGATAAAAGGTTGAGTATTGATAAGGCAGTGTGAAGGCTACAATGAGTTGCTATCAGAAAGGTTAGATGGGCTGATATTTTGAACTTTAACTTAAGCAGAAGAAAACGCGATATAGACAAGAGGCGAGTTCATTTCCAGCTCTGGAGAAAACTTTTGGTGAGTAAAGACATGAAGTTTAATGCTGAGCTCACATTTCTTCCAGACTGGCAAGTAAACAGCTGTTACTGCTAATGCTCTGAAGCGATACCAGCACTTACAAATAGCTGCACTCCTTTTAAGATTATTGTATATTTTCCTAAGTGAATTCACCTCTTCACTCCTGTTGGACATGCAGGTCCAAGGGGTTGACAGTTATTCTCAGCAATCTCACACATGCACACATGCACAATGTTCTCTCTCTCGCTATCAACACTGTATATCACTAATAAAGACATAAAACTTGCCCTCTTTGAAAGGATAGATAAGGGTTAAATAATATCCCATATCAAAACACGAGTTAAGACTGCACAGTGAATTGCACAGCACAGTCTCATATTAGCCTCGGGGTAATGTTGTACTTTTGCAGTTGGAGCAGAGGAACAATTAGATTTTTCGTGTAAAATATTTAGCGTTTAGCGTGGCGTAACATTGCAGACAGATATAAATGATTTAATTTAGACTAAATTAAGGCAGGTAGAAGAGAGAGGTCTTGATAAATTGTAATTCAGTGGATTTCGGGATACAAGGTCTAACCCTCAGTCATGCTGCTGGTCTGTCTCACTATCCTCGGCCTAACTGCCAGCTCTCCCTGTGTCGCTGCCCCGCCGAGGACCTATGTTTCTGATCTGAAGTCAGTTGTGACAAGGTCCACCAGAAACAAACTTCTGCTGATCTCCTTCGACGGATTCCGCTGGGACTACGACCGAGATGTTGACACCCCAAACCTGGATGAGATGGCTCAGGATGGGGTGAAGGCGGCCTACGTCACTCCAGCCTTCCTCACCATTACCAGCCCTTCACACTTCACAATGCTGACAGGTAAAACCACAGCTTAGCATCCACAGTATGTACGTAACTTTTAAAGCTGTGCAAAACATTATCTTCTGGAGAAGGCTCAGAGTTTGTATGTATTAGTATATAACATTTGGGTTTCCTTTTCTATATGTAAAAGATGGTTTATATCACAATATGTTAAGAAGGAACAGGGCCGGGGCATGGTACAGCTCTTTGGGTTGAGCAGACACCCCATATACAGAAGCTATTAGTCCTTGCTGCAGCCAACCCCAGTTCATATTCCCCATTTCCTGTCTCTCTCTGACTATCATATTAACTAAAGGCATCAAAGCCCCCCAAAAAACAGTCAAAAAAAGAGAGGGAAGGAACAGGGCCAAATTTCCAGGTCTGGGTTTGGTGCTCACAAGGACTTCAATGCAGAATGCATCAGTTTGTTTGTAAACGTGTATTAATTATTGCTTTTGGCACTAATTGGTCCTCCTACGTTCCATCCTCGGGGACACCACGGTCTCTCGTTTCACTGAGCAGAGTTGAGTTCCAGATAATTGGGGAGATGTGCCATTTGTCTGTCACCAGTGCTATCACATTGAACAGCAGAATAACCATGTATGGAATTTCTGTCATGTCTTTCAAATCTTCAGCTCTTACTCATTTTACGTGTAGTAGACAACACATACAGGATTTCAGATATGGAAAATTTTTTCCCAAGAACATGTTTAAGTTTAAGTTTAAGTTTAATTTATAGCACCTTAAAAGCAAAGAGCATTTGCACCAAAGTGCTTCACAGTCAACAAGTCAAATAGGCATAAACCAACATCAATACAATGCAACATCATACACTTCAATTAATCAAAAGAAGAGATAAAAATTATTAAATCCCAGGGTTATCGAATGTATATTAAAAACAGATTAAGTGCTAATTAAAAGCCAAAAAATGGGTCTTAATGTGGGAGCCAGACAACCAACCCTCGATCTCCACAGCCGAGAACTGTGGCCAAATTCATTACCCACTTCCTTTGAAATATTAATTAATATCATTTTATAGTTGTATGAATCTTGACCAACAGGATCCTCCTTTTTAAAATGACCCAACTCTAATCTATCAAATATTACATATCCTCTGTGAGTATGAGCAGTCCATTGATCATCTGCAAGCGAACGTCAGATTTGCATACGTCTAGCTTTCTTTATCTGTTTGTCTTTGTCTTTTATCAGGGCGACATATTGAGAATCATGGAGTGATCCACAACATGTGGTTCAACACCACCACTCAGGAGAAGAAGCAGTACCACGCGACTCAGTTTGTCGATAGCTACTGGGACAACGGCAGCTTACCCATCTGGATAACAGCACAGAGACAGGTTTGTCCATCCAGCCATTAGCCGTACCACTTATCCATGCAGGGTTGCAGAAGAGTCAGACAGGTTCAGGCTTACCACACTTGTATTTGTGTTTGTTCTACCAATTAAATACTCATTAATGTCTTATTAAAGAAGTTTTGAAGGTTCATTTTCTTACATTTAAAGTGTCTTTTCTTTCCCCAGGGGCTGAAAGCAGGGTCTCTGCATTTCCCCGGCACAGCAGCTGTCTACAAGGGAGAGAAAGTGGGGGTGGGACAAGTGGAAGGTCCTTTCTATGACCATTCCAACGAGACAGATTGGAGGCTGAACGTTGACAAGGTGATTGGAGAGTGGTTCCACCAGCAGGACCTGGACTTTGTCTCCTTGTACTTTGGAGAACCAGATTTGGCTGGGCACGAGCATGGACCAGATTCACCAGAGCGGCGGGAGATGGTTCAACAAGTGGATCGCACTATAGGCTACATCCGGGAGAAGATCCATGACCATGGCCTCACAGACCGCCTCAACATTATCATAACTGCTGACCACGGTATGAGTACAGTTCTGCGGGGTGGACTGGTCGAGGAGATCATCCTCTCTAAAATCCCTGGCTTCAGCTTCAGAGACATTCAGTTCCAGCTGTTGGATTACGGTCCTGCTGGGATGCTGCTTCCTAAAGAAGGGAAGCTGGAGAAGGTGTACCAGGCTTTGAAGGGAGCCCACCCTAACCTTCATGTGTATAAAAAGGAGGAGATGCCAGCCAGGCTGCACTACAGTAAACATCCTCGACTCCTGCCCATCATCCTCATTGCTGACCCTGGATATCTTGTCAATGGGGTGAGAGTTAGAGGGTGTTTTTAAGCTTTGAAGAGTTCTGTATGTTAGGAAAGTTAATATGAATCGTATTTAGTGGGGTACTCAGTACTCAACAGACCTACAGATGTATCTTTGAGGCTGATGTTGTATTGGTTTTCCCTTTATGGACCTTTAATTTAAAGGTTATCACATGATCATGCAGTGTCAATAGTTCTCATATCCTGCTATTTTACTGAAAGTCTGAGTTTGAATCTGTCAGGGGACCTTGACTCTTATGAACTGTCTTGTTTCTGTGTCCATAGTTTTTACCTCTGAACCCCAACAAAGGAGACCACGGCTATGATAATGAAGTCATGGACATGAAAGCCTTCTTCAGGGCAGTGGGGCCTGACTTCCAGAAGAACGCGAAGGTGGATCCCTTGGATATGGTTGATTTATACCCACTGATGTGTCACCTACTGGGAATAAAACCAGAAATCCACGATGGAAACTTGAACAAGACCAAAACCATGCTGCTGGAACGTAAGTGAGGGAAAGACAACACAATATTTTTTGTTAAGGTGAAAGTACCATTTACATTATCATGTATATAGACTTATTGTCTTGCTTGTTTCCACTGGCAGTAATGTTTAGTTCACCTTGACCACTGAAACACAAACAATTCCAGCCTTAAATTTGAAACATGTATTGCATTTATCTCTTCTATTTATTTGATATATCAGGTGTCCAACCTCTGTTGGACTTTTCCATACAGATGATATCTTTCTGCAGTGGTGAATATATATAAAGTGGATTTGGCAGCCACTGTTACCCTTCAGTATATCATAGTGGGAAGATAAGAGACCACTATCTAGCCTAGTGATAGCCATCAGCAGACTTCAACCCTGACATTGCCATGGGCTCTTTTACATTATCTAACTGCTGTGAGGTCATATCTTATCAGTTTAAAAAAAGTTATTGTAGTCTGAGATTTTTGAATCATCATCAGAATTTTTAATGATGGGAATTGTTTTTTGTATTTGGTTACTTATACACTTTTTCTGTCTTGTCTGCAGATCCAGAGAACATGATGGACATAGTGATTGGCTTGTCAGCAGTAATTGGGATTCTTGTGCTTGTGTTTGTCATTGCAGTTACTTACAAAATGTGTAAAGGGACTAGAGCATAATGAATTCGGAAAGCAATCTCAAAACGTAGAGTCACAGGGGAAAATAAAGTAAAAATAAGTTATTCCGTTCCGTTTAGGTTTCCCGCACAAATATTACTTAGCCATATTGATTCTGCAACTAAAAACAGTGATTTTGGTATCTTCATGTCAGTTTGTTTCATAGCAAGATGCACTCTGGACTTCTGTGAGCCTCGACTGTTAAGACGTTCTGCTGCTATTTCTTCTTTCTTCCTCTGTCCCTGCACACACGCAGTCTGTGCTTCAGTGGAATCACTCCAATCATATTGCCCTTTCACAATGTGGTTACAAAAGATAAGACAGCATCAAAGCCTCCCCTAATCAAAACTAAAGACAACTATACAGTTCACACGTGTTTGCAGAGACTGATATCAATGTTCCCCTAAGAAATCAGGGATCAACACACATGCACAAAATGAAAATTCAGATTTTCCAAAACAAACGTAACAAATATAGGCTGTGATGTTGCTGTAATGTTGTTGAAGTAACTATTCCATCTGTATTTTTCAACATTTTTTTCAATCAAAGCGCAACAGAGGTAATAATAATTGCTCATTTTAAGACATAAAATAGTACAAACAATTGGATTCGTTTGTTAGTCACTCATGACTATATTGCAAGTTTGTTTGCTTAAAATAATAACAACTGTTCTTTGATTAATAAATTAATAAAAATTTTGATATAAATAAACCATTGTGGATTTTTTTTATTGTAAAATAATTCAAACAGTGCATATGGAAACTATTCAGACCCCTTTCACATTTTCAATGTTATTTTGCAGCTTTATGTTATGTTTATGTCCCCCCCCCCATAATGACAGCACAAACCCAGAATTGTTGCAAAAATGATATCCATGAGATCCATAAGGTCAAAGAAACTATCCCAAGAGCTCAGAGACAGAATTGTAGCAAGACACAGATCTGGGCGAGGCTACAAAAATATTCTGCTGGCCGTTCAGCCAAACTGAACAGTTTGGGGAGAAGAGCCTTGGTCAGAGAAGTAACCAAGAACCCAAAGATCACTCTGAGCTCAACAGATCCTGTGTGGAGATGGGAGAAAGTAGAAGATCAACCATTCAACCATTGCTGCAGCTTCCAGCAGCTTCCACCAAATAGGGCAGAGTGGCCCGACGAAAGCCTCTCCTCAGTGTTAGACACAGGAAATGCTGCAAAGAGTTACTAACAGGCTTTATGTGGTTGTTTGCAAACTCTATATGCAACCTTTCATGTGTTTAGAACTGAGGAGAAGCTTTTGTTGGGCCACTCCACCATATAGTAATATAGCCTATATTACTGATTGATTCGAAAAAATACCAAGGCAGCTCTGTTTTGACAAAAAGTTAAAATGCCTTAATTAACATGGCCAGGTACAAATAGAAAAGGTTAAAAAGCTAAGACCAACGGGTTTCAGCTCAAATGAGCCTTCATCAGGGTTGCTACAGGCCCAGGCTCACACTGGGGCATCAATTATGAGGCACACCTGTGTCAACAGGCTGCTGCTTTATGAAGCTTGAACTGACAATTAAAAGAGGGTTAACAAGAGGTAGATCAACATCATAGGGCAGTGGTTCTCAACTAGTGGGTCGGGACCCAAAAGTGGGTCGCGGACCCGTTCTGGATGGGTCGCGGACAGCTGGTCATCTGATGTTGGACATGTCTTTTATTTTGAAAAATAACTTATATTGAAAGGCACGCGTCACGTGAACACATGCAGTTTAATGGTCCTCCTCAGTTTCTTATTATTTGCTCTGAATGCAGTGAATCTTGTTTTGTTTTGTGGGTCTTTATTTTGTGCAATTTGATATTTATTCACTTTTGTGAATATGCTCTGAATGCAGAGATGCATTAGAAGTGAATGTCATTTTGTTGGTCTCCATTTTATGCAGTTTGATATTTTTTCATTCACTTCCGTACATGCAGTTGTCATGGTCCTCAGTTTCATTCATGTGCTCTGAAATGCACTTTGCTCAATAAAGAGCAAAATGAGTTTTTAAAGGCTTAAAAAAAAAATCTTGGTTTGAATTCTATAAAAGTGGGTCGCGACTTAATGACCATGGGAAAATGTGGGTCCCAGAGTGAGACTAGTTGAGAACCCCTGTCATAGGGGACAATACAGGAGGAGCACAGATATCGATCAGAAAGTTTAGATACCGGTATGCCAATTCTACCAGCAGACCCAAGCCAACCAGATGGACCACAGCATACAAGACAACCTAAATAATGGAGAGAAATTCTATTTTTCGAATCTATCAGTTTTGTGGCAGCCAAAGAGCAACTGTTTTTTTCTTTTTCACTCCAAGATCCACGCAGCGCTTCCTCGTCCTCTTGTTTCTCTGGTTTGGTTGGGATCCTAATATAATACATCCATGGTTGGGATTCTTTGTAACTGAGAAAAGACAGGAAATGCTCTCACACACACCGGACAAACACCGCCATCTTGTGGTCGCACGTGTGAAGTACCGTTTTCAAAACAATAACAATAGCAGCGCAGCACGGAAGGACGTTAGAGCCTTTTAAACTGACCTGGTACCAACAGGCGGTAAAACGGAACTGCCGGAGTAACGAAGCTGCCTGGACGTATTAGACGACTTTACCTGGGGCTGCATTTTCTACAGACCCCGCCCGGAGACCCCGCCGTGTTTTGACGAGACGACGAAGTGTCAGAGATGAGGAGTTGTCTGTGCACAGCCTCCAGGAGGAGGACAGCTACTGCCCTGCAGCGGGACACTGTGTAATCACCGTCCATGGTGCCGCGTTCAGCAAAAACGGAAATAATTGTGTCTGCGTGGGAGCACGGGGCAGCGGACTGGCGCAGTCTTATAGCGCCTGTAGGAACAAAATGGAGGATAATAAGCTGATAAGTTGTCTGCTGTGTGTGGAGCAGTGCTCGGTTTAGACTGTGGTGTCTCCATTAGAGCACAAGCAGCTGAGTGAAACCTGACTTGCGACGCCATTACTTTAAGAATAAAAGCGCCAAGACAGTCCCAAACTGTGACGCTGTTCATCGGCCTATGAAGCTCCGGTTACCGCTAAAGTGAAACACCACACCTCCTCCCCATCCCATCATGACCGACCCGGGGGACTCGGCCAGTGCACCCGGTCCCTCCGGCCTCGGCAGCGGGGCTGGGGTGAGTCTCATAGCGGGGAGAGGACTCCCAGGAGCGGTCAGGGCTCTGTCCTCCCCAACCGCACCAGGTAGACTGTCGTCCCTCAGGACCAGGGACTTCACACTGGGGGGAGCCTACAAAAAACCAAAGGTAATGATCCATACACCATAGGATCATAAGATATCTATTACAGCGCGAAGGGACTGAACCATAAAACTGTGTTAGAATATAATAACTACAAGTAGAGAATCACATGGATACAGGTGATTGGATAAATATCAGGTGCCTGATTTGGCCCAACCCACATGAGATTACACCCAGATCCTCACTCTCAAAGTGAAGAAAAAACAAAGAAAAAAGCAGGACACAGATCTATATGTGTCTAAACATATGAGATGATATTATACTGAAACTGAATAAATCCAATTTATAACACTGTCATGTTGATGACAGGCAAATCACATAATTGAGCCATGTCAAATGTCTTATATTTTCTATCAGACCTGTGGGACAGATAGCACACCTAATTTCCCTAAGAGAATATAGAAGGAGAAAAGGTTTGTGTTATGCTGCTGCTGGAAACTAACATTTCTGTTAAATAAAGCACCCCAGACTCATACTGTTCTGGATGAGAACCAGCAGATGGCAGGATTTGCTGGTTAATGTGCTGGGACAGTTTTGGGTCCATGTATACAAACCAAAAAGAGGAAGAGCCTAAAGCAAAGACTGAAAAGTAGTAGTAGTAGTTTAAAGTTGAAATGGTCAAAAACGTTATGTAAATCTACAAAGCAAGAGAGTCACAATTAAAGTGAAGCTAGTTATAAAGAACAAACATAATTTGCTGGTGAGAAAAAACAACAATGTCATCACCAACAAGAAAATACAATTTATAGCATTTAAGTATTTAGCAAATACATTATACAATGTTTGTAGCAGATTGTTCCAAATAGTATTATGGTATTGACAATATTTTCTATTTCACTTCTTCTCTTTTTCATCTCCATAGAAAACCTTTGAGCCGAACATCCACGCTGTGAGGAAGAGCAAAGATGAGTAAGTGACCATCGATGTCTCATAATGAGCACCGCCTTCTCAGGGCGTCGAGTTAAATGATGGTGAGCTTTGTGTCCGACTCTCGCCCAGGTTAAAGGAAAAGACGCGCGTGGCGCCGAGGAAGGAGAGAAGAGAGAGGGATGAGAGGAGAGGAGCGAGGGAGAACAGAGGGAAGAGGAGAGAGAGGCCTCAGACCATCCAGTCTCACTCCATCTTCGAACAGGGCCCCGCTGACACCGTTTGTAGAACAGGTGTCCACCTTGTTTCTTTCATATCCTTCCTTTTTCAGCGAGTTTATACACTAGAGTTTAATTACAGATGGGTTATATGTGTTCAGGCTGGCGAGGTTCTGCAGACCTGCGCGACTCCACCACCGCTCCCGTGTGTAAACTTGTGAAGAAAGAGAGGAAACATTCAGAGGACGATGAGGATGAGATCCTCAGTAAACTACAGAGGGATGATGTGAGTACTTCCAACCATCAACACCCAGTTTCACAAATGTATGAGTCAATCGTAACGCGATTGTCTGGCGCCAAAATGAGCAGATTAACTTTGGTGTAAAGAGAGAATGGAGGGTTCCTGGATGTGGTTGTAGATGCAGTTTCAGCTTCTCCAATTCTCACTTGAACTACATTATGCTATTTCCCATTTGACATTTAATCTCACATTTTGCTGACACCAGAACATTTGTTTCTGGACTTATAACTAAGTTTCACCTAGAGCTTTCATGAAAAGTGAGCAGTGTTATGTTCAGGTGACTGTTCTCCATCTCAAATACGAACAGAAAGCTGTTCTCCAGGAATGATATCTCTCCAATTAAACAGAAAATAAAGTTCTTGTTAGGCGCTTCCGTTAAGGATGTCATCCACGTAAAATGATTTCTTAAGTTAACAATAACTGATAATAAATAGCTCATAACTCTTTTTTATTATTTGTTCCACTTTCAGTTCATAGATGATCCAGATCTGTGCAACGATGACAGGCTGAAGCCCATCCAGCTGCCTCTGTGTCAGTCCAGCAGAACATGTGAGAAAACCACCTTCCTCTACTTCTGCTGCAGCTTTTTGCACAATAGTGCCACATTACATGTCGGTTAAAGGGATAGTTCAACATTTTGACAAATTCGACTATTGCCATAATCCCTATAGTCAGAGAGGTAGGTTAATTATCAGTGTATGTTGTTTTGAGATCAGCGGGGCAGAGGTGCAAGCTGTTCAGTGAACACAATGGAGGTGAACGGTACAGGTCCCCTGTCCCTCAAAACTCATCAAATACACAATCCAACAACTCCAAAACGCTCTCGTGGAGAAGTTGTGACCTGCACATTCACCACACTATGAAATAATATTGTGACATTACGAGACTGAGTTGTTTTCTAGGCAAATGCATAGCTGTAACTACATTCCAGACATGGCTGCTGGGCGGAGTGACTTCAAAAGCACAAATAGTTCAGAGTATTGCTTCATGTCTCAGAGTGTTACATAATAATTACACATGATCATTTCATAGTGTGGTGAATGTGCAGGTCACAACTTCTCTATGAGAGCGTTTTGGAGTTGTTGGATTGTGTATTTGATGAGGGACAGGGCACCTGAATCATTCACCTCCATTGTGTTCGCTGAGCAGCTTGCGTCTCTGCCCCGCTGATCTCAAAGCAACATGCGCCGATAAAAAGGTAATGAACCTACTCCTAAAACTATAGGGATTATGGCAATAGGTGAATTTGCGAAAATGTTTAACTATCCCTTTAACAAGGAGCTCATTACAGTCCATGTGACTATAATGGGACTTCCTTGAGTCCATCCTTGTGTTGATGAGTTTGTGGTTGTGTTGTCAGGTCCAGAGAACCCTCCTCCGGTCTGTGGAGCCCAGGCGAGGAGAGGCCCCAGCAGGACGGACTTCAAAAAAGAGCAGTCATCTCTGGTGGACCTGCTGCAGGACCTCAGCCTGTCTGGTAGAGAGGAGCTCTTCTTCATGCAGCTCCCTGACTGTATGCCGGGCAGAGCGTCTGGACAGAAGCCAGACCAAACTGTAGCTTCTACCGCCGCCAAAGCTGCCAAGAAGGGAGGCAAGGCTGAAGAGAAGAGGCCTGCACATTTAGAAGCAAAGGTGAGTCAACACAAAGAAAACTAAAACTGATCTTATAAGTTCTTACGTTTCTGTATGACTCCCATCTTCTCTCCTCTTTCCTATAGTGGTCTCTGCTTGCAGATAATTCTGATGTTACTTCATACCAGCTAGTTTTTCTGATGCTGTGTGTCTGTGTGTCTCTCCAGCAGGCTGTGATGAAGGAAGATTGTCCCGTGCTGTCACAATTCCCAGAGGGATTTCTGGGTAAATTGCAGATCAGAAGGTCAGGAAAGGTGGAGCTGAAGCTGGGCGATATCGTCATGGACGTCTCTGAAGGAGCTGCGTTCTCCTTCCTGCAGGTACCGCATGCGTCCATTATAAAAGGAGAATGGTAGCTGTCATTTTAGTTATTTGTCTTAAAAAATGATTACATTAATAAACACAGCTAAATGTGACAAATTAAATTGTATTTTATTTTTTGATTTGTCACAGAAAAACGCATACCATTAATAATTTCTTATTACTTGATTATATTAATTTATTGTTAAACATGTCTTCAGAAACGCTACCAAACCAGAGCAATATTGTGCCAGTGGTCTTGAGTCAGTTTGTGATTTAAAAATAAAAGTACTTTGTCACAGAATCCATCTCTTCTTCCTTCTGCAGCAACTGGTGTCTGTGCGTCTGTCTGAGGGACGGCCTGGAGACATGATGGTGCTGGGAAATGTCCACCACAAACTGGTCTTGTCTCCCGACTTCCATGCTTTACTGAAGCAAGCCTCAGCACAGCAGCAGAAAGGACTCTGATCATCTCAGCAGATCTGAAAAGTTAAAAACTATTCAACAAAAGTGGAAATAATGTTGGACCCTTGGCCTGCCGGCGCTCGTTTTGCAGTTCTGGCACAGTTCTCTATACCTCGGCTCTGAGGTCTTTAAGGCAGCTACTTCATGAACCTGATTTGACTATTTTTAATCCGTGAAAACTTTTATCTGGTTAGAAGTTTTTTAAATCCTGCGATGGTACAAAAACAAACCATCATAATTTGAATGAATCTCTGTCTGAGTTGATTTCTGGAAAGATGAATACTGGGTTTAAACTCGGTCTTTCTGTTTCCTGTGCACTGATAACTGATAACTAACTCAGCTCTACTCTCACCAGCACAGCAGCAAACATGATTGTGAGCTGACTGAACACCAGTCACCAGCATCCACTTGGAAGAGGTCAAAGGTCAACATTGTAATGCAAACTTTGAGTGGAATCTAAAGACTGAATGCTTCTGTTGGAGCACTGATAATGTACATGGTGGTCTGTTACATTTGTAGCATTGAGTGATGTTTCACTGCCATATTTCCACCACTATTGTGTTTGTTTTGTCTGCTTGGTCTTCTGCTGCCTCCGCATCAGTTACTATTACATTTCTCTCCACATCAGCCTGAGCATGTGTGAATCCAGATGCAGACCAGAACTGGACTGGAAAACCTTTCCATTGCACTTTCTGCTCAGTTAATCTTGAAATACTGTATATCTCAGTGCAGAAAACTTGTCAGTCTGATGCAGGAGGAGACACAGCTCTGTTTTTATTTTTGCTGGACTTCAGTGTAGTGTAGCTTCTTATCCAGTTTAGCAGACCGTCCTATGAGCAGCCCTCAGCAGTGGCTGTGAAGGTTTGTACTGAAGGTTGTTGATCGCTCAACATCATATTTCATCCTGAGTGGTGGACACAAACCTGCTGCTCCTGTCCATGGGTTTAAAACTAGACTGAGGAGCTCAGGCTAAAGCTCATTTTTATTAACTGTCCATCATTTATTTTGATGTCCTTTATACTGATATCATCTGTTTTATACTCTGGACATTGTAAATTGTGATGAGATTGATGCTTTCTTGGCTTCATGCCTTCAATTAATTCAGAATCTTTGAACTGTTTTGCATTGGTTTTGAAAAATGCTAAAATAAACTTTATTATTCAATTAATTCACAATAGTATGTCAGGGTTATGGTCTTTCAGTGTTAGACCACAATTTCCTTTAAAAGGAAGAAACATCCAACAGAACCAGTGTGGAGGGTTGAAGGGTTTGAGATTGATTGTCATCTGGTAAGTGTTGTCAGCTGCAGTTCAGCCTGTCATTACTGTTGACTGTAAATACTGCTGCAACTGCTTTTCATTTTCACCCAGAGGAGATGAGTGACGCATTTCAACTCAATGTTTTATTACTTATTTACTCAAACACAACATACCTCGGCTTGACCATGCTCAAAGTCAGCAAAAGTTGTCATGATTCTCCTATGTACATCTGTAGGTGTCAATAGGTGGACAATAACTCAATAATATTGTTCATGGCCTGATATTCAACACATTTATGTAGTTCAAATAACTCATTTGGAAGCTGTATTATTTCAAATGAGCAAATGATGCATTTCTTGTCTGATGGTGTATTTTATAACATCTCACTCCCACTCTCTGCATCATAAAATCTACTGTTTATTGATATGAGTGGGGGTGGCGTGCTACAGAACACAAAAACTCATTTTGTAGAAAAGTTTATGTAAATGTTTATTCAGTTAACACACAATACAAAGAAAAGAAACTGTTACTGTCTGAATATGGCAGCTCTAAACACAAAACCGTCAATACTGAAAGTATGTTCTTCATAGTTAACAAGAGTGTGACTTGACATGAAGACCAGAGAGAATCTGGATTTCAGGGTCATTAACCGACATTATCTGAGTTTTCATAAATGAGGAGGCTCTGACAGGGGGGAGGCCCTTAACATCAGTTTGACATAATCATTTGGATGAAGATGCTGTGGAAAAAAAAAAAAGAGCATCTCATATAAGCTCCTTTGTAACAATGCATAGTCATGATGTTTTGTGTTTAAAGCCCAAAATGTCAGTTGATTATGTTACTTATGCAACGATTTCACAGTTTTAGGATGTAAAAGCTTATGTAATGCTAACAACAGTGACCGTCCAGTCAGGTTGCATTCAGGGGAGCTGTGGTACCGTCGGATCTTTAAGTGCTGTCAATCCATAGCCAGTAAGAAGTAGACTAATGAGCTCCACTGTGCCATCACCGCCTCCTGACTGTCTCAGATCACAGTGAGCAGCTGGTTTGTGAAATTTCTGAACCTTTTTCTTTTTAAATTGAAACTGTATTTGAGAGGTAATATGCTCTTCAGTAGGAACTAAAGGGGTTTTGAGCTGAGACTTACAGTAGAGAAGTCAGGAAGTACTGACAAACAGGCAATCACACTGTTATAGACTTTTCATGGATTTGCTGACAACAAAATAGAGTCTCACTCTTTATCTCAACACTCTGTGGTATAACAAAAATAGAAACTGTGGTTGTTCTTGGGACGGCAATAGTACTTTTTTTTTTTTTTTTTAACATTTCCCTCAAAGTTTACCATGGTTCCACTCAGGAAACCTGAACACTCCTGTATTCACTTCCACACCTCACTCAAATATCTATGCTTTTACAATCATTACATCTCATCACTTATCAAGCTGCACTGCACAACTTTCAACCTCTCTAAGCCAGATGTGTGTTTTTAGAGTGGATGAGAAAAAAAAGCTCATAATGTGGCTGGCAACAATCCTGCTTTCAGGATTCACTTGGAGTCATTTGAACTGAATATGGGAGTAACTGCCGTGAAATTATTGTAATAGTCTGAATGCTGTAAAAAGCCTGGCCAGTTGGAGCTAAGAAGCATGATTAACAACAGCTCACTATGTGTTTTTTTGTTTTTCTTTGAACTTGAAAGTCAGAAACAGAGCCCAGCCCTGTGCCGTCAGAACTCCTGTCTTCAGTTGTCATCACTCTTTTTCTCCTCTAGACTCAGTAGATGGACACATTCTATTTGCTCTTGGTGGTCTTGGTAGTCCTGACAGTTTTTGCGGGGCTACTTTTCGTTGTCTTCCTGGTTGCTTGTGTCTTTCCTGTGGCAGCGGCCTTCTTCACTTTCGCTTTTGCTTTCTTTGTGGGTTTCTTTTTGGTAGCAAGTTTTTTCTTGGCAGACACGGTCTGCTCTCGGATCAGGTCGTCTCGACCAATGTCCACCATGTGCTCCTCCCACGACTTCATCTCATTCTTGTAGCGGATTTTGTCGTCTTCAGCCAGCTGTGTGTAGACCTGAGAAGTGGCACAAAGACACAGAACATCTGTATGAAAACCTTGTAACTGTAACAATAAGGCATATGTCATGACTGTATGTGTGTGAGTGTGTGCACCAACCTGTTTCTGATGGTTGAACAGATTCCTCCAGTCCTCTATTAGGGACTTCATCTTTGCCTGGATGACAAACATCAGCAACAACGTTGTATCATCAACTGATCAAAAATTCTCTTTTGCAACACATAGCCACATGTAGCCTGAACACGTCATGTATGTTAAAGGGGAACTATGCAATCCCGGGCGCTTTTCCACTGTCTTGCTAACCCTCCTCCTGTCCATGTGGGTGGCTGACGAGAAATCAATCAATAGAGCAGTAGATAACCTTATATATCATATACGATGTTACGACGTATATATTTGTGTAGTTTAATCCATCATAAACAAGAGATTACAGATTATGGGGCGCGTTTGTGTCACGGTGCACAGAGATGAGAGCTGGGACACCAGGGCAGCGGCCTCGATCTTGCAAAGTTGTTTTTCAACCAAGCGACGCAATAAGTGACACACACGTGGAAGGCAGAGAGCCTCCATTCTCCCTCGCAACAAGTTAAGCCATTTATTAAACCATCACAATTACTCCAAAGCAGTTTAATTAAGGTAAAAATTTAGCATAGTTAAGAAACAAATCCTGCATAGTTCCTCTTTAAACACTACTTCAAGTCTGGAGATGATAGAGGGATACAAATACAGTGGAGTCCGCTCTGAGAACTGAGCAAGAAATGAAACATCAGGGCTTCTACAGGGAAGGACAGAGCTGCCTTTGGGGGAATTAAATGCAGACCTCTGTTGTGGCCGTTGCAAAGTTTTTTGCTGCAGTGTGTTGAGGCAGCAGCACCAGATCCAGCAACACTAACAAACAAATCATGTTCAGGAAGGCTGGCTCTGTGTCTCTGGAGCTCTTGAACTTGGTTATAGGGAGGAGGATGCTGCACAAACTGCTAAACATCATAGAGAACATCACAGTGCCTCCACCACCTGCTGCTGAACAGCTGAACTACTTCATCTTCTTCACTTTCATCTCATCAGCACACACTACGGCTATGGGTCTTTTTTTAGTCTCTTTTTTTGTATTGAAGCTTAAGGGGGGAAAAATCCTCATTTTCATCTAAAACATTTTTCCAATTCCAGTGAAGTTTACTAGGACAGGACAACTGCACCATGTCTGACCCAGTCACCTGCACACCACGCCACGGATCTAATACCACCTTATGTCAAAAAATCATGCCATGGTGTAGTGATGTACCTGTGTGGTGGTTCCTCTGGCCTCTTCAAAGTGCTCTGACATGAAGATGTTAAACGGAGAACGAGGACGTTTAGGTTTCCCCAGGCTGTTTAACTCCTGGATCACACACACACACAGGGAGAAGCCACAGTTTAAGTATTCTAGATACTTGAGATATCACAGAAATGAAAATATATCTTGAGGGTCTGACTACTACACAGTCTATCTTACTCTCTTCTTGCGGATGGTCCTCCTCTTGGCCAACTTCTGCCTTTTCTCCTGGGCTTGCTGCTGGACCTCTGCTGGGGTCAGCTGGGCCTGGTAGCGCTGGAGATCCACCTTAAATTGCTCCCTGGCCCGTAAAGAGGCCTCCTGGAAGGGCTACACAGGAGAGAAAACAAAAACTTATACCTATACCTACCTATATGGAAACAGATACTGTGTTTTTGTGTTGTGTTACATTTATTCTGTATCAGAGATGATCGGCCATGTGCCTTAGCCTACAAGCTATGCACTTCGATTAATATTAAAGCTACGCAGACTAAAAAGGTTCCAACAAGTACGCAAGTAAATACCTGTTTCTGTTGTGGACTCAAAGTTCTCCACTGCTGGGCGATCTTTCTGATGATATCCACTGGTTTGATTTCTAAAGGTAGATATTACAAGATGAAAATGAATAACAAAATATGATTTAAAGCAGAAGTAAGTGATATATTTGTGTTAATATAAGTCTTAAATAGTTATATCTTCCGACAGCAATCACTTACATAGAGTGTTTGGACTGAAACACGGGTCTGTCAGTCCCTCTGCTCTGCTCTGAGCCGAGGAGAAAACATTTATCGTATCCTACAGTTTTTATCCAATGAGGAGAGAGAACGGCATGCAGGGCTGTGTGTGCAGCCAAGGGACGCCGTGAATGTGGTGATGCAGGGACGAGGACTGTTATGGTGCGTTCAAGGAAACTCGTATTTTTCCGACCGTGAAGTTGTACCAGTTTGATCTGGTACGAGTTCACGGGTCAGAAGTTACGAGTGGCCGTTATAGTGACTTTTACCGGTAAAACAGGTCGGAGAAACACGAGTGGGTTGCCTGGAACGCTACAAAGTCGTAAGTTGCGACTTGAAGCTGTAATTTACGATTTCAAAAGCCTGCCTGGAACGCAGCATTAGCGAAAACGACCGGACCACTTACTTCTGCTTTAAGTCCTGTACTAAAAACTGTGATTTCATTACACAGTCTTCATACTTCTTGTCATACCAGTGCAATGTGTTAATGAAATCCCTATGAGAATCAACAGTTTACCTGGGTTTTGTCTGATAACGAATGGCTTCTGCTCCATGACATATCTCATGTATCCATTCAGGGGCCTCTTTGGAGGGCCGGCCTGGGAAGTCAGACATTTCACTTGGTTGATGTAAAGAGCAGGGAGGACACTGGTACACCTAGAGGGAGGCATGTGCACACACACGTTAACATTATGTTTCACAAAGATCGGCTGCACATGTATTTTGATGGTGCCTTCTCTAGTGCATCTTAACATTTCAAACATCTCTTGTGCAATATAGTATATCCCACACAGCAGAGCAACACTTCTTTGAATAAATGATTAACTTAACTAACTAAAGGATCTGAACTCCTTTAACTCATACAATCCTTTTACACGAAAATCCACTGTGGAATTATACATAAGCTATCTTGGTCACTGTCTGCTGGATCGCCTGTGTTAGGGCCTGAACTAATTCATGCATGTACTTCTCCCCCTAAAAAGACAACATTACTGCAAGAGGCTAAAATGCTGCACGTGGTTATGGACATGTAAGCCCCACAATCGTGCATTTCTTACAATGTCAAAAGTCAACTTGTTTATTTAACACCTTTTATTACTTATTGAATATTAACACAAATATCCTCACAGCCGTTCAAAGCGTCCTACAAACAGGATGTTGTTTGAATTAACGCACTTAAGCGTGGCTGTCTGCTATCCGGTCGTAGTTGACTTAAGGTCATATACTATTTCCTCTCCCTTTATGTTCTCTCTCGTCTCAAAAAATAAAATAACATGCTGTCTCTTAGCATGCAGACTGTCGAGGCAGTGAGCTGAAGCTAGCTGGCTAACTTAGCCGTGCCCCAGCTTCAGCTCGCTGCTGCCTGCACAGAGTAAACTTGAGGTTAGCTACCTGGCCAGGGAGCTGGTGCAGGAGAAGACGCCGAAGGACTTAGCCAGCAGGCTAACGCTGGCTGTTAAGACGCTGAACGGAGCCATGTCGGTGTTAATTACCCTAAAAGGCTGTTAACTAAAGTAATGAAAGACAGTAACGTATTGTCCCACAAAGCCAGCGTGTTATTAATTTCATGCATTAGATGTTTGAATTGAAGCGGTGTCTCCTCCCTCCTCCTTGTTGACATGCAGGGAACAGCAAAAGGCGCCCTCAGTCTCACCCGGTGCATTGTGGGAAAGGGTCAACGCTGTTTACTTCCGCTTCCGCCTCAGTTCTATTTATTCTACATGGATGTGTTCATAGCATGGATCTATTATAGCTATAGAAATGTTTCTATATCTATGGATGTGTTGGTGTATTTTGGCATAACTTCATCATTTTGATGATATGGTCATATATATTATCCTAAAAAAAGAAGAAAATAACCACCTGTTGTCCAGCCTGTGCACATTGAACCTCTCTGTAACTTTATGAATGATTAATTAAAATACTACGTACGTACCCAAATACGGTTTTGTGTATTACAGAATAGTCTGTTGTCTTCTTTACTAGTGTAGACTAGAGTGCACTCTAGTGTAGAAAACCTGTATGTTTTGCCCTTTTGCCATGCTTTTTCTCAATTTTGAACCAAGACTTTGCCCTTTATTTAGTGCAATTTTGTACTTGTACGTTGCATATTCATAGGTCTCCATATTGATGTTTGTAAACATTAGCTATGTTCGTTTACTACTTTTGTTCGTCTATAGCATTTAGGTGTATGTTTTTGTACCAATTAATATAGCTACCACAAATTAGAATTAGATTAATACCCAACGATGCTGATCAATAAATGAATCAAGACAACATTACAAAGACTGTACTCCCCACAGCTATACACACCGCTAAAAACTGAGCTAGACCATGAAGTCATGATTAAAAAAATAAATAATAATAATAGAAAACACTGTACCATTCTTTAATTCAGTACAAAAGGTGCCACACAGGCCTCAAAGACACAAGTGAAGGCGTGTTTACACAGGTACTGAAAATTAGATTTCTTTATTTTATTTACCCTTTGTATAGCATAGATAGATACTGTATTAAGACAGATTAGAGGTTGAAGAGAGGAACAAGTTCAACCCTTGGGTAGAGCTTTTGCTGGGTCAAAAATCTGATCTTTGTACCTGTGTAAATCCAACCAAAAATCCAACATTACAGCTATTCCCAGGGGAAAAGAGTACATAATTTTAATGATAGATTTACATTGTTATGACTCTACTTCAAATGAGAACAAATGAAACAGCTATACAGTTCAAGAGGAGGCTTTTAATACTATACAAATAATAATAATAACAATAATAACAATAATAGGAGATGAAGAACACAGTAATACGTGACTTGTAATTGCTCCCATTTTAAGGGGATCTGCAACAGTACATTCTTTCATTCGACTTAGTCTGCAACAAGATGCAAAAGAGCTAAACAAGAGTCTCCTTCACCCCCTACATGAAGCTGAGGTGACGTTGTAATGTTACAGGGGTTACCGTAATGCTGTCAATATTCCTTTGTTTTACAGACATGTGTCAAAATGAGGCTCTTACATATTTGGTATTCACGCATCGACATTCCCTTGGTTGAGCGTGTATCTTGCTGGCTGCTGATGGACGCGAGCAGAGACTGAAGCTGTGATTTTCCAGTTTTGGAGCAGTGCGTGTTGTTAAGTATGTGATCCTGCCGCTCTAATACACAGCTCCTCCCTTGTTGCTGTGCAGCATATTGTGGGATTTGTGTCATACAGTTCACTACTTTTGCTTAAAAATGAAGAATTCTGTCAAGCAGTTTGAAACAAATTGGTGTTTTAAAAATATAATGTCATTGATGCAAAATCAACTTGCCAAACTTTAAAATGTCAAGACGGCCATTAAATGACCACAGGCCATCTCTCTCAAAGTAAAACAAATAATGTATGGTCTCAGATTAATAACAATGACATTACAGTTTGATGAATGTTAACAAAGATTACTGAATGACTCCATACTATAATTTACAGTGTGTTGTGACTTTAAAAAAGGACGGAAAAAGAAGAAAAAAAAATCAGCTTTTTTTTTTTTTTACTTTGATATTTTTTCATTTACATGGCATACTTTTGGGTCCATTCTTTTGCTAGTTTGTTGTATCTGAGGAGAGAAGACAAGAGAAGAGTTACTGAATGTTGACACTGATATAAGTGGACAGTGAAGCATCACCTGAACCTGTGCTCACACTTACTTGTCTTTGTCGTTCTTGTAGATGTGTGCTATGTCTGGAACTAAGGGATCGTCTGGGTTTGGATCACAAAGCAATGAACATATGGACAATAAAACTGGAACGAAGACAAATTCAAAACATCACATTAGTAAAGGACGTTCAGGCAAAGTTAGTTTATCTTTATACCACCTTTAACAATAAACAGTGCTCTAAAGTATTAAAAGGTATTAGGAAAAGAAACAAAGAAGTCTAATCCAACAGTCCTGCAATAAATTCTCCATTATGTCATCATAAAATGTAACGTTCAGCTTGTGTTGATCAATTTAAATGAATGATTGTTTTGGAGGCTGCAGTTTAGGTTGCTGCTGAGGAATCTCACACTAAACTGTTGCAACTCATAAACTTTATATTCTCTATTTATATGTTGAATGGAAATAGTGCAAACTATTTTCAGTTCACTGTCACTTATTATAGTTTAATGGGCAGCCACAGCTCTCAAAGAGACTGAAGCTCTTGGTAGATTAACACACATGAACACGAAAAACCCCAACTACGAGTCTGATGTTGTTTCCTCTCGGTTAACGTGCACAACAGCATCTCAGCTGTAAAGAATATTTTGACTGTAAAAACGGTCAAAAATCACATTACCATACAGTCATGGCCAAAGTATTGGCAACCCTGCACTTTTTTTCAGATAATGCCCCAAGATCTCTCTGGAAATTGTTGCAACTACAAATGTTTTGGTATTCAGAAGTGTATTACTTTGGTTAGAAATCTCACATTTTACACACAAAACTCCAAAAATGAAGTGTAATCCCTTACCAACAGCACCTGTTAATTGGCAAAGGATGACTTAAAATACAAATTAAAAGGGACATCACATGCTTAAAAATCCAATGTTTTCTTTCACTTTTGAAAAGTGCCAATTGTTTTCTCGTGTCTATTTTCTGGAGTTATGTGTGTATAAGGTAAGATTTTACCTTTTTCCTCAGTGTTTAGCAAACCAAAGAAATACGTACACTTGAGGGAGAAATGTGGAATTATCTGTTGTGGAGCTATTCAATTATTGTTAGTATTATTGTTTAGTGAAGTATTTAGTTCAGTTAGTATTTAGATTTTGATTTACTGATTGATACAGTAGTATTCTGTCAGTTTATTATTTGTTTAGTTCAGTTGTGTTGTTGTTTATTATTTGTGTGTTTATTTCATTTGGGCACATTGTGGGCACCAAAAAGAGGTAGGTCGCTGGTAAGGGACCAGAATGCACCTGGGTGGGCTGATGTTTTTTTTTTTTTTCTTATCAGAGCGGGAGAGGCACGGAGGAAATTCTTTTGTTCTATGTTGTTTGCTCGTTTTGGTTAAATAAACTCCTTTTTTGTTGGAACTGAACATGGAATGGACGTTACATTTTTTTCGCCCAAGTAAACCACCAACCATACCCATGGTGCAGCAGTGGTCTTTAGATTTTTTACGATTTGAAGAGTTTGACCTGGACCTTTTTGACCTACCATCTAAAAAAGTGCAGGGGTGCCAATACTTCTGACTCTGACTGTATATAGTGTAAACCTGTTATTAATGTTTTCACATTTCAGAATGAAATCTAAAACATGTGGATGAATTCACACTTGCACTGATGGAAACAGCCAAAACAGTATCGAGCACTATTCCATTTTGATTTGACAGTGGATATGTGGTTGTGTCGTAGTCACATCTGACAGTAGTCATAGCAACAGGAGAGCGTGATTACCTTTAGACACTGTTAGTGCTGGAGACCACTGTGACCGTAGAATGTCCAAACAGATACTGCCATTGCTGTTAATATTTGGGTGATAAATCTTTGTTGTAAACGCTACCTGTGAAAATATCAAAGAGACACACACAGGCACATTTATTCACACAGGTCTGTATGAGCTGATAAAATATACTGAAGTGTTCCTCATGCTCCGTGTTTCAGCACATTCAATTTTAAAGAAAGAAGAAGTCTCAGCTTTAATTCAAGCATTTTCATCAATAGATAAAGAGAGGGTTAGCCTTTTAAAGACACACTTCCAAATTTGCAAAATATGTGGTTAGACTGCCTTTGGCCCTCTAAATTTTAGAGAGACCGGATAATTTGGAAACATGAGAGAGAAGATAAGAACTTGTCTCTTTGTCTGGGGTTAACAATAGTGTAGCCTCTATTTACATCGCCCTCTAGAATGGGACAGACTTTTAGTAGACCTTGGTCTTTATTCCTCCCTCTGTTTGCTATGTAGAGTACCAGTATCTCTCTATCTTTCCTGCTTTTTCTGCACAGTGTGACTTATGTCTAGTTCGTTGTCTGTCTCTTCCAGCATCAATGATACATGTAATGAAAGTAGTTTTATTACATGTATCATTGTACTCAGTGTACTGGGAGTGCTCCTCCACTTCCCTGCAGTTTCTGGGCAGCTGGGAAACCAGAGCGGCTCAGTAGAGTGCGTCTTGGGGAAATTCATGATTAATGAGGGCTGGCCCCACTGTTGCAGTCCAGCCAAAAAGTTGTATAAGTTCGTATTTTTGAAGACTGTTACAGATTCCAGAGGAACGACACCACAGGCAGTTGCTAATTATCCACCCCCTATCACACATCTTGGCCCAAATATCGTCTGCTGTCGCCGTTTATTGAAAGCAATCATGGAGCATACATCTTGCCAGTGCTGCCATCCTTTACAAATTGTGTATGAAAGAGGATAGGTTTTGAGCACCTGATGGTTTTGTGACTGAAAACCAGCTGTGATAAATTCCATGATACGGCAGGACAAGGCTTTAGTAACCACAGCAGCTCTTACCTTTGGTGGCTTGAATGGGTAGTCGGTGGGGAAGTGGATTGTGAGAAAGAAAACTCCTCCTTGATAAGGACTGTCACCCTGACATAATGACAAGTGAGACATCTGTCAGAAAAACATTTCCCAACATTCAAATGACTAACAATCAGCAGACTACACCTTCAGAGAGAACAGGGCCCTTTATCAAAGGGTTCAACTAAATGTGTTATTGGTAATAATATATTTACCAATTGATAAAATAAATACTAATAAAAACTAAATGGTCAGATCTTTCTACTAGAAACATGCCATTCAGCTTTATAATGGGAAAATATGATGTAACTGGTACATTCATTTTGGGCTTTTTCTTCTATAAAGACAACGACTCAGTTTTTCCTCTGAGGCGAGGCGACTCATCAATATGTGGCTTGAGCCACATATGAATGAATTGAATGAATTGAATTTCGAGCTGAATGTCTGACATGCCTGCACTCCAGGATAGGATAGCTGTGCTTCATAGGTTACCATGCTCATCACTTCCAGTTAAAGCCAATGTGATGCCACAAGGTTAGCTAATTAGCTAACATGACTGTACTACAGCTCCTGTGAGAATATGCAGCAATTTCATAATAATGAATTATGAGCAATATCAGTTCTTTATGCGTCATTTAGGTGGGGACGCCTATCCATATAGATTTATGTTCACTTGGGGATGATGCAATGATGAGCACGATGCAATGAGCCAATGATGCAAAACTATTAAAAGGAAATGCAAAAGTAGGTAGCCACGGTCTTAAAGGTACACTACCGGTGAAAAGTTTTAGATCAACCCATTTTAAGCAGGTCAACTCCAGTGAACAACTGGTACACGTCAGCAGTAAACTGTCCCAAGGTTTACCATCCCTGACATGAAAGAGTTGTTTAACTTCCAGCTTACCTGCAACAATAGAATTAAAGGAAGTCACAAAGTCTCTGTCTGTACCTCTCTGTTTTTCTACACCCTACGACAACAATGTACTGCAGGGAGTGGGACTTAATACTGATGACAGAATGGAGATATAAAAAAAAGACAAGTAGATAGACTGGTTCAGGTTCATCCTCCATTAGGATAATGAGCCATATAAAGGGGAAAATTAGCCCAAAAACTATTTTACATTTAGTTCAATGAGAACTGTCTTTGGTTGTAAAACCCCTGGTTGTTTATTTGCTCTGTGCTTTTATTTAGGCAAAAATTAGACACCGAATTATGCAAATTTGAATAAGAGCTGGAATAACTGAGGTGTTCTAAAACTTCTCTACTAGTGTTTCTAACATAAATTATATTTAAAGGAGTGGAAGTTTAAGCAGATGGTGTGATACTCACTGGACCCATTATGGTTGCCTGCCAATGAAACACTAGAGGCAATCAAGGAGAAAAAGAGAAAACAGAAGAATGTAAAGTGAATAACACAGACAGAGTGTTCACCTGTCATCATCCATCACCCACTGCCCACAGAAGCTCACACCACTGCTCTCTCTTTGTTTATCTATAGGTGAAGCTGGTTTTACCACTTTGACCAGTACAGGTTTAGACTATTTAGAAGGTAACCTATCAGATCTAATGCAGGTTTTGCTGTGCTGAATGTATCTGTCAGCACAAATTTCAAAGTCAAGTTCCCCGACTATTACATGTTTCCCATCCTGTCACTTCCTAAATAAGTTGGGATGCTCGCAATCAACCCTGTAGGCAAAGCTTTAAATCTGGACTGACTCTTCTAACACCTCTTCCTCTAACTAACCTTGTTCTTCTTATTTGAAACACTCATTCTGTTGATGGTGAGTCCATTACAAGGACAAACTGTCAGCCTACAATTACAGTTCTGAATTTGTTAGTATTATGCAACCCAATTGAAACAATGTAACGATTGAGTGTTATTACCACACATCAACTATCAAACAGCCCCCAGCAGGAAGCTGCCACTTTCAGATGTACTCAGGTGAAATGCTGTGGCCTGAAATGTGTGTGTGTGTGTGTGTGTGTGTGTGTGTGTGTGTGTGTGTGTGTGTGTGTGTGTGTGTGTGTGTGTGTGTGTGTGTGTGTGTACTCACAATCATCCCCCACTGGTCCAGCAGAGCACTGTGCTGGAGGATCTCTCTGCAGGTCCTGCAGCTCCTGCTCGACAGCAAAAATACTACACTTAGTTATACTGCTTTTAATGCATCATGTTTTCCCCTGGTTAAATTTGATGAGCTTAACCTCAGTGACAAAAGCAGCCGCATGAGGGTAGTCGAGGGACAATGATTTCAGTGGGGTGGGTGTATATTGTCTGGCTACACTCACTGGGATACATCAGTTACCAATTGCTCTTCTTGATGTTTCAATAACAACTTGTCCCAAGAGGCCTGCATTTACTATGAGTGCTCCCCCCCTCCACTGCCTGTACCAGGGTACTTCCTGGTTGGAAAGGTGTGGCACCAGAGAGGAAGGGTTTTAAAGATCTTCCCTAGGAGGTGTAAAACTAGAATAAAGTGTATAGAAGTTTTTTATATTTCATATTCTCCCAACTAAGTAAATAATTCACCTACAGGATACTTGTGCTTGTATAGAGGGCAGATATCTGACTCTTTCCTGGTGTCCATCCATTTTTAATACTCTATTAAAGCACTTGATCCTGCCAGCACTAACAGCAGAGCAGACGTTTGATAACAAAAAACAACAAAATGAAACCGTTGGAAATGAACGACGTTGGGAATAAGGGACTTTCCTTATCGTTGTAGTGCCTGGCCACAACCAGGAGAACATGTATAAGAACAACAGGGTTGTGGTTGGGTCACTCAGACCAGATAAAGAGCTTGTCGAGTGACAGCTTTAACAAAAAACAAAAATACAGTGACAGACTGACACGGAGGTAGCCAAACAGGACACTCACTGAAGCTAACTTGGCTACATGTTAGCGAGACAGTACGAAACTTTGAAGTTGTTATTGTGTGTGTTACGGGAGGTGTCAGCTCACAGCTCATTCCCAGAAACGTTACAAAGTTCACCAGAAGTTGTTTATGTGCGGGAAAAGCGTTGAAATCTTCGTTAGTGAACCATATTAACTCTTAACGTTAGCCTCTGCTCGGTCAGTTAGCTGCCATTAGCCGGGGAACCAGAGCTAGCTAGTCAAACTTACCTTCTGTATTCTTTTCAGCGCCATGGTGACTGATGCTGCTCGCTCCTCGGCTCACTTCCACTCGCTCTCTGTTTTTTAGTTTTATTAATATTGCTGCAGAGGTCAATGGCTGTAGTTTATTCCCTGAGTACTGCCACGGCCAGGGATGTGTTTGTGTTTTAATAAAACCTCCTTTGTTTCCGCTTGTTTCTGTTTACGGTCGCTCCTCCGAAGTGGATCATGGGAAACGTAGTTAAACGCACTTCAGACACACTCACACAGAGAGACACACACACGCACGCACGCACACACACACACACACACACACACACACACACACACACACACACACACACACACACACACACACACACACACACCTAATATGAATATGTATACAACAAATAAGAGAATATATCGCCTATATATTTTCTTATTAAGAGATAAATAAGAAAGAAGATATGTAGGCCTATTCTTATTTGTTTTTGATTTACATTTACAACTGCTCTTCAACTGCTATTTTGCATTTAAGAGAAACAAACCTGTAGCCTACCTATAATAGCCTACTGCATCTATCTTTCCCTTCTACATGATATATGATGAAGCAATGAGTTTCCACAGGCCTCTACACTGAGCATGAGCAAAAAGAAACAACAAAATATAATGAAAAACACAGACTCATTCTTGACCAAAGCCCACAAATAGGTTATAGGCTATTAGGCTATAGCTATGACCTTAAGTCCACGCATCAAAGAGAGACAACTAGTCTGCTGATTAGCTGCAAGTAAATACTTTTCAGCACCCAGATACTGTATATTGTATATTCTGAATGAGAGTTGGTATTTAGGTTGACTTGACATTTAGTGTCTCTAAAGGAAAACCATTGCAGTTGTCAAATAAATCCAACATGTTCATAAAACAGACAGGTCAAAAAAAGTTAATTCTGTGTCGTTTCTCACTCAGTTGTTTTATTTATTATGAGTAACAGTGGGTTTGCAACTAAGTATGTGGATATTTAATCTAATTTGTAAAATATTCAATACATATCAATCCAATACTAAAATAATATGTTTTGTACTGTTTTTCCTAAAAGTTGTTGTCCAAAGAAGCTGCATGCACCACAGCATCTGCAGGCCTAGCCTACAACCCTCAAACCTGTGATAACATCATTGTGTGTTTTAGTGACGACTACATGAAATGACTGTCTCCAGATAGGTTGATAAAACAATGTTTATTGATATGAAAATTATATCCCATGGAGGTATGAGCCTCTACTTATATAATACAGACAGGAATCATGAACTTAATCAGAACATGACATTACGGATGTGGGCCTACAGAATAAACACTCTCATTACGTTGTTATGAGCAAGAGAGTGGACTGAGCAGCTCCTCACTTCAGTGTAAACAGAGCTGCAATCTGTTTACTGATCCCAATATTTGTGTTTATGGAACTTTAGGCCAATTAGAGTGATAGCATGAATTTTCCGACAGATAAGTGTAATTGTCAGTGCAATTAGGGATACAGACTCATCTGGAGCTGCAAATTGCAAAGTCCCAGTATGATGGGAGTGATAATTGGATGTCTCACCCTTAGATTACTTGTATCGCATGGAAAACTAGAATGGAAAAATGTCAATATAGAGCACAGCAAAATGTTTACAGCAAAGACCAAACAGAGGCAGATATCTGAGAAGATCCAAACCTGTACTACAAATTATGTTCATATACAGTATACGTTCATTTAGGGGGAAAAAATCAAATTCAGAAAGTAATGTAATATTCTATCAAAGGCCTGACAGCTGGTCTTTATTGTGTGTGATTGTGTCTTAACATATGGATAGATGTAAAAGTCATCAGTTGTAATATAAGCCTATCTCTGAAATGTATTTCATAATTATACTAATAGCATAGCTCATATCTATAATATTATTCTTGTGTGCATATAAATAGAGTTTAATATTAACTTTTTGAAATGAGACAATTAAAAGGCTATGCTCTACTGGAAACATTTAGTCATTCAGTTGATGACAGATATAAACTTCTGTTAAACTGTGACAATGTTGATGACTGATAGGGGATTAACCCACAGAGCATATTATTTATAACAAATTTGATATTTTCTGCCTGCACAATACATATGATTCTGAAACTATACAGGCTGTGGTCTTTCAGCAGAACTTACAGATCAGGGTGGGAGGATATACAGTAGTGTCCACAGGCTCTATTCTTTGCATGGTTGCATGGCTGTCTTTACCGGACACTATTGTTCCTTAGCAACTACTTGTTCACTATTTGTCCCCTCTGCTGCACAAAATGCCTTTCGGCGCTCCAGGTCAAATGTCCACATGTCCAACCATTCTGTGCAACCCTCAAACGTATGCATCACACTTCTGCCTGCGTACCACTGCTATAGCTACTACATCTCTACTCTCAGGCTGGAGAGATGCTGCCATCTCCCACCAGACACCCCCATCCTCTCTAATTAATGGTATTAGCTCATAATGTTAATTACTGTGTACTGCATAATGGTTCCGGCTCACTGGAACACCTTAATGAGACACTTTGGATATGACTCATCATTAATGCTATGAGCTACACCTGTGCTTCACAGTTAACTGGTTATAACATAACCAGGAAGCCTCCTCAGAAATACACTAAAAGGTAGAGCCCTATATCATATGGTGAGCAATACAACATGATGATGATTTCATTTTCAGTGTCACCTACATCACATAACAAACAAGACCAGAGTAGTTAGACTTGTTTCTATATAACGATGGTAATGTAGCCTACTTAAACATAACTGTGTACACAGAGATGTTTGACTTCAATTGAATTCTGCCTCACAGACACAACACTGTTTTTCACCAGACAAAATGTCCACAGTTTAAATTGGTTCCAAGAATCAGGAGCAATTTGTGTTTTGGATTATGAATATTACTCTATAATGTAGGCCTAATCTGATTGGAACACAAAATGGCTGCAAGACCTTAACAGAGAGCAGCTTCCTACATTTACAATATGTCTGATGTTTGAAGCTTTATGAACTCCTAAAATACTCTGTAACAAACTGTGCAGTTAACACCTCCACAGAATAGGAAGAATCACCTTCTGAAACAGGACACACACACAACAACACTAATGCAAATGCATCTTTAAATAGTTTGACTATCAGTCAATAAAAAACTGGTACTATATATTGAATGACACATGACATAAGTGTTGAACCAAGCCACAGAGTGAAGCACTGCAGATGTGTTAAACTCTGCAAGTAAGAACATACAGACAATCACATGATCTGTTTCAATCTGCAGGTTATAAAGTGTGAAGAGTTTATCATAAACAGAGGACAGTGCTGTTGACAACCCATTGTTATGCTTCATACAAACTTAGTGGGAAACCACCTGTTCTAAACTCAGTGACCGCAGGCAACATGTGCTTGATAAAGTGATAATATTAGTATTACATTTTCTATCTGCAAATGCAATTTCCTACTATTGGTGGCTCTCTAAGAGGGTCTTTTTAGATTTACATTCTTTAATTCTAACTCTGACAAATGAAGTTATTATAATAACTGGTGCTACTCTGGCTTTTCGCATGACAGAGCTCTCATTTACCAGAGAACCTATTATTAGTGTGACTGCTGAAGCAGTCACACTATTGTTCTTCTGTTTGGCCATTTTCTTCCGCCTTTTTACGGTCTTCTTCTAGTCCTTCATACTTTGTGCTATTTCAACAATTCATATATCAAAACGTGCAGCTTTTTTTTGAACTTTATCGGCATTACTTTTCTCTTTTTAACTATTTATACTTTTTAAAATATTTAACTTTTTCACAAAAAATCTCACATTCATCAAAGTCTCAACCTCTCTTCTTCACAACTCCACTGTAGTGTAGGGGGTAGGGTGGCCGTTTGCCAACCCTAAGGTCACTGGTTCGAATCCAAGGGAAGAACTCTTGTTATGTTATGTTGAATTCTGCTCTCCTCCCCCGCCTTCAATTGGTTACAGGTGTTTGTTATCTCCTTGATTACTCATACCAGTTTGCAGCACATCATCACATTACAATGAATGACAACAGTCTTGAAAGCAGTGTGCTCTCTGTAGCCGAGTGGCAGAGTAAAGGTTTAGTGATCATATGGTCATGGGTTCGATTCCTGCCTCAGTCTTTTCACTTCATTGCTTGACTTTTGATTCCAATTATTCAGCTGTCATTGGACAGTCTTTGATTCCTCATAGTATAAAGCTCATTGTAACTCAGGTTCTCTGTGGCCATATGGTTAGTGCTCAGCCTGAAATTCACAGACATTTTCATTCTAAGTCATTCAAGCTTGACTCTCAAGCTTTCTTGATGTTGACAGTGTGCAGATCATTAACAGACAACAGTCTCTGCAACTGTGTGTGCACTGTGGCCTAGAGGCAGAGTGGAAGTCTAATGACCATGAGGATGTGGGTTCGATTCTGACCTTGGTCAAACATTTATGGTGATCACAGCTTGCACTATTTGCTAATTCTGCAACAGCGTTCAGTTGCTATCAGCAGTCACACCATTTCCATTCTTGGAAATGCTTTTTCTAGTTTCCACTTGATCTTCAAGTGATGAATATGTTCATATTTTGCTCTGTTACAGTTAATGCCACTGTTAATTGTAATTAAGTGGTAGGATCACTTATTACTTGGAGACATGGGGTACATTGTAGCCTACCACTGGTAAGAGTTTGAAAAAGCTGGTTTAGTTTTATATTATTGCAAATGTTAAAGCTTCACACAACAATATGAATCCAGCCCATGCTCTGGCCCAATGCTTGTTTCATTATGGCCCAGTACACCAGATAGTGATCGTGATAGTCAGATATCACCCCATGACAGGACCAATCCCAGTGCAGAATACCCTTCAGCCATAGAGGATATACACAGGCAGATGTAGATCATCCAGAACCTCTGCTCTTGTCTTTACTGTACAGCACAGTCTAAAATTATCTGCATTTCACATACAGATAATTTCAAGATATTTGTATTTCTATTTGCACTTAATTTCTTTATCGTGTGGGGATCACTACAGTACAGGCTGTGTAATCTCACACAACATCTGAATTCTGCTCCATGGAAATACTGCAAAGTCTGTTAAGTCACACTGGTATTCTGTCTTTATTTAGTCACATACACATCAGTGAAAGGAAACAAAGGACAGAATGAACCTTTATGTTTTGCACATAAACGCCCTGATATGAAATGCTAATCAAGCTGCTGCCGCAAAGGTGTGAAAAGGTGGTGTGTTTTGCGACAGTAATGGCAAATGTCGCAAACGTGGGAAGCTCTGGGCGTTGGTTACGTAGAGAGGTAGCCGCCTACACTGACCTGGATATCTGCGGCTGAGGAGGACTCTGCCGACCTCTTTAATAACATGGATTTTAGGACGACGAACCGTCGTTTTTGGGCTAATCCTCGGCGGACAGGCCTTCCTCTCGGAGGCGGTTATGCGGCCGGTGTGATGTCTCTGTGGTCTGCCGAGCTGTGACGCCGCGAGGACGGGCTCGTGCAGCAGCCAAATGGACACTATCGATAAGCTGTCAATCAAAATCTGGACCGGGTCGCCTGTTTGTGTGCTTTAGCTCGGCTCGGCCCGCCTGCCTGCCTCTGTACTGGTTAACTGGAGCTGGATATCGTCCCGACTTTGTCGTAACATCAGCGTTACTGAGACACAACAGTGTCGAGGAAGTGAAGCTGAGGTTGATGAGATAAGACCGGAAACGGAGTGATTTTCCCTTCACAATAAAGGCGCCTCATATATTTGTTTTTTGTTTTTTAAATAAAGACTGTTGGAGTTAAACTGAGCTGCAAACCCGACTATCAAACCGACAACTTCCTCCTTCTTTAAACAAATAACTTCGTAGTTTACCTCGGTGTACTGCATTTTCAACGCGACAGCAGTCGTTTTATTCTGGAAGCTGCGAGCGGAAGTAGCATTTCGTCCTGCTGATTGCGAGTCTAGTAGGAAGGGGGATGTGGCCAGGATGTATTTATGCTGCTGTTCAAGATATGAAAATCATTGAATCGGCGCTGCTTCGGGAGCCCTGCTTCACCACCGGGCACAGCGGGGGAACCACGGTGCTGCCGTCCGTCAGCGTGGTGGTTGTCGGGGGTCGAGAACAGCCAACACGACCGAGGCGTCTGTGCTGGTTTCGTCTGGACTGGACCATTTCCATGCAGGCTTCTCAACCTCACGCCCAAACAATTTGTTGATTTAGTGTGCGGGGCTATATTCTGGGCTTATGTAATAACAGTATGTGAATCGACACAGTCATATTGTTTTTTATTATTCGTTTAATTCATTCATTTTGGACAGAAGGCTTTGTTCTTTTATTTTTTATTTTTTTATTTTTTACAAATGTCAACAACTCAGCATCAAGTGATGATGGAGTCCTCTCTAGCTCTCGGTAGATTGGAGCTGACCCCCAGCTCCGCCGCCGTCGGGGTCAACCTGACCCCGCGGCTGTCCGGCGGTCCCCCCGCGAAAGAGAAGAGCGGCCAGCGGCCTCTGGGGCCACAAGGCCAGGCTCACCTGAACGGCTGTGTCCCGCTGTCACATCAGGTGGCGGGTCACAAGTACGGAGTGGACAAAGTGGGTAAGTGAGCTGAACAAGATATCCTCTGTTTATGTCCTGCACTTAGAACTTCTGCCACCTCTGTTGTCAGGACATGCCATGTGTAAATGAATGAATGAGGTCTGGCTCCTGTGACTCAAGGCATCATGAATTGTGTTTATTCATTGAGAAAAAAAAGGTCCACTAAGCAGTTTCTCATCATTATAATCATGTAACTTTGTTCACACTGCTTTGTGCTTGCTACCAGTAAGAAGAAAGATCATAGGCAGATCAAAAGTGAAAGATAAAATGAGGTTTTTAGTCCAATCACTTAGCTGTATGATGCATCCTGTACCACAGCGAGGGTGACAGAGCTGTGAAACTACCAGATATCTTCACTGTCAGCAAGAACAGGACACTGTGAGAACATCCCTCGTGTATTTTCATACATGAGAGAGCAGCATGCACACGAGGTATAAGATTCATGCTGTGGAAATGATGTAGAATATCTTCCATCCTGATCTGCACCAACTCCTCTCTCTCTCTCACACACATACACACACACGAGGCCTCTCCTTTAACCTGATCAGGCACAGATCTGTCTCCCTCATCCGTCTCCATTTGTGCCCATTGAGAATCCCCCTGCTCCGTGGTCTGTGTCTCGTCTCCACTGTCACACACTCGTGCACGCACGTAAGCAAGCAAGCAGGCGCACCTGACGTTACCAAAAGCCTCCCCTCTGCATAATTAGGCTAAGTGTTGAGCTGAATTGATTGTGCATGATACAGTCAGCAGCTGGTGTCACGGTACAGTGTCAGATGGATGAGTCATTACTGTTTAGTCAGGTACATTGATGAAATGCAACTTCCTGGAAAATCCGTCTTTATTTTGTTTGGTACAGAGGGACAGGGACATTTTCCAGGAGTTGTGTCTGCTGCAGTGAGCAGTGGGTCAGGATGATGCAGCCAACACAGACCTGTCCGTCCACAGAAACCAGCTCTGGCTCCAGTTCACGGTTTTTTAGATGAGGGCAGTGGCATACACACATTCTTTGGTGTGATCTTCTATATTCACAGTGTTGATTTATGGTCCGACAAAAAAAAAAAAAAAAAAAGTCACATGGGAGCTCATCACATCATGGAAAATTACACATGACGGTTTCAAAGATAGTGGACTGCTTTGACAGAAATTAAGCTGTAAAACTAACTTTAAGTCATAAAATAAAAGCTGCTTGGATTTCATGTTAAAACAATTAAGAAATGACTTGTTACATGTGAATAATCAAATCTAAGTGTGTGTGGAATTGTGGGATGATGATTTGAGAGTCTGCTCCTCTCTTAAATGGAAGCAAAGGGAAGGATTCAGTGATAAATTACATCTGACAGCAATGTGGAACCATCTTATCTTAGTCCCTCCTTGGGCTTGGTTGTGAATAATCATTAACGCTGGCTTCGTGGGTTGAAACTAACAGACAGGTATTGACACAGTGCTGAGGCTGAAGCACCGGCACAGTCTCTCCTTTAGTCTCCACAGCGGTTGTATAACAAGCGCTGGAATCCTGTTCGGCTTGTACTGCTGCTGACTGAAAATGATCCCGCTCACTCCTCCCACCGTTTCCCTCGGCCTCCGGTCTCCTTTTCCTCCATAGCTCTTTTGTTTGAATGTGAGTTGTTAGCGGGCAGCTATGTGCCACAGTGGAGTGGGAGTGTGGAAGTTTCTAACTGTCCACTCACTAGCCCCGAACAGGTGGATTTATTGTCTCATAACTCTTTGGTTGTGATGAAGATCCTCTGTGGCACATACACATCATCTCTTTTCTGCATCTGGATGAGGATGAGAAGTGTTTGACTGGCTGGTTCTTAATCAGGAAGTTTGTTCACAAGCGAGCAACCTTGATTTCCCATGCATCAGACTGTGTTGGTGCAGTAATTACATGTCACTGTGTTGTTAATAGAGCCAGACTGATTAATCAGCCAGGCTGATATCAGCCCGTGGCTTATTACCAGCTGTTTGATTTACATAATTCAACGTCTCAGCGTTTCTGCAATTAAGTCAGAGAGCAAATAAACAGAGTTGAAAAACAAGCCTGACTGACTCGGATCTAAATCAAACTTGGTTCAGAAAGTCGGTCGTGACCGTGGCAGAACTTCACGCTGATGTGTTGCACTTTCCTCATGCTTTGCTTTCACCTTCAGTCCACTTCATTCCAAACCTCCTTCATGGAGTTGACAGATAAAAACATTACTGAAAATGCCTTAAAGGAGACATATTCTGCCCCCTTTCCACAAATTAAAATAGTTCCCAGATGTCTTAAAGACATGTCTGTGACATGCTTTGGTCAAAATACCCCAAGGATTTTGATACTCTCAAAACAGAACGGCTGGTTTCAGTGCCTGTCCCTATAAATGCAAATAAACCACTGCTCGCCCCGCCCCACCCTTTCTATCGATCCCAGGTAGGGGTGATATTATGCAAATTTGAATCCTAGTTACATCACTGAAGACAACTGAGGGAACAGCTCTTAAAACCACGTGGATTTTAACCTAGGGAACCTACACCCAAATACAGTGGGTACGGAAAGTATTCAGACCCCTTTAAATTTTTCACTCTTTGTTTCATTGCAGCCATTTGCTAAAATCAAAAAAGTTCATTTTATTTCTCATTAATGTACACTCAGCACCCCATCTTGACAGAAAAAAACAGAAATGTAGAAATGTTTGCAAATTTATTAAAAAAGAAAAACTGAAATATCACATGGTCATAAGTAACCCTTTGCTGTGACACTCATATTTAACTCGCATGCTGTCCATTTCTTCTGATCCTCCTTGAGATGGTTCTACTCCTTCATTGGAGGTTACAAAAGAATTTCTGCAGCACTCAAGGTTCCTAAGAGCACAGTGGCCTCCATAATCCTTAAATGGAAGAAGTTTGGGACGACCAGAACTCTTCCTAGACCTGGCCGTCCAGCCAAACTGAGCAATCGTGGGAGAAGAGCCTTGGTGAGAGAGGTAAAGAAGAACCCAAAGATCACTGTGGCTGAGCTCCAGAGATGCAGTGGGGAGATGGGAGAAAGTTCCAGACAGTCAACTATCACTGCAGCCCTCCACCAGTCGGGGCTTTATGGCAGAGTGGCCCGACGGAAGCCTCTCCTCAGTGCAAGACATATGAAAGCCCGCACAGAGTTTGCCAAAAAACACCTGAAGGACTCCCAGACTATGAGAAATAGGATTCTCTGGTCTGATGAGACGAAGATTGAACTTTTTGGCATTAATTCTCAGCGGTATGTGTGGAGAAAACCAGGCACTGCTCATCACCTGTCCAGTACAAAGGGCTGCAGTGATAGTTGACTTTGTGGAACTTTCTCCCATCTCCCCACTGCATCTCTGGAGCTCAGCCACAGTGGTCTTTGGGTTCTTCTTTACCTTTTTCTGTTTTTTTCTGTCAAGATGGGGTGCTGAGTGTACATTAATGAGAAATAAAATGAACTTTTTTGATTTTAGCAAATGGCTGCAATGAAATAAAGAGTGAAAAATTTAAAGGGGTCTGAATACTTTCCGTACCCACTGTATATGTTAAAGAGCCTTCAAAAAGTGATACTTCCATAATATGTCCCCTTTAAGGAAATTTTGGTTCCAGTTGCAGCACCATATAAAAGAGAAGAGAAAGAATTCACACAAAAAAAACAAAATTCTAACAAAATTAAAAATGGGGTCAGATATCATATATGGTTGAGCAACAAACAGATGAAAAGGTTAAACATGTGCAAAGGTAGCAGTAGTTACATCATCTTGAGTGACTAATTTAAAAAAAAAAAAAAATAAAAAAATAGTGAATCTTGATGTGGAAAGAAGGGATGTCCTGACTGATCACCTTAAAACAGATCCCCTGTGGTTAATACTCCTGTGTCTGCGGCTGATGTCGGCGCAGAATCACTGTGGTGTGTGTGACAAACCACCAAAACAAAACAACATGTTGGCAATGAGGAACTGTAAAGTGTGTGAGACTAATGTGATGTGCAGCATCTGTAATGCATGATGCCGAGTAACGCTTGGTATCCCAGCATCAGCCTGTCCCGCTCATAAACGGCTGTGTGTAGTGAGTGTCCAATAGGGACACTCACTATCTGTCCTGCATGTCAAGCCACTCTCTGGTTCATCTCTTGTCATGTTTGACTGGACAGTGAGTGGACAGTGCATGCTGCTTTGCCATGAGATGATGACTCTATTACATAGGGTTACTTTAACTCCATTGTTTGGGATATTATTACAAGATGAGGTGAAATACATACAACAAGGCAACATAGGCTTTATTTAAATGTCTTTTCAACATGTTTGCTGATAGAGATGCCAAATCAGAGAGTAAAAGTGCATAGTGTGAATAAGCACCAACACCTAGAGTTATTTCCTGGAGAGGTAAAGGTGACAGACGTGTTGGATGTAGTTTCTCAGTTCAGGGGAATTTTTTATCTCCCATTAAAGGTGACAGTGGTTGTGCTGAATTTCTATGGAACAGTGGTGGAGCAGGTTAGACCTGCAGCATGAGTTGGTGATGAGCCAGTTGTGTGATGAGTTGAACCCCACTGATAACTGATCAATAATCTTTCTTTGCGATAAGGCCCCTTTGTCTTATTATAAACAGTCTGTGTGCATTAATGTGTGTAATTTGTGCAGATGATGGAAACAGAGTGGGTCCAAAATGTCCCACACTGAAAAGTGTTTGCAGAATCAAAAGCATATTTCCTGTTCTCTGCTTATGAACGTGGCACCAGTTCAAATTTAGAATAGTTCTTTTTTTTTTTTTTTGCTCAACCTGGAAACCCACTTGCAGATTTTTTTTTCAACTGCTTTAGATGAGAAATTTGTGCTGATTTTATATAAAAGTACAATTGGGTTATGAAACACGCTCCTCTGTTGGTGTGTGTGTGTGTGTGTGTGGTACGCTGGTGGTTAGGTCATAATGTTGTTAGAGCGTCTGATGCAAGACAGAAAGCAAAGGTGAAAGTCCGGCTGTGTGACTGAGCAGACCTCACCTGTAAGTCAGCTGCTGCCGGTGGAGGAGTCTTCATGTTGAAGTCAGGACAGGACTCACCCTCCATCCTGACGGCTGCATTGTCCACTGGGATCACTGACTCTTTTCTGTTTTATTATACTGCATCTATTATAACAGGTTCAGAAATCAGAATCAGAAAAGGTTTTATTGCCAAGATCAGTAAAGGTCACTTCACAGCTCAAGGAACTTGACATAGTGTCAGGTGCAAACGCTAAAGCAGTGTTTTTCAACCTTGGGGTCGGGACCCCATGTGGGGTCGTCTGGAATTCAACTGGGGTCACCTGAAATGTCTAATAATTGATAAAAGAAAATTACGGATAAAAAATATTTTTTAAACTAATTATTATTTGTTTTAAATGTATGATTAAAAACACCACACACAATCTTAAACAACTGTATTCTATACACGCAGAAATCTGATATGTCAAAATGAGGTCACGAGCCAAAAACGGTTGGGAACTACTGCACTAAAGGAACAAAAAATATTAAAAAGTAGCGATAAATGAAAATAAAACAAAATAAAATAGTACAAAAAACATGCATATTCTACAATTTAGGATTTATATACAATAGAATAAAGATAGATTCATTTATCTCCAAGCAGAGTCACTCAGTGTGGTTTTAGAGAGATGTGATAAAACAAAAACCAGCAGCAGTTGTAATCATCACATTATGGTTTATTGTCTTATTAGTTGATTCACTTACAGTCTTACAGTGTTATAACTAGTTGTTTTGGACAAACATGTGCAAACCTCCACCTCATGCTGGACAGTAGAATTAGTTGCTTCCTCTTTTTATTTTGACCTCTGCTTTTTCCCTCCTGCCTCTGTCACACCATCATTCACCAGTCCAGCTCAGTGTCTCATGTCAGCTGACTCTGTGTGTGTGCGTGTGTGTGTGTCTCAGTAAGTCATTTGATGTCTTACAAAAATGACACACTTCTACAGAACCGCCTGATTAAGTGACAGGCTGGTGATGAGATGTGTTCACTGACTGACAGACTCTGTGTGTGTGTGTGGTCAGCAGACTGATGCACTGACCAGGAAGTTCAGCCCATACAAACTTGTATATGATGCCTGTGTGTGTGATGTAATCCCCTTTTGTTGTTAATGAATCAATCCATTTTTCTTGTGAACACCCAGTCAAACATCAGCCCACTGTTCACACAAATCTACTTTGTCCCAGCAGCAACACCCATAATGACACAGTGTACTCATGCACTACGCTGTTATTATGTTATTACAACTGAAGCTATTTATGCTTTGAGCTTCCGGAGATTAAAATGCTGCTTATGGAGTATTTCATGCATTAGTCACAATAGCCTAGTGGTATAAAGTCAGTTGTTGGTTTATTAGGAACACCGAGCTAACTCTCAAGTCAGTCTAATGCCTCTCTAAGGATTTGAATAAAATCTGAACATTTTTACTTTCAATATGGAAAAATAATTACAGGGCTGATGTGTTAGCCTGGTTTAGTTTTATCTAGGTATTCCTAATAATAACATACTGCTGGCTGAGTCTATATAATTATACAACCCTGAAGGAAAGGGGTAATTTTCTATAATGATATCTGAAAGAACGAAATATACATTTCTAATAACTGAAGTTTTAAACTTTAAATTCTAATAAACTGTAATGGAGCTGTTATTATTTAAGCAGAATGAATGTTTGAATACTTATTTCAGCTCTGTATGTATAAAGCAGTGTGAGAACATAATGTAGGATCAGTGGTTGTCTGCACAGGCTCAGCTCTGCTCAGCTGTGTGCAGTTGTGTGTCTCCCACACACACTGGACGGAACAGATGCACTTCTATTTTAATCAATCCAGCTGTCTACACGCACGCCGCGAGACACACAGTGCGTCTCCGTCGCGCTGTTGTTTACACGTAGCCGTGACTACGAGCCCGTGTTCACGCCTCACGTCGTCCGTTTGACACGTGTAAAGTGCTGTGATTGTGTCGACCTGCACTCAGCACTGTGCCTGAACGCATCATGTGTGGACTGGACACACACTAAAAGCTGCTGTGCTGCTTTTCCCACACAGACATGCTGTACCATTAATTTGTGATGATGATGATGATGAAGAGGGGTGGAGCAGTGCAGATACACAGTCCCACTCAGGGGCGGTGCGAGGGCAGCAGTGCACTGAGGCGATGACTCTGCCTCCTCTTCATCTCAGGGCTGACAGTGATGACATCACAGACACAGGACAGATGTCTCCCCTCAGGCTCGTATTGCTCCCCCCCCCCCCCCCAAACACCCACCCACCCACCCTCACCCCTTCACCTCCATCCCCTCCATCCCTTGTGTGCTGGTTGTTTTCACATGAGTCAGGAGGTTTTGCATATTGTTTCGTATTTCTGTGTGTTTGTGTGTGTGTGTGTGTGTTTGTGTGTGTGTGTTCGCACATGCACATCTTTGTGTTCTTAGAAAAATCTAGAGATCAGCCAGAGAGCGGACTAATCCTCTCCACTGCAGGTTCCTTCATTCAGACTGTAATCAGCTGTGGTCAGCTTGTGATGATGTAACAGGACACTCATCATCTTTCTTACTAAACAAGAAGTAGGTTAACAGAGGAGCCGTGTTGACTGGTAACTTAAAATAATCCACTCACTCAGAGTTCGGGCTGCAACTAACGATTATTTTCATTATCGATTCATCTGTTCACTATTTAAACGACAGTTGTTTGGTCAATAGAATGTAAAAGAAATGTTGAAAAATATCAATCAGTGTTTCCCAAACCACAAGATGACGTCCTCAAACAAAACCAAAGAGATACTCAGTTTATTGTCGTAAAGGAACAAAGAAACCAGAAATATTCACATTTAAGAAGCTGAAATCAGAGAATTTGGCCTTTAAAAAAAAATACTCAAACCGATTATTCGTTTATAGTTGACGAAAAAAAATGTAGCTATAACCTTTAAATTAATCGTCAAACGATTAATCTTTCAAAAATAATACATCCACAGAACGTTTAAAGGGGTGCAGAATAAAAGTATAAATTTTACTGAAAAAAAATATAGTATGGAAATAATTATTTTATACATTTTGACGGGTCCAAAATATATAAATATTTACACCTGGTTACGTTGGCAACGTCAACATGAATCTCTGCGCCAAAAGCATTAGTTTGTTGATGTCACGTGAGACGGCACAATTTAAGGTTGGAGCGAGAGCGGGCGAGTGTGACACCTACTGGCCAGGAGGAATTAAACTTGTAGCTAACCCCTTTAATAATCAATTATTGTTAGATTAATCGATAAATTGTTGCAACTCTACTCAGAGTGCTCCAATATAAAATTAATATATTACTTTAGCGTGTATTGTAATGACCAAATGAATTTGAACGGTCAGATAATAGCATGTGGCATCGCCTGCTGAAACCAGAGTCATCATGATAAATCCCAACAGCGATTATGTGATGTGTGTTAATCAGGCAATAATACTAATGATCCATTTGATTTTATGGAGGTTTACTGTTTGTTTGTATTTGGTTTCACTGCTGCACATACACAGGGCTCACTAACCACACTGATGATACTACTATGCATGAACGTGTTTTTCTTGCTCTTCCTACTGTGTCAACATTGAGCGAGCGTATCACCTGCTCTGTGCTAATGTTCTGTTAAACAAGGACCATAAAGGAGACATGAAGAGCAGCTTTTCCATTGTTTCATATAGGACAGTGGGAGCAGATGAAGTGAGCTGTAATGGTGAAACCCTGAAGAAAGGAACTTGTGCAGCTCTGTTTTGATGAATTTATGACGTTTGAAACTGGTTTCAGGTGCCTTGCTGATTCAGCTGGGAGAGCTTTAGGATCAGTTATTAATAAAGTGAAAGTTTGTAATGATTTGGGTTACTCTACATATACTCAACTGTACGATGCATGCGTCTCTCCCGTACTGAATTACGCTGCAGGAGTGTGGGGATTTAGATAGTCCAAAGCTATTAAGAATAGAGCTATACAATGTTTTTTGGGTGTTCATAGATTGGCGCCAATTCCAGCAATAGAGGGAGACTGGGCTGGATTCCAGGATGTATACAAAGAAAATGAAATGATTCGACTGTGGAATCAAACAAAATGGCAGAGGATAGAATGAATAAAAAAGTATTTATATGGAGCAAATTATGTAGTTCCCCCTGGTCAAAAGAGATTTACTCCATTTTTGAGTAGGTGGATATGGTGTATATTTACAGGAATAATTTGTGTAGTAATGTTAACTCCATTAAAAATAAGCTTCTATTTATAATTTGAAGAGAAATGGTTTGAAAATGTTCTATTAAAACCAAAATTAAGGACATATATGCAGATTAAATCTAACTTTGGCCCTGCATTGTATGTTACATCACATTTACAGAGAAGTCAAAGATCTTTAGTTGCACAGCTGAGATCTGGTATTCTTCCTCTGGCCATTGAGGTTGGTCGTTTTAAAAATATTCCAGAGGAGAATAGAATATGTGAAATGTGTGAGTTAGATGAAGTAGAAAGTGAGTCTCATTTCCTTAAAGTATGATGATTTGATAGAGGTATTATTTCATGAAATCTGTGGACAAAACCCTGAAGTATTTTGCTGCTCTGATGAGCAGAAGCTGGAGTGGTTGTTTAATTTCAGTGTGTTTGAGACTGCTAGTTTTATTTCTAAAGCCTGGAAAAGAAGACAGGAAAATTCTAATTAATTAATTTCTGATGATTTCCCTTGAACACTGGCATTGTTTTCCTTTTCTTTTTTCGGATAATGGTTTTGAACCCCTGTTTGTTTTCTTGTTTCTTTGATGTGTTGATGATGTGCTCTGCTCCCGCTTTGTTGTCTTGGTGTCTTCTAAGCCCAGGCGGGCTGGGCATACAGAAGTATGCATGACACATTAATAATAATAATAGTCATTCATTCATTCTGTCCAGACTTGGGCTGAAACTCATGATCACTTTGATTATTGATTAATGAGTTGAAGGCGACGTCTCAGTTTGTTTAACGACGGATTAAAACCCCAAAGAGATTCCGTCTGTAATCATGTAAAACAAGGAGAAGCCGATTTATTTATCCGTTGATTGACTAATCCAGTAAGCGGTCACTCAGACAGACAATAGCACCCATTCATCCCGCTGTAATACAGTGTTGTTATTGTTGATGCGAAGTGATTGAGCAAAACACTAAGTTGTCTGACAGCTGTTGCTCCACGGTGGTAACTTTCCAGAGGAGGGGTGTAACTCAGTATCAGCGTTCTGATCCACTGTTGGGTGATGTGGTGAGATGATAAAGCTCCAGAGATGTGGATCTGTTCCTCAAACCGGTCCTCCAGTTCCAGCTCAGATACTCAGAGAGAAAAACACAAGACCTGGTTCCTGCATTCTTTTTCTCTGGCAATATCAGATTGCATTTTTTTTTTCCTGTTTATATCTTCATAGATGAGATTGAATTTCATTTGTGTGGTGTAAATGTAGCATGAATGAGTGGAGTTTCTCATCAGCAGGCTTGTAGAGAATTACAGTTTTATTGTAGGCCTAGTGTCTGTATGACAAAGTTACTCATTCTCTCTGATTATTTATCTCTCAGTGGTTAATATATCAATATCTAAATGTTATCAACACATTCTTTCTCCTGTGCCTGATGGATGGTTTTCTCCCTCTTATCTGTACCTGTCTATACTTGTGGTTTACTGCTGCTGACTAAGCTCTGTATGTTTGATAAATGTCAGAGTTTGTTGTTCAGTATCTAACACTAACATTAACCTCAGCGTGGAAGGCAGTGAACTCAACAGTGTACGGTTGAACAGGCAATGTGGTCGTCTACCAACATTAAACCGAGCCGTCTGAAAAACCGTCATTTAACCCTGACGTGCTGCGGCGGCGGGGGGGTCACAGGCAGCTACCCCCCAGGCCGGGGTCGCCTCCTCTCCTCTCCTCTCCTCTCCTCTCCTCTCCTCTCCTCTCCTCTCCTCTCCTCTCCTCTCCTCTCACTGACACTTGTGCTGCTTCGCTTTTGGTTTTCACTCTCACACTCTTCTCTTCTGTGTCTGTTGCAGGGATCCTGCAGCATCCAGACGGAACGGTCCTGAAGCAGCTTCAGCCTCCACCAAGGGGTCCACGAGAGATGCAGTTTTACGGCATGGTAACACCTGAGCCTTCACAACACACACACACACACACACTTAGACTTACATAGGCAGAATGGGGACACAACAGTCTGTCTGCGAGATGAACGAATGCTTATTATCTAGATTAAAGTGAAATTCCGGCGTAAGTGTAAACCATGGTCAAACACACCGTAACACCGAGTTAGACCCCCCCTCGAGAGATCAATTTGCCCGACCGCTACATTCACGAGATCCACCAACTTCAGCAAATACCGCAATATCGCCACACACGGCGCTGTCCGGATCCACTGTCTGACCGCAACCAAAACGCCACCATTTGCCCAAAATAATGCTCAGAACTGCACCAAATGTCATCAATAGTACACACAGGGTCCCAGCACGTAGTACGAGTTGTCAAACATCTGCTAGCTTTGCCTGTTTTCTTTAGCAAGGAGATGCAACTCAACTCACCTACTTCTCCTCCGGGAGCCGCTCGTTGGTGAGGAAGCCCTGACGAGTCGATCACCGAGTGCACCGGAGTTCCGCAGCTCTTAAAAATGCTCATTTGCGCCTATATCGTGGCCAGCACTCGATAATAATAGTTATAAAGTGATATGCAAGATAAAAAAAAAAAACTCTGATTGTATTTCCATGAGGTAATTGTTGATTGAGCTGCGGAACTCCGGTGCACTCGGTGATCGACTCGTCAGGGCTTCCTCACCAACGAGCGGCTCCCGGAGGAGAAGTAGGTGAGTTGAGTTGCATCTCCTTGCTAAAGAAAACAGGCAAAGCTAGCAGATGTTTGACAACTCGTACTACGTGCTGGGACCCTGTGTGTACTATTGATGACATTTGGTGCAGTTCTGAGCATTATTTTGGGCAAATGGTGGCGTTTTGGTTGCGGTCAGACAGTGGATCCGGACAGCGCCGTGTGTGGCGATAATGCGGTATTTGCTGAAGTTGGTGGATCTCGTGAATGTAGCGGTCGGGCAAATTGATCTCTCGAGGGGGGGTCTAACTCGGTGTTATGGTGTGTTTGACCATGGTTTACACTTACGCCGGAATTTCACTTTAAGTCTTTGGTTTGTATAATCTGATTTTAAACAAGATATTTCAACTGAGCTCAAATATCTCGTGAGAAAATCACATCAACAAAACAATGACTCGTAGATATCATCTAATATCCAACAAAGTGATAAGATGCAGTTTACATGACCTCAGTGACTTTATTTTCATTATTGATTGTTCGATATCAAGAAATAACTGAAAATGTCTGTTTTTTATTGACCCACACTTAAAAATGCACAGATATTAATATTACAGTCACATAAAGCATTGAAAATACCCACAGGCTATGTGATATTTGTTTGATGACTGACTTCAGTAATGGTTTCGGTGTGTAAATCATTATTCAGCATCACATTCGCACATAGTCAAATCGTTAAATTGTGCAATATGGTTTTGACGCATTCACACACCTTTACTCATTGTACAGGAATGGATCAGAGTTGTGTAAGGTCCTCACCCTGTCAAGCTGTAAATATGCAACAATACATAAGCTTTAGCCTCCGCCGTGAGTCAAATACTGACTTGTTAAACTCGCATTCCAACGCACTCGCTTTGGTTTTCCAGTTCGCACAGGACACCTCACACTGCATACCGCACATAGACTGATTATCAGTTTACTAATGTTTGTCTGCTGCTGATATCTGACCCATTCTATGGATCTGTACAGTGGCCCGGTGTGAACACGTGGAAATGATCCAGCACATGCAGACACAAAGTAGAAACACAATAACATCACTGACATTATTATAAACTGTCAGCTTACAATAATGTATGTAATGTTTGAAGCGGAGAGTGTTTATTGTACAGGTTGTACAGGCGACATTAAGAATACAGGCCCCCGAAGCGCAACCTCAGGATTATAAAAGTGAGAGCAACTGTGGTTTCCAGTTAAGTTTCAATAGAAAAACAAGGTTATAAAAGAACCTGTGAACACCACAGCCTCCTCGGCGCTGAGCTGTTTCTAATGCAGCGTGGCTCCACGTGAAGTCGCTGCCAGAACAATAAAAGAACAGACTTTGAGAATGCAGACGGAGAAGGAACCAGAGCACTGACTCCACTGGACATGAAGTGGACAGAGCTGCAGCAGAGGTTATACCAGCAGATACACTGTCAATAACAGAAAGTGGTGATGAACCCAGTGCTTCTGACCTGACACAAGGATTATCAGTGTTGACTCCAGTCGACCATGGAAACTGTAACTCATGAGACGGCACAAAACTGCAGATTGAACAAAGAAGATGATGTACTGTATGTTGGTAGCACAGACTTTGGTCAGATGAAACCAAATAATGAATAATATAAATTGATTATTATAATAAATGGGCAGGATTTGTATGCATGATAACTGTTTTTTAATAGTTAAGATGTAGTGATTAAAGATGAAATTAACATTAACATATGATTTACAAAATAATATAACAGACATCATTACTGTAATCACAACAAAAACAAGAACAGTTGTGACTCTTCAAAAAATCAATATTTATTGGTCACACTTTAAAATAATTACACACTATTAGGCATTAGTTAAGCATTAATAAAAACTGAATTCTTCATTTATAAAGCATGAATACTCCATTAGTATGTAGTTTATAAATACAGTGAATGCTTACATTCACATTACATTACATCTTTAACTGTGTTTATAAACTACATACTAATGAGTATTCATGTGTTATAAATGATGAATTCAGTATTTAATGCTTAACTGATGCTTAGTAGTGTGTACTTATTATAAAACGTTACCCATTTATTATTGGTTCATATCAAAAATGAGCAAAGTTTAGTTTAGTTTTAGTTTAGTGTGTTTATTTTGGTCTTGTAAAAACAAGTACAATGGACAAATATAAAAGTATAGATACAAAACAAAAACACAACAAAGTAGTTCAATGCACTTTAGTTTGACCGAAAAGATGTAGGCTGACCTACCCTTCTTAGCAATGTTGGTTGCTACTAATCTGCAAAAAAATGATTTGTCTGATTTATCTGTGTTTTTTACCGATATCAGGCCGATAATTATCTATCGTTACCAATAGTTATGGTGCATCCCTACCATTACATAGTAGTGATCCTACCCTGGGTGCGCTTTGATGGGATGCTGCTGGGACCTCGGCAGTAAAGCGCAGCAGTTAAAATAAATCTCCACTTGCGGCGATAAAGATAATCTGTGTGTCCGTGCAGGTGTAAGAGAAGACAAGAGTTAATTCTTAATAATGAGCGTAGACATGAGCCGCTCCGTATGCTCCTGTCTCATCACACACAGAGGAGAGGACCATCCTCAGCTCCAGAGGCTCAGTGTTTGCTTTAGAGCTTAGCAGAGCTGTCAGTCTCAGCAACTCTCATACAAACAGGAGTGAGTCATGGCATCACGTCCACCCGACTCTCCACCCGGCCTATCAAACTCAGCCCCGGCTACACACACACACACACACACACACACCACATCACGCACTGACCCAGCATCCCTGCACTGACCTGGATGTCTAGTTACAGTAATGTAAAAAAAAACAAACATTACTGAGCTGTTTAACAGTAACCAGTATATTACATATCTTTAGGATTTCATTTTATGCTTTATTTGTTTTAGAACAATTCAACAAATCATATTATACAAAATCAGCTATTATACTACTGTCTGTTGTCTCTATCATTTTGATGCTTATAAATACTGCTGAACAGTTTTGATCTGAAAAATAAAAAAAAATGAAACAATGCCGGAAATCATTCTGTGTGACAGTGATGACAGAGATTATTGGTTAACAGAAAAACCAACAAGCCACCGCTCTGATATTCAGATCAACATTCACTCTGACACCAAACATACTTCTATGTACAGTGAAATGTGATGATGATGATGATGATGTGTCTCCAGGTGTATGCAGAGGACTGCAGTGACCTGTGTCTCCTGGAGCTTCAGAACCACCTCCCTAAGTACTACGGCGCCTGGTCGTCCCCCGACAGCCCCAATGGTGAGAGACTGATTGACCCTGTTCACTCCTGCATTGACACATGTCCTCACTCGTCCCTTCACATGAGCACAGATTCAGGTCACACCAGCCAATAAGATGCCTCTCACCTCTGCCTTTACATGCAAATAAACATGTGTGCACTGAGAGGGAGTGAGAGTGTGTGCTGCAGCCGCTGGCTCTCCCTCATACACATGCAGGTTAGATGAATCTACCAAAACACGGATGATCCTCATATCCCTGATATTTTTTACCCCATTTATGAGCAAGTTGTGAAGTGAAGTGGGTCATTTTCCAGAGTGCAGTGAAGCGTGTCAGTGCTCTCTGGTGGACAAACTCTGGAACTGAGGCGGTGTTTCTAAATGACCTGAGTTCAGCCTCTCTGCACTGACAGTTCTTTTTCTATTATCTACAATCAGCAAACATATCAGCTAATATGATGTCATAATCACAGTGAAGGATATATTGGTCTAGGTCTGCTGGTTATCTCTCTGAACTAGTGCATGCTGGGATAGGTCCAACAGTTTCGGTGAGAGATGGTGCTGATGAACCATAAATACCAAAGATTAGTCACCAATGTTATTTCTACAATAAGTTTCTTGTCATTCCTCTAAATATGATAGATATTTATGATTCCTGGGAGGTTTGTACTGCACACAGTTGAGTAAAGTCCTCACACATGTCTGGAAACTTTCTCCCTTAAAGGGATAGTTCAACATTTTGGCAAATTGGCCCATTGCCATAATCCCTATAATCTTAGGAGTAGGTTTGCTACTACTTTAATTGTCGGTGCAAGCTATTTTTAGAACGGTGGAGCAGAGCCGCAAGCTGCTCAGAGCTACGCTACGGAGGCTCATGGAATTTCTTGGTTTCCCTCATCAAACTCATCAATCTGTCTCGTAACGTTCCGTTATTATCTCATAGCGTGGTGAATGTGCAGGTCACAACTTGTCCACGAGAGCGTTCTGGAGTTGTTGGATTGTGTATTTGATGAGTTTGATGAGGGAAACCAAGAAATTCCATTAGCCTCCGTAGTGTAGCTCTGAGCAGCTCGCGGCTCTGCTCCGCCGTTCTAAAAATAGCTTGCACCAACAATTAAAGGTAATGAACCTACTCCTAAAACTATAGTGATTATGGCAATGGGCCAAGTTGCCAAAATGTTGAACTATCCCTTTAACAACTTATGGAAATAATGGAGATACTAACATGCAGTCAACAAGCTAATAAGAACATCCTTCATATAGGAAACATGCTGTAGGCAGCAGTGAAACATTTAATTCATCAGTCTTGTGTCTTTGCCTCTGACTCAGACCTCTACCTGAAGCTGGAGGACGTGACCCGTCGCTTCGTCAAGCCGTGCATCATGGACGTGAAGCTGGGCCAGCGCAGCTACGACCCGTACGCCTCGCAGGAGAAACGAGAGCAGCAGATCAGGAAGTACCCGCTGATGGAGGAGATTGGCTTCCTGGTCCTCGGCATGAGGGTGAGTCTGACCTGACCCTGCTGCCGCTGTGTTTAATCTACCGCTGTCATGGTTTTGAAACACCGGAGCCTGGTTTTCATCACATTTTTGAGGAGAGTCCATCCGTCTGGTGCATGGAAATACATTTCTCCTCCCGTTCGATCAATACCAAGGGCTGCACTTCACTTGTGGATCAGTTGCTGCAGATGTTTTTGAGGCTGTCAGATACAGATTTAGTCAACATGTCATTGAATATAAAAACTTACACACTGTATCACCTGTCTATATCCACCCATCTTCTGTTACTTATCTGGGGTAATTTAGATGTTCTTAAAAGTAGAGTTTTAGGACTACGGTGTGGAGTTTTTTCAGACATGGAGGTGTTTCAAATGCCTTTGGATAACAACTATGGTCCAGTGCAAACCAGATTCTGATTGCTAATAATGTGTTTCCTTAGAACACACAGAAGGAGCCATCACTGTGTTAACAAGTTTGTAAAAATTCAAGCCTGAAGCAAAATAGTTACAGCAGCAAATTAACATCTATGTTAGAGGAAAAATACAATTTTGTACGTTATCAAAAAATGTGGCAGAGAGGAATGACCATAGAAGAAACTGATTTTGCAGTGGCCCCTTTTGCTCTCGGGTGCATCCATTAGACTGGATGATGGTAGTTTAGATTTGTATTTTACAACAATTAAGTTAATTTATTCATACTTGTCCACTTCAATAAAACTTTTCACTGACTGAACAGATGTTTCACATGCACTCTCTTTACTGTTTGGTGTTTGCCCTCTGCAGAGGAATTGAAAAATATATAGAATATTCATTTAATAGAGGTAAACGATAACAGACTTTACTCTCAGAATTTTGCTGAATACATTTCTCCAGTGGGTCTTTCTGCCTGTGTGAGTCACATGACCTGCCCCGTGCAAGTTGTATTGATGTGTTCTGTATCTCACACCATCTCCCCTCAGCTCCCTGCACGATCAGACATAAGTTACTTTAAAGTCAGGAAGTTAATAATTATAACAGATGCTGGTTGATAATATCTTAATTTCTAACACACACACACACACACACACACACACACACACACACACACACACACACACACACACACATACATACACACACACACACACAGTGTCTTCTTGTCCTGTCACGGCAGCGAGGCAGACAGATGACAGGAAAGACAACGAGAGAACTTCTTATCTGTTGGAAAGGAAGAGAGTCAAATAGCGAAACCTTTTTATCGGTCTGATCAGTTTCCATCACAACCTACAGTTGGTGTCATCTTCTCTAAGTGTCCTGGTTTCCTGCTGCAGCAAGAAACAAACAAAACCGGTTAAAACTGACCATAATTCAAGGAGGAAACAGAAGCTGGTTTAATTATTGAACTATATTGAATTTGAGACAGAACCTTCTAGTTCATTTTTCATAAGCACAGAATTACACCATTCATCTTTAAATCTAATTACTATAATGAAAGCTTATATGCCACAGCAGAATGTCACCATATTTAAAAATGCACAATGTGGAAACTAAAAGTGAAAATGAAAAGAAACAGTGCCACGGTTCAGCATCAGAAAATAAATGGCAGAATAAACTCCAATCCTGTTTTCAGAAAGTGAACCATCAAACCCAGTGTGTTGGACAAACCAGTTCTGAACTCCTACACTATAAAGCATGTGAATGTCTATTCATCCCAGTCACATAACTTGGTTTAAGGTCATATACTCAGTGTGAGAAGAGCTGCAGATATGGAGGGGGGTGTGTTTCAGGAGCGAGGAGGTCATAAACTGTTTGGTTTTTTTTTCTTTTTGAGGAAATGATTAATATTTTTGAAAGTGCCAGTCATTGTGTAGAGGAGGAAACAGGCCTGTGATTGATGGCTGATCCTGAGAGTCCTGATAGTGTTTGCTCACCGTGACAAGGGGCAGGACTAACCCAACCTGCAACCTGCAGAGTTGGACGTAAGTTTAGTACAGGATGTGCCTGTCAGTGAGCTGAGAAGTTCCCTGCACTTATCTCTGTCCTGTGTTTGTTTAGATAGAGAAGAGACTAATTAGTGGTAATGATCTTCCTCCCAATGGAGTGATAGTGGGGTAAGAGAGAGTTTAAGAAAGACTGAAAGGAAAGATAACAAGAGGTGATTAAGGAGAGACACTCCCTGGTCTAAATATAAAACCTGAAGCCCCTCGTATAAAGTTCAATCTTCGACTGTGGCTGATTGAATCCAGTCTAACCTGCTTTATCAGGCCTAACAGATCTTGTTCATTCTCACCCACATGATTGGGTTCCAGTTGAGTTAACCTAAACAACAATGCGCTCTTGTTTAGAAATAAAGATATAGATTTAAAACCACGATCAGCAGTCATGTGACTGGCCAAGTGCTGATCATGTGATTGCAGTTATGAGGAATGTTTGGAACTTTCCCAGCAGGCACCGGGGCATTAGATTCATGGGCATAAGTCATATTCAGTCGGTGGTAGTAGCAGTAATAGTAGTAGCAAAGTGATTTTGTTGGAAATGGATAGATAATTTTCAATAACCTGTATGCTCTAATGTGAAATCCTAATTGTATCAGCCTTTGTATAGCTCAGCAGCATGAAGGTGTATGGTTTCATCTACAGTTATAGAAGGATGGTGGATGTGAGGGTAGGTGAGGACCAGCAGGTGGAGGAAGAGAGTGACAGAACCATCACTGACTCATCTCTAGTCGGAGAGAAAATCTATTTTCTGTATGAATTCAGTAGCTTATGTCGTTTATAAACTCTATTGATTATGATGTACATGTATGTTCTTGTATTGCAGGTGTATAAGGTCTGCAGTGACACGTTTGACTCCTATGACCAGCACTATGGAAGAGGACTGGTGAAGGACACTATTAAAGATGGTGCGTATGTGTGTGTGTGTGTACCTTTCATAATAACTTTCAGATGATTACAATCATATTTACAATATGCTGAGTAGAATAAAAACAGCCAATCAGACACAAGGACAACTGGACATCTTTACATGTAGAAATATGAAAATAAAGATATTTTCAAACGTACACCTTAGGATGGAATAATAATGAGGAAACTTGCTGTAAAGGAAACTAATAAGAGAATAAAGTAAAATATTGTTTCTGTAACACAATGTACATCAGATAATAACAAGTGCAGACAATAAAGATGCACTGGAACGCATAAAAAAAAATCAATCACTGCTTGTTGCAATAATGCCAGATAAATAATTCATGTCCCATCAAAACTGTAGCTTACAACACAACAGCAGCTTTGACTGGTCCGCTACAAAACTGTCCTTGAAAAGAAACGTTTCCTCAGCTCATATATTATTGATACATATGGTACAATCGAAATCTTGTTTTTCTCTGAGCAACACTTGCTTAACTTTAAACTCAACTATGATTTAAACGTGTTAATGCCTCTCCTCTCCTCTCCTCTCCTCTCCTCTCCTCTCCTCTCCTCTCCTCTCCTCTCCTCTCCTCTCCTCTCCTCTCCTCTCCTCTCCTCTCCTCTCCTCTCCTCTCCTCCTCTCCTCCTCTCCTCTCCTCTCCTCTTCATCTTCCTCCTCTCCTCTTCTTTTCTTCTTCCTCCTCCTCTCCTCTCCTCTCCTCTCCTCTCCTCCAGGCTTGGCTAAATTCTTCCACAACGGTGTGAGTCTGAGGAAGGATGCGGTGTCAGCCAGTATCCACAGGGTGCAGCAGATCCTCCACTGGTTTGAGTCTCAGCAGCAGCTGGCCTTTTACGCCAGCTCCCTCCTCTTCGTCTACGAGGGTCTCCCCTCCTCTTCCTCCTCCTCCTCGTCTCTTTCTTCCCTCCTCAGCACCCCGTCGATCAGCCCGACCGTGGTGAAAAGCGTCACGCTGTCATCGGCGGCCGACGGCCGTCAGAGGGCGGAGGGGAAGTCCAGACAGGAAGGGGCGGGGCAAGAGGAGGAGGTGGCCGAGTACAACAACAACAACATCCAGGTGGTCTCGCCCTGGGACTGCAGCCTGACCACCATCTACACCAACCACAGGAAACACGGCCACCACTACTGCGCCAAGGGCCATCTCCACGGCAACAGCGGCGCAGACGCATCCGCGGAGACCACGGCGAGCACGGTACCCGGAGATAACAACTCGGTACTGTGTCAAGAAGACAACTCGGCGTGGAAACGAACAGGTGAGTCGCAGCAGCCGCCGAACGGAAACGGAAACAAAACGCAACTGGAAAGAAAGAGCGAGGAAGGAGAGGGGGAGGACGGAGGCATGAGGAGGAGGAGAGAGGAGGAGGAGGAGGAGGAGGAGGGGGAGGAGGGACGAGGAGATGACGCGACAGAGGTGGGCGGAGGAGACAAAGAGGTGGAGGTCAGGATGATCGACTTTGCCCACGTTTTCCCGAGCGAGAGCCACGATCACGGCTACATCTACGGCCTCAAACACCTGCTGACGGTGCTGGAGCAGATCCTCTGTGACGCTGCCTAGAGCCCCCGCCCCACCCCACTCCGCCCCACTCCACCTCCACCTCCACCTCCTGACCCGCTCAGAATGAACCACTGCCCCCTCCCCACCGCTCTCCTCTTTTCCTCTCAAAAGACCGACGCCTTCAGAGGAGAGAGGGCCGAATCAAAGAAGTGAATAATGAAGCATCATCATCATCATCGTTGTCGTCATCTCACCTGATTGTGATGGTCCGTCAGTCATGTGTGTGTGTGTGTGTGCGTGTGTGTGTGTTTGTGCATGTGTGTGTCTGTGGAGGTGGTAGAGCTGTGTTCTCCCTGTGCTCAGCAGCACTACATGCACTAATCAGTCCATGAAGGCATTACAGCCCTGCACTTGAACACAACACCTCCAGCTCAACGCTTTACTGATGCTCGCACAAGCTCCGGGTCACCTGACCTCCAGGTCCACTCTTATAATACATTTAAATCACATTGATTTTAAATTTATTCATCTCTAATGAGGCTTGCTTCAAATAAATATTGTGTTTACAGATGTTTTACAACAGCTGTGTTATCAGATGTCCTCTTCTCTGGATTGCCAAATGCAAACATTTAAATATGTATTTCAAAATACAGTTATACTGTGATGGAAGATTTCATCCACGCTGCCCACCCATACTACAGATGTGTTTCTATAAAACAATCCCTAATGTGCCGGGAGATGCTACCAGGTCCTGACCTGTCAAAGTCTATTAGATTCAGGCAATAAACACTAATAACACAATAATTCCTGTAGTTGGTGGTGTGTGATGTAGTGGTATGAAGCATTACATCAGCAGGATGACTTTGATGCACTTATCTGACCTTAAACGACATCTTCAAACACAGGATTGTTGACATCTCACATCTTAGGAGCGAGCTAAGGATTGGACGTTCATATAATTCATTCAAGACTTAATGGATCAGGAACACTCCCGATCCCAGTGGATTGGCTTTCCATCACCTGCTCTAAACGTTTTCAATCACTGAGGTTTGCTACGTTGTCATGGAAATAGATAGTGTTTACATGTGAGCTCTGTAGCAGTTTTGAGTTCACCATTAAAACTTCTAACCATAGATATAGAAACATTCTGAATCCTGTTCCTATATCTACGCTTCTAACAGCTGAGGATCGGGATTTGGCCCGATCCTCAGGATTTTAAAGCGATATACAGAAAACATACAGAAAACTGATTCCTCAGACCCAGTGAATTCAAGTCAAATTTCAGTGAGCACTGAAAAAATGTAATTTTATCCACAGTGGTCACCTGGATTTGGTTCACGTAGGTTTGCCGTACATTACAAACTAACAGACTGCAGCTGGGAAGCAGACGTCCCCTGATAGTTGTCTATTCAAACCAATATGAAATGAAATAAGTAGCAGCATCATCAGAGTTAACTGGCACAGATCCACTGTAGGTTTGTGAGCATCAGGTAAAACAAGAGTCTGGGGTGTTGAGGTCGAAGCGGGTTGTCATTTTGTGTTTTTGTTTGAACCACTGTCTACAGGTTTCTAACTCAGGTAAATTTACTGTAAAAGAAAAAATGTTTAATATTACTACTATTGTCCTACAAGATGATCCTCATGCTGTCTGGTTGTTCAGCTCTAAATGATTGTTTTATAGAGTCTTATCTCATGATTCAGCTTATCTCATCAGTGTTGACCTTGACTCTTTTACTTGTTTGTTTGCTCTCTCTCTTTTTTCTTTTTTTTTTACCTCTTAACCTTACGACGACCTTACACACGTTGTGTTGTCTTTTACCATGGCTATTTTAATTGTTGTTGTACATGTGCGGCTGCTAAATCACCTCTTCTCTCTGAAGCCTGTGCTCTTTGCTGTGCTGTTTGCTGTGGACTTCAGTGCCATTGGTCTAACATTAACCAGGAGTTGCTTTGTGATTTCAAGTTATTGTGATGTAATGGATTGATTTTTTTATTTTTATTTTTTATAGAAGGTAACAGTTGGAAAAATCCACCTCCACTGTTCCCTTCCCATGTTTTTGATCCAGTGCAGATGGACAGAAATCCACAAATGTAATTTTACACTAATTTAAGCTGGAGCCAGTGGCTTCACCGGTTAATGTTGTTTTTAAATCTGATACATTGGTAGGAAATATGCTGATCCAGGAGATGGTCAGGTTTCTATTAGGACCAGCACTGTCCTCTGAACCAGTGTAATTCCTGGAGCTGTGATAGATTTCTGGAAGCTGCCTTTGTCGTTTAGTTAGTTTTGTCCCGTCGAGAGATCAAACACAACACAGCTTGTGTTTTCTTGCAGTCATGACTTAATTATCTCCTTTTCTCCAGGAAGTAACATTAGTTTGATATATATAAAAAAAACTTTATCCAGAGATTTCAGCCACATACCATGGCCTTCATTAGCAGATTGTAGAGCCCAGCAAGTCGACCTAATGACACCTTCCTTTCCCCCCCCTCTAATCCTATGAAGCTGTGCAAATATTTATTAAGATGTTTATCTTGAGTTGGATGTGTCGTGGTCACGGTGAGGAAATAACCCTGGATAGACTGTAAAGAATGAGCCTGACATCAGAGACGAGGCAGGATTAACCAATGAGCCCCCGGACTCCCAGGGGTTTGTAGTAATTGGAAGAATTTCAAATCCAAATATGTTTCATAATATGCACCTTTTTAAAGCACAATAGAAAGGTAAAAGTGACAGACTGAAGCTCTCAGTGGGGGTTGTACAGATGTTGACCTCTGTATTAGTCTGACTCTACCTTCCAGTGTGATGACAGCGAATGAAATGTTCAGCGTCTCAGCTCAGCGCCAGAGGGTGTTTTTTTTTTTTTAAAGATGGAACTACTTTTTACTCATCGATCCCTGAACGCCTCGCAGCAGACTGTGTGGTCTTCTGTGTGGGTTTACTGACTCCACCCTCTGCTCTCCACACTAACAATGGAGCTGCTTTAAATAAATAAAAAAAGTGTAATGCTAAATCTCACTGCCAAAGTACACCAACAAACACACTTTGATTTTAACCAGTAATATGCACAGGCCTCTTCAGCTTGTAATATATGAATATAACGAACATAATGAAAGTCAATGAGCTTGATTAGATGTGTAATGATTTTAATCAGAAGCTGAAGAGACTGCGATCTATTAGAATATATTTTCTCTATCGTCGTTTCTTTTTAATAAACTAGATATTTTCTTTGAAATAATCAATGTGAAAGTTTAGGAGTCTGAAGGGACATTTACAGGAGTTAGAAGAATCGATTCTTTTTTCTTTCTTTTTTTTTTAATCACTGCCTTATTTTCTGTTCATGTCTCCATGTTGTCTCTCTGTGTGTTTTAAATATTGATTATTGATCATTCTGGCAGCTTTGTGAATCTCCTCTGTGTTTCTAGCCTGTTGTATTATGGCTAACTAACAAAAAGCATATCATGCATTTGCATACAGGGCATTGTTGATCTGAAATGGTTTGATTGTTGACTGAGTCACGGTGATGCAACCCTTCACTTAAACTCCCTGCAGTCAGTGGAATAATCAGACAGTGTTGGTTTCGGCAGCACACACACACTTACACTGAATGTTCAGAGATTTACAAGCAGCTGCGGTTCACACAGAAGGGTTATGCATTGATCCCACTTATGACTTATCATTTCTTTTTTTTTTCTTTTCTTTTTACAAAAAAGCCGATCAGCTGACACCTTCCAGGCAGGCACTGGTTTCCATTTCCTATTGTTTCTGCCTTTACTGGTTTACGGGCATTTCTAATCACCACAGTGGAGGTGAAATCAACTAATGTAGAGAAAACAATGGAAATCTTTCATCCATAAAATGCATCTCAAAGAGATAAAGCTCTCAGACAGAAAGCTTGTGCTAATAACCATAACTGAACATAATGCAACATAACAAAGTTAAAAGCAGACAGGATGCTCCGTGTGGAGCCAGGACTAATTACAGACTTTTACAGTGTAATGCTATATTAACCTGAATTATAATCTTATCACACAGTAAAATGATTGTTTTTCTTATTATTAATTGATTATGTTTACATTTAAATGGTGCAATATAAAATTAATGGAAACATTTAATTTAAAGGTTTGTTGGTTAATAGTTCTTAAAGTAATAATTACTGAATTTTCAAATGAAATTCCACTATGAATATTAAAATCAATATTTTTGTGTTCCATTTAAATATGTATTTTTCTACCATTTAAATGAAATAAATTATTTTAAGAGCTGTGGAGTGTTGCAGAGATCTGGCCAACAGAGCTGCTGCTCACTTTCTGATATCTATCATGTATTTGTTGTAATTCCAATTAATCATTTATTCATAATTCCAGAATATGATAAAAAAAAAACTATTAAATTGTATTTTTTTTACATGATGTTTTAAAATTTTATGCAAATCAAATTATAATAAAGAAGACATTTATGAATTGATTCTAACAAAACACTGTGGGGTCTGTAATTTTTCCAGTGCACACTTCAGTGTGATGAATAATTTCTCTAAAGTTCCCTTTAAGTCTGCAGGTTGATTTTTCTTTAAACCACAGTGAAATGGAGACAAGTGACGCCTGGAAGGACGAAGACAAAATACTTGAGTTAAATAGATGATATGCAGTTTGTGGGTAAATGAGTTTAAACATGCATTAAAAACTAATGTAGTCATTTAGACCTTCACTTCACTGAGCTGAAACCAATTTTAAAAGGAATATTTGAAGCCAAGCAAAACCAGAGCGGTGCAGAAAGCGGACGCAGCATGTTTGGTTGCGTGTTAGGACTGATGTTTCTGTCCAATCAGTGAACAGTCTGGTCCTGGACCTGGCAAACACCACTCACCTCTACTGCCTCAGAATAATGCAGGGTCATCTCTGGATGCACCTTCAGCCATACTGGAAATAAATATGACCCCGTCTCAGTTTAGTCTTCAGGACTTAACGTGACAGCAGGAGTCGTGTCGGAGGAGGTTTACTGCTCATCTGTCACATCTGTCTTATCAGAGTGGACCACACATGTGAATCTAGTGTCTCAGTCCATCTGTGGTTAGTGCAAGTTTAATCTGCTTGTCTGACTTGTCCCCACTGAGGATGACAGTGATCAGATGAAGGTGAACCTGGGTTTGTTCTGGCTCCGCGTTGCTCTCTGTGAACGCTCTACTCATTTGTTTACATTTCAGTTGCTCTCCGTGTGACCAGGAGACGTCAGCCATGGGCCAGAGCATCATTTCTGTTCTTTAGCTCCAGGACTCGAACAGGGTGTTGAGTTCTGGCTGAGACCGTCTCTGTAGTTTTTATCTGTCTCCATGCTCTGCAGACTAATGGAACAGCCAGTTTACCACATTATGTTTTTACTCATTTCTCTCTCCTGTGAACAAAGTACCTAACCAGTCACTCTGCATTAAAGGACCATAAAGCTGGTGTGTCACATTAACCACAAGTGATGTGTACAGTAGATCACTTGGTAGCTGGATAAGCTCATCATCAGTTCAGTTAAAGCTACTCTCACTGTTGCTGTAATTGGAGAAATTGGCAGATTAGTTCCAGTTAAATCACATTCACAACTTAAAATGAGTTAAGTTGCCTCAGTTAGACTGAGTTGAGATTTATTTGCTTCAAGATTTTTCAGAAGGTCTGAGTTAAAAACTCAGCAACATTCAAAGCTGCAACTATGTAAATCTGTAAATTATTGTTATTTGGAGGAAGTTAATGGAAATTGAGAAAAAGTCAAAGAGGAAACATTAAGTTGAATTGCCTTATTTTATAGTTAACTTATAACTTGATGAACTTTTTGCTTTTAAATATATAACCTTATCCTTCACTTTTTCATTGTGACTGTTTATGTTTATAGAGTTCTTGTCTCCATTTTAAAATCATTTTGAAGAAACAACCAAATTTAAATGTTTTCCAAAACATATATATTTCCACTTTATCACTATTTAAATTCTACGAAGTAGATAATGCAAGACGTTCAACACAAAGATGTGAAATCTCTTCAACAAAAAACTAAAATCGTATTAGATGCTTTGGAAGATGCAGAGCAGTGATGTTTAAATCAAGTAGTCACACTGTACAGGGCCGGAAATATGCAAAACCAGCTGTATGGTTCCTTAATGGGCTCCAGGAAGAAAAAAAGTAGCATCTTCTCAGCCAATCAGAATCATTTGCTCTCAGACTTGGCCTCCTCCATTTGGTTTGTGATGCTGCATTCATGTCATAAGGTTTGAACCGGTTGAATGAGTCATATCTCTCTCATCCTACATCACAGATGTTTAATAAGCTAAGCTGCATCTTTGAAACCTCTGCACAGTCTGCACAGATGCAGCGCTGAGGAAAGACAAAACTCTCTGCTCCTGATTGGCTGAGATGTTCTTCGGCCTTTTTTCTTCCAGGCGATGACTTTCAATCCACTCAAGTGTCTTCATGTGTCGCCTGACGGAAACGTTCAGGCGTGAACCCGCAGTTAGCTCGGCTGACTGCCAGTACCATTGGTGTGGTGTCAAAGGTTTAACAGTGTGAATGCTGTAGCTGCGCTGTCGTCATGGAAACAAAAGCTATTGATGGATAGACGGTGTGAGTGAGAGCAGGTCAGCTTCTCTGGCCAGTGTCGGCCAGAGAGGAGCTGAAGCTGCCTCCGCTCTGCTGAACCCTGTCGTGGAAACTGAGCTCTTAAAACTCCTCAATGTGGATTTTGAGTGTTTGAATTTTGATATACTGGATTTAACATGTTATAAAAATGAGCCTAAAACAGAACAGAACATGTCATCAGTGTACATAAGGAGAGGAACTCAAACAGTTCAAGTCCCTCTACAACTACAAACCTGATAATCATTATTTTTTCAACAATAAAACTATTAATCAGACTGTGTCGGTCGCCTTGTGTTTCATTTGTACAGTCATCACTAACTAACACATGCTCTTTCAAAACACTGCTGCAAAGAGCAACAATATTAACATTAAATATTGAAAAGGCTATGTCATTCTGTGAGCCATGCTCTCTCCTCTTCCGTTCATCAGATCAGGAGGAACAATGCTGAATGTTGCAAAATGAACTCATCATGAAGTATGTTGTTTTACAAACATACTAATTAGTCTCAACTTTAATAACTACTTTTTGTATCAAAGTTAAAATCATTGGCCAGTAAAATGAGAATGTGAAAAAAGTAGCATAACAAGATTAGATTTAGATTAATGTGGTTAATTGTCCTATATTATATAATAATCACAGTAAATGAGCCTGAAGGGAAACTACATGGAAATCATATTCAATTTAAAGGCATGAGGCATTTACTAAATATAGTCATTTAAGGTTACGTTTTTATATGTTGATGATGAAGAAGAACTTTGCCTTCAACAAACTCATCACTTTGTCTTCACTGTGGTGTCCAAACAAAAAACAGCAGTAGGAAAAACAATATAGAACTGTAATATACACTACTCACAAAAAGTTAGGGATATTCGACTTTTGGGTGAAATGTATGGAAAGTGTAAAAAGTTCATGCTACAGTGATATTATATCATGAAAGTAGGGCATTTAAGTAGAAGTACGGAATAATAATTTCTTTATCTCAAACAATGTGTTGAAACAAAAGCTAACAACAGCGGTGGTTATACAGTACCACAACAAAACGTCTGTTGCAACCTGGTGGTGAGACACTTCCCTCTGACAACATCCCATCATCTGAAGCCTCCACATGTTCAGGTACTGATGCCAGAATGTGAAAAGCATGATGAAGAGGACTGTTAATACAAACTGTCATTAAAGCAGAACTTTTAATTTAGTGGTCGACTCATGGATCAGACACTCAATTAATCACTGTGTTAGAAAACAGCATGTTTGGGCATGTGCATTCAAAACTTCACCTGTAAAGGTGCATTTTAGGTGCATTCTGAATTTTTTTCCCAATATCCCTAACTTTTGGTGAGTAGTGCATGTTGAATTTGTAGGATTTAATAACTGTTTCTACTATCAAAACAACTGTCATTTCTATACTGTATGTATATTTTTGTGTGTGTGTGTTCTTGTACATGCTACGTTGTGAGGACCTGAACGAGTTTTTAACCAACAGAGTGAGGACATTTTTGGTAAGTGAGGACATTTTGGCCGGGCCTCACTTTTTCCAAGGGCTGTTTGAGGGTTAAGACGTTAGGTTATAATTAGGTTTAGAGTAATGGTTAAGTTTAAGCATTTGTTTTGGATGGTTAAGGTTAGGGTAAGGGGCTGAATTCGGAGTATGAATAGTTGTGTGTATGTAAAGACTGATGACCTGCTGGGATGTGCCCTGCTTTTTCCCCAAAGCATGCTGGGACATGATCCTACCCAGTCCTCCCTAGTTGAGAATAGAGATTGAAATGTACTGTACAGTGTTGTGTGGAGATGTGGTAACTGAGCACACACACAGGTCAAGAATGAAATCAATGTATTAGTCACACAGCCTTAAGACTTTTATGACATGCCTGAGTAGAAGAATCACAACAAGTTGAACTCATCAAAATACAAAAATAAACACAAAAATTTATACAAAACAGAAACTAAAACACTGTGCAACTTGGAATGCTTGTTATCTGCTTATCATCTGTTCCCATAGTGACTGATAAAAAAATTAAAAAACTGAAAATCATCACTATTCTCCCAGAATATTAAAAATCACCTTTAGCTAAGAATACATTTAAGAAAAAGGGGGGAAAAAACATGTCATCTACACTGCAGTGATCCCAAAGGAAACCAGTGTGACTCAGTACATACAGTATATATAATCTGTAAGAGTTAAAGGCCATCTAGGAACCGAGGACATGGGGTTATCTGCTAAGGTGCATCATGAACCGGTTTGGTAGAGCTACTTTTCAGAATTAGACTACTTTCTCTCCACAGACTCAGAGTGGAGCAGTCCAGACTCTCTAACCACAGTAGCATGAAACTGTAAGTGAAACAGAAAAATAGGTCAGGTCTATGAGGCAAACGGTCGTGTCGGCACTTTGCTCCAAATAAGGCACAAGGTTCAAATTCGCTTAACTCTGATGAGTGACAGTAAATTCATTAGAATACCCGTCTGTCACTGTGTGGTACATGTGATTTAAAGAAGCAGGCAGTCTGTGTGTTAAGAGCCTGAATCAGGATATGGTTAGCCTAGCTTAGCATAAAGAGTGCAAGCAAAGGGATGGATGATGAACTGAAATGTAAATATAAACAGTTTGTGGTTTCACTGGGGGAGTTTTGCACTCAAACTATGATTTGTGAACAACAAACCAAGCACCTGGACTGTGTGCTACTTCCTGAAGTTAGTGAGGTTGCCAGGTTTGATACTATTGTGGCTGTGGAGACACCAGAACCTCGCCTGTTACCTGTGCTACATCTGAAGACCCTGCAGAAGTATGGATGTCATTTTCATGTGTGTTTACAGGTTAAACAAAAAGTCTACACAGCTTTAGTGTTGTTTTCACTTTGGACAGTCAGGCTGCTTTTCCCTTTCCTTCCCTTCAGAGTGCTAAGCTAGGCTAACCACATCCCAGCTCCTTTGAAATACCTCACTGTGAAAAAGAATGCATCTTTCTAAAAACGCTGAAATATTTCTTCATTAATAGTGGAATCAATAATCGTATGAACAGACAAACAAACCACACACAACAGCCTCAAATCACCTTCTTAAAGGGAAAGTTGGACATTTGGGCAACTTGGCCCATTGCCATAATACCCATCATAGCAGTAGGTTCATTACCTTTAATTGACGGTGCAAGCTATTTTTAGAATAGTGGAGCAGAGCCGCGAGCTGCACAGAGCTATGCTACGGAGGCTCATGGAATTTCTTGGTTTCCCTCATCAAACTCATCAAATAGACAATCCCATAACCTCAAAACGCTCTCGTGGACAAGTTGTGACCTGCACATTCACCATACTATGAGATAATAACAGAACATTACGAGACGGAGATGTTTTTGAGGTAAATTCATGCAAAACCGCTGATGCGTGTTGCTGTCGGGGGCAATTTTTCAGCAAGCAGTCTCTGCATTTGCCTCGAAAACAACTCCATACAACTTTCAATGAGCCTCTGTAGCGTAGCTCTGAGAAGCTTGCAGCTCTGCTCCGCCTACTAAAAATAGCTTGCACCGACAATTAAAGGTAACAAACCTATTCCTAAGACTACAGGGATTACGGCAATGGGCCAATTTGCAAAAATGTTGAACTATCCCTTTAACTAAGTCATTACCATTACTGAGTCATTCGTTTTTGCTTTCTCCTCTTTTATAAGGCCTGATTGGTGTCAATGTACAAAGGCGATTTTAGTACATCTGCAAAACAGTTCATGTAAATTCCTGTGATTCAGGCTGTTCCGATTTCCTACATCACAATGTTTTGGGATCACCCTGCATGACTGGAGGTGGAGGAAGACATTCTTCACGCTGTGACTTGAGACAAGTTTTTTCCACAGTATGGTGGTCTCTGCTCACTATAGTCTCTTTAAGGCCTGCGGGTAGTACTTGAGGAAGATCCTGTAGGCGATCTCGTAGGTGTCTCCCTGAGGCTTGGTCGGGTACTTCCTACCGTTGTAAACGAATCCCTTTTCTACCTGGAAAACCATCTGGTTGAAGGTGTCCTGCTTGAACGGTCGCCCGCTGTCCAGACATTCCACCAGCGTGTTGACAAACAGCCCCCAGCGTTGGGCGTAGTAGTCTTCCATGAGGCCTCCCCACTCCTTACTTGCATAGTCGAGGATCTCGCCGCTGGGACCCCACAACGTGAGCTGGTTTCTGGCATTTACTTCATACAGATCTGCTTCTTTCTCATCCAGGCCTAAGGATCTTGCCCGTTCCAGCCACGTCCCCAACAGGAAATTGCGATCGCTGTTCAGCAAACGATTGAGCTCAGGCAGCACGTCGTAGACCAGCACGCCGCCTGCGACCAGCAGTTCGGGCATCTTTTGTAGCGCAAAGGCTCCTGCGATATCCTGATAGAAGGACGTCGTTAGATCTTGAAGGACCTGCCGAGTCACATCAACAAGGTCGTACCGGAAGGTCTCCTTGGACATCAGAGGGGGGGCCGCCTCCATGATCAGTTTCCAGGCTTTGATCAGGTCTGCGGGGTCGTACCAACGGCCGGTGTTCAAGCGAAAGGAAGGCCTGCGCACCAGCGGGCTGTGGTTGTGGTTTCTGTAGTGTGGCACGGTGCAGTTGTAGACACTGCCGAACAGGAGCACCCACGCGGCCGTCAGCTTCTCGTCCGTGCTGCCGTAACGGCGGATTGCGTACAAGGACGCCCACTTGGCCAAGTTCACCGGCTCTTTGCGCCAAGCCAGCTCGCTCATCAGCTCGTACATCACGGGGTTTTGCTCGATACCCTCGGGCGTCATGCCGATGCCCACCATGGTGGAGTTTGGGAAATTCGAGGCTTCAAAGGGACCCGTGTTGATGCTCTCCACAGTCCCAAAGAAACCGCTGTTACCGCCAAAGTTGTTCAGCATGCACCAGATAAAGGGCTGCCCGTAGAAAGACTCTGTGTAGTTGAATATCGGTTCAGTCTCTGCGAACAGGTCCAGCACGATCATTCGTCCAAGCGGCACCCCGTGTAGCAGGGCCTGAATCTGTTCTGGCTGCCAGAAGGATGCGGCACTGAAGAACAGCCAGCCTTGCATCAGCCAAATTGCATGAGGATCAACTGGGGAGAAAAAAAAAATTAGATTTGGTTAAGGGACAAAAAGGGGACAGTTATCAAACATGGCAGAAAACCAGGGGGGATCTCGAGGGGGGGGCTGTCTGCATAAGTGTTGTACAACAGGTCATCCATGGGTCAGCAAACTAGGGCAATTACTGGACTTGTATCCTGAAATATCAGCACCCAGGAAAACTTACAGGCTCTGTCAGGCTCTGTTTACTAGTGCACTCACCTGCAGTCATCGAGGCAAAGACAGAGCGACTGACTGCAGACAGGTACTCCGGGTCAGAGGAAGGAGGGATCATCTCATTGAAGGTGTCAGTGTTGTAGATGTGATCTGTCCCAAACATCTTCACCACCTGGGACAGATACATGGAGCCGATCTTGAGGAACAGTGGATCCCGAGGGTCCAGGACATAGGAGCATGAGAAGCTGCAGTTGAACTGAGCCCAAGGCCCCAGTCTGGTTACATTGGCTGCTGGATACAACCTGAAACACAGCAAATACTTCAGTGATTACTATTACTATTGTACTATTACTTTTTACTATTTTTAATTCGAAGTTTCACTATGACATCACAAAGTTACAGAAGTCCTGATGGCTTGTTTTAAAGCTCAGTTTCTGAATACCAGATGCTTTTTTGTGCTTTTTGACTTTGATATTTTCACAGTATTAATATAGAACATAAACCTGATCTATAATCAAAAACACATAGACATCTACATTTATAGTATATGGGACTTTAAAACTACCCAAAAATATATAGAGTAGCTCAAAGTAACTCAGTTTTTACTGACTTTTTTAAATTAGTGCATCAGAAATGATAAACCAATAAGATAATATACACAAGTAGAACAGTCTGATTGGCCATTTCTTTTTACTTTTAATACTTATGCAGATTTTGCTGAAAATACTAACACTTTGTTACTTAAAGGACCGGTAAAAATATTAAAAGGTCCTTCAGAGCCAAAAAGAGGCTCAATTAATTAACAGAGATTGAGAACATCATACTCAATAACTTCCTTTAAGATGTTGACCTCCTGTAAACAAGCCACAGATGCATCAGTAGCATCATATACTATATGTTAGTTGATAAATGGAGAAATAGAGAAATATCATAACAGAAACACCAAAGATATGAGAAAGGTACTGTAAGTTAGAGGTAAGTTATAAAGTCTGTTCACTGAAGAGCACAAATAACCAGTCTTAGATGTTGTCTGTGTTGCTGTGCCATAAAACGCTGAGTCACCTGAGGATTCCCTTGGGGATGTTCCCAGAGAAGGCCGGCAGCACAGGAACCATACCAAACGATCTCATTCGCTCCAAGATTTTATACTGCAAAGAGAAATGAATGAACTTTTATCATAAACATCACAAACACTGAGCCCTTCAATGACACCCCTGCTTTACAACACGCTGTTTTTTATTATTGAAGTTTTGGCTGTCACTCCTTCTCACTAAGGCCAAAGAACATGAAACATCAGATGAACAACCAGAAGAGAAAACAAAGGGGAACAGTAACACTATGACTCAAACTGTCTGTTGTCATCACCCACTTCCTGCTTCCTGCTTCAGGTGATCTTCTGGCCTGGTTTACTGTGCCAGTGCAGTTCCATGTAAAAAGCTAACTGAAGAGGAGACTGGTATCAGCTGAAACTGACCAGTCCACTTACTTACTGTTGCTTTTTTCTTATCTTATATTATTTACTTAAATACATATACCCTGCCACTTGAGGGTTTCAGCATTTGCTTTGTATTATGTTCTCATAAAAAAAAAGCTGGCAAAACTAGAAAAACCTGTAGTTTCTCCCATGCAGGAACACCTGTGTTTATTGTCTGTTACCATGTAATACAGGTGTACAGGCCTCTGAGGACAGTAAAGACCATCTATCGATCTAAACTAAGACCCAGCATGTAATGAACTGGAGTTAAATTTAAACTTGGATGGCAGTCAAAAACTATCTTTACACACTACTTTCTGCTTTTAACTCATTCATTATTATTTTAAGTGTTTACTATGACCACTAGGGGGCACCAAAGTGAGAAATGTTCTGATTCTGCACATTGTAGCCATTAGTAAATGTGTTTCAGTACCTGGAGGATGAGCTGGTTCACGTGCCAGGACTGTGGCAGAGGACCGCCGAACCTGAACATGTTTCCCATCCGGTTCCAGGCCAGAAACGCCGGACCTGAGAAGAAATCCTCGATCTCCGTCTGGTTTAACCCAAGGGCTTGGTAAACCTGAACACCACAGAATAAGTTGATGAGCAGATGTTCACATGCTACGGCACAGTTCAAGGTCTGTGTCATGGATCTGTTTCTAATGGACCGAATACAGTATCAGTATCTATCTTATAATGGAAATAAAAATAAATTCAAAAGCGGCTTTAAAGGAGCCAGTAATGAAGTTTCCACTGATACTAAGGTCTGTTTGAACTGTGCTTTAACATAGATTTTGTAGAGACTAGACAGTTTCAGGTGACAGGTTTACTCTAACCTCTTGCCACAGGGCTTCCTGGCCAGTGAAAGCCAGCGGCAGGTTGATCCCATTGAGCGCCATCCAGTCGATCTCTCTCTCCCATCTCGTCCAGTCCCACCACACAGAGGAGTAGCTGAAGGTGCAGACGTTCTGGTAATACCGGAATCTAGACGCAAAGACGTAGACGTGCTGTTTATAGGTGATCTGCCAGGCCGCGTATGCAAATTTTAAAACTGAAGCTACAAGATAGGAAAAAGAAACTAAATGATAAAAACAGGCCTTGTTGCATTTGGCTGAGAACGACAAGCAGTGTCGTTGAAACTGAACTTTCATTCAAAGTTCAGTTGAATGCATTTAGTGCAGATATTCTCCTTTACATTTTGTCACTGTGCCATCTAGAGCCGGTTTGCGCCTCTCATGTATTATCATGGATTTAGGTCACAGATCATAGATGCATCTGACCCTCTGAAATTTACTCCATGAGCTCCATAATTTCTAACCTTTGATACTGTGGCCTAAATCAATCAGTCATTGGTATATTAAGCAAATGGCACATCGCATATGGAACATATTTTACAATGCTTTTATCAATTATGTTGTCCATAATTTTCACATGTCATATATTCAACGGTCATATCAATGTATTTTCATCCATCATCATCTAACAGCATCATCTTTATCTTAACCTTTTATGCCCAGTGCTGTGCTTACTTTAAAGTGTTGTGATGTTTTGTATTCATTGTGTTGTGTCACTGCTGTTGTCCTGTGAGCACACCAGTGGTGTGTCGTCAATTAAGGAAGCAGCGTTAAACCTCTTAAAGCTAGAAGACAGAAAGATTAGAAAGATACTGAAGTAAAAGTGATATCTCTTCTAACATCTGATCTCAGGACAGCCTTCTGTCCAATTAAATATCAATTGCTTGTTTGCAATCATCATGTAATTTACTGCTAATTTTCAACAGGGTCTGTGGAGGTTTAGCTTCCAGCTGTCACACCTGTTTTTTCTCTCATTGTCCTGGGTGTCATGGCGTCCCACTGACAGACTGGGGCCTGTCAAGAGGAAGCGAGGACGTTGTCGCATTTTCTGGACAGACTTTGACAGTTGACGAGCTGTTTACACACAGGTTTCTACTGATTACAGTGATGTCAGCTGCTACTACACTGAGATCAGTTACTATAATACACATGCACTTCTGAAGCATGTAAAGACAGAGGCAGCAAGTAGATAAATTACACTGTGATAGGCGACAGTTAACACATAATTACAGTCAACTATGTACTTACACAGAGGTCTATCGATTCAGTTCTGCTTTTTAGTCTTCATATGAATATCACATTGTTTCCTTTCTGTTGCTCAGTGTGTCAGGTTCTCAGCAGCAAGTGTGAAAAGTTTGGGGCCTTTGTTTGGACATATATTTTTTCCTCTGTACTGGAGATCTGATGCGTTTACCATCACTTCAAGTACGGATGTGCAGCAAGTTAACTTAAGTTAAGTTCCTCCTTCCTTTTTCTCTGGTAAAAGGGTTTTTACCAGAGGATGTTGTTATGATGCTCTGTAAAGCCCTTTGAGACAAACTGTTGCAGCAAGGCCTATATCCCTAGGCCTATCATTGTAACACAGCTTCCACTAGATATTACTACCAGGACTTTCCAAGCACTTTGATGATTGTAAGCACTTTATCCCCTGCCCGGGCACGGTTGCACTTTTGTACTACTGTCGTACTATGGTACTGAATCTGTATTATTATATTCTACTGTACTGTAAACTGAATGCTGCTATTTTATAACATGCTTTTGTTTTTATTTATTGTATTTGTACTAGGGAACATCTATGTATCGGACAACGGATGGAAATTAGCCTGTGGCTACAATCTGGCTTGTTTATGATTTTATACTTCGTTCATGAACATGCACTGTCCCACCTCAAATAAATTGAATTGAATTGAAGGCAAAATTGCCTCGCTTTGCTTTGCCTTGCCTTAAACTTTACTCTGCTCCTTTTCCAGTCTGTGTCTAGCACTACAAATTATTTTTTGCTGAAAGAAAATGAAAGAATATGCTTTATTTATTTATTTTAGGTATTTTTAGATAACTTATGGATATAAAAGATTCCCTGTTGTTTGCATTCAACAGCACACAAGAGGCTCAGACTGGAGGAGCCTTGTTACAATAATAACATTCATAGATATTCATAGTTAGTGCTGGATTAAATATCTGACTAGCACCTACACACATCTGACCGGGCTTCACACAGACTATTTACATTGGATGCATGGACGCACACACCTCCATCCTAACCTTTACCTTGTAGGCTGTAACACACACCAGAGGAGCCACTCTTTGCACCAGCCATGTGCTGTAGTTGAGCCTTTTTGTCTGTTGTATGTCTGAATAATCATAAATAATAAACGATGATCTGAAGTGGCTATGAGCTGGCCTCCACCGCTAAGTTATCGTCATGGGAAAACCAGACTGTGCCATGTGTGCCATGGCTTTTTCAATCTAACTACTGTGCACATGACATAACTGGGGTGAGCTGATGCGGGTCTAATGCACAACAGATAATTGAAAGGAAGGGTCCTTTAAAGGGCCCGGCCATGGTACAAGTGTGCATAGTAAACAATGAAAAGTAATGTGTAACAACGCTCAATTTGTCATGCACCCATGGGTTTTGTTGTGCTGCGTTGCAGAGGAAGGGGCGGGGGGTGACATGCCCCCCAAACCCAAAACACTGTAATGACAGAACACAAACACATAGACAGATCATGGCAGGTTTTATCATAAGGTTTGAACTGTGTCTGCAGCTCTACAACTGAGAGAAAAAGCTGATCAGTCATAAACTGTGATTTTAGCAGAAGTGGTTCCTCTATTGGTGAAGTTCTCCTTCTGCTCGTGGAGGGAGGAAGAACACACTGTCGGCCGCAGCAGAGTGAAAAGGATTTGGATGGGAAAACAATATTTCAAAAGATGCTGTTTCGCTGATGTCAGTAAAATACAGTATGACCCATCGGTGGTTTCTACCGTTCAAACACATGGGCTATGAATAAGGAAGGGAAACTACAAGCCTACACTTGAATACATAAAACACAAATGGCACCATGATAAAGATCACAGAACATACAGTCTGACAGGTCATTATTATTTATTTTCTAGATCATATTTTATGACCTATTAGCTTCACTCTCCTTGAGTAACCTTTTCCATATGAAACTATTTATTCACTTAGAAGTAGCAACACCTCAACAGCTCCTGTAAAAATATGTCATTACTACATCGTTAGTGCATGTCATGTTTTTCATGTCAGTGACACAAACCACAGACGAGCATCTGACAAGATTTTTGTTTTTACAGGATGTCTCTGAAACTCTTGACCTGAATTGTCATTCAATCTGCTGTGCTCTCTGTTTATTATTGTGAAAATAAATGGTTCTTCTTTTGACTGGTGACCCCTTTACTGACCCCCGGGGGCCCCTGGGCCCCTCTGTGTGAATCACTGATTTAATCTATATTCATTTTTGACCTCAAAAGTAACTAGTGGTGAGGATTAAGCCTAAAACAGGCTAGAAGATGCTTCTTCACACTCCTTTTCGATTATGACATTTATTTTCTTTTTCCTGTGTTTTATTATTATTTTACATCCTCGGTTTTCATTTCTATATTGTTGTGCAAATAATTTGGGAAGCTCTTTACTATTTGCATAATGGATATAGTAAACTACAAGGAGAGAGCTGAAACAACCGCAGTAATGAAGTGAGAGTCTGACAGCTGCCCTCATTCAGTCCTGAGTGAACCTCTGTCCTGTAGAGATGATCTCTGCTCAATCAAACATCTATAACCAATAATAAGCTGTGATCTCCAGCGGCTCTTCCTCCACCTGAGTAGGCTGCAGCGTGGCGGCCACTGACCTGTGCGGGGTGTTGATGCGCAGGACGCCGGTGAGCTTGGGCAGAGGCCGGGGCAGGTCCAGCTGGTCCCCGGACCAGGAAACATGGCAGTTGCAGAAATACTTCAGGTAGTTGTAGATGCCGGAGGCCAGGGCCACGCCGGAGCTGCCCGTGGCCACGATCTTGTTGTTCCTGGTGGACTTGAGCTCGCACACGTCCAGGCTGTCGTTGGAGAGGCTCCTGTTGACCGACACGATGAACTCTGTGGATCTGTTGCCGATGAGGCGGCGCAGCAGCTCGGCCACGGCTCTGCCCTGCGCCTTGCCGCTGGCTCGGGGCTTCAGGTGCTCCAGCGTGGGGAAGTCACAGTGGGCCGTCACGACCAGACACAGCGCCACGACCAGCACCAGGCTGCGGCCGCTTCCCGACGACATGCTGATATATACCGGTGCTGCTGCTGCTGCTGGGATCCGGACTTTCCCACCGGGACACAGGTTTAAAAACAAGTTGTTTTCTCCAATGGCTGAAAAACCAGGAAGCGCCGCTCTAACTTGAGAAGCTGCGGACCAATCAGAGCGCGGGGATCCGCCCTTAGCTCCGCTCACAGCCAATCGCGTCTGCAGAAACACAGTGTGAGGGGGTGAACTGCTCGTCCTGTGATGACACTGTCATGTGATGGTAATATCACAGAGGTGACCTGATTCCAGGTGGAGTCATGTGATCATGTTATAAACACACGATGCCGGAAAAAAAAACTACTCCACCTGCTTTGTCATGAAAAACAAGGTTCGAGATACATAACCAGGACAAGTGGGTCGTGGCTGTTGAAGATCTGAAATCACAAACAGACTCCCTGTTCTACCATAATCACCATTCAGCACAGTATCAATGAACCCACAGAAGCTTTTAGTCGTGGAGTAATAAACCATTGTGCTACATTAGTTAAAGCAGCTGGCTCTCATAGCCTACTACAGGTCTGTCATGTCCAGGGCCGTTGCTAGGAATTCTCTACCCTGAAAGAATGGGCCCCTGACTTTTCCACTTTTTTTCCTTAGACTACGTATGTATTATCATTTTTTATTTAGCCTACTTTGTTTTGATGCTAATGCAGCATTACTATGAGTATTAGTCAGGGTTTTATGCAGAATAATTCAGTCATACAAAATTAGACTACTGGGGTTTTTTGTGGGCCCTACTGGGCGCTGGGCCCCTAGAATTATCATCATCTTTCTCCCCTATACAACAGCCCTGGTCATGTCATTTCTGGCTTAACTCAGATCAAAGCCAATCACAGGACTGGACCCTCTCTTCTTATTGGTTGATTGTTTTCTGAGAGATAAAATCAAAATTTTGTAGATCAGGAAAATTAATAGGGAAACCAAATCCTGCAAGTGTGGATGGTGGATTCAGGTGGGTGAGAGTGGTGACATCACAAAGTAACAGATGTCCTGCTGGCTGGTTTTCAGACACGGTTTCTCTGACCACATTACTTTCACAGTAACAGCTTGAAATCAAAGTAGACAGAGACCTCACTTTATTTAAAAGAATAAAAAGTGAATAAAATGTACAGAGGAGCTCTTTTTTTAGTTGGCTAATGGTAACGCACTGACTTCATGCTTTTTCAGGCTGAAAACAAACTCTATGTCAAGAGAACTGATGTGTTTGGATCTGCATGAAGCTGATTGGCTGCTGACGAGCTGCTGCCACTGCAAACTGCAAACTGTCATCACAAGACATCTGCTCAATAAGCCAAAACCCTGTCAAGTGACATCTCTTACATAACATCTGATAGTCACACAGTGTTGACCAACCATCAGTATCAATAAAGCTCTTTACTGAGGTAGTGAGTCAAATCAACTATGGTATGTTTACTCTGGTCCTGCACAGATGTCACAGTTTTGAGGTTCTTATATTGGGTGATGATACTTTCCATTAAAAAACAAAAACAAATACAGGAGTTTTCCATGTAATTGCACAATTTTACATTTTGGTATTTCTACATTTAAGTACTGCCATACAACCCCTGCCCACCTGCATACCTGTCCCTCATTACCCACTTACTTCCCAGTTTATATCCTGGTCTATTTCTTTCCTCTATACTGAAGACCTGATGTGTTTACCACCATGTCAAAGAGTTCTGAAGTCTTCAGCAAGGAAGATAAGGATCAAGTTAAACTTTCTCCAGCACTACACATTACTTTTTAGCTGAGCTCACAAACAGAATGTACTTTTATACTGATCGAGAACATACTTTTTTTTTTCCTTTAAAAAAAAGGATATTTTCTTGTTGTTTGCATTGAACAGCACATGAAAGGCTCAGACTGGAGCCATGTTACAATAATAACATTCATATCTCTAGTTTGTGTTGGACTCTTGGACTCACTCCATCTGTATGGGCTGTGAGTTTGTGCTGGATTAAATATAAGACTAGCACTTTTAAACACACACACCTGACAGGGCACCACACTGTGTCCATGACACAAATTAACACATTTCAATGATTTACCCAACGACACACACTTTTCAAGGACAGTCAGTTTTCTATGTCACACTGGTTTCAGGTTAAGAAATGCTCATTCTGAGTCAGGTGTAAGATCTGTTTTTAAAAGGACCATATTTATTCCCTAAATCCTTATTGGCCTAAAGTATAACATAACGTATCACATCTCAGATATAGACAGTGACCCAGTGGCTGTCCTGCATTTTCTTTATTTATATATGGCAATTCTAAAAACTACAGTGTCATACAGCTTTAGAACGATGAATATTTAAAAACTATGTCTATGTCTTCAGAAACTGTGTCTTTTGAAGATTGAGGTCCTCACCAGGAACCAGTAAAAGCCACAGGATTCAGAAGTTGGATGTGTAGAGAGAATGTTGAAAATAAGCAAGATCCAGAGGAGCAGCCTTATCATCCCAAAGCTCTGCCTCCACCCCAATCCCTTTTCTCTCCTAATATGTCCCTGCAGATCGATTGAAGAAGAGAAACTGTAAGTTCAGCTCAGCAAAGCTTTGTCTGTTAAACCTTCTGGTATCCTGGTATCTCTGGTATATGGAGGTCTGGTCTCAGGCCAGTGCTCTCCTGCTCTTCAAGCTCTCTGTTGCTGGTGTGTAGGGAGCACGTCACAGCTCTGTGATGTCACTGGGCTGCCTGATGACACAGATGAGTGGAGCCCTGTCTGCTGTACGTGGGGCACTGTGGGTCAATGGGAAAGCTCCCGCTCAGAAAACACTGGAATGCAGAGAGACTCACTGCTGCTTTCAAGTGACATTTGTCTTTAATTAATGAAAATTCAGCTCCTGCAATTGCTCAGCTCCAATATGAAGCACTGGAGTCAGACTGTAAAATACTCATCATTTTGTGATCGATCATTAGTTACCCATAAGAAATGTGGTCAATGTGGCTCCATAGTTGTTTTAACATGCATTTTCATATCCTTCACACACCCGACTATTAGCCTATTAAAATTTCTGTTTTGAAATTTTGGTGAAATAAAAGCACTTACTTATGCCTACTTCCCCAACTTTGGGCATAGGCCACGAACAAGAGCCCTCCAGGCATCCTGAGTCCTGGGCCAATTTCTCAACTGTCCCCATGTATGGCCAGACCTGCCAGTCACGGCACCATGTGTTTCTTGGTCTGTCTCTTTCCGTTTTCCCTTGTGGATTCCAGAAGAGGGCATATTATATCTTGAACTTTATGGCTCCTGTTGTCTCACAAAAACAAAAATCCTCAAAGACAAAACACATCCAGGTCACTGTCTTTTTGAGCTACTGTCCTCCGGCAGGAGATACAGATACAGGACAGTCAAAGCCAGTACAAACAGATTAAAAACAGCTTTCACCCCAAAGCACTAATTGCACTCAGTGCTATGGGGATGTGAAAATAGAAGGTGCTCAGATGTAGGTAAAAGGACAGTATATTGTATGTTTCTTTTGTCTGTGTTTTATGTGTTTTTAATGTTTTTATGACTTTGCACTACAGGAGATGCACTTCAATTATGTTGTAGTGGAAATGACAATGACAATAAAGTATCTATCTATCTATCTATCTATCTATCTATCTATCTATCTATCTATCTATCTATCTATCTATCTATCTGGCCGATTAGTTATGAAGGATCAAACACTTAAATCATAGTTACATTCATATATTTTTTGCCAAACAAAAATGTCAATCTGTAGGTGACATCACCAAAGTGGACTGCCTAAATGTTACTGTCACCACTGCAGTCATTTAATGATGATACTAAAATATTCTACTAAAGATTAGGAAAATGCCAATAAACCACAATGTAATTCAATTACTTAAAAAAAACTTTATTTCCATGTCCCTAATCCGAAAACATCAAACTTCCAGCAAAATGTAGCACAATTTGGAAGTAAACAAGAAATCTGCAAAACAGGCCACAGACTCTACAGAAGCCAGAGGACACATGGCAGCATGGACGCACAAACACTGAGTTGATTCAAGGACAAACAGGAGAAGTTCTGCATTATTAAAAAAAAAAACAACATCAAATAACTGCTGGTGTGAGCAACAAAGTGCTTGTTCGCTTTTCTTGATTTAACATGATCAAAGTTCGTGTTTCGACGTTTAATTAACGATCTAAAGACAAGCGTAGAAAGAGGCAAAAGTAGCTCGAGAGTTAGAAAAGCATCTCCACTTGAGTCGCCGGCTGTTATTTGGTTTTTGTTTGGACTCTTCTACTTTTAGTTCACAGTGACTTTTCCTGAGGTTTGCTGTGTGTACTTTCATTCTGGGTGAAGGAATTCAGCATTCCTGGTTGACGCTGGTATTAGTGCAGCGTTAATGACAATGGCTTCAACATGTCCTGTATAGACAGTGTTGTCCCTTAACTATCCACAAGGCACAGACAGATCTACAGAGACTCCAGCTGTGTCCCGGTTCAGGGGCTGCATTTTGAACACTGGACTGAAATGAGTAGATCCTCGTTGGCCCAACCTATCCCAAGATTCATTGCGTGCCGGTAATTAAAACAATATGATGGCAAACACCAACAGAGAGCAGGAGGGTTACACTTTAAAATGTGCCAGATCAGTTCAGCAGCTGTAAAAGCCTCAAGTCCTCATGGGAAAAAAAGGGTACATGTTGTCAAAGTTGCTAGGTGGCAGGAGCTGCACCTTGTTACGCAATGGTAGAGGCAGGCACAGCTGAGAAAAGCCTCCTGAGGCCACGCCTCCGTTCTCCATCCTCTGGAGGAATCAGCCCCTGAACTGTGACACTGTGTGAGTCTCCACAGACAAGATTTGAACTGAGGGTTATTTCTGGATAAATGAGAATCTTTATAAAAGCTTTCAATGCAGAATCATCATCACCACCATCACGACGGTGCAGATTTGACAGACTCTAGCTGAGGTTGATTGTAGTCTTCTTGTTACAGAAGCAATGCTGCATGATTGAGCTGTGAAGCTGCAGTGATTATTTCAGAGAGAGAAATTAATCATATCTTCATAATTGATTATTTGTTTAAGTCCCTTTTCATGCAAAATGTGTGAACAATGAAAAAAAATAAGTTTTACAGTTCAAGCATCTCAAACGTCATAGTAAACTGAATATTTTCGCATTTTGGAAAATAAATTGATGTGATGATATCACTTTGGGGAATTCTGATTGTAAAACAAACAAACAACAAAGAATTGTTTCCCATTTTTTTCTTCCTCAAAACAACTGCCAGATTAATAATGAGAAGAATTGTTAGTTGCAGCTTTGAGGAGTTGCTGTCCTGATTATCCTAGCTGAAGTGTGAGGTATGGGTATTTTCCCAAAGAGTCCACCGACAGATAACTAAAGTTAGCTTGTAAAATACAGCACATACATCCAACCACGGGTCCATCCTCACTACATATGTTCATATGCGGGAGATTCATTCAATGTAAATGCCTCAGTCCCACTTCCATGAAGCGACACTGACTCGTGTCATTGGTGGTCGAGCTGGAGTCGCGTTTAAAAGCACTCGTTCGTTTTAGGTTTGGACAGACACACCTGATACAGTAGGAGAGAGAGGAGGATCAACACTGACGTCCACAGTTGCAGGGAACCTCCTCTGATCGTTGGGAGGATTGGGCAGCTCTAAGGAGACTGCAGGGCGTCACAGAGTAGAAAACAATAATATGATGTTTACAGACTGCTACAGTCAGAGAAGAGATGAATAAACTGTCAAATTATTAAGTAAAATTTAGTAGTTCAACAGCAGATTTGAACCTCTGGAATCTGACATTTAGCATCAAATAGGGGAATGAAAAAAATCCTCAAATAAACTTGTTAAAGAGGAACTATGCAAGTCTGGTGGTATTTCCGCTGTTTTGCTAACCTTCCGCCTGGTCATGTGCATTTGTTTTTAACGAAGTTGGCGAAAAAACAATACATGGAGCGGTGGATAACGTTACATACGTATATGTGTAGACAGCCTCAGTTTAATCATCCCTTCTCTGTGACGTAGCGATCTGTGTGCATGTGTTTGTTTTCTACCCTTTGACAACCTGTGAGAAGAGCTGTATAAAAACAAATCTTTAAATTATGAGTTCATCATTCATCAAGGTGTGGAGCATTTACCAAATGCAGTCTACAACATCTGTTTTCTGCACAGAAACATGTCTTGTCAAAGTGTCCAGATGAAAAATTAAAGACTTTGTGTGACCAAAGCACCTAATCCGTAACACCTGAGGCTGTTTGAACATTTTGCTGTAGCACCAGATCCTCAGAGAACAGCTGTAATAGAAAAATCAATTTCTAAAATTTTACAAAATCACCAAATGAAAGCAGGAACAGATTTAAAACCTAGCTCTGGTCCTTAAAGTTGGACTATATAACCTTTGAAGTAAAATAAATAAATAAAACAAATCCTTGTATTATTAAAAGCTGGTTGTGTGTGTGTGTTGAGTTCAGTAGAATCCAGGTTCAGCTGCTGCAGTCTTACCTCACTGTGTTATTTCACCAGTAGCTTATCGAGGCTAATGTTCGCAAATTTAAGATTAACATTACTGTGTACCGTGTCAGCTTGCTGACTTTGTGACTTTGTCATTACTTGTGCTCCAACTGCTTGATTATTATCATGATACAGGAAACTGAAACACTGTGTAAACACATGGAGGCTGTAGTGATGCTCATTAGCTCAGCGCAGGTTTGAAAACAGCCTCAGTTACTGCTGATTTTATAATTACTGCCGATCAGATGATTCAGTAATGTCACTGTAGGAATAAACTGTGCATCTGATCATCACAAAATAACATCACACACTTGACTGTCAACATAGAAGCATATTATATAGGTAAACGTCTGGCCTGTATGATAATAACTGTTCCTTTGAAATTTGTGGCAAGATCAACAACCTGTCAAATACCCGTTTATATTCTAACTGCTCTTAAAATGCATCTTTGCATCTTTGATTCTGTGTTTTTTGTAACAATCACAGTCTCAGGTGACAACACAGAGGCTCAACTGTCTGACACCTTCTGTTGGTGTGTGAATTCGTACATAGTTTCTGCACAGAAACTTTCACTGACCTCTAGTGTTGTTAGATGGTTTCTACAGGACACAGCAGCTACACCACAGGTGAAGCTGAAGCTGCAGCTTCTGAGGACACAGTCGTGGCATTGAGGAAACCATTCAGTTTATGACAGTACAGGTTTATACCCGTTTTAAAGCTGGAGGTAACGTCAAAGCAGCAGCTCTGTTTGTGGATCTACTGACTCACCAGAAACTTAGGATATGAAGGAAAATTCAGTCTGCCACCATGCTGTAAATACTTGTGGTCTTCACAGTGGTTGATGCTCAGCAAAAGTTACATAGTCTCACTTCAGGACTTTTATATGAGATTTTCAAACATAATACTAAAAATGATTAACATATATGTTAAATGAAAGAGATTCAATGTCAATATTTCATCAATCTGATCAATGTTGGCTGTGAGATGAATTTTAAAGAGAAGCTAGTTTGCTGTGAAACTTTATGCAAAAGTCTTGTGGTGCTGGATAAAACTATTCAGGCACATGTGAATGCGAAGCTTACATAAGAGCTAACTGTAGTTCAACATTTTGTCCCAAACCAGCTCCACACGACCGCTCTGAGAAGCTCCGAGAAGTGGGAGAGGACATTAACACCAGTTTCTGTCAAATGCAAGTAACACTGACTTGAAAAAAATGGTCTGCTGCCTCCACAGAGGCATTTGGGCGGCTCATCATTACCGGACCTGTCCGTTTCCAAAGCACGAGGGGCAACTAAAGCTGAAGATACATGGTGAATGGTAATGTGGCTCTGGCAGAAGGACTGATAAAAAACAGGAAATATCTTGCAGTCCGGTGAGAGAGAATTACAGGTGTGTGTTGCTGTTGGATTAGATGGAGAAGACCTGAAGTTGGGCAGCAGGATTCAGGGTTCTGGTTCAGGACTGCTGGCTGCTCCACTGGTTGGCCATGGGCCTGCGGAGCAGCTCCTCCACATGACGCGCCACGTCCATCGTGTCCTCCAGGTCAAAGTCTCCGTCTGCATCCAACATGCTGTCGCTCCTGACAAGACCAGAGCAGCAGAAGGACGTTCACTGGAAATACTTTGTACAACACTGAGCTGGGATTGTGGACATATTTATTTATATACAGTTGTTGCATTGATTGCACAGGCAGGGGTGTGCATGTATTTCAAGAGTCATGTATAAAAGAACTGTTAATGAAGGGAAAGGTGCATTATCAGACAGTGTAGTGTGTAAATGCAGTAAAGCAGTGTTCTTACATGGGAGGATAAACACTGAAGTTGTTGGGGTGGCTCACAGAGGGAGAAGCTGTCTGGTCCATGAATGTCGGAGTTCCTCCGCTGGGTTCAGGGTTAGGGGTGGTAAACCTGCCAGAGACACGCGCAACACATTACTTCATTCAATGACAGTTTAAAATGAACTGTTCAATTGAACTGAATTTTAATGACAAATACAGAACGTTCTGAAAGTGTTAGGCTCGTATCTGCCACACTGTACCATGTAGGAGTCTGATGGCTCCTGAACCTGCCACCACATGTGTTTTAAACCTTGGAAACTTACTCTATATTCATTCCTGTTGGATTCATAGGCATGTGTGAGAGTGTGTGTTTGCATGTGTGTATACAACTTACTCTGGCACAACTTGTTTAATTTGTGGTTTTACGTATCCATCCACTGCTTTTGCTGCAAGAGAGACATAATGCCAAAACTGTACTTTAGGGTGATTGAAATGTACATGTCTTTATATACGTATACTGTATATATATATATATATATCCATCTTAAAGAAGTGATGTATTGATGTGAAAAGATGTACGTAGTGCTGATACATACAGAGTGGAGGGGTGTAGTACTTGGCAAAAACCTCATCTTTGGGCCGGTCGGGGTAGAGGAACAGGAGGTGGTTCAGGTCACTGATGCGATCAGCCAGGGAGCGGATGGAGAAGTCCTTGGTGGTGTAAGGCAAAAGATTCCAGACCAGCCTCTCACCTTTCCAAAGACAGGAGCAACCAAAGACTCAATCACTGCTCTACGTATATATGATCATTTTCTTGAAAAGCAAAGCAAAGTTCAGCACCTGGTTTGTTGGGATTCTCAGCCACCCAGGCTATGGTGATGCCTCCGATCTCAGAGTCACTGAAGCGCAGCAGGAAGGTGCCGTTGGGTTTGGACAGCAGCATGTCCTGTGCCTGCTGCTTGTTCACAAAGCCCAAGATGGCTCTGCAAACAGAACACAGACACATGGGTATTTACACATCAACTCTTTACTGTTCTGGCGACACTCCCTCCACCTTCTTTGTCATTAGCAGCTGAATGTTTGAATTCATTCTTACAACTGGTAGAAAAACATGACGGTTCCTGCTCAGTAAACACAACACTTTATAATAAGCACACACTATTAAGCATTAGTTAAGCATTAATAAATACTGAATTCTTCATTTATAACACATGAAAACTCAGTAGTATGTAGTTTATAAATACAGTTAGTGCTTATCAATGATGAGTAAAACACTTTTAACTGTGTTTATAAACTACATACTAATGAGTATTCATGTGTTATATATGATGAATTCAGTATTTAATGCTTAACTAATGCTTAATAGTGTGAACTTATTATAAAGTGCTACCAGAATCTCTGCTGTCCTGTTGCATTGCTGTGTAGTAGTATAGTTGCTCCTTGGTAAAGGTTTGTTAATTGTTTTACCTTAAAGCAGATATCAGTGGCACGGCCGTTTCGGCTAATGCTGTGTTCAAGGCAGGCTTTTGAAACCGTAAGTTACAGCTTCAAGTCACAACTACGACTTGGTAGCGTTCCAGGTGACCCGTAGCTCGTGTTTTTACCGTCCTGTTGTCTGTGAAAGTTCCCTATAACGGCCACTCGTAACTTCCGACCCGTGAACTCGTACCAGATCGAACTGGTATGACTTCACAGGAAGGAAAAACACAAAGTACGAGTTTCCTTGAACGCACCATGAGTTAGCAGCCCCCACCCTTGTCAGGCATCAATTGGTCCTCGTGCTACGTCACCACATTCACGCGCATCCCTTGGCTGCACACACAGCCCTTCATGCCGTTCTCTCCCCTCATTGGATAACACTTGTATCCCACAAGGAAAATTTTCTCCTCGGGTTACAGCAGAGCAGAGTGACGGAGAGACTCGTGTTTAGGCTGAAATACTTCATGTAAGTAATTGCTGACGGAAAATAGGACTATTTAGGACTTATATTAACAAAAACATTCCACTGATATCTGCTTTAAATAACAAACCGTTGTCTTTGTAGTGAACATAAAACCATTTTCTAGCAAAACAAAGTGAGGCGTGGTCATTACCCATCATTCCAGTGAGGCTTGAGATGTTTCTTCATGAGCTCCACAACTCCATCAAACCACTGCCAGAAGGTGAAGTTGCGTCCAGGTAAACTCTCCTGTACAAATAAAACATGTTCCATCAGTGTGTTTATAAGCTCACAAGAAAACAGATTAGCCTGTGAATTCAGGCTCATCAGAACATGTATTAAAAGCACTGCAGTAACCTGGTTACCATAAAAACACACTATCACATAGCAGGGTTATTTAGCGGCTGTGGTTTAGCTTTTTCTTTGGGAATTCTTGGGGCTTTTTATGACTCTATTGTTGCTTCAGTGAGAGAGAGGAGAGAAATTTGGCAAGACAGAGAGAGGATGATATGCAACAGATGGCAACAGGTTGGACTTGGACCAGTGCCAGTGTGGTGATAATAAGCCTTAAAGATGAGCGCTCTACTAGCTGAGCCAACATGGTGTCCTGAGTGGTTCTAGTCTTGGTGATGTGAAGCTGCTGCTGACTTGCTGTAGTGACAGTACAGTGTAGCCTGGTCTGGAGTTCAGTCAGTAGTCTGGCCTCACCCGGTTGAACTGCGCCCAGGATATGGTCATGTTGAGGTAATCCTCAGGATTGTTGCTGCTGCTTGTGAAAGCCTTTTGTGCCAAGAAGACTAGGTTATCCTCCGACAGGCCACGCCCACTGCTCATCTCCGCCTTGTACTTCATATCCAGGGCCTCGCACAGCTGGGGCCACAGCACCTTGTCTGGTACGATGAATGGCACCCTGCCCTGAGGACACAACAGACAGCAGTGAGTAAAGATGCCCAACAGTTCAGATCCTGACTGCCACCTTCTGGCAGGATGCATTATTGACTTACTTGCTTTAACAAAACACCAAAATGACACCAATAACAATCTGTTCTTTTCAAATGATTTGAAATGAAACTGAAGGGAGGTCGACGATGTGGCACAGTCTGCAGCTTTACTCCTGTCAGTCTGATGTTTTTGTTTCTTATTCTCAACAAATGCATTTGTTGAAATCAGAAAATATAGAGTATAACCACACTTACTTTAAAGGGATAGTTCAACATTTTGGCAAATTGGCCCATTGCCATAATCCCTATAGTTTTAGGAGTAGGTTCATTACCTTTAATTGTCAGCTACACTACGAAGGCTCATGGAATTTCTTGGTTTCCCTCATCAAACTCATCAAATACACAATCCAACAACTCCAAAACGCTGTGGTGGACAAGTTGTGACCTGCACATTCATCACGCTATGAGATAATAACGGAACGTTAAGAAATTTGCCTCGAAAACTGAGGGAAAATGAGGGAAACCAAGAAATTCCATGAGCCTCCATAGTGTAGCTCTGAGCAGCTCACGTCTCTGCTCCACCGTTCTAAAAACAGCTTGCACTGACAATTAAAGGTAACAAACCTACTCCTAAAACTATAGGGATTATGGCAATGGGCCAATTTGCCAAAATGTTGAACTATCCCTTTAACCAACCATGTTGCTACCTAACCCCTGACAAGCTGATACTGTGAGCAGTAGGGAAATATTACTTGATATCGTGAAGTATAAAGGAGCCACTGTGGAGTCATGGAGCAGCCAACTTACAGGTTCAGCAAAGGCGTTGTCCCACAGGACTGTTGCTGTGGCATTGTTGTCCTGACTGCCGTGGACTATCACTACAACAGGCAGCGATAAGGTCTGAAAGTTACAAGCACAACAGGAGGGACAGTTATAAAATCAAGAAGAACAGACTCTTGGGCCAATTTATCGCTAGAGAGCATTTAGATCAAATGTAGACAAAGCCATAATAGTATCTGGCGTTTCTTTCTCAGACACAGTGAAGATGACATCAGGAGCGAAAGGCCACAGAGTAAAGCCGACCACTCAATAATCAAACAAGATAGGAGTCCTTTAGCTGCTTTTAACTGAAACAGGAAATAAAATGTCCCATCTGATTACTTTGACATGGAAGACCAGCTCGTTGCCCCCGACACTGAACTGTGATTCAAACAGGACTGTGAACTTCTCCTCCGTCACCGACTCTGCACCTCGACGGTCAGAACGTTTGATCCGTTTCAGTGACTGCAAACACACACACACACACACAGCAAACGTATGAGACAGGTTGCTTCATTCTGAAAAACGTAGTAAGTGTAAAACATTCTGAGAAAACAGTGCGACTGCATTTTCAAAGCTCAGAGAGAAATAAACTATATCAGGCTTTGGATGCACGCACAATACTTGTTAGCAGCAGGAGTCAATACAATAATAATACTGGATAAAATTGACAGATTCTTGAAATGTACATTCATGCCATATCTTAGTAAAGATGTCTAACTTTACTTTGCTGAAGTTTTAAAAAAAAGAAGTTAAAAAATATGACACTGCTATGCGCTACCTTGAAACAGTCTCATAAACATGACTAACATGACACAGTCTGTGTGGACATCCCACAGTTTTACAGGTTAGTTGTGAAACAAAACAACTCATAATTAATGTTGATGAAATTAAAGGTTGTTGAGTAAATTAGAGCTGCTTTACGCAATATGGCGATTAATCAGATACAACTGAATCACTAACACACCCATATTTTAGACCAGTCCCGTATTTCATTTGAAGGGTTGATCCATAGGAAGATATTTTTGAGGTTTTAACAACCATACACCATCTCAGTTTTGTTGTGCGTCTCCTCTCTCAGGCTTCTCTCTAGAGCTCTAGTAACAACAGATCAGTAGGCCAAATAAAAGAGAGGATTAAGCCTCTCTTCAGCCAATCAGAAGACAAGACGCTTTCGGACACTCTTTGATGAAGTTTTATGTCGTAATCATACATGAGGTTTCTAACCAACCAAACTAAACAAATGTAAATAGGAAGTTAATTGCAACACAATTCTATTATTACTATAAAAATGTTATACTGGTGGTGGACATTTACGCAAAGACCTTTCGTTATCACTCTAGCTGACATACACTTACCATGTTTCTGAAGTGTGCACTGAGGGTGCCAGTGGCCTGGTGATACTCCATCACACAGTTGTTGTTGAGGATTTCTCCACTGCTTTCACTACCCAGGCAAAAGAAAGATGCACTTTTTTCATCATTTACTGTATCTCTTTAATATAAGCTTTTAATCTCACATGGTACCAAACCACAGTGTAACATTCAATTAATCAATTACCAATGCATTTGAGATCCTTTAGTATTCATGGACAAGTCAGTGCCAGCTCACCTGTGTGTGCTCTCATTCTTCAGCAGAGCTTTGGCCTGCTGCTCGCTGACAATGACAGCCTTGACCTGCGGTGGGTTCATGTGGACATTGAGTTTTCCGCCCACCAGGAGGCGCACGGTGGCTGCAAACTTGGTCTGGGTCTTCAACACCTGGGGCGGCTGCTTTTCAATGATGAAGGTGCTGAAGAGAGGAGGAGACAATGAAATAATGAGCTGGTCTTATGAGGGGGGAGTAGTGTTATGACATAACAATATGCTTCTTGTCATAAAGACAAATACAGTTCTCACTCTGGTTCAACAGGGACAAAGTTAGCCTATAATGTAGGTCCTAGACCCCTATACTCAAGCAGCCAATCGCATATTCCCCACCGAGGATCATCCAGTCCACAAATAAAACATGGACTGGACGCAGTGCCCTTACTAGCAGTGTAAAGAGAGAGAGTGAAGTAGAGAGAGAAGTAAAACTGAAACTTAACTTTATTAATTGTGCAATGTAATTCTGGTGTAATTCTGTGGTTGCATGTTGCACTGGAGATATGCAAAATACTCTGCAGACAGGGGCATTGATAAAGGTGACAACCAGACATTACTGAGGGTGAGCGTCAATTCATTGGCCCTGTATCTCCTGTATGAAAAGGGCAAACAGCTTCACGCTCTGGACACAATAAATAGACCACTTAAACAATACTGGCCAATGCCCAGTACTTGCAATGTATTGGGTAAAGTAAAACAAAATACTTTCACTGCCTCTGTGTTTAAAACATCTGACAAGAGGAAGTACTTGATCACAGTGATGTAATAAAAAAATAGCTAAGTTAAGATAGCAGTTCTGACACAGTGGCCACAAAAAGACAAAAATATCAAAACTAGCTGGGCTCTAAACAAATTGAGATCAGTTTTACAAAGCTGCTCCATAGTCAGAGCTGTGGAACCCTGTACTCGCATATCTTATCCAAATTCACAAAGCTCCACCACAGGTACTCTCAGCAACCAGGTGCAGTCCAGTTCTCACCTGGTAACCAGGGCAGAGATGATATCAGTGATGTCACTGTTGAGTTTGCTCAGCAGCTCCTCCATGGGGCCCGGCAGAGGCAGCTGCTGGGTGAGATGCTCACAGCGCCGGATCTGCTGCCGGTTCTGCCAGATCATGTCAGCCAGCTTCTCACACCTCGAGGACACAGAGAGGAGGTGAAGACATCACCACAGTATGGAGGCAAAGGAGATGAGGAGAAAATCCCTACATGTAAGTATTTTCATGCATAGACTATGCATATCAAAAAAACATTTTAAACATTAAATAAAAACTCCATGAATATGATATGTAGTTCAGTAGTATGTACCAGGACTGGAGGACGTCCAGTCCTCCCTCATGTGGCCCCCCATTTCCTGCCAGCTGCTGCCTCCTCTTCCACTGGATGAGCTCCTCATCCAGGATGAGAGTCTGCTGCTTCCTCAGGAGGCCCAGGGTCTTCTGGTGCTGCTCTGACAGGTCCTGAAAGAACACCACCAGCCACATGCTGAGGAACATTTGCATGCGTGACATTCAGTTTGTTAACACCCACCAAAGGAAAAACGGACACAGTGAGCAGGAAATTGTTTCTGAATAGTGGAGTAACCCAATTACCGCAAAATCTATATTTTCGGCATGTGTGCATCTCAGCAGTGGAGATTTTGATTTAGCTATTCATCAAACTTGTTGGGAAAATTATAGTGAGGTCAGTAACTTTTCCTCTTGTGCAGAAAGTACTGAAGTACAACAAAAGTCAAGCTTCCCTATTGGCTGATTGTGTTTCAAAATGATGGCAGTGCTGCTGTGAAAACCCATCTCTAAGCCTCTCCTTCAACTTACTGCACTTCAACTGACGAACACATGAATGAGATCATGAAATATTTCTCCACATTATTTACATGAGCGGAAATCTGTCCTAGTTTAGTTACTGTTCATTAGAATAAACTCAAAATTTCAAAAGGCAAAAATAAAATGTATTAATTTGGTTCAGTGCCTGATTTGTGATCCACGATACAAGTGAAAGTGAAATTAAATGACATCCAATTAAACTGAAAGTGAAACATACCAGTTTAGTAGAATATGAGTGACAATCATATTGTTTTATTCAAAGAGTTCCCTCAGGAGTTTCTAACTATCTGTGGCATTATAGATGAATGCTTTTATGAGTTGGCCCCCACCTTATTTGTCAACACACACATACTGCACACACCAAGAGTCAAAATCTTGCACAGGAGGCAGTATGCCACTATGAAACAAGGCAATGTGCCATCAAAGGCAGTGATGAAGAAGACTGCAGACAGGTAAACAGAAATGAAAGTGGTGCAAAATATGTATCTGTTTCAAATAGATCAATGTTGTGTATCATTGCAAAGCTACAGTATACAGCACATGGTGTGTGTTTGTGTGTGTGTGTCCGTGGAATGTCTTCCTACAAGCCTGTATTTCTGTAGTGTGCTGGCCTCTCTGGCGAGCCAGGCCTCCACAGTGGCCCTCTTGCTCTGCAGGGTGGTCTCCCGCTGGGTGCGCTCAGCCGGAGGCAGCGATGACAGGCTGCTCAGCTGGGCTGACAGAGCAGGAAGCAGGAGACAGACAGAGACATTAGAAACATGCTGTGAACTTTTGAATGACTAAATGAACTTTTCAGCAGCCCACAAGGAAACATGTGAGTCAAACAGGCTGGTGACAGACAGAGCAACAAAGCTGAGTCTTTGGTTACTATCACATCCTCAGTTGTCTTTCTCTGATTCAAACAGAAAAACGTTTCCATCTTATTTATGAAGTGAATTTACTTTACATCCATGGCTGATGAATGCCCAGCAGAGGTGGGTAGAGTAGCCAAAAATTGTACTCAAGTAAGAGTATAGTTACTTTAGAATAATGTTACTCAAGTAAAAGTAAAAAGTAGCCATTCAAACATTTACTTGAGTAAGAGTAGAAAGTACTTGGTGAAAAAGCTACTCAAGTACTGAGTAACTGCTGAGTAACCTCTGATTTGTTCGTTTAATGATCAGCGCGTAAATGTAGGCCTAATCAAATACACAAAAATATAGGCTAATAGCAATGAAAAAATTCAGATATTGCCAAAGAAGAACATTTACTAAGACAATAGCCTAAATGAAATTTTTTACAAAGTAACATAAATTAAGACAAATTCAGCCACAATAACTTACATAGGCCTATCTATGAAAGATCTATGACTAAAAAGTTACTCAAGTAAATGTAACGGAGTAAATGTAGCGCGTTACTACCCACCTCTGATGCCCAGTGAGTTCAATCCTGCTTAGAGATTCAATAAAATGTTGGGTAGAAACTCATTTTTGGGCCACCTCTTTATGAGTGCATCCTAAGCACCGTACTTTAGCGTGCAGTGTAGCTTTTGTCCATTGGTATCAGTGTGTGTTTGTCCCTTGTCCTCACCCTGGATGCGCAGGTTCTCCTGGTACTGGATGATGAAGTACTCCTGGCTGTGCTGCAGCTTTCTCAGCTCATTCTCAGTCTCCTGCGTGGCCAAGCGCAGCTCCTCGAAGGCCTGGTTGATCTGCTGGTGGCGCTGTGACAGGGTGTCCATGGCTTGGCTCCCAGTCCCGCAGCTGGCCTACACAAAAATAAAACATCACAATTTTTTTGGCTGTTATGAGTCATTTAGTATTCATGAATACCATTCTCTGCTCTTATTATTACCATCATGATTATTAGGATTATTATTTTGATTATTAGGATTTATAGGAATCCTGCAAATGAAGAGAAATCAGCAACAACTTACATTTGTAGCTTCTTGAACCAGCCTCTGTTCTGAGTGCAGGATGTGTTTAATGCAGCGCACCAACTCCAAAGGACAGCGGTCATAAGTGCTCTGCAGACACACGCACACAAATCATTAATCAAATCAATTAGGAAAACTCGATAGAATACCAACAATGTGGCCAGTAATGAGAGAGTTCTTTCTGTCCAGCTCCTGCTCTTAATAAAGTGAGACGATGCTTTTTGTTATTATTGCAACACATTTCTCAGAAAGGTTTAAATACTTATGACTTTCTAATATAGACTGTCTATTACAGATTATTTAATTACCTTGAAACTGGCACAACATGAGATTTATTTCTCTTAATCACTCAGTGTTTCACCCACAAAAGCAGTGGACATTTGACCTAAAGGAAATCATCTGTATGCGGAGGGATAAATCAGTCTTTCGGTCAGTTTTCAAGTCTCTGGCCTTTACAGTTAGATAGCATAAAACTAGCATCTAATTATTTGTTTATCTATTACAGGATCCCCATTAGCTGATGTCATTGGACATCCAGCTAGTCTTCCTTCCTGTGGGCCCTGAGTTACAGTAATTGTTACATAATTAAAAATTATTAAGATATTAGAGATTTCACATTTCTGATGAAAAGAAAAAAAACTCTTTATTATTAGAGATAATGACAAGCTGCTTAAAAGCCGATATGGCCTAATCATTCTTGACATTTTAAAGACCTACTCTCTGGAATTCGTGTTGATTTACATCAAACAGTTCTCATATATCTTCACTATTCAGTCATAAATCATTGGTCTAACTCATGATCGCTCTCTGTACACTCAAATTGTTGTAATAGGGTGAGGCAATCAAGAGTCATAGCAGGTTGAATTGATTTCACCACTCTGATCATTGTGTCATTGTCGTCAGCAATCAGAGTGTATTAGGCATGGTGACCGTGAGAAGCAACTGTTCATTAGGGTTTTTTTTTTGGTTCAGTGGGCATCGCCTGAAACCTGCTTCACTTTCACTGCACCTACGTAACTTTCCATTGACTCATTCTCTTCTGTCCCACAGCAGCTGACTGGCTGGTACCTTGAGCTGGGTGGCATAGTGGCCCAGCTTGATCTTGAGCAGAAAGCCGTCCTCTCCTCCCTGAAGCTGGGCTTTCCTCTGCAGTTCCGCCACCAAGTTGTCCAACAGACGCTTGGCTTTGGCTTCCTCTGCTGGGTTGTCCAGCTCCACTGAATCCCTGAGAAGCAATTATGTTTATAGCTTTATAATCAATCCAACATTCTGATCGTAAATTCAACTCTGCATGCAACTCAAAACACAGTCACAAAGTTCTTTGTAAAATTCACTCAATATTTTCATGCCAGTAACATGGTTTAATTTAAAGATATGTATTATTTGTTTCCAATTGTGTATTTAGAAACTCATGCAATACATTTTCTAAATACACTGTAGTGTGTTATTTAGTCAAATCTATGAAAATAAACAATAAACATTTATAACTATGACAGGCCCATCCATCTCTGCATCTTTTAACTCAGTCACATTAGAGAGGCATTACCATCTTTACTTTAAATGAAATGCATATAGAAAGGCTACAACCTTATGAATATGTGACCAACACATTATACTGTATTATATCATATTATATTAGAGAGTACCTGTGATGAATCATAGAATTAGGATCTTGTATACAAGCAGACTGATAATACCATGGAAAAATCCATGATCCAACCCACTGGCCAGATGCCACCACAATAGGCAAGGCAAGGTCATTTTATTTGTATATCTCCGGTTTTTACAAACAGTTTGCCTCAAAGGGCTTTACATGGCATCATAACAACATCCTCTGCCCTTAGACCCTCACATTGACTGAGGGAAAAACTCCATAATAAAGTTCTGTTACGTACCAAAGCTGGCTCTCAATCCACTGGGCCAGGTAGTGTCGCACCTCAATGGGGAAGTGCTGGCCGTACAGTGCCTGCATCTGGTGCAAGGCATCCCCCTGCAGCTGCTGGGCCTGTATCCACATTGCCATGGTGCTGCTGTGGTGGAAGGAGGAGGAGGATGGCAGGGAAATGAGATCAGTAAGAGATGAGTAATCGTGATGTGTTATTAGTGACGGGAATCGTAGACAGAGCTTGTCAGAAAAGCAAGCACAAACCAATACCTCAAGTGTTGCGCAGTTCCAATGGGATGCAAGTCTTCTTGATGATCTCTTTTATAAGCTCCTACGGCTACAGTCCTGACAAAACCCTGAAATGCTTCCAGAAGCCTCCTGATTCAACATGGCAAAAAGACTGCACCTCCCACTTCAGATCATTTCAGACACCTCCTCTTCCATCTGACACCCTGAAACAAGAAGCAGAGACTTATGAATTATTTTTAAACCATCAACCATGTCCTGCAGATTTCCTCCTACTTCCTAGCTGGGCAATAAAACTTCATTTCAACCAGAGGTGCATTACTCTGTTACATTACACAGCAACATTTAACACTAACCCGCTTGTATTATCATTATCTGTGCACTCATCCGCAGTAAACAGCACCACCTTCCTCCTCCTGTGCTTGGGTAATAAGACTTCACAAACTGGCTGTAGCTACGTGCGAATCTAACTACTGTTGAAAAATGTGAAAATGTTGAAAAGTACAAATAACTTGGCAGTGAGAAGAGGACACATTAGAAGAGGACCAGTCGTGGTTCATTCAGCTGCACTGTAGGACAGCGGGACTCATCGGGGCAACAGCAGCAAGGAAGCTTTCACTCCCAGCAACTTTGAGACATACAGTAGCCTAGCCTGCTGCTAACGTTACTCTGCGTGGATACGGGCTCGTTGGTAAACACAGACTGTATGGCGGAACTTGTAAATGGCGTCCACGGAGTTTTGCTGAACACATGTACACACATACTGAGTGGTGAGGCGGTGAGTTGAAGTTACGTTTACTACTTCGTTGGGTCGATGCAGCGTTACGTTAGCTAGCTAAGTTAGCGGAGGAGGAGTGCTACGTTACTCTACGAGCTAGCTGACTGATAATACAACTTCACTTTTCATGCTCCACAAGTGGTTAACAGCCACGTCTTTCACTCACCTTTAAGTGACTGCAGCAGCACGCCTCACAGAAACACCACGGGTCGAGACGGACAGCACACACACACACATACACACACACACACGCGCGCGTATACAACTCCTGTAGCTTACAGTTGGTTGACGTGCATGTCACATCGCCAACTCCTATAACGCTCTCTGGTTTCTGGTAAAGCAGCTGTTGTTGCATCGAGTCAAGAGCCGACATTAAGGCCAGCTTCCGCTTTTAGTTTCAAAATAAAAGCATTACTAAACCACAACAGTGGGTCTAAATATGCAAGCTGTTTTGTTTCTGTAGCTTATCTGTATATAATATAACACACAAATTGAAGTCATTTGAACTCTGGTGTTGATTTCGCTAAGTAATCGTGACAATAATTTTGGTCGAGCGGCGGAGGAGCTGTATATCCGGGCGGGTTGGTGCTAACTTCAGGTAACTTGGTGCAGCGTTGCCAGCTCTCCTGTTTCCGCCGAGAGCCCCACCTCCATCCCGCGCCCAGCTGTGTGTCAAAAACAAATCTGTGTGTGGTCGCGTTTGCGTGTAAACTTTTATTATAATGTGTAGAAGCACAGCTAATGAGCTCTAGACAGCCTTGGATGAGGAGTGGGGATTAAATACAATAGTTAAAAGTAATGTGAAAAGGGTGAGGAAATGAGAAAACTTCTTTTTCTAAATTATCATGCTTTTTAAAATATTTTTTTTATATATTTATTTATTCAAATTGATTAGGGGATGCGATTTGGGGGCTTATGTTGGACTCTGCCACAGCTAGGCCTATATAGCCTGTTTTTGTGACCTTTTATAGCTAACACATAGAGGTTTTTGTGGTTCTTGCAGAAAATATTTATGATTGAGATTAAAACATGTGACAGTAATAATTGGTTTTATTAAGAAAAGATGGGCTTCACCCTTAAAATGGCTGCATTTCTATGTGCAACTGGTGGACCAACCACAGCTATTTGCCCTGAGCTGAAATTTGCCAAATCACTAAAATAAGCCAAGAACAACCAAAACCAACCTATTGTATCCAATGAGGTAGGTCTGCTGTGAATGTGTTTCTAATGAGCTGGTGTTTTGTATCCAGACCTTCACCTTTATGGCATCATTAAATAAAAACACAGCAAATGTGAACCAAATAGTTTTTATTAATTAAATCATTAGTGGTTAAGAAATGAAACATTAAACATTATGCAGGAATCAGTTAATGACAAAACAAAAGCAAGGAAACAGTTACGTGTGAACTACATTTTGTGTTTCATTGAGCATAGCTGCATGTTGTTACTGCTTTGAAAGACATGATGGCATCGTAAACCTTTGAACGTCTCTATCACAACTGTGCATTGAAAAGAATGTTTGTTTTTTTGCTTTGTTTTTTTTTTATCCTTGCTGACATAGAGCGCCAGTGTCACTTGTTGCACCGTGGAATCCGTGCAAACATCAAAAATGATTTGGCCCAAGGAGAAGTTGTTCTAAATGCTGAAGAAGTGCAGGCGACAGTAGGCAAGAGGCTTTATAGTAAATAAAATCAAAATGCATTGTGATCTGCATTGGCAGTGATTCACATTATATACACAAAATGAACACAAATAAAACTGTGATTTGTCAGAGCTAGACAATAAACTAGTAGACAGTACAAATACTATGGCCATGTGGGATACCTTGGCAGCAGGTATATGAAACTCTATAGTCTCTTACTTTGGATTGATAAATGTATTTTGTGTCTGTCTCTGTGTTAGCCCTTTAATAAACTAGGTCTTACGCCCCTTCAGTGGAAGTATGTCAAGATAGGCTCCAGCCCCTGAAGCCTGACCAGGAACAGTTTTGAAAAAACATGGGACTGAAATTTATCTTGAACAAACTAGAAGAGATTCAGTCAGAGCAGAACATTTAGGAATGAACCACCAGTTGTGGTGAATATACAAAGCATGTTTTTACAAAAAGGTAAATGTGGACAGTAAAGAAAACCTATCTGAGAATATTTAAATGAAATGGTCATTTGAGGAAAGAGAACAGATGGAAACTCTTCTGAAATGCGCCATAAACTGGATGAGAGGGGGAAAAAAAAATCATGAGAGTGAGATGACTGAACACTAGGGGTCAGTGTCAGACTGCAGCAACAACACAAACTTAGTCCTGGGAAAAGGCAGGTTGTAGGAGTGGACTGAGTCTAAACTGGTTCAACCAGAGACCTGCAAGACTTTCTTAATGTAGCCTATTGGTCCTTATCTCAGTTTATTTATAAATAACACATGACAGGTTTATAAGTGGAAGATTCTCAGGAGAAATCATTCAAGTGAATAGTAATGGACCTGTGGATGAGCTGTATGAACTTCATTTTCATGGGAGCAGGATGTTCTTTGGGAACACTGACAGAAAAATGCTATAAGAAGATGAAACAAGGTGCATTGAATAGACAGTGATTAGGCTGCATTCTGTCAGTTATGAGAAGGAGATGACATCAGCCTAATGTAAAGTGTGATTACATACAAAATTCTTTCACAAATACTCAACTGCGAGCTCATGAAAACCTAGAAACAACGGCATCAGATTGTTTCTCTTTAGGTACATTAAACAGAGTATGATAACACCTCAATATTTAAAACAACTGGACAACAATGGGGGTGGAAATAATAGTTTTTGCATGTGTGATTTGGGATATTTAACACACACAAGGAAATGTCTGGATAAGTGTTCTCAGCGTGTTTATGAATAATTTGGCCGTGAGAACACAATTGAAATCCACTGGGCAGGAGATGAGTCATTTCCATGGGCTCATTCATCTCACGAGTGGTTAGTGTGTCTTGATTTCAAAAATTAAACAAGAAATGAAATGCTGACAATATATACTGCTTTACAAAGGGAGTAATGGTGTCCCCTCCTAATGATCACTCAATGACTGTCTCTTAATAAATGTTCTGATATTTCCATTTCCTGTTTTCTTCTTTGTCTTTTAGTGATCATCTACACCAACCACACACAAAGGGACTCTAAACAAACCCTGATGTGCTTTTGTAAATATGACAAGATTTTCATTCATTCATTTCATTTCATTTTAGTTTTAAGCACACAGCCTGAAGTCAAATAAAGTAAAACCTACATTGTTAAATGACAACTGTGTTTATTTCAACTTGGGTCTTATTTTTGTCATATTGGCCATCATTGATATTGGTAATAATAACATTGTTCCTGACCAAATAAACTGCTAAGGCCTGATAACATGGCAACCCATGGTTAGATTACACAGCTAGGGGACGCCAGGGGAAAATTAGCACCTTGTGACTTCGTGTTTCTACCACTGTCTGCGTTCTGTACATTTTAGGTGAAAAGTTTCTCATTTAACATGAAGCAGATATACTGTTCCTTTAAGCTCTGTTTTGTTCTCCACCAACTCCTGAGAAAAATATCTGCCCTCTTGGTTTCTATACCAGCAAGTTGCTAACATTGTCTATCAGCTGTTTGGTTCTAGGCAGGAGGCGAACAGTGAGCTAAAGGATGCAAATACTACAGAGCAGATGATAATTCTCTACATTGTCAGGGCCCTTGTGATTACATAATAAAGTAAGACCTTTTTTTTTAAATCACCATGTCAAGAAAAACTAGCACAAATCAATTCAGACATATTTATCCTGGATCTTCAGCTGGAGCTGGGGCATTTGCTCGTCCTGCCAGTTGTTGGATTGGATGGATTGTTGTTGTTGGATGGTTTTTCTGTAGTAAGTCTGAGTGGTAAAAACTTCAATACAACTTTTTTTTTTTTAATCTCCTACCACACCCTCTCATCAACACTGTAGCACTTTGCCAGCTTCTAATTGGAAAATTCACTCAACAGGTCTCGGCAGGATCAAGACGTTGCCTCATCCTTCGTTGTGGATCAGATCTAGCCAAGTGATCTGCAGTTAGAAACACTGTGATTTTAACGCTCAGTGACTCCAATCAAATTGTACAAACAAATCATGTCATTGTAAAATGGGAGTACTATCCAATCTAAACTGGCAGTGTTATGCTTTTCTTTCTGGTTTCTCGCATCCTGTTAGGATACAAGATATCAATTCAGGATCTCAACAGTTTCTTTGCTGAGTAAGTCATTATACCTAATAGGAAAAATGGCCAAAATAATCAAAATAAAACCCAACTTGTAATCAACTGTAATTACTTCTTAGCAATCTTCTTGATCCCCACAATTTATTCAGTTTTTTACAGAACACTCAGGGTTGGTGCAGAGGATGTTGTTAGGATCTTGGCAAATTCCTCACTCTTTATCTAATCACTGTCTCTATCTCTGTCTTCTTCATTCTCGTCCAGGGCCTCGTGGCTGTCCTCCTCTTCATCCCCCTCAGCCTCTTCATCATCTCCTCCATTCATCATCTCCATCTCAACCTCCACTGCTCCTTCCTCAACTTCCCCGTCAACTCCACTGAAGGGGTCAGCATCCTGGGACACTTCCACCATCTCGGTGCCCTGGACCACCTCGACGGCACCCTCGCGGATTTTCTTGACGTGGAAGGTGAAGGGGGGCACCTTGTACACGGCAGTCTTGGACCGGGCATAAACGGTATGGTCTGGCGTGAAGGCCTTCTTCACCTTCTCACGGGATGTCTGCATCTTCTGTTTGCGCTCAGGGTTGACGCTCATGCGTGTTCCAAGTTTGCCCATCTTCTTCTCGATGTTGTGACGTGTCTTCTCCAGGTTCTCTTTTGTCTTCTGCTTGGTCTTCTCTAAGTTCTCCTTGGTTTTCTGCTTGGTCTTTTCCAAGTTCTCCTTTGTCTTCTGCTTTGTCTTCTCCAAGTTATCCTTGGTTTTTTGTTTGGTCTTCTCCAGGTTCTCTTTGGTCTTTGCCCTGGTCTTATCCATCTTCTCCTTTGAGAAGACTCCCTTCAGGGTTTGTACGCGCTGCAGGCTGCTGCGCTTAATGCGTTCAGCACGAGACTCCTCAATGGTCTCCTCGATCTCCACGCCCTCCTCGTCTGATGAGAGATCTATGTGGGGTTTGTCTGCCTTCTCTCCTTCTCCCTCCTCTCCTGGCTCATCACCTTCCTTCAGCTCTAGCATGCTGCCTCCTCTACTTCCTGACACAGACTCAGAGACCCTCATGGATTTAGAGACGCTGAGTTTTGAGGGCATCTTCACTTCATCCTGTGGAGAAGAGGAGATAAGGACTGTTAATGCACGGTTAATGTGAGAGGTAATTGTTTCTCAAAGTTTAGGTTGAATACTTTGTTCAAGTTTTCAAATGTGACACAGAAACATTAAGGAAAAATATAAGGTTTAGCATAAAATCTCAAAGAAGAAAATCATCCTAGAAAGCAAAATAAACCCATTATGCTCATGACCCCTTATACACCTGGTTTCACAGGCTGGATATGGCCCATAATTATTGTTAGATCCTACTTTCAACTAGGAGATGACACCATACGTATAACTTGTGTACAGGTTGCATAGTAGGTCATATGTTTGATGGTTTTCAGAGTTTGGCTGAGAAATCTTAGAAGAATTTGCCAGTGTCCATGATTAAGCAGAAATAATGTGTTAACCATTAAAGAGCAGCAGAATAAGCTGTAAATACAACGTTGACATTTTATCTCTTAAAGTTGATATGGCTGCCTGGTGACACATATAGCAGCACAGTGCAGACACACTGGATCACGTGGTGGCTTCATTACATTATATTTGTGTAATCAAGCAGCAGATGAAGTCGAGTCTGTTTCCAGCTGGCAAATGTCAACCCAATATTTGTTGTCTCTTTTCTCCACTCCAGCTCCTGAGAACAACACAACCTGCCAAACGCTTCACTCTGGTCATTAGCCAGATGCTAACTATGTCAGTCTACAGTGGGTTTATCAGAGAGCCATTGAAAGCAGGTGCCAGCTGGTCAGTGAGAGTGGCTGCAAAAAAGCAGCAATGACTGAGAAGATGCTGTAACTCTTTGTAGAGTCAGGTTGTTCTATCAGCCAAAGCGTTTGTGTTATAGTACATAGTTTCATACATAATTGATATAAAACAATTTATTATAACAGCGTTGTGGTTAAAAATAGATTTAGTTTAAACTAAAAATAGGTTTATTGTATTATTATTATATCAGTGTGACTGTGGTGAAGCAGGAGGGTTAGATTATGACTTGAGTATTTTTAGGTTGGATCTTGTATGAGTATTTTAAGGATTGTAAAAAAGTCTGGAATGTCTTTATTATCATTAAATGGATTTACAGTACGTCCAGAGGAAACAGAGATGAGGGCTGATTACACTTAGCAGACGAGTGGAATCTGTAACAGGACTCCGGGATTCAAGTATTTATGTCATATCAGAGGGAAGGTGTGACAGAGAAAAATGTAACTGACTCAGAGACAAAGTAATGGAAACATGGAAATGGAAATAGCCTGTGGTGTGTCTCCGGGGGATTCTCATCAGGATCAGGATCAGTTGAAGTTCGGTCTAATCATGTTTTTCTCTGCAGGCTGACACATGCTCAGACTCTCTTTAATGTTGTGTTCACCCAGAAACACTGCATCACCTGCTGACAGAGACATGAGCAATTACAGCAGGGGAGGGAGAGATGGTGCAGTGTTTCCTATGTACTTTTCTGTTGAGGGCATGGGTGAATTTACATTTGGGTTTTTGTGGACATCAGGTTACAGTACTCAAAGTCAAAGTTGTGTTTTTTTCTTTCTATTATAACTGTTATACGCACACTGACTGTTTCTTCCAATTGTCCAGATCAACAAATATCTACCAAGCAGCAACCTCCAGGGCTAAAAAGTGAAGCCAACACCTAACAGCCAAAAACCTGCAGCTCCTCAAACGACCACTTGAGGCTGCTCTAAAAGTGAGTTAGTCCCCATAGACTCCCATGTTAAAATACCCAACATCTATAGTAGAAATAATCGTACAGCCTGGTATAAAAAAAGGTGAGCTCAACTGTTTGAATTGTATCAGAAATTAGAAGGGTGTGTGCATGCACTGGAGACTCAGTACTGCCAAGGTGGTGACGGTGGAGCAGCTCACTCTGAGATTCAAGTCTGCTCTTCAGACATATGTGTGGCATCCTGGCTGCCACAAGATTTCCAAGCAATTTGCTCATAATTTGACTTTAGTGAACATTATAAGCTTTGTTCTGGCACTCCCACAAGGACAAAGTAGCTCCACAATGGGCAAGCCCTTTAAATCTGTTCAGTCAATCTGGATGTAATGAACCTTGCAGCCTCCAGGGCCTTCTAGTTTGGTTTTGGGTGTTTACACTTGTTACATAAATGTCTCAGTCCACCTCCTGTGCAGAACACCATTCACATCTCAACACCCAAGTAAGTATGACCTGACTCCACCTAATCTGGACCCACCCTGATAAAGCATTCCTGCGCAGCACCACTTCATTCTCCTCTCCTTCTCCCATCATCTCCCTCCATTCCCATGGCCCCTCCATCTCCCACCCACCTTTTTTTCTTGCCTTTCGCCCATTTGCATTCCAGATGAGGGAGCCTTTCTTTCCCTTTCTCTCTTGTGACCCCTTCACCTCGTGAATACAATACTCTGACTTGTTAATGAAGGGATGGGAAGAAGGGGTGAGAGGAGGGAGGTCTTCCGTTTTCCATCACGGCAAATCCTCATCCAATTGGGCTCCTGGATGTCTGCATCAGGGCCAATACTTGTACGTATTGTCTTTTCCTCTCCCTCTACATGCCTTTATGGTCAAAACAGGAACACAGCATAGCCAGAACAAAGGACCACAGGGTTTGGGGGGGTTGGAGGGGGGGCAGCTGTAAGGTGTGGAAAGGAAAGATAGTTCGCTGCTGTCGTATGCACTGAGTAATAGCACAAATGGGATGATGCTTTTGGAGTCTTGGAAAACCATCTGCTCAGCAGGAAGATGATAGCATCAAAGTGTTGGCTGGAAGGTGGAGGTATGAGAGGCGGGGAGGGGGGGTGAGTGGTGGCCTAGCGTCTATTGTATTCAGTTGCTGTTCAGTGTGATGGCAGTTTTATGAAGGTATTGTGTTGCAGTATCTTGGGTAAACTTGACCCTGGATGTGGATTCTTGGCCCGAGCAGCTGTGTTGACAGACCGGGGTGATGGAAAATACCTGTGCTGCTCAGATTCATTACATTTTGTTTTAATCTCAAGGACAATAGAGTGAGTAGTGTAAATTGCTTGAGCGACAGCCTCACGGTCTGTCACGGCTTATTCTAGGTGGATTTTAGGATGAATGCATGTGTACTGATTTGTCCTGTAGGACTGTATCTGGAGAATAGGGGTTTCCTTCTTTATCTGTAAGGAATAGCCTACTTCAATATGCTCTGACAGCATTCAGATAATGCTAGAAAAAACAGTACTGGCCCAAAAGTGAATTAGTTTACCCTCTGGGGATCATGAAAGTGTCCGGGAAATACCATATAAACTTAAAGGGATAGCTCAACATTTTGGCAAATTGCCCCATTGCCATAATCCCTATAGTTTTAAGAGTAGGTTTGTTACCTTTAATTGCCGGTGCAAGCTATTTTTAGAACAGCGAGCTGCTCAGAGCTACGCTACAGAGGCTAATGGAATTTCTTGGTTAACCGCTGATGTGCGTTTCCGTCGGGGGCAGTTTTTCGGCAAGCAGTCTCTGCATTTGCCTCGAAAACAACTCCATCTCGTAACGTTCCGTTATTATCTCATAGCGTGGTGAATGTGCAGGTCACAACTTGTCCACGAAAGCGCTTTGGAGTCGTTGGATTGTGTATTTGATGAGTTTGATGAGGGAAACCAAGAACTCCCATTAGCCTCCAAAAAGTAGCATCATCACGGCCACACCCCTATTAACCTCAAATCCACACTCTTGTCTGGGCCTTTTGTTATGGACCTTTTTCTCTCTCTCTCTCTCTCTCTTTTTGCTTTTTAGGCCTTTAATGCATTGGACAGTAGAGAGACAGGAAATTAGAAGACATGCAGCAAAGGGCCGGCGTTGGAATCGAACCAGGGCCACTGCGGCAAGGATAATAGCCTCTGCACATGGGGTGCCTGCTCTACCCACTGAGCTATACAATGCCCCCTATGCACACCAGTTCACACAGTAGGTAGCACATGCATGCAGTGAACCTGTGGTATTTTGGGTGCATTGGTGCTGGGGCCAATGTGGTGGTTCGCTGACGTTGTGCAATCTCTCAAGGTCAGATGTTCAAACGATGGATATCTTTGATGGAAGAGAATAAAACTTTGAATAAATGGAGCCCAGTCTGACTATTCTGGAGTCATTTTAAGTCGCGTGGAATATATTCATTAACATCCTGTGCAAAGCGGACGAATGAAAATATAGCCAAACCCTATTAGTTTTTAAAATGAGGCGTAGCAGGACTGTTCCATTATCGTGGAGGAACCTGTGCATACAAACAGTGCGTGCCTGGGAAAACCCAGTCTGTCAGCTCAGCTCAGGGTGTATGAGGTCACATGTTGATGTGTTTGCACAAGATGGATTCAGCAGAAGCCTGGGGTACAGGAGGGAACTCTTTGCTGCGTACATGTCTGTGTGTGTGTGTGTGTGTGTGTGTGTGTGTGTGTGTGTGTACAGTATGCATGTGTGTGTGTGTCCAAAGTACATGGAAAGAGTGTATGGGGAAGTTCAGGCATTCACCTTGGTGTGTTGACTTCCTGACCCTCCTAATTTAATAGGACATTGTTCTCCATGAGGCTGCTGGGCCAAAGACAGGAAGGTGCACTCAGAGCCATGGAAAATAGAAATAGATGAATGAGGTATGTAATGGTTCTGCGAGTAAGTGTGTGCGTCTGTGCATGTGTGTGTTTGGTTTTCTAGGCAAAGTAGTGAGACAACATTTTGCCCTGAGCTCTTGAAAAACATGAATTTTTACATTTCACTTTATTTTCATGTCTGCATTGCACTTCAATTACAAAATGACAGTTAAGAGGGAAGTTAGTTGCAAAACACACTGTACTAAAAAGTGCGTGTGCGTGTGCGTGTGAGAGAGAGAGACACACACACACACACACACACACACACACACACACACAGATAGACAGAGAGGCAATAATGTCAGTGTGTCCTGAAGCAAAGGGAGTAGTCGGCTCATGATTTGTTTCATCACAATATGGGGCTTCCCACTTTGCTCTTTAGCCCTTGTTAGGCCTTCATCTGTGTGTGTGTGTGTGTGTGTACACAATGCATTGGACTTCAGTAACCACTGGTGCGTTCCACTCTCCCATCACTTACACAACCTACATCACTGCACAACTGACTTGAGTTTTCCTACTTCATTCCTGTCTTCCCCCCTTTTCTTTGTTTCTTTATTTCTCTCTTTCCTTTTTTTTTCCGTCTGACAGTGGTGGACAGATCGCTGCAGTGACTCATGGCTGGTGGAAAAGTCATTCATCTGAGAGGCATTTACAGTGCTTTTACTTTGGCTCCCTTCCTCTAAAGGCCCACCACTCACTATGTGTGCGTGCACCGACGCATGAGGACTCACACTTTCTAGCTCCGGGGTATAATGTGCTGTATACAGTATGTATCACAATCCAGCTGATATACATCATCCTTTAGGACTGGTCCTCACCTGACAGCTGTATATTCAATGAAACACTGTATATGTGCAGCATCACTCTTTTACATTCTTTTATTTGTAACTGAGATCTGGCAACTAACTATTGTATAGCAACATGATAAAAAAGTATGGTATAGATGCCAGACTTTTACATGGAATGTGTTATTAGTCAGACTTAACATTTGATTTGGACTTGATCCAGGTTCCTGATAGTCTCTATTTCTGGACTTACTTATCTCAACACTTTGGTTTCTGGCTGCCACGACTTTGCTGAATCTAACACTCTGCTCTGCACTTCATTGTCGTAATTTGTTTTGCTTGCTTTGTGTCTTTTGTTAATCTCTTAATCTTAATCTTGTTTTCTCTTTTAAATCAGACCACCCCCTTTTTTTTGGCCTTCCTGCACTTCTAGACTCACTGTACAGATCTATTGACTGGTCACAATGAATGGAAGTGTAGGTGTGTAACCCTCACAGTTTTGTCCATTCAGAATTACAATGATGTGGACCACATCTGTACAATTCTACCATGATGGAGTTGCTACACTGTAAATCCATTCAATGTCATATCATAGCACAGTTTCATTCAGGACATTTCAGCTACACAAATTACAGTCGCCAACCAAAATTTATGACTTGTCAGAAACAATAGGTCCATGCCTTGTTGAGGAATTTGATCCATGTGACCTCAAACTGTGTCAAAGCTTGCATGAAACGCCTATGGCAGAAATTTGTCATGATTCTAAAATGAATAGGGGTTACCCAAGCCAGGGTTAGAAGCCACACCATGTCTGGAGCTCTGCGAAACTTTGTGATGTTTTTACACAACACATAACCAAGATACTCCACATTCCTTATCTTAGCAGTGATTCCACAGTTATGGTTATAGTTCAATAAAGAGCTGTTATGTCTGCAATAACAATATCAATGTTTTTATTCATCTTCTAATTGGAAATAGCAAACCATATGAACATTGCACCATACTGAAAAGCCGAATCCCTGCTTAGGCCAAATAATAAACCCTCAAACTGGGAAGCAGAGCAAGTTTAAACGGAAGTAAAGAGATACGAGGTTGATAACAATATGAAGCCTATAGTCCTTAGAAAAGCCTCTCTCTATCTGTGTGTGTGTGTGTGTCAGTTGCTGAGATCAGCTGGCTAGTGCTCTGTGTTGTCAGCACAACGCAGTGTTTCTCTCTCATGATGTGAGCTGTCCACTCTGCTGTGGACAGCACAAGCTTTCTGACATGAGCTCAGACATTTCTCATGCTTTAACCTTCGATTTTTCTTTTACTTTTGACTTGATTTATAATTATAAATGCACATATGCTCGGAATAACATAGGATAAGGGTCTAAAGCCAGGTGGTTTATGTTAAGTATGTAAAACTGAAGAGCTCATTTTAATAGGAAGTAAAATAGGCTAAATATTAGTTTATCTTTACGGATATTATGACAGTGAAATCTATGCTCAAACTATGTAAATACATGTGTAGCCTAATCAATAACCACTATTAAAAAAAAATCTCCTCCTAACAATACATTTATTCTGACATTTCAATCTCAACAAATCAGTGCTGCCCTTCCTAGAAGGACATTAAATAATGGTTGACTCTGATCTCTGTGTTTTTTCCTATTTGCCTATTATTTACTTGTTTAACATCATTATTTCTGTGTCATTTGATGTCTCTATTTCCTGAAAGACTCATATCAAAGATGTGGGGGATGTTTCTGGGCACAGGCAGTAGAGCTGCTGCACAGGGGAACCATGGCAGCAACAACAATGCCAAAGCATTTACCTCAGCCAAGTGTGTGCAAACAGTTCCTGCCTCAATCTGAAAACTGTTTCATATAGCCTATGTGTTTCTTTTTCCTGCCAAATCTGTGTTTGTGTACTCCATATCCTCGCTATTACAGCATAGTCTCTACTAGCAACTGTTTTGTATAAAATCTATAAATAAAAATCATGACTTCATTCTGCAGTCAAAAACATTTAGTTGTACTTGTGTCTCCATGGTAACAGTGGTGAGCCTGACTGGAACTATAATGCTTCCAGATGAAAGGAAAAAGATTTTCACCAGAAAACAGTTGAGTCAGAGGGTTACTGCTGCAGGAGGTGTGTGTGCCCAATTAGTCTATGTGTAGGGAAAAAACACAGATGTGTGTCTGTGTGTAAAACTTTAGTAAGTGTATGAACATACATGCTTATACAAATGTTCAAATGTGTGACTGTGTTTGTGTGAGTCTGCCGTCGGAGAGCGCGCGTCCGTCGGTGTGTGTGTGTGTCTGTGGGATGTGAAGCACACGATGGAAGCTTTCCACTCTCAGCCCACACTGCAACCACTCATCAGCCCAAAGTAGGGAGAGAGAGAGGAATCCCGCTGTAACACACCCCTCTCTGTTTCTGTTTTCCTGTTTAAACTCAAACCACTGAGAACTCCCCTCTGCTGTGGAAACGCCAGATGTGTGTGTGTGTGTGTGTGTGTGTGTGTGTGTGTGTGTTTGTGCGTACTGTACCTGGGTGTGCAATATGCTTACTATACTGTATGAGCGTGCCTTCCATTACACACACACACACACACGTAATGAGGGGATGTTCCAGTAAATCCAGGAAAATGTCAAATGCTCATGATACGGCTGCAGATTTAAGAAAGAACTTCACGCATTTTAAGAAGCAAATAAAGACACTTTCTTTTTCCTGAGCTTTTAAATCACAATCCCACTTAGGCTGAGAAAACAGCTTCACATCACGGTTCATTCAGTAGCTGCTATGCAACCTTTGATCATATCAGATGTCATGGAAATGTTGAAGCCTCTGTTTCTGAAAACTTTACATGCTATATGGAAGTTTGTCATTGCTTTATAGCCATATATTTTTTAATGTAAGTAGCCTTGAAGAGAAAGCAATGCCAATGTTAACACTTCTACCTCTGAAACATCCCTCCTTCATGTGAAGTTCTCATGCTATCCTGCTAGCCTCAGTCCAGCTGGACCGTCTCGTGGCGTGCTGATAGTGAGTCACCGAGGCTTCCCCTCTGCCCCGAAGAGCTTGCACTGTTCATAAATCCTAAGTACCTTGGCAACACTGAAAACTCACATACTATATCCCCTGTAAGACCATGTTATGTAATATGACGGACAGCTGAGAAGCAGCTACTGAATGGACCTTGTGGTGAGATTATTTTCTCAACTGCTGCTTTCAAGGTCAAGAATCAACTCAATTAACCCATGAACTTTAGAGCTTAACTCTTTCAACCAGCTCTATACTGTATATGGAAAAGAGACACACACACACTGATTATTCCCATTGACATGTGGGGATGTACAATCATCTCAAACCTGAAAATGGGATGACACAATAACATTTGTGAGGTCACTGTCTGCAAGCAGGAACCCTTTCACACATTGAGACAAGTCTTTGTTAAATGTTGAAATGCTGAGCTGGGACAAAAGTTGAGTTTCACAAATACAGAAGTCCTTATATCTATGTAATGTCTGATAAAACTAACTAACATTAGCCGCCATAAATTAAAGGTACAGTTTGTAGAAACAGAACCTGCATGGGGGAGTGGAAAATTCAATTCAGAGAAATGTGTTACTACATAGTCTGGCTATGTAATGATACGATAACCAATATCTTAATGCCCAGCCTGTGAGACTGCCGGGCCCTTGAGGTGATGGATGTGTGGTTATACATGGCTCCAACCAGTCAAGAGACTCTGTGCGTGTGTTTGTGTGAGTGCGCTTCTCATGTGAGCACCATGGGAAAGAGTGTAATGGTCACACAGTATAAAACTCTGGGGAGAGAACTCTCTACTTTCCTCCTGTTTTCCACTCGTCCCCTTTAATCAGAGACATGGGACCAGGGAGAGAGAGAGAGAGAGATTGCTATATAAAGTGATGGCATGCCGTAGGTCCCTGAGGGCGGAGAGAGAGGGATGAGTCACCGAGCCCATTGTTGCATCGGAGCGCTGCTGCAGCTCTCTTTTCTGTCCTTTCTCTTACTTTTTGCCTCTTTTACTTCCTTCCATTCTCTGTTCATCTCCTCATCCCTTTCTTTGTTTCTTTCCACCCTCCCTGGTTTCTACCTCCCCTGGTATCCTGACAGTTTGTGGTAAAGTTGAGTAAACGCCGATTCTACGAGTCACTGAGAAATGGAAGAGATCGCGTGGGCAGCTCCATGGCAACGGGATAAATATTCCTGTGCCAGATGTAGGCTATGCCAGATATTCTCACTTGTTTTTGATTTTGCGTCAATTGTTCTGGTGGTCGTTGCCCAATAGCATGAAACAAGTGAGTGTGGACAGACTTCCCCGGTGGCAGGGACTTAAAAAAAAACACTTGATCTACGAGTTGTCCCATTTGTGCATCAGATTTAGCAATATATTCATCTGGAATGAGGTAGAAAATAATCGTTAACTGTTCCTTCATTCTTTTTTAGCATTAGTCTTTGAACACCAGTGTTGATCAAACATATACTGTATGACTGAATCAGTTCTCCTGGTAACTCACTAAAGTCTGACAGAAAAAATGTGTTTTTTATATGTTATCAAACCAAATGCCATAAATGGAAGTGCAGCCTTAAGTTATGTAAGTACTGTGTGATACAGTTGAGCTTTACAGATATAGGTCATGCTTTTTGGATAGAGAAGATTGTGGGCTTTGGGGTTCACCTAATTCTTAAAGAGAAGAGGCCCTGAGCCTTGGCTTATAATTTTTTATTCTTTTCTTTTCTTTTCTTTTTCTTTTTTTTCATGTTCAAACTTAGATAAACCAAATCCGCAAGTCTGGATGGTGGGTCCAGGTGGGTCCAGATGGGTGGGGCTTGGGCGTGACTGAGAGCAGTGACTGTGCAGTTGTGACATCATAAAGTCACAGATGTCCTGAGAGCTGGTTTTAAGGTTCAGTTTCTGAATACAGGCTGTGTGTATTACTCTATGGTCTGAGGCTTTGATACTCTCAAGGTATAAAAGAGGATAGACCTACTTTATAAAAGCAGATTTTTGTTTTCATAAAGTTCTGAAATATTCCTTTAAATACATTTCATCACAGCCATTATTCAAATTTTCCTTCCCTACATCCTGCCGCCCTCTCGTCTGGTCAAATGTGTTTCCTGGTTGTGTTATTGTGTTGTAAACATGTGATGATAATATTTCCTACAGTACGTAAGGGAAGTACAACAAATCTGATTGTTTACTCAGGATGAGGAACCACAACAGTTCGCATCATGTATGGACCTAGACATTGGCGTTTTGTAAGGAAGGATACATGAATGAAGCACGAATAAGGATTTCTTGAAGTGTTTCCAAGGCTGCAAACACGTGTGTGTCAGGCAGCTCCGTGCTGTTTTCATTCTCACTCCTTTCAGTTCTCACTGCAAGACACAGCTTGCCATTGTCGACTCTCATTGGAGGTTGTTTTTACGACATACTTTGGTTGGTGGGCATTCTGATCATGTAGTCTCATGCAGGAGCATAACGAAACACACACACACACACACACACACATATTCACATGCACACACGTAAATGAAGTCTCATAGACACACAGTCCTTTGTAAACACAAGCACACTCAGAACCCATCATTAATGATTCCTGAGTGATGACATCCACATTTCATGGGTGAGTGTACCATTCCATTGTCATATCCAATGACAACTTCATTCAAACACACAAGACCTCGTCCACCATTCATGAATTTTCCATTTTACTCACACACTTTGAAGATCACATCACAAGCTTCGGCTGAATGAAGGGATCTAATTATTATTATGATGGGACGAGCAGCTGAAGCTTGGCAGCCCTGCCCCCCTCCTCTCTCCTCCTCCTTCTCCTCCTCGCCGGCCCCTCGGGTGTCTAAGAACAGTTCCCCACGCTTGACTAAAAGGGACCTGGACACTGAGGGATGACAGTGGTCGTTCCCATGGCCACCTCATGTTACTCTTTCCAATAACAATGGGGGAGGTTGGTGTTTATGAAGAGATTTATGGAGCTTCCTCTTCTTCTACTGTTTGCTCCTGCCTTTCTCTCTGTGCAATGTGAGTTTTCCCTTAAGTTTCATAGAAATGTGAGGTTACTGATGGGCACAGTTATGTACAATAGAAGTAAAATGGTGTAAGGCTGAAAAATGTTGCATATCCCATAATGCAACTTGGTACTGTCTTTCAATGGATATACAGTATCTCTTGAAGTACCTGAAAGCTGCTGCAATTTGCACAATAAATCCACAGTAACCAGCTCTGACAAGGCCGACACTGTGCTCCAACTGGATAATAACATTACATCTCTCTGGCTCATTGAGGAAAATGAAATGTCTCCAGAAAGTAGATAGTTTGAATGTTTCACACTCACCAGTCAGAGACCTGAGGACCCACAAAGCTATGAAAAAAAGAAAAGAGAAAGAAATGCAGTTGCAAGTACTCATTTCCACTTTTGAATCCAAAAGGCAAAATCTCCACGCTGGACTAACAGGATAAAAATAGCGTTACAGAAAATCAGAGTCTGCCATAAAGACCTTTGTGTGCACTGCATCAGTACGAAAAGGATGTCACCAAGTACTGAGTATTTCAAAATAAAAATATGAGCGTGAACCATGGAGTAGGGAAACCCATGAAATATTGTACCCATAATGAGATTGAAAGACTACCACTTCTAATGCCATAACCACATACAGTATATTTGCATGTGCTCATAACCATGAAAATATCTCCACACTGCAATTACCTAAATAAACAGTCAAACAGACCATTGATTAATCAGCTGGATTCATATTTGCACTTTGAATCATTAACCTCCTTAATGTTGTCAGTATTGTTTTCTTCATAATAATTTACAGTATAATAGGTGTCATCATCTGACTGAAAGGGAAAAACCTAACTGCTGACTATAATGTGATAACGACTTTGTTTATCTCTAGATAGCATCAAGAGATGCTGTCCTTTTGCAAACATCTTGTCTTATTTTCTCCCATAATCATAACCTCTGTGTGACATGATGGCAGGATACCAGACTTCTGTACTTTGTAGTCTAAGTGAGTTTCACCATGGCATCATTCCACACAGCTTGGGCACAAAGAAATTCCCAATATCTAAGACATCATAGAACTAGATAGTATGCTAGCTTATCACAAGCGCTCCTCTGTTCTTGGCCAAGGCTTTAACTGAATGGCTATGAGAGGATCCAAGGCTAGAATCATATGATGGTTTGGGTCATATGAGGAAGCAAAGTAATCTTTTCAATAACCACAGCTTTTGACTATGAGTCATCCACCGTCTGACTCATGTGGAAAAGCTTCTCCATAGAAATAAATAATAATCTGGATCTGAAAGATAATTTCTGTATTGATGTCAACTGAGCTGCATTAGAGCAGACTCATTATGAGTTTCCCCACAGCAGAAAAATTATGATTATGTTTTTATGTAAGGTTTGTGACTGAAACCCTGAAGCGTCTGGCAGAGGTAGACTGCTCCGTTTTGAATAATAATAGTTCAAATTTGTGACCTGAGGCGTATTTTTACACTTCAAGTATATTAGTTGATGCTTGGAGGACAGTGCACTGCAGAAAAAAGACAGCAGGCTGTTCGCATGAACTCAAAAAAGAAACCCAGGGACTGCACTTCTGCTAAGTCTGTTCCAGAAGTTGATAAGATTTTTAAAAGGAAGCAGCTGGACCTGCCTGCAGCTCTGTGGATTAGACTCTTCTTGACCTGTGCACCATGAAGCATATGCAGTGTTTGGAGTGGGAGGACTGGGAAGCCATATCATAACACTATCAACTCAGTCTTGTTAGTTGTTGTGTCTTTGTGGAGGAGAAGATCGTATCCAGGGAGACTGAGTAAGAAAAACACTTGTAAATAATAAATAGATCAATAAATAATAATCATAAAGTTGTTAACAGTGGTTCATTTTCCAGAGACAGGAATCTTTAACGCCCTAAAGCTGAGTTTTTATCTGCATGGCTGGGTGGATAATAATTCTCTGTATTAAATGTATTAACAAAACGAACACATTTGTTTGTGTGTGTCTGATTGCTCTTTAGTAACAGGAGCTATTAGCTAACAGGAATAAACATGCACATTGATGACATGCAGCCTTAAACACATGCACTCTGTTTTTCTGCTGCGGTGACTGTGGCTTGATTGAGATGTCTGAACAATGCATCACCCACGGGCGGGTTTGCCTGCAGCATGAAAATAAATCCAAAGCAAATACGGGAAATGACCTCAAAGCGAAAGGGTTTATGGGTACTACTAGGAGTCAACTGCTGACATAAGATGAATAATATACTGTAAGAACCAAGAGGGAGGCTGAGCAGAGAGATGAGCTGGATCACCGCTATAGCAACAACACTCTGTTTCAGCAACACTGAAGCATTGAAGTTGACAGAGGTCTTTACAGCACGCTGCAGCAGGGATGTCAAAGCCAGGAAGAAAAATGATTGATGATATATCTACGTAATAAACAAGCAGCAGTGGTCTGAGCCCAGCGTCGGATCTTAAAAACCAAACAGGAACACAATCTCCAAAAGGTCCTTTCCTTCTCACAATCAAACAAGTATGCGATAGTTGCTATTTTTAGACGGCTCTCCCCTTCTCTTTCTCTGCCTCCATGAGCCCTCTGATACCTCGCTCTGTTTCCTTTATTGTCCCCCGCCCCCCTCCTCTCTCTTACCCTTCCTACCCGTTTTGTCAACATAAGCTCACATCAGTGTTTTGACCATGTGGCCTGACATGCACACCGCCCCTTATGTACTGTACCAAAGAGAAAAAAAAAACACACTGCACCAAAAAGCCCTGCTCCCAGCTGAAACAGTGTTAGACACAATCTGGCCCGTAAACGGAGCTGGGAACATTTCTGGCTCACATGTCCATATAAGGACCTGGATCGACCTGTGGGAGAAGACGGGGTTCAATCTTGATGAATTTACTAGCAAAACGTTATTGGGAGGCTGATCGCTCCCAGGCTGTTGGTGAAATGTTCGACTTTGCAGTGTTACAGATGTGATTTAAATCTTTGAAAAGAAGAAAAAAAAAAATCCAGACTAGCTCATGTGTAAATTATTTGGATTAAGTTGTGATAGCCTCACAATAAAATGAGATGGCAGTTTGATGACATGACGTTGATTGAAATGTAAAGGGTGCAGAGGCAACAGGTGTTTTGGGTTGTGCTGGAAAAGTATGACAGATGAAAAAGATGAACCAAATCTGTTCTGACAAGTTGTTTGTGAGATTTTTCTTCCCCTGCCCAACATCCTGATGTCTTTGAAAGTCAAGGGGGAAAAGAAAGAAGCTGCACCTTTAAAAGAAATATACAGATTTACATTCATACTTTGGCTTTAAGCCTCAGAAGAAACACTGAGATTCATCCTGTCTTACAGTAAAAAAAAAAAGAAAAAAAGTGATGCTTCGTATTAGCAGCAGGAGCACCAGCACAAGATCTGTGCTGCTGTGGATGGAGCACAGATGTCCACAGAGAAAAGCTAAAGTCAAATTAAATGTATGATTTAATTTCAGTATTTTCTGAGCTTTATATAGCTGCCAAACATCCCATTCCTTTGGTAGAGGCTTTTCTTAGCAGTTGAAAAACATATTCCTACTCAATAAGATTGTTTCTTTTTTTTTCTCTCTGGGCATGTTTTGAAGTGCCTGTGCAGAATAGACCACTGCCTATAAACTGTTACCTCACACAACCTCACATTAAATTACCCCAACTATCACTTTAAAGGAAAGAGTCATGTGGAGTAATGTAAAGCAGCCTGCTGAGGTCATAAACGGTGCTAACCATGGTAGCACTAACCTGCCATGCTTGCTACCTACAGTATTAGCAAGCTAGCTAAGACAAGAAGTGTTTGAATCAACTGCTGTCTCATGACTGACTGCAAACTGTGCAACATTTCTTTCATGGAGTTTATAGCAGAGCAGATTTATATACAGTAAGAGAGTCTTTCCTTAAAAGGCCAGCTCTTCTTAGATGGTTTGCATCTGGTCAACACGAGACTGACTGATACTCACAGAATTATTCAAATCAACAATGCTTAAAAACATAGTGATGATGCATCTTAGTTCTGTTTTTGCAGGTTTATACCTTAAATAATGAACTCCAGGCACTTTCAAAATATGCGCTATTCAGAATGACTTTACACAAGTAAGACGATCTTTTTATTTAAAATCTCTTATACAACCTGAAAATAAAAAGGAAACAATGAGCTGAGGAGAGAGAGAGGGGAAATGATGGCTGGTAAGGGACTGGGATGGTGTGCAGGGCGGGGTGGGGTGAAGAGGACACACAGCGTGGATGCGTAGAGGAGCTGGGAAATGGGAGGAACGGAGCTGTGACTGGTTCCACATTAGGAGGTGGAGGCAAGAGGAGGTTAGTGTGGAGAGCTGGGGATGCCTGCGCTATGAATCAGCTGTCTAAATATGGTCCCTGCTCTTCATTGCAACACGCCCGTCCACTCCCTGCACAAAGTGGATGGACGTCCCCTCTTCTTCCAGTTTATCTGCCTCTCCTCCTCTCCCACGTATAATATTCCACCGATTAAGGAAACTCCTCAGGTCAGTGAATCATATGCACACATTCATGGAACAGAGGGACAACTCTACTCTTCATAGTCATTGGCTAAATCCCTACAGTATCTAGGGCATTAAAACTAAATTGACCAAGATGTGGTCAAACCTAATGACAAAAGTCGTTCTAGCACTTGAAAACAGTGAGAAAACCCTGAGGTGGTGCAATGAACTCAACAGATATGGATGACCAAACACACCTCGAAGCAGACCCCTTTCAAAAACAAGCATGGTGTTGCACTCGTTTAAGAAAAGAAACCGAGTTGATGAGGGAGCTCAAACATCTCACCAATCAGTGCATGAAATGGGCGCTGAAGATAATCTGTTTCTGAAAATGACTGCTACAGTTATTTAGTCTGACGAAAAACTGTAAGACCTCTTCATAAAGACATTAAACAACCCGTAAGGAGCCTCTTTGAACCAGCTTTGGAATGTGTGTTGTTGTTACCACTTCAGATTATCTGTTTATTTATCTGGAGGGATGCAGCAAGTGATTCCTAATCACTCAGGGACAGAGGAGCAAGCAGGAAACACAACACCGACATGCTCAAACAGTAGTTTATGGTGAATGTGTTATAGCAGACAGTTGTCATTCAACATATTCACATGTGCTGCTACATTTGATAACTTCGTTTGCTGAAATCAGCTGCCTGTTGCATCTCAAAATGGGCTCATTGGGAGCACAGGTGTGAGCTAACCTATTTAAGATTACATTTTAATTTGATACATAGTAAATATAAAAAGACTGAGCAGTGCAGCTTTAATCTACAAATATTTCCATGACTCTCACTCTCTCACACTGTGGGTTTATTGTCATAATCCAACATGTGGAACAAACTCTGCTCTCTGACACCACATGGACTCAGCTGTCAGGGGACTGAACAGAGACGTGAGGGAGGACTGGACAGTGAGTCAAACACACACATGCACACAAACACTCACTCCCAGAGGAGGACAGCTGGTCATGCTAACAGGGAAACAGACAGAGCTGCCACTGATTAGTCTCCACTCACACATCATACAGTAGCCAGGGCTCATCCAACATACCAATGGATTTATGGGCTATTGTCTGGGCTCTTGGCATTAACCAGACTCTTGGTCTAGGATTGGGTCACCAAGCCCTCCTTTAGGTCAATGACATCGCTTCTTCATAAGGAAACAAGATGAACATGAATCTTAGGACCACACTTGTCAAGGGGCCCCCCTGCAGGAGTGGAGTTAAAGCTTTGGGGCCACTAAAGCAGAGATTAAACATCCTACGCTCCACTACAAAGCCCCCCTCCTCTTGTTAGCTGGCCAAATGTAACCATAAGCACCACTCAGCAAATGTGTGTTTTATTATCAGCTGAGCTCCAGGTCAGGGCCTCTCTTCTCCTCAGGGCATAAACAACACACGTTCAAAACAGGAGTGTCTGAATCTGAACTCCCACCTCGCACACACTGAGAAGTGAGAACCATTTTGGAAAAATGTCAGGAATAGATGTGAAAACACTATTGTTGCTAGGCTGCATGTGCCACAAACCAACAAATAGGCCTATACTCATGTTAGGCCAGCAGCTTAACGCACTAAAAGCAATATAATGCTTCTATTGTTTTTGAAATGACGTTGATATGCATATTTTTAAACACGGTTTTCAGGTCGATAATTTGCTGATGCTGCTCTAACCATGTTGTTTTGGGCATGAAGACCTCTGAGAGAAAATTTTTATATTAAACCTTGACAGAGTGACATCATCCAAATACTACCGCCCTCAGCAAAGATAATACTTTATATCATATGACAAAAGTTGTGCTGATGGTGCAGGTCGCTAGTGTTAATGCCAGGGAACACAAAGAAAACATGATCTTAGTCAGTCAGACATCTTCAGCACTGTAGACACTTACATGTGGCTACATTATAATATGCTCATTAGTAAAAATTCCAGTGCAATATATTTGAATCTTCAATCTTTTGATGTACTTTACCTGCATTTCCTTCTATGTTAATGTTAAAAAAAAGAGTAATTCAATATTGGAGCAAGAGCAAAAATAGTGTTGACAATGGCCAAAATTTTAAAGGGTCGTTTACATTTTTTTTATTTTTATCAGGCGTGTTCAAAGAAAGTAATTTGCATAGCATATTTACTTGTATGTACTTAGAGTATGTACTTGAGTTGATATGCTAATAGCAATATTGATACTTAAGAGTTACAAAAGTCTGATAAAACATATCACACCCTTATAAACATTTTTAATTAGCATCCTTTACATTAAACCAAGATACATACTGAACCTTTATCATTGTTCTCTGGTGAACAAACTGTTGCACTGGGGACACTGTTTTCCAACTGTTATATAGACACATAATCAATACACCAATATGTACTGTAGTGTATAGACCTGTGACAAAATAATGTTGGGTGGTCATTTTGACTGGCTAATGGACCGGTTTGGCTCTGATACTGCACATGTACTGGCACCTTGAAACACATTCACAGCAGTATGAAAACTACAGCCCAGTTAGTTTTGTTTGTTTTTCCATGATGTTCTTTAGAGTACAAATCCACACCACTACTACCAGTGCTGCTGCAGAAATCCCTCCACTGTGTTTCGATTGCTGTTGTTGTGAGTGCAGACCAACAAGTCGTCAGCACTAATGAGTCCCAACAAAGGCCAAGTATTTATGTGTTGACAGTGTTACAGTTCACTGGGGGTGTAGCTGGAGTCTCTCTTTGTCTACTGCTGATTTTGTAGGAATCCGCTCTTGAGGAGCAACAGAGTAGCACAGAAAATTGAAAACAGAACAGAGTTAGTGAGATAGGCATTTCAGAGGGAGTTTCTCTTGCCAAAGGGCCAAAGAAGTTGGCTAATGCTAGCAAAATCCCAACCCTCTTGTTTTTCACTGTGTGGTATTTCAGGTGGTTTGTATTGGAAACTCGCAGCCCTCAAGACATTGGTATATTATAATTAAAAAGCTGATTTACGATCCCTGCCGATTGAGAAACAATTCAGTCATCGAATCCACTCAGATGCAATGATGGAGATTAGCTCTGTGTTGGCTGAGACCTCTGCCTTGCTCATCTGCACATCATTATATGTAAAATCTTGCGTTGTTATGCCAACGGGAGGGAGCCAAATATATTGTGTAAGTACATTAAAATAGCTCCTAATGAACAACCATTCACAGTCAAATAGTCTGGGTTGCCTAAGATGGAGCTCTTATTTAACTTTTTGCCCAGCCCCTGGACAGAGACTGAGAGAAACACACAGAGAGGGAGGTTAGTCCGAGCCATGTCTGATGTCTGAGTCAGTGCTGGAAACTCTGAATGTTCTTGCTCGCACCACTGTGCAAAAAGCTGCAAGCTATTATACATCACACTGCAGCCTCAAAGGCTAAAAAAAGAACAGGGCTCCCCTCAACTCCCCTCAAAAAAAAGAAAGAAAAAAAACTTGCTCTCTTTCTTTAAATGAAACATTTCTCGGCCTTAAACGGGACCTTGAGCTCACTTGTGGTATTTTCCGTCTCTGTATAAAAAAAGGGAATAAGTGAAATGACTTTGTGAATTAATTCCGTATGACTTGGGCAGCCTTCACATGTGAGGGCTTGTATCCCTCAGTCCTATACACTGTCTGCTGTGAGGGGAAAATATCTGGAAGCCACCTGGGGAGGATACCGCTTATTGATCCAACGTACAGTAGACGTGGGGTGGGGCAGGGCAGGGGTCGGTCAAGATCACACACACACACTGATCCAACATAATAAGTTGTGCTTCTGTAAACTAACTGTAGAATAAACCAGATTGATTATAGATCCATGCACGTTGTTGCTACTTGGAGGTTTTGGAGGAATTTTGTGAAAGTTAACTTATGAATACTCGGAAAAAGTGTCTCGATGAGACTGGAAGCTGTGTTTTCTGATAGAAGTGTGAGTAATGAATCCGGTTATTGTTCCCACAGGTGTGTGGATGTGTCTTGTCCGTATGACAAATAATTTTTTGCAATGTTTTGTGGTATTATCATGAAATTAATTTGGTTTACATTAACTATCAGTGATATGTATTAGTTGCTGTTTGTACATTTCTTGTTGTCTCTCTACTGCTGCACACTGAGTTGCAAACCTGTCTCGTGGAAATTAAATTTGCGTCCTACTAATTAGTTTTGCCGTAAACATTTGAAGGGAAACATAATTTCATCATGGATTATGATCACAGATTTTTCCAGCTAAGAAAATGAACTCACAGTCTCTGGGAGGTGCTCGGGGTGGAAAGTGAGATTCATGTCCCCAACCTGTTTTCTCAGGTTTGTACAGTAAAAAAAAACAGTGTAGGGTCAGCATCGGGGTGTACGTTTTACATTAGCTACAGCACCTTGACAGCAAATAGGCCTGTATTAAAAAATAAAGAAGAAAGAGGGGTCCTTTTTTATGATTCAAATATCATCTTCTGGCTGTGCAGGTTCACTGATGAGACATAGCACAGTCTGTCACTTCACCTTCAACCACTCCCTGAAATCCTCTCTCACCAATCTAACATAGCGTAACATGTCTGTCAAAGCGCAAAAACGTTCCTATTCATTTGCATTAAAACCATCGCTGAGACATTTCCAGTAGGATTTCTTGACGAGGTGATGTGATACATTTACCCGTGGGCCACACCCATCCCTGGACCAGTAAGGTGTCATGTATGTTACATAAACAGCCCGAACCTCAAACACCAACCACAACCACACACTGATACATGCATTTACTGTAAGTAGGTAAACTCTGTCCCACCTGGTAGATCATGACTTTGAAGTTGCGTCTCTTGAGCAGCTCGGCCTCGTTGTTCTCCAGCTTCTTGATCTGGCCTCCTTGCTTCTCCAGGGTGGCCCGCACCGTCTTCACGTTGACGCTCACCTTGCGCACCTTCTCCATCATCTTGTTGACGCTGTTGGACGTGGTGCTGTGGCTCTTGGACAGCTTGGTCAGCTCGCCCTGGATGGTGGTGACCGACCGCTCCATCTCCTGCTGCCTGGCCTCCAGCCCGTTCTGGGTCTGCTGGATCTGGTCCACCGCCCCGATGATCTTGTCCAGCAAGGACAGCACCAAGACCCCGTTGGCCTGCGGGTCCAGCTTCGCCGCCTCGTCCTTGTCTTCGGTGGCGTCCCCCTCCGTGCCCATGGTGGACAGCTCTCTCTTGGCTGCGGCGAGGGCATCGTCTTCATCATCCGAGGGAGGAAGGTTGACCTCATCGTCTGAGATCTCGGTGAGGGTCTGGGGCTCCAGCTGGGCACTTGAGGATTCCAGTGCTTCCATGGCTGCCATGTTGGTGGATTTGTAGTGTACAGCTAATCAACTTTCCTTCACCACTGGTTCTTCTAAATCCCCCTTTTCTCAGCTGTCTTCTCTCCCACCTGCTTCTGCTTTCTTTTCCTTTCCTACACCGGACCTCTGTTCTTTTTCCCTCCTACTTCTAAACTCACTTATCTCTCTCCAGCATACATGCACTTTGTCTTTCTTTCTTTCTGTCTGTCTGTCTGTCCTGTCTTCTTCAAAACCCTGGAGTCAGGCCAGTGTGCAAAGGAGGCCAAGCAATGCTGGATGTTACCACATGAGCGTTAGACTGCGAATGCCACACCAGGGAGAGAAAACCCTCCAGTCAAGCTAAAGCCGGCAGAGTTTTTTTTTTCTTTCCAGCCCCCCCCTTTTTTCCACTGGACTCTCCTCCTCTGTTTAAACCCCTCCCTGATCTCCTCCCTAAATACACACACACGCTTCAGTACAACACCACCCACAGCTGGATGGTCCATCCCCTTGATGATTCAGTGACACACCCCCTTGGTCAAACCTTGTCCCATCAGCGTGGTTGGAATAGTTAGAGCAAAGCTGCGCTGATCTGCTTGTATACAAGCTCAGGCACAGCAGAGGAGGAATGTCAGGCAGGATCCGTTCCTTTTTCCACTCCTTTCTCCCATCTATGAAGAACATGGAAGAAGGCAGGGCTGCATTTAAAATGGTTGAAAGGCAGGAAAACTTGGGACGTAAACAAGTTAGGACTGGGCACTAAATCATTACTTAGTGAAGTCTAGGCAGTATTGTTGTAAATGGCAACACTTTGTATGCCACATCTGTAAATACAGTAGGCTACATGAGTATTTTGCAGCTTGGGTGATGACAGTGTGGGGTTTTTGGTTCGATCCCCAGACCCTCCCACGTGCCTGTGTGGGTTCTTTCCAGGATCGCTGCCTTCCTCCTATAGTCCAAAGACGTGGACATTAGGTTGACTAGACTCTAAATTGCCTGTAGATGTGAATGTAAGCTGTGTTTGTCTCTGATGTACACTGTCCGGGGTGAACCCTGCCTTCACCATACGCCAGCTGGGATTGGCTCCAGCCTTCCAAAAACCCTGGCACTTATAAGCAGTATAGCCAATGGATGGATGAGTGGATTTTACAGCGACAAATTTAGCACAAGGTCCATCTGCAATGATTAAATGTAATAAGAACAATATTACATATCTGGGGCTATTTTTTGGTGTATTCATCTCATCTCATCTCATCTCCTCTCATCTCATCTCTCCTTCCTGTCTGACGTGACTGAGATGAACTGAATATTGAACTTCTGACCATTTGGTAACCTATTGTCCTGGCCTTAAAAAATAGCTTTGGCCATCTCTGAGGTACTCTGGTGCCAAGAACAAAGGGCATTGGTTCACAAGTCAAACTATTTTCTCAACAAGCGCAGCAATCAGATTACACACTCTCCAACCAGTAGATGCATTCAAGGGTCCTATTTTCATGGCACTCTGCATTTGGCACCAAAATACCAAACACACTGACAGAGGGAATTTCACAGCCAGACACTCACTGATCTACGGGAGTGCGCTGGACATTGCATCAACATGAAATTATCCCACTTAAACAAACCCAAAGTAGGTAATGCACATATTAAAAATACAGTTTGACACTCACAGAAGGCAGAAGAAATAGATATTTAGACCTCTCCGAGGAATCAAGATCACTACAGTCATTGTCTAAACTAACTAAGTAATGAAACATTATGGCTGAGACTCCGCAACTACACAATTATGGCTAAAAAATATTAACACCTCATCAGTTAACCACTGATTCAGAAAGTACTGTCAGTAGCTGCATGCACTTATTGAAAGCTGGTCATTTTCTTAAACGATCAGTGCAGCTATTTTAGTTACAGTAACAATGGCCCAGGAGGATGAAGGTCATCGACAACTGAGAGAAAGATGCATGTGTTTTGCCAAAGCTTTTAAAGGCTCTGTTGTCACGGAAACCAATTTTCCAAACTGACTCTTCCAGTCATTACGTTCACATTTTACTTTTCATGCGCATCTCACTGGTCCTCTCTTCTGCGCAGCGAGCAAACACTTCACGAATGCATTCAGGTTAGGAAAACCACATGGCACCCCGTATGAGGCAGAAAAGCTATCTTTGAAAAGCTGTTTCTCGTAGAAGTCTTGCCACAGTAATTTATGCATATTATGGGAGTTCCATGTTTCCAAAATTGCTCCCTGGCAGCCGGCCAGTGTCCTGGTTTAAACTCTGCTCCATGTGGAACTGAGTGCGGGTGAAACTCCTCTGTGGCTGTTTGAAAGGGGAAAATTTCTACAGTATCTCGTTAGGACTGACTCAACACTTGGCCAGTTGTGGACTGTTCCACCACATCTGGTAGACCTTATTCTCAGGACTTTTAGTGAGTGGGTTTTGGTAGCACTCTACTTTAGGTATTACTCACAAGGAATTAAGTGTCATAAGCAGTTAACAGGCACATGATAATTATCTGGTCAGAGCTTGGTAGAAAATGAGTTTAAAATATGGACTACATCTCTACTGGCAGATGGAGTGTGACCAGTAGTCAAACATCTTTAGAGATCAGAATCAATCAGAGTTTGAAACTTAGACTGTACCTTATGGGGGCTATCAATACATTTTATATTGTTAACTTGCCAATGTTAGCATTAACAACGGTTCTATCATTATACAACGGACAAAGCTCTTGTCAAGCTGTTCATGGTAAGAAACCATGAGAATTAAACTTACATAGTTTGTTATTAAAGCCCTGGATTCACCACAACTGGGGAGGTGAGGTTGACCTTCAGCTTATGTGAGAAATACGTGTTTGTTTAGTTTTCAGGCTAGTAGTAAGCACAATGACAGATATATCAGAGCTCTGAGAAATGTATCTATTCAGTTGTAATTACAGCCTGAATGTTGATTTGAATGCTACATGCAAGGAACTGATAACTTGATGGCACAAGCCCCACAGACACCACACCCTCACAGAGTCCAGTGATCTCTTTCCCAGCATACTCTTCTCATTGAACTTAAATTGAGTCCAGTCAGACACAATGATTGAACACACCTGTGTGTGTGGTCTCTCTCACAGGTGTTTTCACTCATCCTGATTAGCTCTGCTCAAGGTGGGCATAACCTGCTAATTAAGGTATAGCCCCAGCTGCAAAACTACATGATGTCATGCATCTAACATGGGTACAGAGCAATAATAAACCCTATCTTTAAAATGTAAAGGTCATGCAACAGAAGTGTGGGGATGAGCTGCTGAATTCTGCAGACACATCAGTGTGCTGACCTGCAACACTGACTGAGCTCTGTTGTAATGTAATGTAGGCTACTGAAACTGAAGTGGTTCGATCCTCAGTGGTAATTGACAATTGAGTTAAACCCACCTTTTTGAAGAAGACTATGTGCTCTGACTCTGTGTTCTCAGCGGTCTTTCATTATAGGCCAACATGTGTGCGCGTGCACGTGCATGTGCGCGTACCGTGGTGTCACGTGTCTTTTTTAAAATCCTTTTGATATATGAATGTGTCCAGTGTTGACGACCTGTTCCAGTTGAGTCACCATGTCATTACTAGTAATCCTGGCTCAACCATATAAAATCGACGGAATTTTTAAGGGAAGTTTCCGATTGGTATTTTCAAAATAAAACTACAATGACAACTCCATCAGCCTGACATTGCATAATAAGAAGCAACACGGTGAGCTATTCATAAAAGAACACATTCAAAATGCACTCATTCAATTGTCATCTTTGGAAATGCCACCGAAAAAGTAGAAACTTAACCGTCAAGTAAAGATGCTATGCTTTAATTTTGAAGTCGTCCACTCCCGGTGAAGTTCCGGGCCGACTGTGTCTAACTTGATGCTCCAGGCTGGACCACAGCAGCAGCAGCAGCAGCAGCATCCAGGAGGTCTGACAGGCCGGACTGCAGCGAGCACAGGTGGGAAAAGTCATATTATAAAAAATATGTTTCATGTATAATGAGATGATTAAAATATCTCGGTCTCAGTGTCAGTGGAGGAATCATTCACCAGTGTTTTGTAGTAGATATTTAGATGCACTGGCTGTGACGACAGTGATAACGAGATCCCGACGAAGGCGCCACTCGTTCACCAATACTAATACATTTCTTTTTTTAAACCAATATTAAATGTCGACGTTTGACACGTTTGTCATAGAACCGAGTTGTCCCGTTCTCAATCTGACTGCAGCGTTATCAGGGTAAAACCTGCGTTAATAACGACTCACCCTGGACCATTCTCCCCTGCTGGGATTTTAATGCGGACGCAATGATTGTAAATGACAGATAAAGACACGAAATGCTTTAAACAGTGAGTCGTGTTCAGAGATGAACTGAGTCGGTGTGTGAGCGGAGCTGACAGATGCTCCCACAGAGCTGCAGGCCGGACTCCAGCAGCATCATGGCGTCCTTGAGCAGTGAAGGGCACGGATGCAGAGGAGGAGGAGGAGGAGGAGGAGGAGGATGCTGCGACGTCAGCGATGCTCCGGTCCTCCTGCTGGAGCCTGCTCGGCTCCTAAGACCTCTCTAATCAAATAATATTGATCCCAACGCCTTGCACTGTATAGCATCCAGAATTTGAAGTTGCGCCCAAAGCTATTGCATTTCCATCCATTCATTCATTCATTCATTCATTCATTCATTCATTCATTCATTCATTCATTCATTTCATTATTACCTTATTTCACCACCCCCAATGTATAAATATAACCGTCTGTCTTCATTATAGTTGAATTAACATCCATCCATTCGTTCATTCATTTCGTTATTACCTTATTTCACCACTCCCAATGTATAAATATAACCATCTGTCTTCATTATAGTTGAATTAATACAGTTACATGAATGAATGAATGAATGAATGAATGAATGAAGGCCTCCATCCTTGATCAATCACCGCCCTTGCATTAGGAGCCTAATGGATAGGCTATTTAAACAGCCTGTGTACATTAGGTTATATTTCAGTGCTGGATCCTGTATCTGAACCTAGGACAGCTGATGAGGGTAAAATGGAGTGCATGTAAGAATGTAATAATTTCCATTATCAGTTGGTTGAATCATTCATTTTTCTGATCAATCCTGAATTTTCAGATGCAGTGTGGTAGCTGCTTAAGCACTATAAACTGAAAGCAGTTTCATTCATATGCACCATGTTAGTAGCCGACAACAGAACCTAAAATAACAGCAGCAAGTCATCATAAACCAGTGGTAAACATGATGTTTTGACCCACATTTGATAGGTTGTCTATAACTGAACTGATTTGTTGCTGCTCTTTGTCCAATTTAACAGTTGACAGTTAATAAGCAAACATTAAAAGATGTCACCCTGGACTGCACCACTGACAAATGACATTTTCTGACATTTTGTAGATGAAAATTAATCAGTTAATCAATCAGTTAATCAAATAATAATTTAGCTTTGACAACAATAGCTACTGTATAGTAGGCTATAGTGTAGCATACAGTAGTAGGGGACACTATTGGCATTATTGTTTTATGTGCATTATTATAAAATATATCTCATATCATTTAAACATTTTGTTGGCCATGCTCATTCTTCTTTTGCCTGTCAAAAACAACATCATAAACGTCAGAAACTAATGTTATTCATTCAAAGTTTGGCAGTAATGGGTGTGGCATAATGTAACGAAGAGCACAGCAGGCTGTTTGTGTTGTACTAATAGGAATAAGGTACTAGTGCACAATGTAAAACTGAATTGTATATTTTTATGCTGTTAAATTGTTCTGATTGGCAGGTAGCCTAATATTTACATCAGTTCATATACACAGCAGTGTTTCTTGTATTTGTCCACTGAAAGCTCCTAGTTCTCATATCTAATAATCCATGTTTGGTTGTGTCCTGCAGTGTTTCTTCATTCTAGCTGAGGTGGAGTGAGGAGGTCATCATGGGGGAACTGTTCAGGAGTGAGGAGATGACCCTGGCCCAGCTCTTTCTCCAGTCTGAGGCAGCCTACTGCTGCGTCAGTGAGCTGGGAGAACTGGGCATGGTCCAGTTTAGAGATGTAAGTACAAAGTGTATGATATCATAAATAACTAATTCATATTTATAAGTTCTTCTTTCATTTCCTTGGCATCATTACCATAATGATTACTTTATCTAAATATTTCTGTCTTGTCTCTTTCCTCTCACAGCTGAACCCAGATGTGAACGTGTTTCAGCGCAAGTTTGTGAATGAAGTGAGGAGATGTGAGGAGATGGACAGGAAGCTGAGTAAGTAGTGGGGTCAAGTAAGAGGCCAGTCAGGCCCAGACAAAGGGACAGTGTGGCACTCAGGGCCGTTGTATAGGGGAGAAAGGTGATGATAATTCTAGGGGCCCAGCGCCCAGTGGGGCCCATAAAAAACCCCAGTAGTCTAATCTTTGTATGACTGAATTATTCTGCATAAGACCCTGACTAATACTCATAAGTACACTGTAAAAACTCAACATCTTTCCAAGAATATTTGTCTTATTTCTTGTCCAAATGTCTCATTTCTAGCCAAAGCTAATCTCTTTCCACTTAAAATAAGACTCATCACCTAAAAATGTACTTGTTTTTAGATCATTTTCACTTGTTTCAAACAAATTTTCACTTGAAATAAGTAGAAAAATCTGCCAGTGAAAGCATGTTTTTTGTAGCCTGACAAGCCAGACTATATCACTAAAATGTCTAGTCTGGAAACGATAAGCCCACCCAACGACTCTCTAAACATATAGAGCACTGTGATTGGTGAACACAATCGGTGTTCGAGACTCAAAAAGTTCCTACGGCTCGTTTCTAGACCCACCTACGGAGCAAATATTTTTGCTGCCGCTAGGGTGCGTCTAGATTTCTAGGCTATGTTTTTTGTGCTTGTAATAAGGAAGAAAAACTTGTTCCATTATCAGATTTTTTCTACTTATTCTAAGTGAAAATAAGCTTGAAAGGAGTAAAAAGTGTCTAAAAACAAGCTACTTTTAATATGATGTGTCTTATTTTAAGTATAATGAGATTTGTTTTGACTAGAAATTACATTTTGACCAGAAATAAGACAAATATTCTTGGTAAGATACTTGAGTTTTTGTAGTGTAATGCTGCATTAGCATCAAAACAAAGTAGGCTAAATAATACATGATAATACATACGTAGTCTAAGAAAAAAAAAAACTGGAAAAGGGCCCACTTTAGTATTCTTTAAGGGGGCCCAGAATTCCTAGCAACGGCCCTGGTGGCACTTACCTTGGGCTTATATGAACACACCTGAATTTTCTCTGCTGAACAGGGTTTGTCGAGAAGGAGATCAAGAAGGCCAGCATCCCAACTGTGGACACTGGAGAAAATCCAGAGGTGCCATTTCCCCGGGACATGATCGATCTGGAGGTAAATCATCAGTTCATTCAAACTTCTGCTGTGCTACAGTGTCATTGGAATAAAAACAGAAATACAGAAACTATTCCATTAATCCACATTTTTGATGCTTGTCAAAATTGTATGTTGCCATGTTCACAGTAAATCTGATTGTGCTTTGTGATTGTCAGGCCACCTTTGAGAAACTGGAGAATGAACTGAAGGAGATCAACACCAACCAGGAAGCTTTGAAGAAGAACTTCCTGGAGCTGACGGAGCTCAAACACATTCTCCGTCGAACACAGCAGTTCTTTGATGAGGTCTGTCTATTTCACCCTCCGACACACACACACACTTGAACCAGTGCAGAAAAAATATCTTGTTACAGTGTGTTGGTGAACCTGGGTTAGTGACTATCTCATACAGTATGTTGTCAGAGGTAAATAGCACAGAGCAGTGTATAAAGCAGTGTATGCTTTAAAGGCCCCAAATTGTGTAGTAGATGTCAATGTCGTCTTTGGTTATAAAGCGGGTCTAGTTTCTATATTAACAATGTCAGAAAAAGCAAAAATCTTCGCACATCTATTTCTCAGGCAGGTGCGTCGGAGGGCGACAATCAAGTCCAAATTAGAAAAAGAAGAGTTCCCGCACACATGGCCAACTTGCAGAATTCATTATGCAACGTTGCATCTTTTTCTATATTAACAATGTGAAAGAGTAAAATGTTTAGTCCAGAGAGAGATGCATACAGCCTGCAATCAGAAATTGAGCCTTAAAGGGACAGTTCAACACTTTGGCAAATTGGCCCATTGCCATAATCCCTATAGTTTTAGGAGTAGGTTTGTTACCTTTGATTGTCGGTGCAAGCTATTATTAGAACGGTGGAGACCACGCTATGAGATAATAACGGAACGTTACGAGACAGAGTCGTTTTCGAGGTAAATTCATGCAAAACTGCTGATGCTTGCCGAAGTTTTTCGGCAAGCAGACTGCAGACTGCATTTGCCTCGAAAACAACTCCGTCTCGTAACGTTCTGTTATTACCTCATAGCGTGGTGAATGTGCAGGTGGCAACTTGTCCACGAGAGTGTTTTCCAGTTGTTGGATTGTGTATTTGATGAGTTTGATGATGAAACCAAGAAATCCCATGAGCCTCCGTAGCATAGCTCTGAGCAGCTCGCGGCTCTGCTCCACTGTTCTAAAAACAGCTTGCACCGACAATTAATGGTAACAAACCTACTGCTATGACTATAGGGATTACCAGCTACAGCTTAGCCCAGTCCACTCCGACACACCATCCAGCATTGGTTTCTCCGAAGCCTCTTTCCTATCGATCAACAAAACAAAAGACCCAACAACTTGAGGTTTTGGCAATGGATAAAGGTACCAACTCTGTAGTCAGACCTGTCACCTGTCCAGCACAGTGCTGTTACAAACACCGTGACTAACTACTCTGCTAAGCTCCAACCCAGAAAAACGTTTCAGAAAACAATCACTGATTGAAGTGTCTCTCTTTCTAATTCTTTCTGTGACAGATGGAGGATCCCAACCTGCTGGAGGAGTCATCAGCCCTGATGGAGGGCAGTGAGGGGGGGCGTGGTGCCCCGCTCAGACTCGGGTAAAGCTCATGCTCTGATAAACCTTTCCTATTTGTTTAGACAAATAGCAGTAACAGTAATAATAGTCACATGACTTAGGAACTTTATTTTGAAACTACTACTAAGCTCCCCTGAATCAGTACTGCTCCTCTCCTCTGAGCTCCTGCGTGTTGTGTGTTCAGGTTTGTGGCTGGAGTGATCAGCAGGGAGAGGATTCCCACCTTTGAGAGGATGCTGTGGAGGGTGTGTCGTGGCAACGTCTTCTTAAGGAAGGCAGAGATCGAGGACCCTCTGGAGGACCCCGCCACGGTCCGCACATAACACAAATGACACCATATAGCCCATACATAAGCACAAAGCAGCATATGATCTAGCAAACTGGCAAATTTGAATATTTAGACATTGGTGACACACACATACCAATCATTTATAAGTTTAAGTTTCTCTTTCTTTCCAACAGGGAGACCAGGTCCACAAATCAGTGTTCATCATCTTCTTCCAAGGCGACCAGCTGAAGAACAGGGTGAAGAAGATCTGTGAGGGGTGGGTGTCACATTCATCACAGACTCTGTATCAGAACCAAGCACAACAATGTGACCAAACAGACACTGTAACACTCTGCTGCTGCCATCTGATCATTAAGAGAAACTGTAGTGTTTCTTGTTGTGAGGATTCCCACACTAGCAACCTGGTTCAGGCCTTATCCTCTTATCTGATGGAAACCTAAGTGTTGTCATAGTGATGATCTGATTCTCACAGTTGTAGCTAAACTGTATCCTGGTATCAACACTGCTCAGAGGCTCTGTGATACTTTCTGAATTGCAGACAGTCTTCACAGAGAATTAGTCTTTATATCAAAAATGTTTTCATGCTGTTACTGTGACAGTGATATCGCAGTAACACGCAGTTTCTTTTTAATTTGGCAAAGGTCAAAGGTTAAGGTCACTGTGACATCACAAACGAGTTTGACCATAACTCAAAAACTCACAACTTATGACAAAAAGCAGTTAATGCATTTTATTAGTTAGGCCTATATTATCAGTCTGAACTGACATGAATGCAAACAATCAATTTTCTTATCCTTTTTTGAATTTCAAATTAGTCTATAGAGCACAAATTTAATTTGTATTCACTGATAAGAAACACACTCAGGTGTTTGAGACATTACACTACAACAGATATTATCCTGTAGTTGTGAAGAGAAGTCTGAATTACAGTAAGTTGTTTTGAATACATGGCAAACAGTGTGCAAACAATGTTGGGCTGATAATGTCTATGGAATGCATTAACAAACAATTTTGCAACCCATATTGAAATTTTTTAAATTAATGTGCATCCCAAAAATCTTTCTGGTAAGAAAGCTGTATTCTTGGACAAGTAAACATGAAAACAATGGATGAGCCAGGACTTTATTCTGTTTTGTTTGAGTCAGGGAGCAGCTCAGGTTGGATGACCAAGCAGAAATCTATTTAGCTGAAAGGGATGATGCTTTGAGTCAGTGAAGCAAAGAGAAGTGACATATTTTTGTGATTTGCTTTACATTTCCCTTCAGCTCATATCGACCGACCGGTCATGGCCCTGCACCGGGGAGCTGGTGGTCGCTGCTGCACTGTTATATCAACATGCAGGATTAAATGTTACACTTCTACAACAGAAAGCCTGTGTTATGCTACAAAGTGGGGGAGAGTGTAGTGAGCTGACTCTGTTGGTGTGTGTGTGTGTGTGTGTGTGTGTGTGTGTGTGTATGTGTATGTTTCCAGGTTCCGTGCCTCTCTCTACCCGTGTCCAGAGACCCCACAGGAGAGGAAGGAGATGCTGGCTGGAGTCAACAGCCGCATTGATGACCTCCAGATGGTACGTTCCTCACTGTAAACCCTTACATCCAATAACTGTGTCTTTAGATGATGAGCCACAATCACATGAACAACCTGAACATTAAAAAAAACAGAGTAGAGGTAGGGCGAGTCGGCCTTGGATTGACGCCTGCTTATTGTTTAAGCTGCATTACCATTAGTGGCACAGTTCATTTTTTGGATTGAATAAATTCCTTCAAAGCGTCTTTGTAGTCTTTGTTCCACTGCTGCCCACTAAAAAACAAGACATTAATTTTACTTTGCACAGCAGGATGTGTGCGCTCAGCTTTCCTTGATAAAAAAAGTATTTCCAATCAAATTACAAAAGACCTCAAGGTGTGGGCGGCTGTGTTCTCTCGTGCATTAGTTCTTATCTGTGAAAGACCTTTGTCCTGTCTCATGGTGATTTGCTCCCCCAAAGTCTGCCCTTATTAAGCCTGGAAAGAAGCTGGTGTTCTGCTTGAGAGGTCGGCTCCAGCACTGGGACGGCCGACCACTGACAATGTGTTACACTCTGCCACAATAGAGCAATTTACTCTGAATGGTATAGAAAACTGAATTCTGTGCAGAAACACGGCCTGAGTTGAGCGGCATCACAGAGCAGATAGATTCTAGACACCCAGCTGACATTGTGATACGCAGAGACATGCAGTATAGGAGACAGAATACAGAGGCATGCAGTCGATACTAAAGAAGTCAGAGGCCACAGAATGATAACAATAGATACAGTAGGTGTTGCTGTGTCCTCGGAATGACACTGCAAAGTCCTCTGGATAAAATATTGTGTATTGTTGGCTCTGATAATAGAATGTAGAGCCACTGTGTAGTGTCAATAATACCAGATTTCAACAGAAAAAGAGCCACAGTGCCATAATAAAACTGTAGTTATACTATTTTCACATGTTCCATTTTCAGCTCCTTGTGGTGGAAATTAGAATCACAGGGAGATAAGTGCATATGGAGTTAGACTGGAGAATAAAAACTGTGTCCATCACAGGTTGCTGTTAAGTTTGTCATGTAGCTATGATGTCATTGGCTGCATGTGACTAACAAACAAAGTCACAGTTGTTTTGCATCTCATTATTGATCTTGGAAACAGCAGCTGAGAAAATCATTTCAAATCGAGGTCCACTGACAGGCTTGTTTTATAGCTCTTGAGCTTTGAGATATGACAAAAAAATCGCAATTCTATTTCAACTAAGGAAGCTCTATCTGCTTCTCCAGCTAAATATTATACACGTTTAATATTATATATTTTCATTTTATTTTTTAAAGGTGGGTAATGATTGTATGTTCATGTCAGGGTGTGCAGTAAAACTTTAAGTCTTACCACTTCAAGTCTGACACCGTCCACACATCCCTCGCTGACTGAGTCCAATCTGCCCCTGCAGGTGCTGAACCAGACGGAGGACCACCGTCAGCGGGTGCTGCAGGCCGCCTCCAAGACCATGCGGGTGTGGTTCATCAAGGTGAGGAAGATGAAGGCAATCTACCACACCCTCAACCTCTGCAACATCGACGTCACCCAGAAGTGTCTGATCGCTGAGGTGTGGTGTCCCGTCTCCGACCTGGACTCCATCCAGTTTGCGCTGCGCAGAGGAACGGTGAGTTCAGTTTGACATCTTTTACACCGGAGACTTTTATTTTTCTGCTAGATTTGATTTCAGCAGCAGTTGAAGTTTAACCTTCTGCATAGGGAAATAGAAACTATACCAGGAATATTAGGGGATGAAACTATATTTACAGATGTATATGGAAATAGAAATAGAATAGGCTCAGCTAACATTAACCGTCCCACACATGTTGTTGTGATGGCAAAGGAACAGACTGTGAAATCACACAGTGACTGCATGTCATGAGGTCACATGCAGGTCTGTGTAAGTCATCAGGTCTTACACCTACAGCATGAACGGTATGTCAATGGTATGTGTGGCTTTGTTCACCAGGAGAGAAGCGGCTCGACGGTGCCGTCCATCCTCAACAGGATGCAGACCAAGCAGACGCCACCCACCTTCAACAAGACCAACAAGTTCACATCAGGCTTCCAGAACATCGTTGATGCCTACGGCATTGGGAACTACAGGGAGATCAATCCAGGTTGAGCAGCAATTCCTTTAGTCTCTATGATAATGAATTATCATTTCATCCTATAAGTGCATTTACAATCTAAAAAAACCCCATCTATTCTTGTTTTACCTTCCTTGTGTATTATAAAATAATTAGAACTGAAATAATCTCCAAGATCCTTAAATATTTCTGCAATTTCATATAATCACTTTCATATTATGTTACGTAATTTTCTTGAAATTCGTTGTCTGAATGCAATATGATTGCAAAGCTGTATACCAGATGTTCAGCACATCATCACTGACGTTTGAGCCGCCTCCCTGTGTGTCCCCTTGTTCCAGCTCCCTACACCATCATTACGTTCCCCTTCCTGTTTGCCGTGATGTTTGGTGACATGGGTCACGGCGTGCTGATGACCTGTGCTGCCCTCTACCTGGTCATCAGAGAGAGCCGCCTCCTTTCCCAGAAGAGTGACAACGAGGTACAGTCAGACACGTAAAAATCAGTGAGTTTGATTTCACGGCACATCTTATTTTGAAGCTCTGACACCAGTGGCTGTGTGTCCTTGTAGATGTTTAACATGGTGTTTGCCGGCCGATACATCATCCTCCTGATGGGCGTCTTCTCCATCTACACCGGCGTCATTTACAACGACTGCTTCTCCAAGTCACTCAACATGTTCGGCTCTGGCTGGAGCGTCAGGCCCATGTTTGGCGCCAAAGGAGCCAACTGGTCGTAAGTCATCATCACTGATACTGTAGATGTTCCTCATCCTAGATTACTTTCCTTGAATTAATGTAATAATATACAGTATTTATACAGAGCAGATGAGTGAATTTTAAATAATAAACCATGAAAATTCTTCAGATCAGTCAGATTAATTCAGCTACTGCTGTGTGATTTTTCTACTCTACGCTGTATGTGATTCATTCATCCTCTTAAGCGTTTTGTTTGTGCCTCTCAAACCCAGGGGATGTGATTAACATGCTTTCTTTGTTTGCTTCTGATTTGTCCTAGAGTTGAGACGCTTGATACAAATGGAGTTCTACAGTTAGACCCAGCTGTTCCTGGTGTGTTCAACGGGCCTTATCCACTAGGAATCGACCCGGTAAAACCTGCACACTGTTATAGTATCTCCCCCACACTGCAAATGTTTCCTACACCTTGTAAACTTGAAGGGATATTTCAATGTTTTGGCAAATTCGCCTATTGCCATAGGGGCAGGTTCATTACCTTTAATTGTCGGTGCAAGATGTTTTGAGATCAGTGGGGCAGAGACGTGAGCTCTGCACGGTGCATGGTATTTCCGGGCTTTCCCTTATCAAACTCATCAAATACACAATCCAACAACTTGAAAACGCTCTCGTGGACAAGTTGTGACCTGCACATTCACCACGCTATGAGATAATGATGGAACGTTACGAGACAGAGTTGTTTTTGAGGTAAACGCGTAGCCCGAACTATATTCCAGTGGTGGAGTGACTTCAAAAGTGCAAGTAGTTCCAAGTATTTGCTTCATGTGTCGTAATGTTACATAATTATACGTTATTATTTCATAGCGTCGCGAATGGCAGCAGGTCACAACTCTCCACGAGAGCGTTTTGGAGTTGTTGGATTGTGTATTTAGTTTTATGAGGGATTAGAAAATACCATGAGCAGCTTGCGTCTCTGCCCCGCCAATCTCAAAACAGCTTGCACGGACTATTAAAGGTAATGGACCTACTCCTAAAACTATAGGGATTATGGTAATAGGATAATTTGCGTTGTTATGGGATAGAGTATTATGAATATTCTGCATTAGGAAGGAGACTAACCAGACCCAAACCAACATGTGTGTGTCCTTTAAAACTGATGATACAGCTTGTGTATCTGTGTGAATACATGGGTCCACCAAATGTCATTCACATGTGTATACTGTCCATTTAACAAACTCAAAGCAGTTTGTCCTAAGTAATTTAAGTATAACTGAGGCTCAATGGGTTGGCCCCATAGAGGCAACAACATCAAATATTAAAGAGCAAATAATCTATATAAATAATCTGTATAAACAGCCTGTTGGTGGCTATATCAGGGAAACCTAATAGAAATACATAATCATTAAAAAGGACCAGTCAGGTGGCTGTGAAGGTGTTGTGAACCTGCTGTGTGGTCTTTGCAGATCTGGAACGTGGCCACCAACAAGCTGACTTTCCTCAACTCGTTCAAGATGAAGATGTCAGTGATCCTGGGCGTCATCCACATGCTGTTTGGAGTGTCCCTCAGTCTCTTCAACCACCTGTAAGTGCAGAACATCGACACGTTGCAGCACTCGATCAAGCTATCTAGTAGTTCATAGAGTTATTTTAGTTGTGTGTCAGGGTGTGATGAAACATTCAGCTGAATTCAAGATGCAGCTCTTCTCTTGTAGCCTCAACAGTGCCAGAGCTGACAAACTCCAGCTCCTCCTCATGGCATTTAGCTAGTGTCTACTGATTGTTTGCATGTGAGGCGTTTAGGGGACATGTGTGAATTGTAGCTCGGACCTCTACTACGATATTGCCGTTGCAATCCAAAGTCATCAAAGTAAACCTACTCAGCAAATGATGATGTCACTGCACCGCAGGTACTTCAAGAAGCCACTGAACATCTTCCTGGGCTTCATCCCAGAGATCGTCTTCATGGCCAGCCTGTTCGGCTACCTGGCCCTGTTGGTCTTCTACAAGTGGACGGCTTACGACGCCTTCACCTCCAAGGACGCACCCAGCCTGCTCATCCACTTCATCAACATGTGTCTCTTCAACTACAACGATCCCACCAACAAGCCCCTCTACAGGGGGCAGGTGCTCCCTCCCTCGTCCTCCCCTCTGCCTCTCCCACCTTCCTCCCCCCCTTTTAGCACTAACATTTTCTTGTAGTGTACTTTAGAAAGGTCCAAGGTCAGGCATCTAACAGGGACTCTGTGCACTGATACTTACATAAGACAAACGACAGTCAGTCAGACCCACAGTGAAGTCGCAAAGTATTTGGAAACAGTATGGTTTTTATAGCTCTGGCTCCACTCCTGCACAGTCTGGCTCTTGTTACATATGGTGTTAGTTATTGGGGAACTTTTTTGCACAGCTAGTTACTAATCTATTTGTTTTTGTTTTCCATAGTGATCACCAGCTAAGAACATGTTTAAGATATCAGAAATGATGGTATCAAAGCTGTTTTTTTCTCCTACATTTAATATTTGCTTTACTATTAACATTAGTATGACTCAGCCCTTCTTTTTTCTAATAACAGAAATGAGGAAGGAGCTGTATCTAGAGTTTCCTGCACTTTTCCCCCAGAGTAGTTTCAAGTTGTAGATCAAAACCAGTAGAAACACTCAAGCAGGAAAGTCTGGGACCAGACTTGAGGTAGTGTCGAGGTAGTCAGTCAGCCTCCATCTTGGCTAACTAACTCATGCTATAGGATCTTGTAGCTTTCAGATTAATTTCATGTAGCATCAGACTGAAAGACAAAAGACAGAAAACTCCCTGGTGTAGTTTTGGAGTGTCAGGGGATTAGCCTTCTTCAGATCACTGCTGCACATCGCCAACACTTTGTTAACTTGTCTCTGTTTGAATCTGTAGATGGGGATCCAGGTTTTGTTGGTGCTGATTGCCCTTGCATGTGTACCCTGTATGCTGATTGTGAAAACTATGGTGCTTCGGCGTCAGCACCTGTGGAAAAAGCACCTGGTATGTGGATCTGACCCCACCTATAACCTTACTGCCTTTGAATGAATAACAAGTATAACCTTTGATATAACCTTTTTTTTTTCATTCCTATTCTGCCATTCATTGTATTGTGTAACGTGGTTGGTTGTGTTGCCATGAAAAATGCTTAAAGCCTGCCTTAGAAACGCTGATATCTTGGTGGAAAATTTTATAAGACACACAGACTGAGGGCACCCTTACAGCGTATTTTACTATTTTTATTTTCCCCTGTAGTTTCTGCCAAAACGCTATGTATCAAACAAATATTTACCACCCAAAGTTAGCCGCAGTATACGTGATGTATAGCAGCCACTGGTTGTTAAACCTCAAAGAAACTGAGCTCCATATAACATTAGAATAGTAGTTAGATTATCCATTCATCCATCTATCACTTTATCATCTGTCTGTTATTTGTTGATGAAACAAATATGTTTTGTCATGTTATTTATTTTCAAATTACTTTTTACTTTGTCTCAGTTTTTTTGCTGTTGTGGAACAGAAAGATCATCAGTTCATTACTTCATTAACAAAATGAAGATTAGTGCCTGTTTACCTCAGGTGGACATTTTTTAGACTAGAAGAGGCAAAAGCCATTGTTCAAGCCCTTCAGTTACAGCTCTCTCTGGTTGCCCAACATTAGCATTTTTCATGAAGCAGCATTTTTTTTTTGTCTTCAGTCGTCTATCATCAGTGTCCTCTTGAGTTGAACCGATTGAATGGCAAATATTTATTTTTAAGTTGATTACTGCTTTATTAGTAAATTGAGTTTATCTAAGTTATCTATGTAATTGTCTAATGTGCAGACAGTGAACCAACAGGACGTTGATTTTAGTTATTTTAGACAAAGGCTGGATCAGTCAAATTAACTTGAACACATGATCATGTGACACTTTGAATTCAGAGCAAATTTTCCTCTTTGATATTTAAAGTTCACAGTTGTCGTTGTCGTTGTTATTTACATACAAATGGAGTCTTCAGTTGTTTTTGTGGTTTAACTGAATCAGTGGGATAATTTTAGTGTTCTTACTCTCATAATTTACTTTTAAAGTCTGAGAGAAATACTTACTGTATCTGGACAAGTTAATCTTCTGCAATTCTACATTTTTTCAAAGTAAACTGTCACATTTCCGAGATGTTTTGATAGATTTCATTGTGGATTGGAAGCCCCGTCCCGCTCGCTGTACTGGGTGCCCTGTGTTCTTGAAAAAAAAAAAAAAAAGGAAGTAAATTAAAAGCGTTGAACCTAAGGCCCGCTTTAAGCTAGACACAGCTCTTGTGGCTTTTGTATCTAGTCCCAGAAGAGGGAAGAAACCCCTGCAGAGAATCTAGAGCAGTCTTTAGAGCAAACAGGCGTGTCCTCATCATGCACCGGACTCACCCAACAGGGCACGCAGAAGTTCGGAGGAGTGCGGGTGGGTAACGGGCCCACGGAGGACGAGGCTGGCATCATGGACCACGACCAGCTCTCCCAGCACTCAGAGGAGGGAGATGAGGTGAGCACGTTAACAGACACCTCCAACTTCAAACTACCGTCCTCTTCCAGGCCTCCGGGCTTCGCTTGATTTTGAAATTCTGACTAATTTTTGGCCTTTATGTGGGACTAGATACAAACACATACACTGTACTTTGCATATTTCTGCAGGGACGTTAGTTCATTTCTTTTTTTCTTTTTCTTTTGAGAGTTATGAAAATTCTTCATTAGAAATTCTTGAGATTCCTTGTCTTAATGATATGACACAGGAAAACATTTAAGATCATTACATGAATATATTATAAATGACCTAAACAAATGAATTAAGTATCAAAACTGCTTTATTTCAGCTTAATAGCCTAAAAGTTGTTTGACAGTTTGTCATCAGTAAAGTTTTGCTTGCCAACAAACATGGTCTCCTCAGTTAGTTCACCTCACCTATTATAGATACAGCGGTTCCACAGTCAGAGCAGAAAATGTTTATAACTTTAAAAACCCTGGTGTGTCCGCCCAGCCACCAGCTGCCTGTTGTACCTTCACATCTGAGCACAGTTGTTCCTGGGCAGTAAGGAGAGATGGGGGTAACAAGCAGAGGGCGGGGGGTGGGGGGCTTGGCATGGATCAGAGCTGATAAGAGATGGATTTTTCCATTCCAGAAACGTAAACACAAAGGTGGTTTTCATGAGAACCAGCGGGTGGAATATGTGAATTTTGTTTTTTTCTACTCTTTCTGTGACTCAGAAGTTTGGTATCACCCTGATAATAAATCTCTGAGTGTTGATGTTTTTGCAACATATTGCGTAACTGTAATGCAATAAGACAACATATTGCCATAATCGTTCCAAACATGTGATTTTACATTTAAGCATTACTTATAAAGAGTTCATGGAACTCAAGACTTTGAGAAGTTACTGTAACAATATTTAGACTGAATGCTGCAGAAAACATTCGTATCCACATACATTTGATAGATACTCGGCCCTTTCTCATGTTTTATTAAAACTAACATGAAACCTGATTTAGTTTTGGCAGGTACAATTACTTTGGAAACTTGTGTCCCCATAGAAACTTTTAAGGAGCCTCTTCTGTCAGTTTGACTGGCTTTTAAAACTGCAATACCCGTGAGCCTTCTCAATTGTCACTACGGAGATCTATTAATTGAAATTAATCTTAGCTGCCAAAACCTGGACAGATTTCTTCTAATTGTGTTATTTCTAAGTTCTGTCATTGCTCCATAGCATTAACAGCTATTCACTCACCAGTCTAGAATAAACATTGTGTTCAATCATCAAACTCCATTCTTATACTCATCAGCAGCCGTCATACTCTGACATTTCACCTTCTTATCAGTGGTTCTTGACAGTGCTGGTTATTTGGAAATGTAAATATATTGACTTATTGCACAGGATGAGTTGAGCTCCTTGGTTTCACGGTTATCTGCCATATCTAAAGGTGTATACCATAGATCATCTAATACAGCACACATGACACTCAGAATAGTTCAGCTGTAGCTAATATAAGGCTCTTGCGTCTAAATACTGTATGTCTTAAATATCATTACGCAGTCACTCCTGTGTCCAGGCCTACTGTCAATCACAGCCACTCATGTTCAGACTTTGGAACCAGGACTCCAATATCATGTGCAACAAACTCCAACTGTGAATAAAACTACTAGACTGATGCAGTTCTTGAAGTCCACCACTGACCTTTGACTTTTGTTTGCTTTCAAGCACTCAGAGGAAGAGCCGGTAAGAGCCTGAGTTTGGTATCTTCTTAGCATGTCTGGATGCTGTCTTGTTGATGTACATGTCCGTGCCTTTTAAAGAAGGTGCTTGTTCTTTCTCTGAACTTTCTTCCTCGATACTTTCCTCTTGTTCAGTGTGATAGTGCATGGTGGAATCACATGACTCCGCTCAGTTGCAAAGTGTGTTAACAACTTTTCCAATGGAAGCCACTTGGGTCCATGTATTTTGCCATTACGGCATGTTATAGAGTGTTGTTTTCACAAGCCTGTTCTGTCGGAGACCCTTTGAATGGGAACAATGAGCAGTGCTTCCGTGAACTCTTGTTTCACGAGTCCAAGGACAAAAGAGAAGCATGGAAAGAGGAAACCAGACCAGCGCCAAACCAAACCCTACAAAAGCGACGTAGAGCAATAGACTCGCACAGCCCCCCCCCCACCTCGCTTTCTCCCAGGCCGCTTCGTACAGGAAAGGCTAGTCTTGCTCCAGGATGGAGAGAATGGAGGAACAAACAAGGCCTTGCACTCTGGACCTGCTGGGGAAAAAAAGACGAAACAAACCCAAACAAGCCAGAAGTCTTTGCTCTTTGTTTTCTGCCTGACCAAAGATAATGGCACAGCCAGGGGTCAAAGGTCAAAGCAAACGCTCATTAAGATGATAAGGAAGAATTTCCAGTTCAAGTCATTTCCACTGGTGAGGCCTATGGACAGTAGAGATGTTATTATTGGACCCATTTTCAACCACAGAGCCGGGTGATAATCTTTTTTCCACGTTGAGTAGATAAAGTGTTTGTTTTACAAATTTATGCTACGGGTCAAAAGTTTGAGGACACTTGGTTTTTATAGTCTTCATGGAGACTCGTGCAGCTTGACAGAGAAAGACCGATCCCCAGAAACTTAAAAATCCTTTTGAATATTAAAGTGAACCTGTTTTTTCCAGTGATGAAGAAGTTGAAGAACTTCCAGCTCTCCTGTAGCAATGGAAGTAAATGAAGCCCTGAAAATTGATGCAAATGGTTCCTACAGCTTCAAACTATGTTACTACACCTTCAGTATCAGTGTATGTTACTGCCATGGGCAAAAGACAAGTAACAGAGGACAGACAGTTTGTCAGTTCATCCTACAGTAAAATAATGAGCCACAGTATAAGGAAGAGAAGAACAGAACCAGGAGGAGGCTTCAGAGGGACGATGAAGACCAGCACAGTCCCCAGACCTGAACCTCATTCAGCTGCTTTGGGATAAGCTGAAATACAGTGTCAAAAAAAAATTGGAGTTGAAGCTGAGACACGGTTTGATGCCGTGGTAGCCTGAACATAAGGGGTGCCATTTGTCCTCAGTGCCACTACTCAGGTGCCTTTGAGCAAGGTTAAAGGGCGTTGGGCCCCTGCCTTGTGCTTTCACTGCATGTACACGTGGATTAACCAGGTTACTGAAGAGCATGTGCAGTAACCATGTTATCCAACTTCCTGCTTAACCAATGTACAGTAACCTTGTTTCTTTTTGTGTATGTTTAAGTCTCATTTCTTCTTGATAAATATACACATTGTTACAAAATATGAACTGAAAATACAGCGAGCAAGATACTGAAATCATCCCTTCCCATTCGTCACTCCCTCACTATACAAAAAAAATATCAAATGCAATCATGTGCAATTTAGCATTAATAAAATATTTGATACATGGCTGATAACGCCCCACCTGCCTATCCAGTATATCTGCTACACCATAGTTCACTATAAACCATTTATTCAGTGTTTTTAAACAGCTTATAAAAGGTAAACATGAGGTCTTTTGTTGCGCTACCGGTGCTGTGTGGTGTGTTTTCTAACCATCTTATACTTCCACAACAGTTTGACTTTGGTGACGTAGCTGTCCACCAGGCCATCCATACCATAGAGTACTGTCTGGGATGCATCTCCAACACAGCCTCCTACCTCCGGCTCTGGGCCCTCAGCCTGGCTCATGCACGTGAGTACAAACACAAACACTCGTGCACATCATCTGTCGAATGTTATGGTGTAGATAAAGACCTTGTTTATCTGGAATTCCTGCAGTATCTCCATCACTGACACTGGATTCAAATATTTTTATTGTATTTATTTTGGAGCAATCTGTTTTATTTATTATTATAGTCATCATTATTAACGAGTGGCTGTAACTCAGAAGGGAGAGTTGGCAGTTATACCATGTGTGTAAAAACGGTGATGGGTGGAGTGAATGTAAAGCAGTATATATAAGTGCAGTCCATTCTTGTTATAGCTACTATATTCTAACTGTCATTGTGTGTGTGTATGCAGAGCTGTCAGAGGTTCTGTGGTCCATGGTGATGCACCTGGGTCTGTCTTCCCGGAGCGGGGGCGGGTTCTTCGGCCTGGCCATCATCTTCTCGGCCTTCGCCACGCTCACGGTGGCCATCCTGCTCATCATGGAGGGGCTGTCAGCCTTCCTGCACGCCCTGCGTCTGCACTGGTTAGACACACAAACACACACACACATAACAGCCTTCATACATGTTATTGAAATCATGCATACACCACACCAACAGACTCTCATAGGCCCACACAGTGAATCACACATGGATAGACAATAATATATACACAGTGAGGTTTCATCCCCCACCTCTTGAACCAGGTATCTCTTCCTAAGCTGCAGTTCTTAACACAATGTACAAGAGGAATGTTAGCAGTATGAAACATTCCTGACTCGGAGATGGTTTACCAAACAGTGAGCACGCAGGCCTTCAGCTAATCTCTCACACACACACACACACACACACACCCAGGATCCATCGCCTCCTTGCACCACCTCCACCCTTCTGGTCCAGCCTGCACCACTGACACTGACACACAGAGAGTGTGGAGTAGGGGCATCTCCAATGCAGAGAAGTCATGGATTACGCTATTACCACTCTGACATAATAAAAATATATGTATTAACAGGTAGTAGAGGTAATTAGAATCTGTTAGAAGATAGTAACTGTCATCATGAATCATATTAATGGATTCATTTTTAATAGACAATTCGCACAGATGGAGCACTGCAGAGAACTGTGTGGAGGAGGAGGAGGTGTTGTTAAAGTGATAGATGGTAAATGTTCAGTTCCCGAGAGGGAAACCTCCCGTTCAACACAGAGTACATAATTATATGCATGCAGTGATTTATGAGCACATAAGGAGTGTTTCATACACACTCTGGGCTTCTCCGGTGGATGGCTTTTCAAGAGAAGCAGCAACCTGGTGTGAGGGAGAGAGAGTGTGTCCATCCATCCAAACTGCAAGAGATATTTATTTATGTATTCACAGTGGTATGTTGAAAGGGATTTTGTGTAACCTGCTGGAGGAGAATCAGCTCTCTAACATCCAAATTCACCGTAGAACAATGTTTGGTCAGGGGAAGAACTATTTCTATAATAAAACTAACAGTTATAATAGCAGATGCATATGAATATATTGTGTTACATGTTGTGTATTAGTAGTTATGGAGTAACAACTTACTGTGACAAGTGGGCTGAACTCACAAAACTGATATCTGAATAATGATGATCAGAAAACACAGCTACCATCCTTTGCTGCTATAAGACATAAAAGCTGATTAAAGGAATAGTTCAAAATTTTGAAAAAACACATTTCATTTTGAAGTTTATGTCTGTGTTTTAAGGAGAGAGCCTGAGTCAGGACGTGGTTGGTCTAGCTTAGCATAAACAAAGGAATTAGAGGAAGAGCCAGTCTGATTCAACGCAAAAAAAATTCACTTACCAACATTTCTAAAGCTACCTGATTAAGCATGTGGAATATTTTTTTATTTGCACATGAACCTAATTTCTAGTTTAACACTGTGATGTTTGGAGTTTTTACTAAGAAGCGGCACTATTTACATCAGCCCAACACTGCAGTGCAGAATTTCTGGCCATGACTGTCAGGTAGTTGAGGAGATTGGACCCAAACACAGACACGGAAAAGTGGGTGTGGTGGAACAAAAGATATTTAACTTACAGTACAGACAAAAACTCAAGGAGCAGGAACACTGGAGGAAAACGCAGGGCACGGAAAACAAGGTACAAACACAGACAATCAGACAGACAAAGACAAAGGGGCTGTACACTGAGGTTAAAATAAATACACAAGGGAAGACACAGGTGGTGCAATCAACCCAGGTGAGACACATCAGGTAATCACAAGAGGGAGAACACAGGAAGACAAGACAGGAATTTCAAAATAAAACAGGGAAGGGACAGGACGTGTGTTACCACTGCCATGAGCAGAAGTTTCGATGCTGGTTTTTGGTTTTACCAAATCTGGCAACCTCACTGTGAAGACCACAGGAAGCTCACAAACTCACTGCACCCATCTTTGTTTACACATACAACATGTTTATTAACCGACCGACAGGAAAGCTTGGCTACCATCTCAACTTTACAACCCTGAACCCTGTTTGTGTAGCTTTCAGTAGCACACAGGTTGACGCAGAGTGTGTTGACATATGAACTGATGTATTAGAGTTGATGGTATTCACAGGCCTCTCTGCTGTGACATATACAGCTCGGTGATCACCTTTATTTGTGGCAGGTTAGATTTGATATTATCAAGCGCACCCATTTCTGCTTGACAGCTCATTCCTTTAAAGCATATGACGTGAAAGCAACAGGTTTATTTGCTTTAATCCTTCTGGTCTGGCTCCCAATAATAACATAGAGCTTGATGTCATGGCTTTGAGATGGACCAAATGAAAGGAGGAATATCGTGTGTGTTTTTATTGGACGGTGGTATGCTGTTAATGCTTAACGGCTGTTCTCGGGACTGATTGTTGTAAGTAGGTTTAAGTGGAAACGGTCTGTCTGTCTTGTGTCTGTCTGTCGTTCCTGTAAACCAGTGGAAAGTGATCTGACCACCTCTGAAAGACCAGCACAGCTGTCTCTTGTCCAGACCTCCATGGCCTTGTTGTGTTGTGTTGTATAGTGTCTCACATATGGGTCAGCTGTACGTTCCAGACAGGAGGTCATGTTAAAGCTGTCCTGCAGACCATGGGTTGTTGTGGAGGCAGGTGTAATCAGCTAGTGTAGAATGGGTCAGACTGACTCCAGGCCAAACCACACATCCATGTTTTTGTATCAGCAGCTGCAGAACATTTAATTCTAACAGCTCAGACAAGTGGACCCAACAAGGAAAATACCTTTAAGGAACCACTGTGTTTCCTGGTGATAGCAAACATCTGTGTGATCACATCTTTGAGACTGGGACCTGTTGCTGGATAATGTAAAAACAAATATTGACTGGTCTGCAGAGGTTAGCTGGTCTGAAACTGTCTTAAATCTGGATGTTGATCATGTTATGAATGTCCAGTCCACAGAGGATCAGAAGCAGGGAGGTGGTCTGACATCTAAAAGTGAGGCTCTCATGAATGTCCATTGATGTTCAAAGGAAGAGGGTGTGGACTGAGCAAACACCAAGTGGAAATTATGTTCACATCCATGTGAGGATGAGAACATGTACAGTAATCGTCAGATTTGTCGAAGATATGACTGGTGATATTGTGTTTTCTTCTTGTTGATAAATGCTATTTCCTATCCTATCTGTAATTTCCCAGCTTGGGATCAATAAAGTATATTGATTCACAGACTGAAATTGTAGACTTATGTAAAGATGGACGTAGCCTCCATGATGTCACCCACAGGGTCTCTAAGCTCAGAGTGGGCTGTTCCACCTGCCACCAGCCTTAACGCCAGACTAATCCAAAAATGTTTAAAGAGGTGGGGAGAGTGGAGGTGTTTTTTTTTTCAGCCCTGGAGGCCGCTCTTTATCAAAACCAATAATCAGTGTATCAGAAATTAGATGTATTTAACCAAAGCCTGATACTGCACTGGGTGACATCTTCCTTTATCACTCACTATCAACACATTTCAATCAAGTTCTTTTCCAGTTCCTTAAACAAATATTCTAAGATGAGTCCATGTATAATCCCAGTAAGAGGCTGTGGTTTAGTGGCTCCAGTGTGTGTGACTGTACGTTAACACAGCAGCAGTGTGTCGGCTCAACAGGTGTCCGCTAAGGTTAAAAAGAGTAATAGAGTATTTTTCACAGAGGTGAGTGAATGGGAATAGTCATGTTAAATGTAAACAGCAGTTAAGCTGGAGCCTCTTCTCTGCAGTCCACCCTTCACACACACATGCTGATGAGTTGTCTGCAATAACAGACACACACACACACACACACACACCAGAGCAAGTCGAGCGTAGTGTGTGTTAGCTACAAGCATTTTTTCCACCTCTACAGCTGTGTGGAGAGGCAAAGGAGAGGATCTCTCATTTCTTTCCTCTTTTTAAGTGTTGCCCTCTCACAGCTCGGGCAGTCCAAATATTTGCCACAGCCGGGAGACATTCCTGGACACTCCCCTCTCTCTCTGAGGCCAGGAACCAGCAGGAACTAAAAATCCACTCTTAGTTTTTTCTCCTAAATGAAGACGTCAGAGGTTGTCAAGACGTGAGGATTGCAACATACAGATACAGAATAAGCAGGGCTGCTGATATTAAACGTAGTTAACTGATTTAGTCAACAGCCTGATGAACTCTAGTTATTTATGATAGTTTCATTACACAATACTCAAATTCAAATCTTCCATTCAAAAAGTCAGTATTTACAGTAACTAGACTCGGTCCCACTGGCCTCGAGCCTGGGTCACCTGCTAAGAGTGTTTTGTGCTTAGTTTTTCGTCTGCCTAATGAAGTTATAATTACACATGTAATAACAATAGTTTATTAGCTGTAATGAAGGTGAGTCTCAGTGTGCTGGAAGTGCTCCTCTGCTTCCCTGTAATTCCAGAGGGGCTCAGGTCTTCATAGGGCAGAAGTACCATCAGTCAGGAACATTTGTACAGTGCCAGCCACTGAAAATCCCTTATTACATGTATGCAAGTTACTCTACATGCAAAATAGAAAAGCTTACTACTATTGCATGTTATATTATCTCCTCTCGAAAGGCAGTCTTTAAACAAACAGATTATATGAATACTTGGAGTGAAACAAATCTACGAAAATGAGATTATTTGGCTGAATTAAACATCTTTGACCTTGTCCTCAGCACTTTTAAATTAAACTCATTGGGGATAACAGGTGACTGTAGATCTCTAGTGTCAGGTTTGAATATTTCTACAGTCATCAACTGACTTTGCTTGATGACCTTTGACCTCCCAGTCATGCTGTGATTGGTTTTGTCCAGTGGCTGTACTCAGTGGCTCAGGGTCTTGTGTTTTTGAACTAGCACATATCCCAGGGGACCAGTGGTGTTGCTGTAGATATTTGTTCTTTACATTTGTTGTTTCTAGCAGAAACAAACATACATAACATTTTAATACTGTCACTATTCTCTGTTCAACTTCCCCGTGACAGATAAAAGTTTAAAAGTTCATTCTCAGTATGTCATGACGTGAACATAACCTCTCCAGAATGAGCGGCCAGCACATCAGGGCCCAGTTTTATAGGTAGAGATATGAGAGGAGGTGTCACTGACAGACTGCTCTGGCTCGCAGCAGCCATATTTGGTCACACAGCAGTCTGAGGTTGTACAGACCATAAGTATGTATTCCTCCTCAGTGTCTCAGTCATCTCTACAACTCTGCTGCCATCTCTACAGGTACAAATGTCTGTATCTATGGAAACAAGAGGCTGTGGTAGATACCTCAGCCTTTGGTCCACTCACTGTCATTATGTATGGTTTTAGTGACCAAAATTCATGTCAGTGCAGCTTAACAGGTTGGTAACCAATCAGAAAGCAAGGGGGCTCAGAACCTGTCTTCTGATTGGCCGACTGTATTCTCAGCAGTCAAATAAAAATGTAGTAGATTTCAGGTGGCCTACAGACTTGCATCAGATTGAGATAATATTGAGTTTTAGTACATGATTCATCTTTTTGAATTCATTCATTGAATCATGATCCCCTTACTGAGGGCACCATATAAAAAGTGGCACATTAATTAGTAGAAAATAAAAGGTTTCATTGAACAATATGCTCAGATTCCTGTGTGAGCAGGTTCAGAGCTTTAGCTTATGACAGCAGATTGAAACAACACTGTTTACTCTTTGTTTACCGTGATAATCCAGTACTGTGTGATACTGTAGTGTACACAGTTTGTGATGTTGATACAGGCTTCAGGTAGGATTACAGCCAGTACAGTTTGCTCAGTCCACTGTTCTATATTTAATTAAAATCATAACTCAGCCAGCTGCTGATAAGATGTTTTTATCTTTACTTTTCATATTTTTATCAGACATTTCATATGGCTGGACAGAGAATGAACTCCACTGTTGTGAGGGAGGATCTGACATTTTACTTGTATGTCTGGAATGTGCCGTTCCCTAAACACATAAAATCCTAATTAACTTCATCAACTTTGTTGCTTTCACCCTCATGAGGATGAGATGAATATCACTACAAGTGCAACACTGCACTTCAGTCAAATCTTCCAGTTGTTCTGGTTTCTAGTGGACTTTAAGGCCATCTGCTGGCGTGTTCCCGGCAAGTGTCATCTGTGACACCCACGTTTAAAATGTATCATCAGCACTGTTCAGTTAAAGGGATATTTCAACATTGGATTTCAATAATGAAACAACACGAGACAGACTTGTTTTCGTGGGTGTACTATCATGAAATGTTGTTCACACATTCATGTTCCTTCCAGGATGAGCTGTAACATCATCATCAGGTCAAGATTTCATTGACCACCAAACACAAAACTATAATAATAATAATAATAATAATAATAATAACTTTAATTTGTAAACTGCTTTTCATAAAACAATCTCAAAGTGCTACAGAAACCAGAAACAAAGTAACAAAACACAGACAGCAATAAAACATTAAAATCAACAACAAAAAAATACAAAAAGAACATGAATAAAAACAGCTAAAAGGAAGAGTTGGAGTACAGGATGAATTCTAAGGAATCTAAGGATAACTTAAGAACGCCTGCCTGAACAAAAAGGTTTTAAGCCCTTTTTTAAAATGACCACCATTAGCCATGCCACTGTTTCTGTAGAAGGCGATTCTAAGAATGACCTATGTAGCACCACTCAGCTAAAAGTTTAACTGGATGGACTCACATGTACACACTACCAGGCTGGCAACAGAGAACAGATTGGACAGATCGTGGATTGCAACACACAAAGGCGGTGTGACCATGACAACACTGTGTCTTTACATGGAAAATAGTTGTTTAAAATCTTGTCAGCAGATTTTCATTGTTATCACACTTATCAGATATGATCACTAACGCCTTCCTGTCTGGCCTTTTCCTTTCAGGGTGGAGTTCCAGAACAAGTTCTACTGCGGCCAGGGCTTCAAGTTCGTCCCCTTCTCATTCGAGAGCATCCTGGAGGGCCGATTTGACGAGTGATTGGGCCCCGATCCCTCCAGCATGAGTCCCCAGCCCGCCCCCTCTCTATGGTGTTAATGTTAATGTGTGCGTATACAGCCCTCTGTCACCCTCTAGTGGTCATTTGTGAAATCTCAGTGTGTAATGAGTGTAATGACAACTTCTCAGAGGCTTTTCCCCCCCAGTGTACTAGCACCAAGCTGTTCCCACTGGCGCCTCTACAGCTGTGACACAGAGCTCAGCACTGTCCCAACATCTCCTTCACCTCCAACAAGGGTTTTCACTCTTGAAGCGCTTTGTTAAAAAAAAATGTTCAGGAAATCCTGATTATATTTTGAAAGCATAGTCATCAAATGCCATTAGGACATACAGAAATTAAATGGTCCACAAATCTTAATCATTTCTGTTATGAAATGTTCTGTATTGTGCTGTTAATTTAGCATGGCTCAAAATCTGTCATAGAGACACATTACTATGGGCTGTGGACTGCAGTTTTCGCAATTTCATGATATGGAGTTTATTAAGCCATTATTCAACATTTGGTGGCATTTGTAACATGACTGAAAGGCAGTACGATTCATCCCAGAATCTGAATATAAGTGTTTAAAGTCAATGTATGGATTTGAATGGGTGTACTGATTTGTTACTGTCTGACCATGAGAAGAACAAAGCTTTTTTTTTCAACTGAGTGAAGAGATGTTGCCCCTTGTGCTGTGATGTGTGATTTCCTTGTACTCCTCTCGTGTGAACTGTTGCAAACCAACTGAAGAAGTGAATTGGTGCATTTAGCCTGAAATGTTCAAACATTCCTTAGATGGAAAAAAAATCAATTGCAGTTGTTCCATATAGTATGTGGGAAATAATGTCATCTCTTGTTCATCCTTTATGGAAAATGTGTATTTATTTTCTCTACATATCTTTAAATCTGAACTGGTACTGTATCAAAGGGTTAAATAAAGCTGGCTGTTCTGCACTGAAACATCTCATCCATTGAGAATGAGACACAATAACAATCGTGTTTGGATGATAATCAAAGCTATTGATGCTGAATTTGATTTCAGAGGAAAAGCTGTACACATCAACTGCAACTGGTGTTGTCAGTGACTGGTGACATTGAAGATAATGTGTTTGTGGTCAGTAATAAACAGAAACATGGGGGTTCATCTTATGTCCTGTTTTTTGTTCTCTCTGTCTGTCTGTCTACTGTATGAGCAAAAGCAGGAAAATCCTCCAGGCTTTAATCCTCATGTGACCCTGAACACCACAGGTTTATGTCCTGATCACATCTGAGACAGTTCAGCTTCATGCTTCTCAGTCTGAGACAGGGGGCTAAGGGGACATGTGCATATAATTAGATGAGCTCGATCAGCTGTTTTTGGTTTGTTTGTTTTTCTGCCTCCAGCTGATTACTGTTGTTTTAGAGGGAGAGTTTGAGTAAAGCCTCTTTACACTGCTGACAATTACATGGACGACTTCACATTAGACTAATGTTTATGAACATGAACCTGGAGCTTTGGGAGTCGTCACAGAGATCAGACTGATTAACCTCATGCTTTCAGCTCAATAGCGCAAATTATGACAATCATAGTGAACAAAATAGACTTACGGGAGTAAATGGCAGCCCTGGTTCACTCTGATGCAACAAGCACATATTATGTTGTGCTTTTCTCACTATGACAGGTCACAATGTCAGCAGTAAAAATGAGTCTGTCACTTCTTTTTTAGGTCAGTCTCTCAGGAAGAGGAAAATGCCAAGCTCCATAAGTTTGTATTGGGGTTATTAACTGTTTAAACCATAAAACCTTCATGCCCAATGTGTGCTGCAGATATCAACTCCACTGCCTCCTGCTGGTCACCACTGCTGCATTACAAACAGAAAATGCCACAACCAGATAACAGGAGTAGTTGGATATGATTTTTTTCACTGTCATCTGAAAGTCACATTATTCAGATTTCAACATAAACAACAGGTCTTTTTTCCACAGGGTCATTAATGAATATGGAATAAAATAAAATAAACACATGTACGTACGTATGTAGTGTCAGGTTTCTGGTAGAGTGCTGAGTTGCTGCAATACTGTCATGCCTTGAACTCCTCCAACTGAACCTCCAACATTTTTTTATTCAAATTTTTCAGAAAGTAAGACAGATGCTCGTCACAGTAAAACATAAAGCACAGTTACCGGCAGCACAACAGCAACTGGTGGAAGCAGCCAGGAGATGCTGATGGAGAGAAAGAGGGGTTCCTTTGCACTTAAAAAGCATCTTGTTTGTTTCTGGAGGCCTTGACCTCTTTGTGGATCTGATTTGGATATGGGATATGATCTTGTGGCCACTCACATTCAAACATTTGCATCTCAAGCTTCATGAAAACAATGTGCTAATCATGGGCTGGGCTTGGGGAGGAGTCTTTGATGTGATCTGGATCAGCTCCACCAATCATAGTGACATAACTGGAACCAGCATTGAGTTTTAGCCATAACTTTAAACACATATCTCTAAATCTAACTGTATACCCATATCCATCATCCTTATCCTGATTCTTAGTGAGAACTCAGTCTTCTCTTTCCAGTCCTTTGTAATGATCCAAGGAGCCAAAACCTTCTCACTAGGATGGTTTCAATCCAAAATGGTCCTCCCAACCACAGAATGACATGTCACACAGATGATCACTGAAGTTAACAGACAAACACAGTGATGGATGAAGGCACAGTCAGTCTGTGATATGGAAAGTCCCACAGCTCCATCATTAGCTCATCAGCCTGTCTAACAGGGGCTGAGCTGATTAACCAGGCGGCTCCCAGGAGGAGGCATGGCACAAACTCCCATCATCATGACAGCCATGTCACTCCATGATGTCATTGTCAGTGCTGAGTCTTGGTGACATGTGAACTCCAAGAAAACAGGTGCAAACTTCAATGACAATACAATTTAACAATCAGACAGTCAAACACTGGAGAATGCAGAAACCTTTATTCCTGAAACAACATAATACTTCAATGGTAAAACAGTTTACAAAAGCACATCTCTCCCTTGGACTGGCCCACTGACCTGCAGTGGGACACGAGCTCTGGATTTTGGATTTTAGTCTTGTGTGCAAAAAGGTAGACGGATGTTTCACACAAATACTTTTTACAGTTAGAGATACAGATGCTGGGATGTGGAAGCTGAGTGGATGGAGCCAGAGAAGCAAAGAAGGGACAGAGGACTGGATCTTTCTCCATTTTAACGGGACCGTGTTTGATGTTGGAGGGTCAGCAGACCAACTTTTTGAAACTTTTTGTTGTAGCCAGTGAAGGATTTCCTGAAGAGCAGTCATCAATCTAAGGTTTCATGGCTCTGTTAGCCTACACTAAAGCACAGCAGTGCTCTAAACAGTATCATCTTAGTTTGGCATGTTAGCATGCGAATATTTGCTTATTATCAAAAAACATCAAAGACCATTAGTTTTGCAGATTGTTATCAATTAACCATAGTGTTTGATAATGGATCATTTAGACCTTTTTAATGGTGTTGGATGAAAAGTCACAGTCAATCCTCATGAGACCATGAATGTCTGACTCAAACCTCATGGCCTCCTGGAGTCTGAGCCAGTGGTGGACTGATGGACTAACATTAGTGTGGCTAAAATCCAGGCAGTTACATGGCTGATAAAAAATAAAGCTCCTATAGGCTGTTGTGTTTGTTAAAATACATGCTGAAATAATGGAAATAAACTATTTTTTCACCATTGACAGAAGTACAAATGTAAAATTTCTCCTGATGCTGATACAAGCTAATGGTGAACCCTAAATGGGAAGGGTTTTTCCTTTTACAGAGAAGGAATATCTGACCATTAGATTATGTTCTTAATGTGTTAAAAGTGCAGCCTAGTGGTGACACCTTAATTTTAAAGTTATTTCCTGATCCTGGACCAAAGTGTTGCTCAACAGTAAAGGTTGAACTCATGGTAGTGTTGAATAAAAAGCCACAGATTACCAGGATGATAGGAAGTTGAACCATCCCGTGCTGACCCTGCACACCACATTTCATGGAAAGGTTGTTGAGTCGTTCTTTGGCTGCGCCCACTGAAACTACAAGGTGAAAAAGTACAAACCGCTGAGCAACATGGTTGCATGGAGTGTGAGGACATATTTCTTTTTGGCCTTACTTCATTGTAACTCCAACCAACAAACTGCTCCGCTTTAAAGACAAATAGGCAGAGCTACAACTACAACCTAAAGAATAGAATAAAAGCAAACAAACAAAAGAAAAAGACATTAACTCATATTTACACCGACACTGTAACATGTAACTACAGGAAGTGACACAATAAAAGTAGTGCAAAACCATGAACATGAGCCTGTGAGAAGAAGGTAAGAAGGTGGTGTTTGGCTGAGGAAATGAGGGCGTCACAACACTGACAGACAACTACAGTCCTGTTTCTCATCATATCCAGCTTCAGGTCAGTTCAGTTTGAGACCACGAAAAGAAAAGAAAGAAAAAAGGAACAAAAATAACAGTTTGCCAATAGGCTGATTAAGTGAAACCACAGTGGATGGAGCTTAAGACTCAGACCGTTTCCTTCTTTCCACCTTTATCATTGTGTAATTGATAAAGGCAGGAAGTAGAAAAGGTGGATGCCAGAAGGTTATTTTAATAATCAAACCAGTAGTCTCATTATAGTGGTAGACAAGCTGACCAGCCTGAGAAGACTAAACTGGTAGGAGGGTTTCATACTTCGTCTATTAATCAACACATACAATGAAGAGATCCATTCATTGTCAGACTGGGCTGGAATCCTATGCAGCTTGCTTTATTTAAAAGGATAGTTCAACATTTTGGCTAATGAACCTACTCCTAAAACTTTAATTATGGCAATGGGCCAATTTGCCAAAATGTTGAACTATCCTTTTAAGTATTGTATCACAGATGATATGGAGTGAAGGGATAATTACAGTGACCCATAACTGATCCATCAATGAGGTTAACTTCATGTCTGTTTGTTGGGTACATCCACTGTGATTTAACTTAACCAATCCAGCAGCCGAGTGTTATGGTACTGTACGTGGAGAGATGCAGTATATTCTGTGTGCTGTGTAAGGTGACTGTTGATCCCAAGAGTCAGGAGTGAAAATGTATCTGTATATCTTACATAAGAAACCAGGTTCAGTGCTGATTCTGACTGCAGACACGGACTGTGAACATCCCATCATCACACTCCAGCTGCCCATCGTGGCGTAACACTAGCTAAACATAGTGAGGTAATTCTACTATTAGGCTGATGTGACTGCTGTTTTCCACTGTACAAGTGATGATTACCCTCATGATACAATGAGGATGGAGTCTTCTCTATCTCTATCAATGGCCGCTCATTGACAGTGTAACATTTAGCGCCATGTCTCACAACTATTCAGGCTTAAAACGGAAACATCTCTGCACAGTGGCATAATAAGGCTGTACATTTTATACATGTCACTATGATGTACAGATAGTAAATCAGAGGGTTAAATAGACTACACTACCCATAAGGCTGTGCGTCAAAAAACGAAAATGGTGTGTTTGGAAGTTAGCGAGCTGCTGCTGGTAGAAGGAAACAGAGCCTCTGTTTAAATGTGTGTTTCTTCATAATGTTCACTGAAGACATTATGGGTTTAAAGCTGAGGCTCATCATACTAGTTATACTTAGCTACTACACTGGGAAGAAAGGAGCTCCACTCACTGGTCACATGCTGTGTTCTTTGGCTCCACCTATATCACTGAATGAGCAGGATTGGTTCTATCTGAGCGTGAGGTGAGGCAGCTTTGGATATAAAGACGTGCACTACAGGCAGCTGAACAGGCATGGCAGAGTGAGGCAGTGGGGTGAAGGTTTCACCAGGTGTCAGTGCTGCTGGAGAAAACACAGTGGCTTTCAGTTTTTGTGGCGAGGTTTGGGCTCCGGACACCAGTCAGTGTCTGGGTAGAGGAAGCAGTGGACCGTCTTAAACCTGCAGGATGAAAGAGACCAGAGTCAGGGAAAATATGAGCTGTGAGTGTTTCCTGCTTTGATATCATCAGTTAGATTAATTCAATAATAATCATACAGATACATTATTTTTAAGGATGTGACTGTTCCAACTAATTTTAAGCTTAAATCTGTACTGCTGCTGCAGCTCCAATCAACACACGTCACTTACACATGCTCTTAAGGGTGAAATTTTTATAGGGCTTAGCTATTGATCAAAATAATGATATATAATAATATTTTGTATCACAATATGGCCAAGGGCAATTTCCAAATCACAAGAGCTGCAGATGTTTCAATAAAAAAGGTAAAATGGGTCATAAGCAACAAAAGAAGCATGGTGGTGGTATAGAGACGGCCCAGCAGACAGATTACTCTCCAGACGTAAAGAAACTTAATTGTTTGCACAGAAACAATTCAATTTAGTCCTATATGTGGTCAGAAAATATAGACGACCAGATTAAATGTTCAGATGTTCACATACTCGTCATATCCTGCAATACATATAGGCAGAACAGGTGTACAGTAGCTGATGAGTGATTGTTACAAATATAGAACCACGTCACCATCCATGACCATCAACTGTGTATGTTTAGACCTCCATATTTATCTCGGTGCAGCAGTCTGAACTTTACCGTGTGGGGTCTTCAGCCAATGAGAAACCTCCGACAATGCTGACCACGTTCCTCCTGTTGTCGAAGCCTCCGTAGCTGAGGGTCGCCTGTGGGAGAGCAAACCATTGGCATGTTGGTTTTGACCTTGCTGCAGATTACAAAGACACTATGAAGGCCAATATAAAATATTAAAGGGAAAGTACAACTATCCAGTCTTAAATGTAAATTATTCAGCTTTTAAATGGCAAAACTTTAAAGGGATAGTTCAACATTTTTGCAAATTGGCCCATTGCCATAATCCCTACAGTCATAGCAGTAGGTTTGTTACCTGTAATTGTCGGTGCAAGCTATTTTTAGAACGGCGGAGCAGAGCTGCGAGCTGCTCAGAGCTACGCTACGGAGGCTAATGGGATTTCTTGGTTTCCCTCATCAAACTCATCAAATACACAATCCAACAACTCAAAAACGCTCTTGTGGTCAAGTTGTGACCTGCACATTCACCGCGCTATGAGATAATAACGGAAGGTTACAAGACAACACAGCACAATTATGGTTCCATAAAGAGTTTGTGTCTTTGCCTCTGTTTGATTTGCACCCCAGTACCTTGGGACACACACACTCACCTGCTCAAGCACGGTGTCTGTGGGCAGCTTCTGCAGGTTCTCCAGGTGAGAATGGAAGAGATATGTGTGCGTCAGCGTGACCTCCAGCAGCGCCTCGATGATGTAGCCGATGGTGCAGTCGTCCGGGAGACGGATCTTCTCTGCCGTGCTGATGAAATTTCCCAAACTGAAACAGCAAGAAAGAGATTCAGCCGACAAACCTATCAAAGTCTGTTTTCACACACAAACTGACTCTTAATTAAATCATCCTCATCCAGACTAAACAGAGAGAAAGTGGGGTGTAACACAGGGAGGAGGGACACATTTTCATCCTGGAAAAGATCTTCGATCATAAGTAACAGAAATAGTAGTTCAGTAGTTTGAATTTCCGTAGTTCAAAGACCTAGAAATTTCATGACCTACCTGGCCCATGGGCTCATTTTCAGAGCCAGACCTCTGCTGATACAGAATCCTGCTCCACCTGTGGCGAACCAGAACTTGACCGACACCTGTAGTGAGACAGAAACAGAGAGATGAGCGAGGGGTTTGGCGTGTGAAGGAAAAAAAACAAAACAGATTTCTGCTACATCAGCCAGGTTCCTGACACTCTAGTGCTTGCTGCTGTGTTTTTTTAATGACTGAGCCCTGAGGAATTATAAATAAAATACAAGTCCACTGACTGATCCGTCACTCTTGACTCTCTCTGCAGCCTCTATGGGGTGATCCAGGCTGGGTCGGCCCAGGTACACATCCTGGCTGTGGTGGTAGGAGGAGAGCATCCGCAGCAGACTGGGCAGAATCACGTAGTTATCATCGTCCACATGGCAGAACCACCTGTAATATACACACACACATATAGAGTGAGAATTTGATTTCTGAGTATGTAGGTGATGGCCCTGTTATCAGCTCCTGGCGTATGAATTAACTGTTGACTGTTAATCGCCTTCCTGCTGCCCCAACGTCTCACTCACTTCTTCTGCGACTCGATGAACTTGTCGTACTCCACAGACATCTTGCAGCACAGAGCCTGTCGGGTGTGAGCAGCTGAGCAGTTAGTGTTGATGATGTTGGCTCCTGTGAGAGAAACAACAGAGGACAGTTCAGTTCCCTGCTGCTGTGGACAATGTTTTACTACACAGGTACATTATTTGACCATGAATAATAATGTATGTGTTATTAATTCTCGTTTCCTTTAAGAGCAGTCAAGCATCTCACCTGTCCTCATGCGCAGCTCCTTGTCCTCTCCATCAGTGAACATGTAGGTCTGAAACAGAGAGAGAGACACACTCAGTGCTTTGACCAGGACACAGTGAAGTGCTCCATTGTTTTCTCTCATTGATGAGGATGTGTGTGCGTGGTTGAAAGAGGAAGAGGAAAGACACACACAAACCCACAAGAGTCCTTGATACAGCTGGAAAAACATAAATTTTTATCACAATGAGCAAGCAGCTAGCAGCACACAATTTCACTGAAATAAAATATTAAAATATATATTTAAAAAAAACAGTTTGTTTAAAACAGTTGCTCCTTCATATTAGTGCATCATCAGTTGTCCTGTCCGAAGTCCGTCCACACTCTACTTCTCATGGCAGTTTGCTGTCAGAGATCTCACTGGTCTGATTCTCCATCAGCTCTGAGCATCACAGCACTCTTGTTCATGGTAAATGGAGTGGACTCAAAGCTCAAACCACATTCACCCTTCACTAATATACTCTCACAGTGAGTGACAACACTTCTAACACACACACTCATACAATGATGGACAGTCATCAGTGTGGGAGTCCAGTATCTTGCCAAAGGACACTTCAACAAGCCGACTGGAAGAGCTGGGGATCAAACCACCAACCTTCTGATTACTGGATGGACGACCGGCTCAACCTCCTGAGTCTCATTCCCTAATGAATCAGATCCAAATGTTCTCCAGCAGACAGACTTGGCCAGTGCAGAGGAAAAAACACTGGTGACTCATAACATTAATACGGCTCCATGACGGGTAATAATGTTATCTGTCTATTTATTGTTTTAAGATATTTATTATGCCTTTATTTGACAGGAAAGTGAAGAGAGACAGGAAAGCAGGAAGAGGGACTGGTAGAAAAGATCGGGTAGGGGTTGAACAGGCGATCACTGCTTCGGACTATGCCAACATGGGATGTGTGTGGAACTGTTGCCACAAGAGTCTTTTTGTATTAGAATTTATTGTGGCTTTGTCAACATTGTACAGTATGCTGTTGTTTCCTTTCTCTCTTATCTTAGTGTCTGTTGTGTCTTATAATTGTCAAGCACTATGCTGTAACACTATTTAAACACACTATAAAGACTTCCTTATGTGCTTTCACCACTCGACTACCAACCACCCCATAATAATGTTATCTAATAGTCGATACATCTCCTGTGATAAAGGCCTCACCTTGCATTTCTTTCCCAGGTTACACATGAGAACACACGTCAGAGACAAAACTACTGACTGGATGAGTCAAACACATACAAGTACACAGGTCTGGTGGATTAATGAGTAACATTAAAGCTGCTTCTCTTCTATTCATCTTCACAGTGAACGATAGAGTTTCTAGAGGAGGTCACATTCTCTCAATAAACCAGCAGTGTGTTGGCTATTGGCTAATGACAAATTCAAAGTCATGGATCTGTTACTCAAAGTCGACTTTCTGGATCAGATTATGTCTCAGAACCAGGAACCCCCCGCCTCCCTAAACACACACACCAACGCAGCCCCTTGCAGTGTTTTGATGGAGAGCTGTTTTTGGTCTAAGTGCCCACAAAAATGTCCTAGGAGGGAGGATAACGCTGGCTGCTTTACATAAGGGACTTGGATGTGTTTCAGTGCTTCATTGCTGCCACATTACATCACCCTGGCTCTTATTATACAAGAGGTACAGCATGTCAATCTGACAGCATCGGTCACAGTTTGGTAAAAAAAATAAAAAAATAGAGATTATTCTCAAATCCAAGTTTACATCACAGCTGCAGATCGTGAGGCTGTTTTTCCGTACTCGCAGACCCGTTGAGCCTGTTCAGAGCCCAGCAGGCAGCCTGTAACCTCCACACAGCATCTAATGAACCACAAGGTCACTGACCTCTAATAAATAACCATCCTCGGTGTCTTTGCGTAAAAGAGACCACCTCCGTATACGTGGTGGTGGATGATCACAGAGGAAGAGCTGCGCTGACACATTTACACCAAACACTCATTAGGAAGAGCAGCTTTTAATTTTACAAGGAGCAGTAAAGACGAAGGGGGCAGACTTTAACTGACCTGAGAGCTGTAAAAAAAAAAAAAAAAAAAACACGGCAGCATGCCTGCAATGCTTCTCGGTGTCTGACAGTAAGCGGTCGGTCGGGGCTGACGGCTAACACAGAACAGACTCTCAGACCTGGACCCAAGGGCCAGAACGAGACAAGCTGGGAGCACAGAGTGGATCTGAACTCTTCTAGACAAGTCAACAGGCTCTATCACATTGCAGGGTTCCTTCCTACACATTTGACATGTCAAAATTCCATACTTTTTTCCAACCCTAATTTCCAGACTTCTCTGTAAAAAAAAATCTAATAATTTGTGACATTTGATTAGATGTGTATCATGTAAATAAATTGTGTAATTGATTTGATTTAATTGTATTTATTAATTTTTTTTTTTCTAAATTTGTATGCCATTATGTCATCAAATTGTAGCTAGGTACAATACAAATACAAAATAATTAACCCAAATAACTTAAGCTGCTGTACCGAGTGAGCTATACGCCGCCCCAGTTGTAGATTCATTTATGTGAAGTTTCTTCCCTGCAAGTGATTAAAAATTCTATCCTTTCTATTAATCATGTTAATCACAGAGCTGATTTCAGTGAGTGGCTTCTCAGCTGCAGCACAACAGTGCAGGATGTAACTCATCCTGCATATGGAGTACAAAGACATACAGATGGAATGGACCAGCGCAGTAAAAACCTTTAACACTATTGCACAACACATGTGTTCTCTATGAATCCACGCAGACGCCAGATGACTTCACTGAACCACTGTTTTGATCCAGCAAGGCTAAGATGTCTGACTGACTATGTTCAGGCTGTGCAGTGTTTCTTTTTGGAAATATCACAACACACAGGCCGTGCTGGAGGCTTAGTGATGTGTCACAATTTCTGCTCTCAGTTAACAAAACAGTGAATTGACAAAGGGGTATTGTGATATATTGGGATACTAGGCAAAACAATATATTGCGTATGATTTTTTTCCGTTTTTGACTCAGCTAAGTTTTCTAATGCTTGAGCATGTGATGAGTCACAGACCTGTACTCTCTCAAAGTCTCATTGTTCCGTTGGAGCGGAGGAGTCGACGGCTGAATGACTGCTGCCAACCAGCAGAGTTTCAAATGCAACACAAAAATGAACCACTGCCTTAAAGGTTTGCATACAAATTGTTAATAAAAAAATCAATACTGTGCTTTTAAGTATCGCTACATGAAATATTGTGATTTTTCAGTGTATCGATATTTTCGTACACCCCTAGAATTAACACAGTTATTTCAAGGGAATGTATCCACTGCGGTTGCAGAACACAACCTGGTCAGCAGTTGTTAAATGGTCCAAATGTATAAGTTTCAAACGTGTCAAAATGCACAGTGGTGACCCCTTTGAAATCAGTAGATTATTGTGGGTTATTCTGCTGCTTTTGGGTCCTGGCATGATCAGGCCTCTGTGTTCCTTGTAAAGCAGGAATATTTACACATAGTTAGCACTTCCCTTCATAGTTCAGCCCAACAATGTTGAGACTGTTGTGAAAAATGCTCGGCACTCCCAACAAAGACCTCAAACGGCAGTTCAGTCTGATTTAGAGCTGGACTGAAACAGAACGAGAGGAAATGTCTGCGCTGGTTGTGTATACACTTATATTGATAAATCACAGGCTAGTTTTTAAGCTGACCTCACAGTCCATCCACTCACAGAAAAACGACGGTTGACAAATCAATGTCCAATCCAATTATAAATTGGGATTTTTCAACTGTATCATATGGTCTTCATCAGCAAACAGACTTTACTCAGTTGTCATTAGAGCTGAGGTTAACCCTGTCACGTTGGAGGAGTCAGATCTGCACTAAGTGATGCCTGTGTTCGATACCAAAGCATAGCAAAGTGTTTCAGCATGGGTCTTCCAGTTTCAGGTTTCTGTGGAATTTCCTCTCCGGAGACACGAGCGAAAAACTGCACCAATGGAACATACGGTGCCTTGCAAAAGTATTCATAATACCCCTTGAACTTTTCACATTTGTCATGTTATAACCACAAACTGAAATGTATTTTACTGGGATTTTATGTGATAGAACAACACAAAGTAGTGCAAAATTGTGAAGTGGTTTATGTTGGTAATGGTAGTGTTTTGCATGTAGGCCAAACAGTTCAATTTTGGTCTTTGATTTGTTAAGATTTTGAACACACCATCCCCACCGTGAAACATGGTGGTGGCAGCATCAGGCTGTGGGGAGGCTTTTCTTCAGCAGGGACAGGGAAGCTGCTCAGACTTGATGGATGGAGCTAAATACAGGACAATCCTGGAGGAAAAGCTGTTAGAGGCAGCAAAAGACTTGAGACTGGGACAGAAGTTCACCTTCCAGCAGGACAACCAACCTAAACACACAGCCAGAGGTACAATGGACTGGTTTAGAGCAAAGCATATTCATGCGTTAGAACAGCCCAGTCAAAGTCCAGACCTAAATCCTACTGAGAATCTGTGGCAAGATTTGCAAACTGCTGTTCACAGATGCTCTCCATCCAACCTGACTCAACTGGAGCTGTTTTTCAAGGAAGAATGGGCAAAAATTGCAGTGTGTAGATGTGCAAAGCTGGTAGAGACAAACCCCAAAAAACTTGCAGTGGTAATTGCAGCGAAAGGTGGTTCAACAAAGTATTGACTCTAAAGTATAAGCTCTGAATACATACGCACACCACACTTTTCAGATTGTTATTTGTAAATAATCTTTAACACCATGTATCATTTTCCTTCCACTTCACAATTATGCACTACTCTGTGTTGGTCTATCACATAAGTTACATTTAAGTTTGTGGTTGTAACGTGACAAAATGTGGAAAAGTTCAAAGGGTATGAATACTTTTGCATGGCACTAGGCTAGCCCATACATACTTGAATTTTAAAGGGATAGTACTACATTTTGGCTTTGTTTGCGAGGTAAATTCATGCAAAACCGCTGATGCGCGTCCCCGTCTGGGGCAAGTGGTCTCTGCATTTACCCCGAAAACAACTCTGTCTTATAACGTTCCGTTATTATCTCATAGCGTGGCGAATGTGCAGGTCACAACTTGACCACAAGAGCGTTTTGGAGTTGTTAGATTGTGTATTTGATGAGTTTGATGACAGAAACCAAGAAATCCCATTAGCCTCCGTAGCATAGCTCTGAGCAGCTTGCGGCTCTGCTCTGCCATTCTAAAAATAGCTTGCACCGACAATTAAAGGTAACAAACCTACTGCTATGACTATAGAGATTATGACAATGGGCCAATTTGCCAAAATGTTGAACTATCCCTTTAAGTTTGTAGTTGTAACATGACAAAATTTGGAAAAGTTCAAGGGGTATGAATACTTTTACAAGGCACAGTATGTACATACTTGAATTTTAAGTATGAGGCCTTATCCAGAGGAGAGGACAACAACATAAAGTGAAGAGTGACCTCGATAAACAACTTGATCTGAGGGAGGGGACAGTGGATATGAGGGGGCGATATCAAATGTTATGTTCTCATAAACGCCCTGTGGTTTGCCTAAATGTCAGCGAGGACAAACGCTGACCGCATCAGTATGAAAATCACCCAAATCAGAGATGCAGGGTGTCAACAGCCAATTCCAATAACATTCACACAAACATCAGCGCTGCACCCAAAGCCAAACAAACATTGGTGGATCCACCGCCCTGAATGTTATGTCCCTGCCTCAGTAAACAGCTGACAGCTTCACTGCCCACAAGTCACTCATTAATGCATTCATAGATCCCACCATCGCAGACCATAATGGATTGTTCAAATCTTTGGTAATAAGGTTTATGTAGGGCGGTTCCACACAATCAATCGGAGGTTTAGAGCGTTTTCATTGCAAGTCCAAAGGTCAGTCAAAAAAAGATCAGGATGCCAAAATCTAAAAAATCTAACATAGCACACGGGCCTTATTCATGGATGAAGAAGTTGAAGAAGTCCCAGCTTTCCTGCAGCAGTGGAAGTAAATAAAGACTCTGACTGTGTTGAAGCAAATGATGTTTGTACATCCTCTGGTGATTTATCAGGTCAATAATGTACACTACTGTATAGTCAAAGCAGTAAGAAAGAGACAAGTAACAAACAAAGCAAGGCAACCAGTTGGTGAGCCACAACATCATGAACAGGCTGCACACGGTGAGGTCTGTGGACCTGAACCTCATGGAGCTGGACAGAAAACAATTCAAGCTGCAAGTGACACAAATAAGTGAGACCAACTCTCTGAACAGTGTTTTCCATTGTAGAAAAAAAAGAACTTGTGAGTTCAGCTGCTGGATGAAATTTGGATTAAACCGGAATTATGGGGGTGTATTAGACCTTTTAACTAGACCAAAGAGGTTTAACAGGTTTGTTGAGGTAGTGTTTTGAACTGGAAACTGCTGAGGCATGTTTTTAAAGTTGTTATGTCAAGTTGAGAACTCAAACTCCGAGCTAAGCTCAGAAGTTTAGGGCTGCAACTAACAATTATTTCATTATCAGGAAACAAATTAGTACAGATTAATCTATCCATAAGAAAACCCATACAACAGTCTGACTCTCTCTGTGTGTGTGTGTGTGTGTGTGTGCCCCCCTGGAACTCCAAAAGCATTTTGATAACTCTGAAAGTTCTCCAAACTCTTCCTTGGCATGACAGTGAGTAGAAAATTGGTGAATTATTGATTTTGGGTGAAGTATCCCTTTAACAACTCATCCACAACAACTACAGGTCTGCTCACCTGTTCTTTAGCTTGGGAGACCCAGGTCTGAATCAGCAGCTCCAGTCTGGACTTGTGGTACTTCCTGGTGGTCTTCACAGCAATAAAAATGTCCTTCAGCTCTAATGGGTCATGGGACTTGGACCCTGAAAGTCCAACACCAACCTTTCCTCCAGGTAGAGCCCCTCTTCCTTGGCCTTTTTTAGACTCCACCCCCCTCTTATCATCCCTGATAGCGTCTGTCTCCGTGGATCCCCCATGGCCCGCTGAGCTCCCATTCAACCCTGCGGCCAACTCAGTCTCCTCAGCATGAGCAGGCGCTGCTGCAACCTGTGTGGGTCTGATTTGGGGTCGGGGCTGAGGCAGGTCCACCTGGTGGGACGGGGGCTGGAGGGCGGGGAGGAGCAGGAGCAGGAGGCCGCAGAATGCCAGGGAAAACAGGAAGCAGAACTTGCTGACACCCACCGAAGCTATGTGCATCCTGGCTGGCCAGTGGAGTGGATTCATCAGCCTCCAGGGCTGCAGTCTCCTCCAGCACCACCTTGTCCCATCCTCACACCACCACTAGGAAGCCTGCACAGAAAACACAAGATACAGGAACATATTCAGACGTGTGTTCATTTGCTTGAGTACCTCAAACAGCATGTACTTCACACAGTAGTGCACACACAGGACATATCATGCTACTCATGGAGCTTAATTTACAATGCAGAGCAACTTATTCACTATATAGGGGTGTTAGATATTATAAAGCACAAGCGCCTTTTGAAACACCTTTCTTTTGAAACCTTATTCTAATAAAAAAGCAATAAGAGTCCTTCTTTGCTTTTTAAGCATCTAAACATATTGGACTCAGCCCAGATAAAAAAAACACTTAAACATGTCAAATCTTTATGAAATTTTCCAAGAAATGCCAGATACATATCGGTGAAACAGAAAGAAACTGATTTCACTGCTTATCTTATTTACACATCAGACCAGATTCAGATCAAAACCTCAGAGCCACAGCAGACTGTGTGACAGATGCCTCTGTATAACCTCTGGGGTACAGAGGATCACATATGGTTGTTAGGAGACTGGCTGGCAAAGGCTGCTGGGTGGGTAGAAGAGAAGAGATAGATGGACAAACATGATGAATTAAATGATTTCTCAATCAAATGTTAATAATTATTAGGATGAATACTGACACAAGGCTGTCCATTAAAATGTCTTCACATACAGATTGGTGAACAGCAAGCACACTAATGGCTGAATTATGGTCCAGCGGGCCTCAGGGAGAGGTTAAGCATGGAGGAGAGGTGAGAGAACAATTGCTTAATATATTTGAAGAATAAATAAACCAAATGAAAATACTCAAACTTATTATGTTTGAAGTAAGAGAGTGTAAATCACAAATGAAATAGAAAAAGGTGGACTTCAATAACTTTCTAGCCGAATAATTACATTATTCATGCTACTTAGGCCTATAGCCTACTTGTAACTACTTCACAGCTCATAACCTCTTTTATATACAGTCTCATAACGCAGTGAAATCACCTTTGTCTTTATTACAGAAATAGAATCTGAAACCGGAACAAACTCCTCCAGATATGACTAGGTACATATATCTGCCCCTGCCTTCTTCAATGTGAAATAAAGATGTGAACTCGCCCTTGCTTATTGTCATGAATCAGACTCAGCTTTCACAGATTTAACCTACAACATCCAAAACCCCTCCACAGGGTGGCTCAGCTCAGTAGAAGAACAATCCATGCTCAAGTAAGAAAGCTGTGCTGATAATCTTCTTATAAAACCTGATCCTCTACTTACCTTTAATTGTTTAATGACATAAAAACTCACAGTGGGAGATTACCTGAGATTTGCCATATCACTTAGAACATGCAATTATATTGTTTATGGGCAGTGATACATAAAGTTTCATTGTGGCAACTGGCAAACACACAATTTACCAGCCAGTTCCATTTATCCTACACCTTAATTTGTTCGACGTAGACTACAAAGGTGTGTTAAACAAACAAAAACAAAAAAAACACCAGTGCTGGTTGAAAAGTTACACCTGGTTTCAACGTGAGCACTATTCTCTGTCCATATCTGTCCATTTAACCACCATGTTGATGTTCTGAGACGGAGAAAGTCTCTATAAATGGACAGATGTCCTGTGGAGTTGTTCGTGGTGCGGCGGCTTCAGAAACAACAGCACTGAGCTTCACTGCAGCAACTCACCGTGAAAACCCAGAGGACGCATCGGTCTCGTTTCTCCCACCGTGCCGCCGCCTTCAAGTCGCTTCACTGAAACACAACTAGCTCGGTGGAGCAGCTCGGTTCAGACGGTGCTGAATGGTTCAGCTACCGGGACCGACCCGCGGCGAGACTCGTTGTCCTCCTTGTTTTTGTCCCGACGTGACTTTAAACTCCCAGCAGCCCCGGGGCTTTCTCTTCCGTCCTCGAGGACCGGGTCACTGCGTCTTATTGTGGAAGTTTGACTCAGAAAAGTGTCCGAACACGGAGTCGCCGCCGCCGCGTCCAGTCTGTCTGCGTCCACTTAACAAAAAACTCCACACAACACTGATTGAACTCAGCCCGGACGGCCGAGCCGAGCTGTGCTGAACCAAGCCATTGCAGTAACGTTTCTGATCCGGTCAACCCTTTCAAAATAAAAGACGAGAGGGTGAAGTCTAAACGTTAACAAATTAAAATGACCTAACTTCCGGGAAGGAATAGTGAAAAATGATGATGATATTAACACAAAAATAAATAAATAAATAAATAAAAATAAAAAGCAGTTTCGTTTGGATCCAGAGTGTGCCCATATAGTTTTGTTTGTGTTAATCAGTAGCATAATAAAACCCTAGAGGAGTTTCAGTCACTGAAGCTAAATGTAATCTCAGTGACACAGAGCATACAGCCTATTGAGAATTTTCACTTAGACAAGGCCAGCCTATTATTATTATTATAGGCTATTATAAACGAATAGCCTACGTGTGCAGAAGATTTTATTGAAATTAATAAGAAGAATAGATTGTGTGATTATGGGGGGAGGGACAAATATATGAAATGGCATGTTTATGCTGCAGTAAAGCCCTGCAGTGTTGTTGAGGTGAGAGAAATCAGACAATAGCTACCTGAAAACCAAAACTGCAACTTCGACACGAGTTACTATAATATGATTGACATACGGTGGTTTCTGCGTGTTCACAGTGACTGTGCAGGACTGACCTGGAAGACAAACATGTTCTGACCATTAACTTAGTGGAAGTTTAATCTTTGAGCCCAGCGGAACAGAGCAGAGAGACACATCCTCCCTGCTGCTGCTGCTGCTGCTGCTGCTGCTGGTGAGTAGGCTATGCTGCTGACACGCTGTTAATACAACCACAAACCTACACTATGGATCAGTCTGAGTGTCCAGGGAAATGTTTGGAAATTGTAGGAGAGATCAGGAAGTGGCGGCTCAGTTTAGCTCCATACTGTCGGTAGACAAGAACGAGTCACATGACTGATCGCTCCTCTCTCTCCTGTTGTGTTAAATCAGTGATATTGCAGGTCAATCTGCGGCTCATTTCTGCAAACCACACCGACCATGGAGATTTCATTTGCGGGTAAACGAGCTCTGGTCACTGGAGCAGGAAAAGGTAAAGATAACAACTTATACAAATAGATAGGCTACACAGCACGTTTCCAGTGCGCACACTGACACCTGCAGACTGTTTGAAAAACCACAGGTCGGTGCAGGACAATCTGATCTCAGAACTACTGGACTCACATATTGTAGTTTCTCAAATCTAAAACTGTTTTACTGACCTGCATCCAACAAATGCAGCAGTGCTGACTTCATGAAATTAATATAAATAAATACATAAATAAATAAATAGCCTAAATTTAAAAAGAAAGAAAGAAAGAAAGAAATACAGTCTTTGGGTCTCCCACACATCAGTATCCTGTCTTGTGGACCCAGTGTCTTCAGGTTTATCATTACAAACTCATGTTTTTCAGATAATATTGAAACTCAACTCAGTTCAGATCCATTAATTTCAAAAGATACCAAGCACAATTCAGGATCAGGATATTTATTTTGCAGCCACAGAAAGCAGTGTTGGGTTTAAACATTTCACTCAGTTACATGTAGCTTCAGGGCCAGTGAACACCTGCTGAGATTTTAAGTATAGGCTATGTATGAACATGTTTTTCTATAAAAATCTTTTCAGAGTCCAAAGTTGTCAAATGTTAAATGTTGCAGAAACACAAACAGTTACAAGAATTGTTTAAATGAGGTATGCAATCTGCAAATGTATGATAACGAAGTAAGATAGAGAAAAACATAGTTGGGATAATATAAAGGATTTCCTCATAGAAGCTATAATTGCTGTGCAGTAATAAACACTATGTCATGTTTTAATTGTGCTGCTAAAAGCAGAGCTGCTGCTGATGAACTGTGCTAAATGTGCATGTGAACTGATCAACGCGTTGGATAAATTTGCCCAAAGAGTCTTGTCAGCTCCAACACACTCAGAAAATGGAATAAAAAAAAGCTTTGTTCATGGAGCCTGAGACATGCGTGGAATGTGTGTGTGTGAGTGTGTGTCAGCTCTGGTGTCACAGTGGCAGCTCCGCTCTGTAATAAGTCTTTGTGTTTATGGATGTTTTGTGTCTCAGGGATTGGCAGAGCCACGGCTCTGGCCCTGGCACGCTGTGGGGCAGAGGTCACGGCGGTCACACGCACACAGGCTGACCTGAACAGTCTAGTGGAGGAGGTACGACCCCCCCTCACCCCTCTACAGACACACACACACACACACACACACATCTGAGAGGCCTCTGTCCACGACCTCTGACCCCCCCCACTCTGTTTTATCTGTCCCACTGTGCCCCCACTCCCTCTCTCCACTTATCATCATCCAAGGTGTACGTCACTCACCACCACCCTGCTGTGTTTTTCTTGCGTCATCCTTTTCTCATCTTCGTCTCAGGACAAACGGACTGATGAACTGTCTTTGGTCGTCATGCAGCATCCATATTAGTTTACATCGTCAGACTCCTCCATGTCATTTGGTGTCAGTCAGGCTTGGACGTTGATGCTGGATTAAACCATCTCTGCCTTGAGATGAATGTGTCTGGAAACAATTCTTTGAAGTTTGCGGATCATCTTTTTATTCGTTAATAGCAAAGTAATGTATAAAAACGTACAAAAATAGGAAATCAGAATCTGAAAAATCCCAATAATTTCAAAAAAGATCAGTAAAAGAAACGAGGATGAAAGTTTTTGAAGATGATCATGAAGAAATCTTGTAAGTTGAAGCAGTTTCAATCGATCAAATCAATCAAATTTTATTTGCCTAGCCCTTTACAAAAGCCAGAAGGTACCCAAAGTGTTTTACAACAAATCCATAAAACAATACATAAAAATAATACATAAAAACAAGAGAAAGTGCTACAGTGCTACAGGGTGTTAGTGATGTAAGAACATCAGAAAATTCAGCCTCTGAAGTGATTTGTTTGTTCCTGTGGAGAACACTGGAGTTACATATTGAGTATCACAGCATTTGGTTTACACTGATTTTCATAGTAGACTGTTTTAGTGCGTCAGTGCACTTGTAATCAAAAGACAAGACATGTACTGTATTGTGCTGTTTTCACTGTAGAATGCATCATTACTGTTTATCAAAGGTTAATATTGAAGCACATAACATCTACACATTTGTGTTTTTCCTGCTGATCCTACTGTTATCCAGCATATCTGTTTTTTTCTGGCTGCCCTCACAGTGCCCGTCCATCACCCCTGTGTGTGTGGACCTGGCAGACTGGGGGGCCACGGAGGCAGCGCTGCAGAACGTCGGCCCCATCAATCTGCTGGTGAATAACGCCGCCTGTGCCAACCTGCAGCCGTTTCTGGAGGTCACACCCGACCAGTTTGACCAGTGAGACAAATATGAGATACTTTTATGAACCTCAGCTAAAAAGCACAATGTAGAACATGAGTCAGGATTTACAGTTCCACTGTGTAGAAACCTGGTAATGATTATTCTCTAACATGTCTTTTATCTGCAGATCATTCAATGTGAATGTGAAAGCTGTGCTGCAGGTGTCCCAGGTAAAAAGATCTTCTATATCTATATAACTACACTGTATTTACATGACCTTTTTCCACCTACTGCTGTTAACTTTAATTCTTTCAATTGTGCATTTGGAATATCCATCTGGTTTCTGTGCTAAATAACTACAACTACAACTCTGAAGGCCTTCTTTAAAGCCATAAAGAATATTAATAAAGTTGGTACTGGGCTTTTCACAAATACTTAATATTGTACTTCTGTGGTGTACCTCAAGGTTTAATATTTGGCCCCATTCTTTTTTCTTTTGAACATGCTGACACAAATACTGTTTGGGTACGAGATGCCACGCCTGATCTGGTTTTAAATAAAGCTTAAGCTGGCTTTCCTGTGATGTCTAAACATGTCAAATGGATAAGGTCTAATTGAAAAAGAGTGTGCGAGGGTAATGTTTTACATTAAAAATCTCAACATAAACACAAAGAGCTGGGCAAATCACCATCTAACATTCTTGTTGGAGTAATGGAAATGCCTCAGTACTGTCCAGATGCCTAGATTAAATGCAAATATCCGCTTAATAGAACTGGATCAGTTGAATCAAAACCGAAGCTCTGTCTCTGTAGATAGTGGCTCGTGGTATGAAGGCTCGAGGATCAGGAGGCTCCATTGTGAACGTGTCCAGCCAGGCCTCACAGTGTGCCCTCAGAGATCATGCTGTCTATTGTGAGTTACAGATGAACAGTCATGTGTGATTTCAGTTTCTGGAGTACATGGTGAAAGTGGCTGAATGGCAGTAACTGTTATTCATATCTCTGTTCAGGTGCCACTAAAGCAGCCCTGGACATGCTGACTAAAGTCATGGCTCTGGAGCTCGGACCCCACCAGGTACCATCACTCTTTTAATCCTTTTTTAAGATATCTGACAACATTCTGTCAAACCCATATTTAAAAGCACAGCTAAAACATAGATTATTCAATTTAACTAATACAAGCTGCATTGCCACATGACAAAGCAGTAGCTGCTCTGCTGGATCTGTGCTCCAGCAGGCAGCACATCCAAACACCTGGACCAGCAGCTGGTCTGTCTGTCGGAGCCTGATGGAAAGTTGAAGTCAGTCTGAACCCATTTCAGCACAGCTGCACGTTCTCAGATTCCCAGGCGACGTCGTCCTCTGCAGGAATGCTTAAAGAGTAAAGTGACTGCAGGCTAAACATCTCCAGAGTGATTTAGTCTACTTCAGCTCTGACCACACTTAGCTCTCATCTAATCAGTGGCTCAATCCCAGCTCCTCCCTTTGGCCCCACTCCTAGTTTTGGAGGACTCTTGAAAGGGTAGTGCTGCCTCAGGATGGAGCTAAAAGGGGCAAAGCATTCTGGGATTTATCCTCTACTATATCAACTGGATTTTGCATCTGAAAAACACTTCATTTGGAGGCTTTATCACCACTACCTATCAACCCCTAAAAGAAGCAGGACATCGAAATGGAAGGGTAAAGCCAAAGGAGGAATTGAATTTGGGTCAGTGTGGCTGGGTGTGGTTTTAGGTGCTCTGTTTCTCCCTAAAACCACATGCATCATTGATGTCATAAGTACACTACATCACTGCACCAAGGGGAGAAGTCAAACCACCTGAGGTCAGCAGGAAGAGGATTTTGATCTGTGTGGTAGGCTTTAAGGAAAAGCCCAAACTGTAGTGATAAGATCTCTTGTGTGGCTCCATGGTTAATCTCAACATAAACACAAAGAGCCAAGCAGAACATACATCATGTGTGGTTCTTGTTAAAAGGATGGAAATGACTCAGTATGCCTAGTTTCTGACTGGGCCCTTTAACTAGTGTCAAAACTCTGAATCCTGCAATGACAACACCGGTAAAGTTAACAAGGCCTAAACATATTCCTGGTTACAGTTAGAGTGGGCTCCACTGAGTTAATTTTACTGACCACGAAACAGAACCCCAGTTTATATTATAATGTAATCTCACACTCACCTACTGTAACCCCATGTTATGGTGGTTATAACATTGTATTGTTATTAGTATCACATTATACTCATATTATAGTCATATTTTTATGCATCTCTGCTGTATATTTAATCTTATGATGCCTTTTTTCTTTCTTTTTTAAACCAAATCCATTAAAAGAGCACAATAAAATCAACTTCATTGTCTGACATTTAATATCTATTAAGTGAAGTGTTGTAACTGTTGTGTTGTGACCAGATCCGTGTGAACAGTGTAAATCCCACTGTGGTGATGACTGAGATGGGTCGTCTGGGCTGGAGCGACCCTGAAAAAGCCAGGACCATGACGTCTCGCATCCCCCTGGGCCGCTTCGCAGGTCAGACTCAGCAGCTTCTTCTGAATGCACCGTATCTGTCTACCCTCCCATTTCCTTTTTTTTTCATTTTTTATTTTTTATTAGGTGCTACGGTTACAAGACAGGTCGGGAAAAACACAAACATAGAGGGACATAGAAAACAGCTTATTACAAGGATTGACGAGACAACTTAGAAAAAATAACAAAGACAAGGGCTGTGATGTTAGCGGTGCTGTACATACTGTATATTGTTGTACAGATGTTAAGTACAATATCACATATGGTCAAGAGGTGGCGCCGTTGAGGTGTGTTGACATGGTTTAGGAGCATAGAAGAAGAATGTGTTATATCTGTTTACCAGCACCAGTAAAGGAAGCTGTGTGGAGTTTACACGAAGTCTCTGGAGTCTGCTTTCGCACATATAAACACTACCACAACATGGTGTCAGAAATAGGCGAACCTACTGTGGGTAAAAAAGTGGGTGTAGTTGAGTTAAGTGAGGCTGAAATAGCCCAGCGGAGGTCGTCATTGTTTACCTGGCCGGCGCGCAGGCTAAGCTACGCGAGGCTACGGAGAGCACGGTGAGCAGCGGATCCGCATCGGAGCCCGGATAAGGACGGGAGATGACAGACCAGATTTTCTCCATCGCGCCTCCTGGCAGCTTCAACTTCGAGGAGCCCAGCTCGTGGCCGCAATGGTTGAGACGGTTCGAGAGGTTCAGGATAGCGTCGGGATTGAGCGGAAAAGAGGACGGCTATCAGGTCAACTCCCTACTGTATGTGATGGGCGAAAAGAGTGACGACATTCTCACTACGTTACCACTAAGCGACCAACAGAAGACAGTCTATGCAGAGGTGACAAAAGCCTTTGATGAACATTTTGTGGGTAAGCACAATGTCATTTATGAACGTGCTAAGTTTAATAGCAGACAGCAACAACAAGGCGAGTCTGCAGAGAACTTTATCACAGATGTGCATAAGCTGGCAGAGCACTGCAAATTTGGTGCCTTAAAGGAGGAAATGATAAGAGACCGCATAGTGGTCGGGATAAGAGACTCCAGGCTGTCAGAGAGACTTCAGTTAGACCCAGAACTGACGCTGGCAAAAACAATAACCCAGGTCAGGCAGCAGGAAGAAATAAAGAAACAACAGCAACTGCTACGAGGGACACACACAGAAATTAAAGGTGCTAATGTGGATGCCATAAACACAAACAGAGGGAGAACACAATATAGACAAGCTCCCCCACGCAGACCAGAGCAGTCTATGTCCAAGCCAAGCACTGTAAACAAGACATACTATAATGAGAAATGTAAAAGGTGCGGCAAAACGCCACAACACCCCTGGAAACAGTGCCCAGCCAAAGAGGCCGAGTGTCGAAAATGCAAAAAAAAGGGACATTTCGCTGCAGTCTGCAGATCATCTCAAAGAGTGGAAGCTATAGTGGACAGCGACACAGAAGATGACATAGCTTTCATGGGGACAGTTAACACAGAAGGAATTGAAGAGGAGTGGTTAAAAGAAATCAGCCTCAACGGAAAGAAGGTAACATTTAAACTGGACTCAGGAGCCTCAGTTACAGCTATTCCATCTTCCATGTACTCGAGAGCACGTGATGGCAGGCTGAGGACACCACCTAAAAAGATTAAAGGTCCAGATAACTGTCCATTGAAGGTTTTGGGCATCATGAAAGCACACATTAAAACTGAAAAAAGAGAAACAAGGCAGGATGTATATGTGGTGACAAACCTGGTGATGCCACTAATGGGACTTCCTGCTTTAATAAAGCTGAACCTGGTTCAACAGGTAGCTTCAGTACAGGAGGAGAAACAAGAAGCGAGCCATCAATACAGAGCTATGTTCCCAAAAGTGTTTTCAGGGCTGGGAAAGCTACAAGGAAGCTACGAGATAAAACTGAAGGACGGAGCAGTTCCTTATGCTCTCTCGGCTCCGCGCAGAGTTCCATTACCTATGAAAGAACAAGTTAAAGAAGAGTTAGACAGGATGGAAGCAATGGGAGTCATAAGAAAAATTGAGGAGCCAACTGAATGGTGTGCGGGGATGGTGGTGGTCCCCAAGCCAAATAAGAAACCCCGCATTTGTGTGGACCTTACCCGACTTAACGACAGTGTGTGCAGGGAAAGACACATACTGCCTGCAGTTGATGAGACACTGGCGCAGCTGGAGGGGGCAAGAGTCTTTTCGAAATTAGATGCAACATCTGGTTTCTGGCAAGTTCCTCTACACGAAGAATCACAGCCTTTAACAACTTTTATTACCCCCTTCGGAAGATATTGCTTTCAGAGACTCCCCTTCGGCATTTCTTCTGCGCCTGAGCATTTTCAGCTGAGAATCTCACAAATAATCGCAGGGGCAAAGGGCGCTCTGTGCCATGCGGATGACATCTTAGTCTATGGACAAGACAAAAAAGAGCATGATGAAAGACTGCAGGAAGTACTGAAAAGGTGTGAAAAAGCGGGCCTCACCCTCAATGAAAAATGTGAATTTTCAGTGGAAAAAGTGAAATTCCTTGGACACAACATAAGCGCATCAGGAATCGAGGCTGATCCAGACAAAATCAGCGCCATTAAAAACATGCCAGAACCTCGCAATGTGGAGGAGGTCCGCCGGTTCATGGGAATGGTGAATTATGTTGGCAAGTTCTCACCCAGCCTACCAGCTCTCACAAAACCCCTACGTGACCTGTTAAAAAGTGACAGCACATGGACATGGGACGCACAACAGAAAACAGCCTTTGAAAAAATTAAAAAAGAGCTGAGTTCCCCTCCAGTCCTTGCACAATACAGTCCTAAGAAAGAAACAATGGTATCGGCAGATGCATCTTCATACGGACTTGGGGCGGTCCTCCTGCAGAGGCAGACTGATGGTAGGTGGAGACCTGTTGTGTACATATCACGGAGCCTGACGCCCACAGAGGTCCAGTACGCGCAAATAGAAAAAGAAGCACTAGCGGCAACATGGGCCTGTGAGCGACTCAGCTCATATCTGCTAGGCTTGGAATTCACAGTGAGAACCGATCACAAACCTTTAATCTCGCTGCTGGGTTCTCGGTCTTTGGATGATCTACCTCCAAGAATACTTAGGTTTAGGCTAAGACTGTTGAGGTTCAACTACAAAATCATACATGTCCCGGGAAAACAACTTGTCACTGCTGACACTCTCTCAAGAGCCCCCCTGGGAATGGAGGACAGAGAGGCCAATAGCAGCTTGCAGAAAGAATGCTGTGCACACATTGATCACATTCTACACCATCTCCCTGCCACTGACAGTAAACTAGCTCGCATCAAGGAAGCTCAGAGCACAGACAGCGTTTGCAGGCAGCTGAAAACATTGACAGAAAAAGGCTGGCCATCTCACAGGAGAAGCGTTCCTGAGCATCTTCTGCCATTCTGGGCAGAGAGGAACGACATCAACATGGCAGAGGGCCTGCTTCTTAAAGGAACGAGGATTCTGATCCCTGGATGCATGCAGCAGGAAATGATGGAAAGGTTGCATGAAGGCCATCAGGGCGTGACTAAGTGTGTGGCAAGGGCACAAGGATCCCTATGGTGGCCAGGGATAACAAGACAGATTAAAGAGATGGTGGAAAGGTGTGAAATCTGTTGCCAATATTCACAGACAAAGACAGAGCCTTTAATGACCACGCCCCTACCAGCACGACCATGGCAAAAAGTGGCAGCTGATATCTTTCAGTGGAAGAATGGACATTATATCGTGGTGGTGGACTACTACTCCCGATACATTGAAGTAGCAAACCTCCCGACCCTGACAACATCTACGACTGTGGAGCGACTGAAGGTAATCTTTGCAAGATTTGGAGTGCCTGAAATCTTGGTGACTGACAACGGGCCGCAGTTTGCTTCCACAGACTTTGCCACTTTTGCCCAGGACTATGGTTTCAACCACACGACCAGCAGCCCTCGCTATCCCCAGAGCAATGGGGAAGCAGAGAGAGCTGTCCGCACGGTTAAACAGCTGCTCAACAAAAGTCCAGACCCTCAGAAAGCTCTTTTGGCTTACAGAGCTACACCACTGGCCCACGGGCTGAGTCCAGCGCAGCTGCTGATGGGGAGGAGGATAAGATCAACAGTTCCTACTACTCCACAAGCGTTGAAACCAGCCTGGCCAAACCTCAGAGCTTTCAGGGAAAAAGACAAAGAACTAAAAGTGAAGCAGAGAAAGTCATTCAACCTGAGACACAGGACAAAAGACTTACCAGTTCTGGTTCCAGGACAGAGAGTGTGGATTAGAACAGCGCAGACCACAGCTACTGTACAGGGACCGGCTTCAACACCAAGGTCTTACACTGTGGAAACAGACCAAGGGAGCTTAAGAAGAAACAGGGCTCACCTGACAGTGCTCCCTGAGAGAAGTCTGTCCTGCTCTGATGAGACAGAGACTGTCCCAAGGCAGACAGATTCAGGTGAAACAGTGACCAGGTCGGGAAGAGTTTCCCGCCCTCCAGATAGACTGGATTTGTGAACATTCTAATTGACCAGAGAGTTTTCCCTGGTCTTTGGAAAAAAAAATGTGTAGACCTAACAGTTTGTTGTTCCTAAAAACATGTGTGTTATGTTGGGTACTAATGTTATTGAATGTGAGTTGAACATGCTCAGTTATGAATACCTGGTGATTAAGATAGAAGTAACTATCATTTTGGAATTATTTTATTTTGAAACAGTTCAATCTTTAAAGTAAAGAAAAGAGGTTTACAAGCTAAAAGGGGGGGATGTACAGATGTTAAGTACAATATCACATATGGTCAAGAGGTGGCGCCGTTGAGGTGTGTTGACATGGTTTAGGAGCATAGAAGAAGAATGTGTTATATCTGTTTACCAGCACCAGTAAAGGAAGCTGTGTGGAGTTTACACGAAGTCTCTGGAGTCTGCTTTCGCACATATAAACACTACCACAACAATTGTGGTTGAAGGTGCATATGTATGTGAGTATGTATGTGTGTTTATAAATATGTGTGTGTGTGTGTGTGGTTAAACTGGAATGATTGAATAAAGCTAGAAAAAAGAAAGAAGGGTGAAAGCAAAAATAAACAACAGGGGAGAGAGGGAAAGAAAAAAGAAAGAATAAATAAAATAAATAAAAGGAATAAAAAAAATATAATAAGAATCCATACCCATCCATTTCCTGTATCTGCTTATCATGTGCTGAGACTATCCCAGCATGCATTAGGTGAGAGCCAGGTGAAGCTCTGGACTGGTCAACAATCTGTTTCACATCTGCATATCTTGAAGGATTTCAGGAAACACACTTTCATGTTAAGAGTTGGATAAGAATACAAATATCAAATAAAAAACACTTTTCATGCTTTTATTTAATACAATACACACATAAGACTGATATTTTGTCCTTTCACACAGGAATGCAGATAAATGTTTCCCATCACGTTGAACTTTGTGGTGACATTTGGATGGTCCACTTTTAAGAAGTGGACCTGGAGGGTGTGATCCCACCGCTCAGCCTCCTCTCTCAGCTCATACCAAGGAGCTGAAAAGGTTGATTCAGATTCAGGAATGTGGATTTCAGCCTGGTTGTGGAACAATGGAGCAGCTGTTCACCCTTGCCTGCTCATGCAGTCTATATGTGTTTGTGCTTATATGTCCTCTTATAACTGGAGCGAGAACTGTGTGCACATTGTCTGCAGTGAAGCCTAGAAAGCTCTTAGACTCCACAGAGAGTCTCATCATATGGTTTTAGATGGTTTTCATGGTTTTCCAGTTCTCAATCACATGGGAATAAACTAAACCGTGTTCTACAATCACACTTTATGAATTTGTGAACCTGAATATTAACTGAGCTCCCCGTGTGTTTGTGTGCAGAGGTGGAGGACGTGGTGAACAGTATTTTATTCCTGCTCAGCGATAAGAGCAACATGACTAATGGAGTCACTCTGCCGGTGGATGGAGGGTTTCTGGCGTGCTGACCAACATGAGACACCCGAGCAAGCACACTGCCCGCCTCTGCTCAGAGGAAACACAAGGACCTGTCTCATACCTTCACTGCATCACACACACAGGTCCACTTTATTCACTAAATAAACCCTGCCTCTGTACAACCAGTGGATTTCCTGTTTTGCTTGTGCTTATTTGAATCTGTCAAATTAAGAAATCAATCACAACTTCTCTATTTATTGCAGTGACTATGAAGACTGAGAGTATCATTATTATACATTGCAATGGGTGTATTATGTTTTATGATTTATTAGAGATTCAACAAGTCATAATGTACTAGTTTCAAAAGAGATATTTAGGTGACCCTCCCAAGACACTGTCAAACAGGAGGTCCAAATGACTAGTACCATATTAGTTTGTGCTGGTTTGAGGATTAGAGAACCAGATTTATCTATACAAAAACACAAAGAAATAATAATAATAATAATAATAATAATAATAAAACCACTAATATAATATATGTAACATATGATGATTTTCCATATATGGAAGATATAGAAATTACATATGATATACAAACAGATATCTATAATAATCTAAAAAAAAAAAAAAAAGTTAATTTATTATGTCTAGCCCAAAAATGTATGTTTCCTTTTATTGTAGACATATACACACCAGTAAAAGCACTGATGCAGCAAACAAACTTGTAAGAAATGCACTTTATAAATTATTAGTGTCTCTTGTACTGGGTGTTGGTTTTGTGTTTTGATGTGTTCTTAGCTACTTTCTGCCCTTTTAAAATGCCCTTTGGGGTGATTTGAATTTGAAATACATGAGATGAATACAGTATATATCCAAAGCCTGTAAATATATGTTGTTATTATTTAAGCACAGTAGTCTGAGACCGTTTTACCAGAATGGGAATAAAGATGTTTAAAATTTAGAGAAGAAAGAATTTAATTAGGAAAACATAGTAGTGTTGGTTTAACAAACCTGTAAATTAAATATACATTGTGAACAAACACAATTATATCTGATTAAAATTAAATCAATTCATATAAATTTCACTCTGGGTATTCGATATGTTATAACAGTGTATCTAATAGTGGACTGGCAACACCACATATTATCTTCACTGTCATTGACCATTTCCTTGACATGTGTTTCTTTGATGTTATTATGTGTAACTAATACAGGACCTCATCATGTGGCTGTGGTGGAACAAAGAGAAAGAGACAGAGACAAAGTCACGACTGACAGCAGACTACTTTACATATACATTTGTATTTAGTATACAAAAAATTGAAATATTTCACCACACAAACGTGAAGTAATAAAAAATAAGACAAACAGTTAAAACAAGTATACAAGTCATCTTACATTACATACGTACATGGCCAATGCATTTCATCATACAACCTCTCCTAAGAATTACAGTGGGGCAAATAACCAGAGAACTTCCATGCAATAGTAGATTAGAACTTTTTGCTGCATTTCTCAGCTACATCTCAACACCTTAGCTAGGCAGGACCACATGACATGATTCAACCACACAGTTTTGCTATGCCAACCAAAGACAGCATGACAGAGTGGACTGCAGTGCTGCGTCTCGCCGCGAGGGGGAGACGCGCACACACTCGCAGGCCTGCAACCATACAGAAATGCATGTCATAAAGGTGCAATCTGCGCTGTTTGCCACCATGACAAACCCCACAAAGATTGGCTCCTTTATTGTACACTGTTAGCGACACTTCTAACTTCGACATGAGCAACTAGAATCCCTTTAGTTTGAATTGTTTTAGTTTTAAGAGCTAAATATTCAGGTACATGTAGATAGATATTCATAACGCATTCCTCTTCTAAGGATTATTCTGTACATCACTAGATGTCATTGATACCCATTTTTTCTTTCTTTATGTCCACAGAGTGTTGAAAAGTCTTGTGTATTTCTACAATACAATATGAAATAGTACCAAAAACTGGACACTAAAAACTTGGCTTAAAACAATACTGTCTTTTATGCGCTATCCCAAACTGTCAAACAACACCGTCTCACTGATACCGACACGTGCTTGTCCACACACACACAAACACCAGCGATCATACACTCACTCAATCATTCATACATACATTCGCACATACACACACACACACACACAGAGGAACATGGACAAGATCTAAACAATGGGATAAATTAAGACAGAATATTTTAAGACCCATGCAAGCTCCTCCACCCCCAGAGGCAGAACTCAGGCAGCAAGGTTGTACAGCCCCCATGTTTGGCATGCTCGTCTGTCACGTTTTCACAGTTAGATAAAGTTACCCAAAGACACTTGACTAAGATCAGATTTTTGTCCAAAGTAAGAACACAAGCGTTAAAAAAAAAGAAATACTGCATACACCTTTTACACTTTGCTAACAGTGAAAGGTTTCATTAAAAAACAAATAAATAAAATAAACAGCTAAAAATCTGAATTCAAAGACCACTTGCTCTCCAGAGCTTTTGACCATATCTCATGGTTTTCATTTGCAAAGACAAAGCCAACAAAGTGACTGACCTGGAGTAGGATTCATCACATCACTGTCTTTGCTGATGAAGACCATGCCATGAAATTAAACTATTGTGAAGGAGATAGTAAGTGGAACTTAAGTTAACCGTTCTTACTGTTGAATATCAATTCTTAACCTTGTGAACAGCATTGTTCAGGTTTAAACTCATCTTTACCGTAGTAAACTGATGACTTTATTATATAATATAATTCCAATGGTCAGGAATCAGCCTTTACAAATGTGTGCAAGGCTAAAACAGAAAAGAAAAAAATGTGAGTCTCTGCTTTTACTCTTTGTTGCTTTTTCAATATTACAGGTACCTTCATATAATCATTTTAGTTTTATCCATCATTCCTATCAGTACTAACAAGGTTGTACTCATCAAAGGTTTTTGCTGAAATGTTCAATAGGGAAAGAAACAGGAGCATTACACAGCTGTTACCATGGGAGAATATGAGCTGCTGGGTCCCACTGACCTCTCCTCTCCTCTCCTCTCCTCTCCTCTCCTTTCCTTTCCTCTCCTCTCCTCTCCTCTCCTCTCCTCTCCTCTCCTCTCCTCTCCTCTCCTCTCCTCTCCTCTCCTCTCCTCTCATCTCCTCTCCTCTCATCTCCTCCCCTCCTCACTCTAAACCACAGCACTACCTGGCCTCAGAGTTTCTGTGTGGTAATTTAATGTAACACATTGATCAGGGAATATGGAACATAATGTAGGTCTTGACACCTTGAGCATCAAGACCACCTTAAGGCTGTTATAGGGGGGGGTTATAAACAGGGCTGACTAGACTGGAGGTTTGCTTTGAAAAAATCTCAGCAACTGGTTTGGTGAGCACAAGGCCATCCATCTGAAACTATGACAACGACCTGAGGCTTTGTTATATCTCATTTCATAAACCCACACTGACTGTCTTTCTTAGACTCCAATATAAATGCGGGCAGTATTATTTTGTTTTTCCAAATGCTGATCTTAGATCAGAAGCTAAGGGTAACTTCCGACCTGAAGGCGTATTCATAGTTCACTTTCTATCTAGTCAACACTGCATTAATTCAAGCAAGCATGGCTGAGAAAGAAGAGATGTTACAGTATGAAGACGAGTAATAGAAACCTTTGTCAGCCCTCATGGCAACTTGATGTGGTTCTATGAGTACAAAGTAAGTGGACAGTCACTGTCTTTCAGAACCTATTCAACTATTCAGTAATGGTAAAAAAAAAAAAAATCAGAGTAAATATTGGCCTGGTTACCAATATCGTTTTGAAAAAACATCAATATAAAGAAAGCAATCTCAGCAGTGCACACTCACTCGCACTAGTTTTCTCTCATCCTCTCAGAGAAGTAGTGGTTGTTGTTCATGGTGATGCAGTGTGTGGGGTTATAGCAGTGTTTCCTCCTCAGAACATGGTGCACCTTTTCCCCCTCTTCTTCACGGGCGGAGGGCAGAGCACGGCTCGGATGGCCTCGTCGAATACTGTCTTCAGGCCTCGCTGGGTCAGCGCGGAGCACTCCAGGTACTTCACAGCCCCTGAGGACCAGGAAGAGGGCATGATGGGAAACAGTTCTCAGCAGCACTGCCTCTAGTGCTCATGTGTAGCAGGGAGATTCAAAGACAAAGTTAAGAGAAGAAGGAGTTTTCCTGATGGACACACTTAATGGCGAGAAATTTCTTTTGCCACATAGATCTGTTTGACAGTCAATAAGATTTTCTTGCCGTATTTTCTTCAGCCGTCTTTTTTCTACAGACAATAGCAGGTGAGGTGATAATGGATACCACAAGCCCTGATGTGCTAATGGAGACAAAGGGTCTCCATGGAAACTGTAGTATTTTACCAGTGTAAAATTCCTGTTATTAATTTAAGAGCTTAACTAAGAAAATCCTTTAGCTAAGTAGAAATTAAACCTGTGTCATATTTAAGTAGAAGCCAGTGATGGATTGGCACCAAAAAGAGACCCTGGCATTTTTGACAGAGAGGCCACATCATTCAGTGATGAAGGAAGGAATCAAACCCAGATTGCATTAGGGGACTGGGCTACCGAATAAGCTATAAACTGTCCATATTCAAGCAAGAGATTGAGTCTTCAGTCTTTCTGATTTGGCCGGCCATAAACCAGCCAGCCCCAGCCCACCATTTCTTTATTTTTTTGCGGCCACATCAACATGGCTGCATCTTTACGCAGCCGCCTCAGCCACATCATTACACGGCCGTTGTGGCATTTGCCCATATTGCCCAATGGCCAGTCCGTCACTGGTAGGAACCTTAAGGGTTTTTGTGCAACCAACAATTCTCGCCTTGGTTTACTGAGTGTGCTTCCTCCATTAAACTTGGCTTAAAGGTGACTGCAGTGAATTCCTGGCAGCTTCCTGCTTCACTGCTTAAAGGGATACTTCACCCAAAATTGATAATTCTGTTGATGTTTGTGAGCATGCGCACGATTTGCTGTGAGATGTTCGTTCTTCGTTGTAAACCATTGGATGAATGATGTAAACACGGAAGAACATCTCGCAGCAAATCTCACAACAAGGCTAAAAACAGAGATCAAATAAATTTTTCCCAAACAACTTTTTCACGTCGCGACTTCAGGACACTTGGGTCAGTACGGACGAGCAGTATGGAGGTATTTGGATGTTTCATAGTGTGTTTTGGACGATTCAAAACTGAGCTCTATCTGCCGCCATTATATGAAAATCTGTTGCCAGTAGGATCAAAAGCGTTTTGATGACTCTGAAAGTTCTCCAAACCCTTCCTTGGCATGACGGTGAGTAGAAAATGGTGAATTATTGATTTTGGGTGAAGTATCCCTTTAACCTGATTTGAAGAAATACCTCCCTTCCTGTATTTGCATTATTAAACACAAGGCTACATCTTCACCATCACTCACCATTTGAAGTAAAGAAATAAATAATAACAAATGACTGATCGCCATGCCGACTGTATCCAGCTGTGCACATGCCACACACGCCTTACCAATCTCTCTCGCCATGGCCAGGCCCTGCGGGTAGGTGATGGGGGAGAGCTTCTTGTCGCGCAGCCTCTCAATGGTGTCCTTGTCATCTCGCAAATCCAGCTTAGTGCCCACCAGGATGATGGGCGTGTTGGGGCAATGGTGTCTCACCTCAGGGTACCACTGGGGCACCGCAACACACACGCACACACAGGAATATGCATATACAGAGGACAGAGTCGACGAGAGAGGAGAGAGAGAAGAGTTAGCCGGATACAGAGGGAGAGCGTCGAGCGCCTTTCCACGATGACATTCAACAGACTCTGTGAGTTGTGAAAATAAGAGGAAATGTTTTTAATACATCAGTCTGAAAGGTAGCGTGGCTGTGCGAACACAACACAACACAACACACCCTCAGGCCGAGCAAACCTCCAATCACTTCACTTCATCACATGATGAGAGAACCGATCCCGACAGACCAGGGGCTCTGCAGAGGGAGGTCGGACCGTAAGCAGAGTGTGATTTCATACGAGAGCGTCTCATGATGCTCAGCAGACCAAACCACAGCCGGACCCCCCCTCCCTCCCCCTGCAGAGCATCTGGACTCATTCAGACCTCGTCTTACAACGTGTCTCAGTGCTGAGTTCAAATCCAGACCGTTCTAAGGCGAGGTCTGGATAGGTGGCGGCGGCGCAATAAGCCAGGTGGAGCAAAAGATGTGCCTCCTTGTGGTCAGACTCGGCATGGTGGGGGATGGGGGATGGGGGATGGGGTGGGTGGGTGGGGGTGGTCAGTCAGCGTACTGACCTTAGCTCGGACGTTCTCAAAGGAGGCCGGACTGACCAGGGAGAAGCATATCAAGAACACATCCTGGGAGAGAACCAGAGAGATGGCTAGTTGAGATCAACATCGGAGTGTGTGTGTTCCAGCGTATGTGTGTGTGAGTTACAACCATAAACATAATCCCTCATTTTGCTCTGATATATAGGTCTTTTTTTTTCTTAAAAGCCACTAATACTTCTCTATTTAAGGGCCACTATCAAAGAAAGTCTTGCTCAAATAGAATTCCTTAATTAATTTTCTGTTTTAATTAAATAAGGATAAGTGGGGTGCTCTGGTAGGCGAGTGTTTAGAGATCAGCTGATCGAGAGTTTGACCCCTGGCCATGTTGATTATTTACTGCATGTCATTTCCCCGACTTCCTGTCAATCTCCACTATCAATAAAGTCATAAAATGGCCCAAAAATACTTGAGAAAAATGGATTTCACTTCATAACAAAATAGTTCCTTATGATATCTACAGTAATTGTTGGTAGGACATGTTTCAGTTGTTTAGATGTAGAAATGTGTTTCTAACAGAGTAGAATTAATGTCATTTAGAGCCAATGGCATTATCTGATCCTGCATGTAACCAAACTGTAGTGTTTTTATAAACTGAGGTTTTGTGACATGCAATTAAAAATTGAGATAAACCAAGATATGATCTAAATAAAGGTTATTGTTGCTACTGTTTATATGTCCACCATACATTCCATGTCTTTACTCTTAAATCTTTGCATAGATAGGCTATGTTTTGACAGAAACTTTAAACATTGTGTAACCATTGACTTCTAGGTTAGAAGTAGTTTGATTGGTGCAGCACACTGTAGAGTTCTTCTTCCTGAGTCGCCCTTTGTGTGTGTGTGGGTTCGGAGGGGAAAGAGTATGAATACCGTCTGTGGGTAGGACAGTGGTCTGAGCCTATCGTAGTCCTCCTGTCCTGCTGTATCCCAAAGGCCCAGATTCACTGGTTTCCCATCCACCATAACATTGGCGGAGTAGTTGTCAAAGCTGCAGGAGGGACACAACACTGAGTTACACACAGTGACGGGACACGCTGCATTCACATGGGTGATTTAGTTAGAAGTGAATTCAATGGAATTCAAGAAAAAACACATTGTAAACCACAATGAAAAAAAGGCAGCCCTCAAACTTAACCCCTAGAAAATATGGAGGCATTTACCAAGGAGAGAGTGTTTTAAAGGAACAATTTGGTATATTATTATAAATAGGCATACTTATAACAGTATATTTAAAGCATTCAACATTTTGATAAACCCTAAAATACCCATTATGCTTAGACCTAGATTAGAAGAAAATTGATATCAGTCTAATATCTACCATGTTAGCTTAGTTTAGCTTAGCTTATTTTAGCATAAAGACCTAAAGACCGGGGGAAACTACAAACTTGACTCAGAATAGCCTACAGTACATCTACCCACACCCCTAAAGATAAAAAAAAAACTGAATGTGCTACATCTGTAGGCCTAACTGTAACTGGCAACGCCCATGCATACACACCATGAAATCTCACCAGTTACTGATCCCAGTCAAGAAATAGTCCAACCATAACCCACAGCAAAACCACAACTTGTACATTATTAACATGAACATTATTAATTGATGAGCTCTACAGGAACTGGGGACAGAGTCGGGCTAGTTGTTTCCCTCTGCTCTTAGCTTAGCCTCTGCTAAGCTAAACTAACAGGATGGGTTGGGCTGACATTTCAGCAAAGAGCTAGCTCGTCAAACTGAGACATTTATTTCGTTTTCTATTGCGAAACTCCTTTTTTTTTCTCCCAGGGTCGAGAATAAACTAGATAAACAACCTGGATCTGTTTTTTTTATGTGGCAAGTCTGAATAGGCCAAAGCAATAAAAAAACAAAAAAACAGATAGGCTACAAACAATATCAATATAGATCAGTCACGTTCATTGGTTTGGATTATTAAAAGCTAAGATTTAATACATAAAATATAAGTGCTAGCACAGCAAGGGCTACCAATATTGCAAATCTATAATCTCATGGCTGACATAGCCTATATTAGTCCCACAATCATCTCATGTCATACAGTGTATTGTCACAGCGCCGGTCCTACAGCATCAAGCCACCGCTTACGTCAAATAAGTGTGTGAACGTGTGTGGCAGTGTGCGGTGTGTACTCACACAGTGGGGATGTATTCACCAGGGAAGGCATTGGTGGTGTAGCTAATCAGCAGACAGGTCTTACCCACAGCCCTGAGGAGGGAAGAAGGCACAGCAACGTTTCAATACAGCTCCACACACACCAGTACAAAAACCAGATCTATATAAATTGTATGGAATAGTGTATGCATGGCTGTGTGTGTACGTGTGTGTGTGTGTGTGTGTGTGTGTAAAAGCAGGCTGCTACTCCCCTTCCCTGAGTGCCACACACAGACACTGGCCTACATTCATATTGCCTGAGGGACACAGTGGCTCCCAATGAAATATAGAGGATGAGTAAATAACAAGAGGGAGGGAGTTAAAATTACTGATACTGACAGCTTCAATTAATTTTTTACATTTCATATAAGGAAGACGAGAGCATACAGCAAGCTTTACGTTATGGCCATCGCTTTGAATAATTCATGTTTCATACATCACTGTGTCACGATTGCTGGGCTCCACTACAATACACATGAGCTTCAGCTGAGGTTGCCATGGAAAAGGAGAGAAATTGGGTGGGAATCAGAGCTGGTGCAAAAATTGAAAAGCACTCTGTGGTTTCCAGGTGGAACCAAAACACTGTGAGATTTCATCCAAAACCGAATTCATTTAAAACGATGTTATCAGTTGTGTCTAAAAGCCTAATCTGCTTGTCGTAAAGCGAAACTGTCTTTGACTTTTTCATGAAACAGTTTTTCTAAAACTGTTTTTCATGTGCGCCCAATCCTGTCTGTGAAATGAGCACAGCCAAAGGATCACTCGTCCCAGCTGTGACTCTATTGATACAGTAGATCGACAGACAGTTTGTCAATAAAAAAAAAAGAGAGCAAGCGGTGTGAAATTGTTTTTGGAGGACACAAACAAGTAGAGAAATCCATCATGTGAGTTGAACCGGTTTAAGTTGACTCACATGTAGCCTACCACATTTACAACTCTAACACACAGACAAACACACTCCAGCATGGTAAAATAGAAGGTCACCTCCTCCAACTCTTTGTATTATCGGTTTTTAGTCCTTCACAGTTTTATATTTGTATATCTGTGCAACTTTCCCATGGCCTAGAAAAGCATTGGTCCTGTGTGTGACATCAACACAATGTATGGTCTATAGATTGAGCTGGAATGTGAAGGCGGAGCCAGTGGGAGACACACTAATGAGCCACGTAACACAGAAGCAAATGTGAAAGGCAGAACATGTTTTTTTTGGCTGGAGATGTTCATTCAGGTGAACGGGAGCCATGTTTGAGTCCCACCACTATCCAGTTGTTATAATACATTCATGAGCTGGTGTCTGTGCAGCTGCTGGTCCTTTACAAAGCAGACATTTGGATTTAGATGGAATAGTTATATAGCATTAATTAAATAGCTCTGTTGTATAACAGTGCAGCCCCAGTCAGTGATGACAGTGTGACAGGTAAAAAAAAAAAATTGGTCCAAATGAGCACAGCTGAACACAGATCACTATGTTACACACACACACACACACACACACACACACACACACACACACACACACACACACACACATGCACACACACACTGGCTGGCTGGCTGGTTACAAGGCATCAGTACACTGTGTACTATGACAATTCCTGGTGATCAAAAACTGACTGCAAAACACACATTTGTAGGAAAGAGGCAAAGCAAAAAAAAAAAAAAAAAATCTCCTTGCACTCAGCCTGGCCACACCTTAACACACTCTCTGCCTGGTAACACCCACACCTTTCACACACCTCCAGCCTTCTCTCCTCTCTCTCTCTCTGTCTCCTATAAACATGTGGTTTTCTCCCCTCACACTCACACAATCCTGGTGATTCTCCTCTGAGCCGGAGCTTCTCCTCATGACCCATAAACTGAGCTTGGTGTGTGAAATCAGCAGCAGGCTAATGACCTTTGAAAATTGCTGTAGCCTATGAATATCTTTTTTTTATGGACATATGTAACACACGGTATCATTTCCTCTAGTACAGTGCAGGATTAAGGTCACAAACTTTTTCCTCAGAGATCTGAGATTAATCCCAGAGAGAAGTCAAAATTTGCAAAAAGAAAAAAATAGGAGCATTTTCAAATTGAATTAAAAGTCACAATGATTTAATTTCAACATTTAGACTTGAATTGTGTGAATATGTCTCCAATCAGAGGCCTATTCTTGTTTTTTTCCCTAAAAGCTGGCATTAATGTAAGGACACATTTTCCTGCTCTCAATCTGCACCTAGCAACGATATCATGAATTTACACCATCAGTGCATCAAATCCACCCACAGATGTCAGTGCGTGGAGCCGAGTGGGCTGTGGATGCGGGTAAGAAAAGGCTCACAGAGCAGAATTAGGGCAGCGGGGCCTGTTTGCCACTGACAGGGCCACAAATTCCTTAGCGTGCATCAGCACTTCAGCCTGCCTCCAGTGGCCTGCGAGCAGTGCGAGGCGTGTAGGTGTTCCCGCATAGCATCCCGAGGCGCACCGCTCCCACCGTCACAATGAACCGGAGAGCACGACGGGAACGGAGCCGACGCGCCCGCAAAGCGCACGATCGAGGAGAACGTGTCGAGCATCGGGGAGCGGCGGCGGCAGCAGCGCGGAAAAAGCGGGGCGACGGACCGACCGACCGACCGACGGCTCGGTGAGCCCCCCAGATCCTTTTCCTACATAGCATCCTCCCATCATCCATCCGTCCGTGGACGCATCACTGAATCTCACAAGAGGGGGGTAAAAAAAAAAAAAAAAAAAAAATGTGCTGGTGCTCGGCGTGTTGGAGCTCTTACCCGTCGCCGACTACCACGCATTTGATCGCCTGCATTTGGACACGAGCTGGAGGCTGTGAGGGAGCCGCCGATGGTGGTTCAATAGATCCGACAGTCTGCGCTGAGGTCTCGGATGAGAGCAGCGGGCCAGTCCGCTCGGCGATGGAGCCGCAGTGAAAGGGGACGATGACGAGCAGCGCCGAGTGAGTCCGGAAAGCGCCGAGCGCGTTTAAAGGGACATGTCGCAAAATTGAGGCATCCCGTCGAAAGGAAGGGATGATTCACTTCCTTCCACTTCCGCCTTCGTTCACTATTGTTTCCTAGCTACAGTAGCGTGTGTTAACCATGAGCTATTAGAAGAATAATGCAATGGTACAAACACTTTCATCCTGTTCTATTGCACCTTTGCAGCGCCTGTTTGAAAGTGATGCTGCTGATAAATCACATAAAATAGACTAACAACCGAGCCAAAGACCATTTCACAAAAATAGCCTATTGAATGTTAAGATAATACAAAAAAGGCTAAAAAAAAGAGTAAAAGATTAATTTCTCATCATTCTGTCAATCATGTTTGGCATTACTTAATTTTTCTAAGAATAGACTCAAGATGGTTCTTGAATCTTTAAACTGCTCATCTTTCATTGCACAACATTAATCTCCTTTCACATTAAAATATTATTTACTGAATGTGATTTATTTTCTTTTGCTGCTCTTTTATATCATTTTTGTTTTAACCAGGTGCTATTTACTCTATGAGATAGGCTTTTGGTTCTTTGTGGTTGTAATCAGCTCGTATCAAAGTTGAACCACAGAACAGCAAACAGAGGGTTGAATTATCTTGAAAATAAAAGCTCTTCGGCTGCAGTTTGAAGACCCAGTGACCTCATACATCCCCACCCCACCAGCACATTACACACACTGAACATTGTACCCAGTGATATAGATTGATACCAACCAATAACACATTCACACATAGAAAAATCACAGTTTTTTTTTTTTAATTATTATTATTATTTCAGAAAAATCTTTTCATTTTGCTGTTACAAAAACACGTGTCGTCAAAAAACTGAGCAAAAATGGTTTTAAAAAAACATTTACACATCCAAATAAAAGATCCATCCCACATCTGGCCCACATCTGGAAACATATCACCTCATAAAACAGCAGTTTCTGTTACAAGAGAAAATGCCATTTGTAAAAAAAAAAGCATTTTGTGAATAATTTTTCTGCTCTCTGCATCTGAACTGAAAGGTGAGGGTGAAGGGTGGTGGGGGCAGCCGTCTGGTTTGACAGATACAATATTAAGGCATATTTTAACCAAATCTCATTCAGCATGTAAACTCTTTAACGCTGCCTTGGATTCATCAGGACTGCAGGAGACAAAGACCAGACAGAGTGGGTTCAGCAGAGTGGAGCTGGATGGCCCGAACAGATATAAATGATCACTTGCAATTAATTTCAAGCACAGCTCATCTCAGTTACAGTGAGAGCTCCTGACATAAGAGTGGGCTCAGCTGTCGAAGATCTGAGCTGTGAATAAAGCATTAAGACAGGGGCTGAGTTTGGGCTCAGTTAAATATTTCTTCAAAATGAGACAAATTACAATGTAGGTGCAACAGCACTTCTTATTCCATCCTTTGAGTATAGAACAAGTTTGATGTGATTGACTGAATAATTGAAAAGGTAATGCACATGTGGAAACAGAATTTGGACTCTCGCTCCATTGATATGTAATAAAACCAAGTTGACCACAAGGAAGGATGAAACATATGGTTTCGAAACTGCTAATAATCTCCTCCAGCGGGTATTCGGGTAAACAAACAAACAAGAGTATGAGTCTGACTCTCTAGTGGAAAACCCTAGAGGCTGAAGTGTTGAGTGCAGCCCACAGTCTAGAAGCCACGCACTGAATAAACAACATATTGTTTAGTGGGGTACAGAAGTGGGGGTAAGATGTACATCTAGCCCTGAGGGTGGCGACACATGAAAGGTTCACTGACACAGGAGAACGACTGTGCTAAATCCTTCATTTAATTAAGGCTTTTAAAAATGCGAGGGAGGCCATGAATGTGTAGCGCTGGTGTCACGGGTGTCAGGCCGGTAGTTTACGGTGTGGCTCTACAGATGGAGATGTCACTTTGTTGTTTGGTCCAGACTGAAATATCTGTTGGGGGAGTTGCTATGAAATCTTGTGCAGACGGTCACGGTTTCCTGGTGAAGAACCTTCATCCCTGACTCTTCTTCTAGAGTCATGAGGTTGATATTTATGGTTTTGTGGGAGGTGTCTTAACAATTGTTGTATTCATTTACACAAAACCTGCTGAACACATTTCACTCGCCCCCCCAAGGTATGTGATTAGCCCTTTGATGATCCTGCCGTTTCATCTACCACCATCACCGGATGAAAAGTTCACTTTATCTACACGATAAATCAAATGGTGAATAAATATCTACCTTGTATATCTATAGAGAAAGCTGCAAACCAGATGACATTCCATCGGTGCTGTGTTTACTGGTAGCACATGTTAAAATAAAATGGTGAACGTGTTATAAAACGTGCTGATATGGATCAGATATTATCTTGATATCAGCATGTTGTCACTATGAGGATAACATTAGTATTTCACTTAAAGCTTGCTGCCTACAGCCTCAGGTCTACTGGAGGTAGGACTGGATGGATGGACAGACAGAGCAGCAGAGAGACCTGCAGACCTTAGTAAATGTAATAAAGCCTTCCATGTAGGAAGATGACATTCCCATGACTGGTCTGTTTTCTCCCAACAATGGAAAACAGTCATCATTGGGCACAAACACCAGTATCATCACTGATGCTACTGTGATGATGCAGAGGTCGGGAACCAGCTCAGCCCAACATATTTGGGACGGTCTATTGTTAATGACCAACGCATTTTGACAAACTCACTTCTTGTGTTAACTTTGACGATGAAGGGTTATCACATTGCTCGTGTTCTCACTTCGAAATAAAGTGGTTTAGTTAATCTGGAAAAAAAAAAAAAACTATCCTCCTGCTTCCAACCCGTCTGATCGTCAGATCACTTGTGCTTCTTGTGTGACTTCCTGAGGATGCTGTACTCCCAAATCTCTTATCATAACAGAGAGAGAGTGTGGTGATAATAAAATGAGACTCAAACTGTCATAAACCATAATTTCATTTCAAGTTTTCAATGTTGATTTACTGAGCAGAACTGCCGTCTATACTGGGACAAAACTAGATTCAATCCCTAATTCCAACTGTAAATTTTGCATATGTGTTGGGATTAAGCCATTTATAGTAAAGCACTGTGAGGTGCAGTAACCGGAAGTAAGAAAACAAGCCTGCCAGCAGTTTTTGAAACCTTGTTTTTTGTCTTTATCTGCACGTTTTGTTGTGCCGCCCCCGCCCGTGCAACAGTGATCTCCCAAACTACTGTTACACTCATGATTCTTTCATTATGCACGCTCTCCTGACCTGCGCAGGATCCCGCTGGGGGCTCAGAGCTTATACAGCCACGGTGCAGAGCTCTCCTGGTCATTTCTTGGGGCTGCCGTACTGTCCCAGAGGAGAGCCCTGAACGTAGGTGAGGATGGCGCTCTGCAGGTAGCTGGCTCTGTTGGCCTCGTCCTCCCTCATCCGCTGGATCTCTGCCTCCTTCAGCCGCAGCTTCTCCAGCATGGAAGACATCTCGCTCTCTTTGTCGAGGAGCGCCTCCCTGTGGTTACTGCTCAGTACTGCAAGGGATAAAGCCACATCTTTTAGGCAAATTAAATCCAGACACCACAGACACCACCACCCCCCCCCCCCCCCTTCACTCACAGAGTGAGGCCGGTCTCACAACAACACTGCTCTCCAAAGACCAATCAGAGTAAACCACGCTATAAAACAATGAAAATAAGCCCCTGTTAAACACTGGAAAGAGGAAACTAGAGGCTAAAGTAGATTAGAATCTTATCTGCTCCTGAACAGAGATTATACATGTCATAGGTTTTAACTGTCATAGATAGAAAGCAGAGGCAGCTCCTGCCTGAGGATGAAAAAAGATAAAAGAAAAACATGGCAATGAGAACATAGCATGTGGTCAATGATCCACAGGTGACAATGAGATAGAGGTGGACTTCCTCCTAAAATGTAAAATAATTCAATGAAATGAGGAACATTTGCTAAAATGAATTCAGCTTAGTTGTTCAAAATTTGAATGAGCCGAATATGATCTGACAAATACTCCAAGGGGAATTACTCCTCTGCATATCATTAATACATACTGTATGTGTAATCGATCTTAGTGTTGATCATTGATTCTGTGTTTTGATGCTTTGGCTGCACTGTTTTTCTAAAATGTTCCTGCAGATTGAAATTTTATTTTAATTTGAGACAAACAGACATACTAAGAAACTAATAAATCCCCAAATTAGTGTAACCTTTAAGCTCTCTCTCCAGAGCATTGATCTTCTCTTTGAGTCCTGCCTGGGCCGTCCTCTCTGCCTGTAAGTGTCCAATCTGCTCCTGCAGCTCCACCCTGACCCGGCTCACCTCAGCCACCTTCTCCTGGTCCTTACCCGACAGCTCCTGGAACAACACAGCACCTGTTCAACTCCCAGAGCACATTGATGCTAACAAACACCTTTTATATTTTTTATGATCACTTCTGGAGATATTTCAGATGCACACAGTGCAGGTGCCTTTAGTGGCAGTTTGCATTTATCTCAGCATAGGTAATAGATGAGGTGCGACTTGGACAGTTGGTAATCTGTCATTGAGTTGCAAAGCAGGCGGCATTACTTTGGCATCCAGTATGTGTCTAGTATAAGTGCTGTTTGCTGTTTGTTTTCTTTGTTTGTTGGGAGTTCTCCTGCTTGGATCATGAGTACAAACAGTGCAGAACTGTGAAAACTGAGAAACAAAAGGGAAAATGTCTCAATAATATTCAAGCCTGAGGAGAGAAAACAACTGTGACAATCACCTGAAAGCTGAACACTATGAGCCACTGATAATAAGCAGAAGATAAAAATGATTGTAGAGACCTTTATAATATTCTCTGCATGAATAAGTTTCTTTGGATTTTGAGTTTGTGTTTGAGGAGCTTGGGTTCTTCTGTGTTTTAGCGTTCTGAATTTGTGACGGCTGCTTAGTGGTCCAGCTGTGTCGTAGCTGCTGGAGTCATGGTCACATGACATTAGAGTAGATACATGGTCAAAGGTGGACAGAGTACACAAGTATAGATACTGCTGGTGAAATGTCACTTACTTGAGTAGAATTACTGTAGTATTTGATTTTAAAAAGATTTTAATATCTAATAGCAGGCTCCAGCCACTGCTGCACCTCCACCTGTTACCCATCTTGATAACAATGCCAAAAACAACTTTCATATCAACAGTCTGTGATACTTTTTTCCTTATATCTCTTACCCACACAGACAAACATGCAAAGTCCTCTCAGACAAGCCTCACCTGGCTTCAAGCCCGTGGAGGTGACAGTTCTACCGCCGAACCACGGGGACTTCAGTGGAAAAGCCGCATTCAACAACAAATCATGTATCCGATACTGTGACTGACTGTGCAGATCAGATAAATTGTATTGATTTGCATGCGATGATCCCGCCACTGGTTCAACCGTAATGTACGAAGTGTCAACACAGGGAATACGATGACGCCTACACATCCTGAGCCTAGATGAGTGTTCTGCATGCAACGGGTCGGTGTTGGTGGGTCCTGACCTGCTGTAGGTCCTCGATCCTGCGCCGCAGTCCGTCCGTCTCGGCGCTCTGCTGGCTGGTCTTGGCCTGCAGCTCGGAGATGGTCTGCTTCTGCTGGGAGCAGTGGATGTGCACCTCCTGCAGGGAGGAGCGGGCCGAGCGGAGCTTCTCCTCTACAGCGGACAAATGCTCCTGCTGCTCAGAGGAGACGGGGAGAAGGAGGAAGGTGATGAAGGAACTGAAGAAAGGACAGCCCTGTACATGGCAGGCTGCATCGTTTTGTGTCTTTTATCCATCATTGCGTACATGTAAAATATCTACAAAGTCATTTTAGGACAACATCCAACGTCTTGTTGTGGATAACTGCAGAGCTTTTTTATCATGTGTGACAGTCACAATAGGGGTACAGAAGCATGACAGCGGTGTGTTGCTTTCATCTCTTTGTTAATCTAGGTGAACTGGCATTAACCGCAGTAAACAGTTTGCAAACTGAAAATAGGGCACCTGCCCAGTCGACTGCAACAACCAAGTGAAGCAAGCATAGACACGAGCTGAGTTTTGTTAGGGCCACATAATTTCTTAATATTGAAAAAATAACCATTCACCATAATGCTATGACTTGCTACTGCAGCTTAAATCATCCAAACAAATCAGTAAACCTGTAACTGTCATAACTATAGCTAGGTAATGCACCTTAGTGCCTCTTGGAAGCAAATATTGTTCAACCATTGTATCTTGTATAACTGTATTTTATTTTCTTATACTTGGTAGAATTAAAGCCTCTTTTAGTTGTACACCTCGGCCAACCAGCTAAGAAAGTCACAACTTCCCCTTCCTTAGTTACAGCACTGAATAATAAGTGAACGGTTGTGACAGATGTAATGTCATTTATTCTTGGTGTTGCTCAAGTACATTGGTTCAACCAGTTCATCCATGCATTTTAAAAATTGTCTGTGCCCTCGAGAACATACGAGTATGTTCATGAGTATGGGACTGACAGACAACAGAAGAAACATAACGTCTCTTTCGTCTCAGGCAGTCACAGGTGTTGTTTATATTCCTCATAGTAAAGTATTGTTGAACATAGAAACTCTATATTGCACCAACAGCTCTAATACAGACATGCTGCTGTATCTTTGCTGTGAAGGTGGAGCTGCAGAAAGGTTCAGGGGGCTGAGCATTATAATCAATGGGCCAGTTAGAATAAAGAGCTTCTGTAAAATGGACGTTTGGTTAATCAGTTTTTCCATTCACTAGACAGTTGGAGGTAATAAAGTGAACACGATATCGATAACAGATCTGGGAAGCAGATTTACTAAACCCACCTCTTCCAGGCGCACTTGAGCTCGCACTCTTCCTAGTTCCTCCTCTGCCTGCGCCCTCTCTGTCACACACGCTGCTTTGGCTTTAGTCAGCTCCTGTAACACATACACAGGACATCATAGAACAGATATACAGTACATGTCTTTATTTACCTGTGCCCATCAACTGTGCCTCCTCGCTGACAATGCGGACAGTGTTTGATCAGAGTGGAGGGAAATCCCCAGCTCGCAAACACCAGTCAACTTGTATGTATTGTATTTGAATAACTGAACTCCCTGGGAATATACAGTTATACAGTTAGGGAAAGTAATAATCACCTACGTTCAATAAATTCATCATCCACTATTTGGAAATGAACTAGAGCTGCTTTGATTTTTTTTTTTCAGTGCCAGATTTGCTCTGTTGATAGCACCGCAGCAGCACTACACAGGTGCAGCTCAGCATGACCGTTGTATGATTACGGAGCCGCCATGTAGAGGAAGTAAGCATTACAGATAAATCATAGTTTAGACGGAAACAACACAATGATTAATTAAAGAAGCGGACAATACTGTAGTTGCATACATACATGACAAAATAACACTAGGTGGTGGTCGTCGCTGACACCCGTGTCCAAACCATCAGAGAAAGCAAAATAGAAGCTAAGGGACACCGTTCTCTACAGACCTCTCACAAACTGAGTCACATTTGGTTTAAAAAGCCAGTAGTTTGTACATCTCATGTAGCATGTGTGTCAACCTCTACTGATACAAAACCTCCACTGTGATGGAAGTGGCAAAGGTCACTGGAATCACACCAGTCACTTTGCAACACAGACAAAATAATATAGGAATCCATGTTAAAGTGCTAAATATAACGGCTGAGGAGAAATTAATGTTGCATGGTTTTTGTTTTCAAAACAAGATTTAACAGCACGGCAGTAGCATCTTATGCTAACTGGTGCAGAGATCTTCTCTATATACTAATACTAAAATACTAAAAATGTGATTAGATCCCAGCTTGAGTAGCATTACAGTGACTGTGGTGTGCAGTAATCAGGACATCCCAGACTCTGCTCGATTTAAACATGTCCATGCTGAGCTCTCACCTCTTCCAGCTGTATCCGCTGTCCCTCTAGTTTGAAGATGCGTTCTTGCAGAGCTCTCTCACTCTCTTCCAGGTGACGATTCATATGATCCACCTGGACAGAAAATCACATTTCGGATGATCTAATAATTTAGATTAGAATACTCAGTTTTAATAAATCATACAACACCTTTAAAGCGCAATGATGACACAAATCATGTCTGAGTGATCAGCACAGAAACCTGCACAGGGGAGTCTGAAAAGGACTTTTTCTTGATCGGGTGTTATAAATTCCTTAGAAACATGGTGACAAAAAGATTTCAGACTTCTGGGAACTACGTGTTATGACATGACTCATTTTTCCATTTAAGTTGCCTTGTAGGGTTTCCATGAAAAACAAACAATAGCTATGTTTCCTGTGAGGCATACTGGAAACGTGGTGTCATCCCTCAAAACAAGTCTGAAAACAAATCACAATCACCTTTAATTGTCAGTGCAAGCTGTTTTTAGATTGGCAGGACAGAGACGTGAGTTCTGCACGGCGCTGTATTTGCGGCTTTCCCTCATCAAACTCATCAAACTCATCAAATACACAATCCAACAACTCCAAAACATTCTGGTGGACAAGTTGTGACCTGCACATTCACCATGCTATGAAATAATCATGTAACATTACGAGACTGAGTTGTTTTCGAGGCAAATGTGTAGCCAGAACTACATCCCATACACGGCTGCTCGGCAGAGTGACTTCAAAAGCGAAAGTACCGTAGTTCCGAGTATTTGCTTCATGTGTCGTAATGTCACAAAATTATACGTTATTATTTCATAGCATGATGAATGTGCAGGTCACAACTTGTCCACAAGAGTGTTTTGGAGTTGTTGGATTGTGTATTTGATGAGTTTGATGAGGGAAACGTGGAAATACTGTGCGCCCCAAAATGTTGAAATATCCCCTTAAAAATATAATTTCATTCTGTTCAAGGAATTTCATGGAAGCACCTCTTTCTGTCGGAGGGCGTCCAGGTCCTCTAGGGCTTGTTTGGATCTCCGTTTCTCTGTTTCCAGACGGTCTGTTGGAGGGTGACACAGGAAATCTTTGTGAAAAAGACTCACTGTGTGTGTGTGAGTGTTCAGAGTGTGTGTGTGCGTGTGTGTGTAGGTGTGAGTGTTCAGAGTGTGTTACCTTCTGCCTGTGCCAGTCGCAGCTTGAGCTCAGCTGTGCTGTTGGTCAGTTCTTGCTTCAGGTCGAATATCTGGTTCTGCTGAGACTTACACCTGCGCTCCATCTCTTCCAGCTTTCACACACACACACACACACACACACACAAAAAGTTAGGCTCACATCTACCACAGCTGCCACATCTGGCACAGATGTATTACTCAAGAGAGCAGCCTTAGTGTCAACACCTGATTTATATACAAACAGCGTACAATTGGCCCATTGCCACAATCCCTACAGTTTTAGAGTAGGTTCATTACCCTTAGTTGTCGGTGCAAGCTATTTTTAGAACGGTGGAGCAGAGCCACGAGCAGCTCAGAGCTACGCTACGGTTTCCCTAATCAAACTCATCAAATACACAATCCAACAACTCCAAAACGCTCTGGTGACCTGCGCATTCACCACACTATGAGATAATAATGGAAAGTTACGAGCTAAATTCATGCAAAACCGCTGATGTGTGTTCCCGTTTGGGGCAGTTTTTCGGCAAGCAGTCTCTGCATTTGCCTTTGCATTTGATGAGGGAAACCACAAATTCCATTAGCCTCTGTAGCATAGCTCTGAGCAGCTTGCGTCTCTGCTTCGCCGTTCTAAAAATAGCTTGCACCGACAAGGTAACAAACCTACTCCTAAAACTATAGGGATTATGGCAATGGGCCAATTTGCCAAAATGTTGAACTATCCCTTTAATGTGTCTTACAGACCCTGTACAGTGAGGAGGCTTGAAGATGGTTTACCTTTTATTAACACTTTATTGTCTGATCTTATTACTTTATTGTTGACAGACTACATACTGCAGGCTTTTAATGTTGCAGTAGAACAGGAAGGGGAGACTTCACCTAAGTATGAGGCTCCTCTCCTGCAGAACCAGCTCTCAGTCCGGCTACAGGTGACAGACAAGCTCTCTACAATTATAATTAGGCATAAAACCATCCGCTTAAATAAAGCTTATAGTTTTACAGCTTCTACTGCCTCAGCTGAGCCCTGAACCATCCCTTAGTTATGCTGATTTAGGCACTGACTGATGGAGGAATTCCCATGACTCTTTCTCCTTTCCCTCCTGTCAACCCTGCCAGTTACACACTGTTCTCTTACTTTGCTTCTGAGTTGGGTGTTGGTTTGGTTCTGGTCCTGGATCTCTCTGTGGAGTTTCCCCTCTCTGAGTGCACAGTCCTATAGGATGGAAAACACACATTCATAACAGTCATATCTCTTCCTGGGTGTAATTGATTGTGATTATGTGTGTGTGTGCTTGTCATGTTACTGACTCTAAGCAGGCTGTAACTGGAAACAGAAAATTTGAGTCAATTTTGTCGCAACACTGAACATGACCTTGATGTTAAGCTGTTGGTAGATTATTGATATTACATGGTTGCTCTCATTTATTTCACCCTCACAGAGCAATTTCAAGCCACTACTGACGCTGGTGACCTTGCACAACCACCTGGCTGGGATCACCCCGGGGTCATCCATCCAGCTGCTGCGAGCTCACCCACTGCAAAGGGGCGGGGCCTTATATGAGCAACAGTTACACATAATGATTCTGTAGATAAAAGTCAGCAGAGGTTAAACATGCTTCGCCATAATATGGAAAGCAGCGGTGGACTGTAAATACAGTCTACAAATAATAAACGGAGCGTGTCAGAAATTTGTATTAACATGCAATTTACAGCCTATTACAGTTTGTGATGGGAAAATACCAAGAATAAGAGGAAAGGACTTCTTTAGAACTGATGGTTAATAATCCCTTAAGACAGTTCCTGTCTGACACTCACGTGTATAGGCTGTTGATGTTTCAAAGAGCACAGCAGATCATGGTGGTCAGAGAATGTAAATAATAACTGTCAAACTTGATTTTACATCGTTTCCCCACCTCTTGCTCTTTCTGTCTCTCTCTGCTCTGTCGATCCCTCTGCTCTTCTTTCTCGGCCTTCACTCGGGTCAGAAGTTCTGCCATGTTGTGATTCTTTTGCTCAGAGAGGGCGTGGGCCGCCTCCGTCATCTGCAGCCTGCACATCGAATAGTCACGTGATCAGCTGTATAGCGATTAGTTAAAAACTGAGAGACAACATGACAGGGTCAAGACAGGGTTTCAGGCTGAGGTCACATGATCAAATATTCATCATGTGTGACTGTTTCAGGAGGGCAGAGTGAGTGTACACTGTGGGTTTTACTGCAGTCCTTACTTGACTGAGCCTTACACACAGCACCCAGACACAGACTGCACTGTTCTTCATATGGTAAATTTGGAATAAAGGAGGGTGCTAATGCTTACTTGGCAGTGAGAGAGTTGACAGCTGACTTCCTCTCATTCAGGGCTTCCTGGAGTTGGCTTATCTGAATGGAAGTGGACCTGGTCGAACAGAAAGGAGGTAATGAGGTCATGGTTACTTAATCTGATTTTCTTTAAATATGTTTGTTTGAAGATGCATGGTGATTGTTAACCACCTATATATATCATGGTGCGTTTCCTTTCCAACACAAATATAAAGGATAACACGCTGATGATTCCCACTTATGGTTGCAGCAACATATTAATTTACTTTGTTTACCTGTTAGAGCGTCCTAGCTCCTCCCTCTGCCTGTCTATGGTTTCCATCAGGTTTAAGAACTGAAAGAGAAGAGTAACAGCAAGAGTGATGCCTACAAACTTTGTCATTAATCTGAAAAACTGTGACAATACCAACCGTACCACTCACATCATTAACATTTGTGATTGTGATGTCTATTTGTACTAATTACACAAATCATAACAAATTATTGAGAAGATTAAGAAACACATTAGGTTTTGTAATGTACCACATGACCTGCTGTCAGTCGCTGGAATATGAGTTCACTATGTGAGTTTGTGCTAATGAGATCATTTAGAAATGAATAAACCAATTCCTTGGTTTGGATGAAATAAATCAAAGTACAGGTGAGATAGCGACCTATCAGAATCATTCCATACTTCAGTTTAAGGGTTACCTGGCGGCCCTTCAAGTCTTTGAGATTCTGGATCTCCATGCTGAGGACCTGGGTCCTGCTGCGGCTCTCTCTCAGAGTCGACTGTCTGTCTGAGTTGTGCCCTGTGGTCTGCTCTGAAGTGGTGAAACAACAAGCGCAAATGGCAAAGGAAAAATTTAACAAAGGGGACAGCATGCATGATTCAATCAGTCAACATTATAGTCATCATGTCATAAATCACTATTTAAAAAGAGAAGACTGTTACTGTTAGACTTGGATTCACAAGTGTAATTTTAATGACTATACCTCCTCTGAATGAAATATTTACCAAGTGCTTTGAGTGTATCACTGGGTATGTTGTTTCCTGCCATCTCCAGCTGCATTATGCTCTTATTCTTCTGCAGAGCCTCTAACAGGGACCTGCCGCCCAGCAGACCAATGTTGTTCCACCTCAGATCTGTAACAGTGGACAAGAGGACAATATCAGACTGACTGAAACAGATAAAAAAACGTATACACTCACACACAGCAGCCAAAATGAGGACTGTTATTTTCAATTCATATGCATGAATGACCCACATAGGCAGGGGACACATTCAAACTGTGAGGCCAACCAGTAACCACTGTGCCAGCAACCTGATTTGAGGAATACCCATGGCAAATGTTATTCTATTCAAATGCTGACTAAACTAAACTAAACTACAGTTTGAGCTACTAAATTATGAAAATGATTGACAGGGTGCGTGTTGTATTACAACAAAGCCCGACAACCACTGTGCCCCCAGGAAACCAGAAAAACCTACAAGTGGAACATCGTGATCAGCTTGTGATGCAGTACAGACAAACTGACAGTGTCATATTTCAGTTCTCTGTGAATCACCTAGCACTTCCAGGGCTGCGTTGCGTTTGAGCGCTAGTGCCAGCTCAGATGCCCCATGATGGTTGATCTGGTTGTTGCGTAGGTCCAGGTGTGTCAGGGCGCTGTTGGAGGCCAAACCCTCACAGAAGAGTGAGAAGGCTTCGTCCCACACGCCCAACGCATTCCACTCAAGCACCAGCCTGCAGACAGCAGTTACAAGTTTGTGTTGATTAAAGGGAATTAAAGGGCTTTTTAAGGTGTATGTCCTGGTTGAGAATCATTTCTCTGACAGATTAGTGGCTTAATATCAAATCAATCAAATAAACTTTTCTGTCCCGACAGGGAAATTTGTCTCAGGCACATAGTTCTGCAGAATAAAATAAAAAGCATGTGAAAACATATGTAGACAAACAATATTAGACACAAGACTTACTCGAGCCTCATTAAAGCAGTTACTCAGATGATTCTCAGGTAACTTGGTGAATAGAAGACCAAGTCATCATCCAGCACTTCTAATTTAATGAGGGTACATTATAAGAAAAACAATCACTGCTGTGATTAAAAATTGGGGTTTTTCCACCAATGTTGATTTCTGAACTTTTAGAAAATAAGTGTTGTGTTGTTTTAAAATGAATATAAACTTGTTTTCTTTGCATTATTCAAGGTCTGACAACAGTGCATCTTTTTTGTGATTTTGACCAGATGTCAATTTCTGCAAATAAACGCTCTCACAATATATCTATTTTGAATTTGGGAGACATGTCATCAGTAGTTTATAGAATAAAACAAACTTATTAATTTTACTGAAACACATCCCTATGAATAATAAAACCAGGGACACTGATCATTTTGAAGTGGTCTCAAATTTTTTCCAGAGCTGTATGTGACTAGGCTGGGCTATTAACCAGATAATGATAGTAACTATTTTAAAAAAAAGGCAGGTGATGAGGTGTAACAGCAACGTTTTCCAGTGAGGCCCCTCCCACATGTTTATCCAGCCATGGATTCGCTCAAACAAAGAATGTTGACGTGAAATGTACGAACAGAGCAAAATTTGTACAGCATCCATTTTTCAGCAGATACAAATAAATGTAAACAGGTGCACAACATGCTCGGGCATTTTCAATGAGTTCGTAATAATTTTGTTTTTTTATTTTGATTATAGCCTACACGGTGCATCTGTCAAGCATAAATGATAAAGAAAGATTTTTTTTTTTACTTTAGGAATAAGTGCTTGACTCAAGTTCCTTTTACTTTCAAGTTACCAATACTTTCAACCCCATCAGTGTTTTAATCAGTGGGTGGGGTGTGTTAAAGTGTCCTAAAAAAAGGTTCACACTTTGGTCAGATGATGACAACCGAGAAAACATCTGCTGATGAAGCCCATGCAACATGGATGAAAACTCTGACAGAATCTGGACCTGGAGTTATTATTCTGTTGGAATTCATGAGATTGATTTTGTATTTTATGTAAGAAAATTTAAATAAATAACAATAATTAATAAAGGAATCACAGAAAACATTGGATCAAGATTTGTTGATTGTATAAAGCTGGTAAGAGTTACACAGTTTAGATCCTCATCAGGTGAGGAGCAGTTTCATTTTTCATGTTATGACTAATTAATAAAGAAAACTGCTGTGAAAACACTGTCTTACAGCAACAACAAATAGCATTCTCACCTCCGCAGAGTCTTGTTGTGAGCCAGCAACTTTCCCAACACCTCAGCCCCTGATGACCTCAGGTTATTTCCCTGGGAACAACAATTTGCATCAGCCAACAAACGATAAACATCTAGTGAAATGAAAACAGTCAGGATTACGCAGGTGATAACCTTGAGATCGAGGATTTTCACTGTGTTGTTACCAATCAGTCCAGTCAGGAGAACTTTTGCGCCTGCAAGTTACATGCAAACAAAAACACAGACAGACACTGTTATTAGCAAAAGCAATAAATGTCAGAGTGATGTGTATTTTTCCTGATTGAGCTTATCAAAAACACATCAGTGAGCTTAAACGTTACACTGAGTGACATGTTCATTCTGAACACACAAACCGTTTGGCTCATTCCCACGCTGCAGTTAAGACGAATTTGGATTAATCTGCAGGTGCAGACTGCAAATTGTGCAACTGCAAGTTTGATGTAGGTGCAGCTGTTTTATGTAATTACCGGTACTGAGCGTTGACAATGATATAAATGGTGAGATGCTTTCAAAAATGTATGTCTTGGCAGCATATTTTATCATAGGAGGAATGGAAAACATGATCAGCTTTACCAATAAAATGTCAGTTAGTTGAGCTTATTGACCTGCTGTATTATGAAACTCAACAATGTTTTATAGCAGACTACACATAAACAGCATGTTTGTCTCACAAATGCCAGTACCTTCTTCAGTGAGCATGCAGTCACTGAGCAGCACCTCGCTAAAGATGGTGTCTTTGTGGAAGGCCCTGGCCAGCACAGAGCAGGTGTCCACAGACAGACTCTGTCCATTCAGGTCCAGTCTGGAGCCTTGAGCGGCCCTGCCCTCCTGAAGCTGTGCCACAACACTCTCCTGGGGCTCCACACCTCCCTCCTTACACAGACGCAAGTACTTCCGTCTGAAATCCTCCATCGTGGGTCACAAGTGCCTCCTTTTCATCTGAGATACTATGTGCTGTCTTTCATTAGGGATTTGACCTGTTGACAGATGATCAGTTGGTTCATTGATTAACAGAAATTTAGTCAGCAACTATCCAGCAAATATTCCAGTGTTTTAACTGTTAAAATGTGAGGATTTCCTGCTTTTTAACACTTGTGACTGTATAGTTAATGGACCTAAGTTTTAAACCTAGCCTTAAGGAGATCATGATGCTGATTAGATTGACTATTAAAAGATAAAATAACAATTACCAACAAAGTACTGTGTGAAATTGTGGGTCTTGGACAGGTGTTCAGAGAGAGAGAGAGAGAGATTTCCTCTGCCCTCCATCAAATACATCCAAACTGCAGTCCAAAGAGGACTCCCTCTATAAGATGTGTTTTATCATGTAGCAGCAGATGGAAATGAATACAGGAGGACTGCAGCACAGGAACATGGGTCAAACAGTTGTAATCAGCTGCTCTGTAAGGCTGGACTTGCAGTTTCCCCACCATCTCTGTTCTAACCCAGAGGAAACTACAGTGCTAAGATCCACTCATACACAAACACTGTGCTAGAGCCAGTGAGATCAACACCAACGTCTTAACCAGCTGCTCCAAGTAACAGCCAAGTCTTAGAGCTTGCATACAATTATTATAGCCTTATAGCGTGCATCGTGATTTCAATAAAGCACACCAAGCTTAAATTCAAGGAAATATTTCAAGAACTAACTTTTCAATTTGGCATAACGTTCAGTGTTGATGTTCCAGTAAAGTTAGCTGGCGGAAGGAAGCGGTGAGACTTACACACATAAACAATGTCATATCGTTTGTTTGCCGGGTCAGAGTGTGGCTTATCTTGATTCAAAATAAAGGCTGCGTCTCGTATTTTACAACATAAATTGGTGACTGAAGATGTCTATTTAAATATTAGGCTACAACCACATTTTGAATGGGGGTGTCGCGTAACGTTGTTATCATTATGTCTCCACACGAGCCATAGGCTGGAAAATGGTTAACCGACAGGCAAATATGTTTCCCCGATTATTAATGACCTTACATTCAAACAGAAGAAACCCACAGACCTCAGTGGCTAAAGCACATATCTTTCTGGCGGTTGTTGTTGTAGACAACACAGCTGACAGGCGAGGGAAGCCAAGCGACAAAGTAACTAGGAAGCAGCCAGGAAGTGTATTTCCGCGCAAAGCATCCTGGTCACTGTAGTTCTGAAGAACATTCTCGAGTCGTCTGCTCTCGTTCTCGGGGAGGATAACTACAAAACAACTAAAATGTACTTAAACACACTTTACTGGTCAAAAAGTGAGAGAAATTACACTTTCATTTAAAACAGTGTCTTATTATTTTGACTTGATGGGGTCAAAGACGTCGTTGCCAAATTGAACCAGTAGATGGCGGTAAAAGTGCAACGAGTCGTTGCGCAGCAATAGTTTGCAGAAGAAGAAGAGTGTCGACCGTGGAGGACCAAACAAGCATGGCTGGAAACATAACTAACTCAGCAGCTCCGATAACAAGTTCCCTGTCTAAACTGCAGGCTCTAAATGGGTTGTTTGCCATTTACAAAAAACAAGGACCTACGTCTGCAGACGTGTTAAACTCGCTAAAAGAAGCTTTACTCAGAGGTAATATGCGACAGGGCAGCACCGAGATATGACTCTCTTCTCAACAGCTGAACCAAGTGAAATGTTTTTGTGTTGTGTTGTTTTTAGAGGCTGGAGTAGAAAACCCAAACCCGCGAAAAAGAAAGAAGCAGAGCCTGAAGATGGGGCATGGAGGGACCCTGGACAGCGCTGCTAGCGGGGTGCTAGGTAAGAGGAGGAGAGCACCATGGAGACGCTACACCTACACCCAGGTGCAGGGGCGGTGCACGTGCGGCAGTTGTCACATACAGTGATGTAAACAGCCAATTACTTAGAACCAAACATGTCAAATTTTAAAGGAGTTAAAGGGATAGTTCAACATTTTGGCGAATTCACCTATTGCCATAATCCCTATAGTCACAGGAGTAGGTTGCTTACTTTTAATTATCAGTGCATGTTGTTTTGAGATCTGCGGGGCAGAGACGCAAGCTGCTCAGCGAACGTAATGGAAGTGAACGGTACAGGTCCCCTGTCCCTCATCAAACTCATCAAATACACAATCTAATAACAACTCAAAACGCTCTTGTGGAGAAGTTATGACCTGCACATCCGCCACACTATGAAATAATCATGTACCATTACGAGACAGAGTTGTTTTTGAGGCAAATGCGTAGCCGGAACTACATTCCAGACCAGAGCAGCATCTTTATGCAAATGAGAATGGCTGAGGCATCCTGGGTAATTTAGGGGCAGCGCCCGGCATTTTTAAATTCTCTCAGGTCTGCACTCAGTGGCTTTTCGTGTTTTGATGGATTGAGACTAACTAACAATCAGTTTGAATGTTTTATTTTTTGTTTCTTTTATAGCACTATGTCTTGTAATTATTTTGACACCCTCCCTGAAACCGACCGTTCATGCTATCTTGAAAAATTGCAATCAGCCTCCCACAGTCTAACTGGATCAGTGACCCCACACAGTGGCCAGAAATTTCTTACCCAGACATCTACACGTATTTGGTCAAATCACCAGGTAGGTTTTGGCTAAGGGTTCTCTGTAAATAGCCTGTTAATAGCCATTATTTGTTAGTTAGTTTGTCAAGCCAGTAGGCTGAACATTTCAATGGAGGGATGCCGGGCGCTGCCCCTAAATTACCCGGGATCCCTCAGTCACCCTCATTTGATTAAAGATGCCGCTCTGGTCTATGGCTGCTGGGTGGAGTGATTTCAAAAGCGCACGTTTAGTGCAGCTGTTCCCTTTTACTCAAGAAAGTAGTTACGATTATTTGCTTCGGGTGTCGTAATGTTACATAATTATTGATTATTCATAGCGTGACACGTGTGCAGGTCACAACTTCTCCACAAGAGAGTTTTGGAGTTGTTGGATTGTGTATTTGATGAGTTTGATGAGGGACAGGGGACCTGTACCATTCACCTCCATTGTGTTCGCTGAGCAGCTTGCGTCTCTGCCCCACGGATCTCAAAACTACATGCACCGATAATTAAAGGTAATGAACCTACTCCTATGACTATAGGGATTACGGCAATAGGTGAATTTGCCAGAATGTTGGAACAATCCCTTTAAGTCTGTGTAAGGTCTCTTGATATCATCTCACTAATGAAAGAAGGGGAGATTTATTTGAGTAGCTACAAAAATTTTACAACTTCAAAAAAAAAACTTGTGTCAGTGTGTTGTCCCAAAACTACGGTGGCCGTGAGGGCTTAACACAACGCAAGTTAAGAAAAACAAACATTCAGGGAACATCATGCATTTGTCAGCATATGTGCTGCAAATACAATCAGTACAACCAAATACACAAACCACTGCAAATACACTAAGGACAACCAATGGGATGCACTCGCACACCACTGTAATATTACCATAGGGTGTAATGAACATTGCCTCCTCTGAGGGAGCCCAAATATAATTTAGGATTCTATTCTAACAGGATCTGTGTTTTCTTTCAGTTGTTGGTGTTGGGAGTGGAACAAAAATGCTCAGCACTATGTTAACTGGCTCAAAGGTGAGTCTGTTTATAGTGACACATGAGATTGAGCCATGGCAAACTACAGTAGCAAGAAAAAGTATGCTACTTATCATAAAAGTTGATTGGATCTTCATCATCGCAACTCTCAATCAGTGTGTATCAGTCACGACCTGGTGCTGTTTGTGTATGTGTACTGTAAGACACAGTGGTGGGAACAAAACTATTCTACAGTGCTTTAATCAGTGCTGGTTTGAATTGGCTGCACGTGCTGAATTTTTGAGACATGTTTAATATCAGTAGTTTACTTTTTGACTTTTTTTAAATGAATATCTGCGTCATCTGATTATTATGTTATTAAACATACATAGTTCCCCAAAAGAGAATTGTGATTTACTGTGTAATACTGACTGTTTTCTTAACAACCAAGATGTGATTTGTGTTTCTGTACTGACTGTATTTTTTGACCGACTGATGCAACCCTATTCTTATCGTCTTGTGAGAGATGTGTTTATAGATTCTGGTCTGTACAAGGCCAAACAAATGTGTGTCTCTGTTTTCAGAAATACCTTGCTGTGGGGGAGCTGGGGAAAGCTACAGACACCCTGGATGCTACTGGCAGTGTGGTTTTGGAGAAAAACTTTGGTAAAACAGCAAACACCACCAATCAGTTAATTTGACCCTGAGCAGTTTATACCCAAGGCGTCTGCTGGAAGACACGAATCAGAGGAAGACATGTCATAGTGTGTTTGTGATGTTTGTTCTTCACCCCTCAGAGCACATCACCAGGGTGGAAATTGAGGAGAAGCTGAAAACTTTCACTGGTGACATCATGCAAGTTCCTCCTCTGTGAGTAAGGCCTCCAATCTGAGAATGTGTTTCTATGATGATAAAACTTGTGTATGTGAAAATAAACAATCTGATTTCCAAGTAATACCAATCTGATTTCCAAGTAATACCAATCAGGTCAAAGTGTCACACATAAAAAAATATATAATTGACTAAAAGCAGATGTGTAAAACTGAACAGCCATTTCGTGTAATAATCCTGTTTTTCTGATGAAACAAGTTCTATACAGTAACAGTGCATATATATATATATATATATATATATAAAATACAAGAGGGTCCAGCAATGATCAGTTTAGATGACCTCAACAAGAACCAAGTCTCTACAGAGATCTTTTATTTACAAAGCTATATCATTATGGAATGACCTACCTCCATATCTCGGAGGTATCATAGCACAAGAAATCGGTCTTTAACAAGAAACTTAAACTTTAATGGAAAAGTCAATTGTTTTTTTTTTGTTTTTTTTGTTATATTATGGTTGATGGATTCTGGCTATTAGGTTTTTATATTGTATATGCTTTTTTATATTTCGTGAGAGGCCCAGGAAGATTAGCTGAATGCTACAGCATCAGCTAATGGGGATCCATTATTAAATAAATAAAGCATATGAAACCTCTCACACTATCCTCAGACAAATTTTCAGTTTTCTAGACATATTTATAGTTCATAGGAATAAACCTATATTTTAGGGAACTCTGGACTTTCCTACCCAATTTCCCATTTGTGGAAATGAGAGTGTGTATTGGAACAGGCTGCTTATTATCAGCACCAGCCTTTACACTCTGGCCTTTTATTATTATTAAGTTATTAGTAAAAAAAATTATAATTATAATGAAAAAAACCTTCACTTAGAGTTCCTGTTCGGACAGTTTAGGAATGGAAGCCATTTATTGAATCTCCTGAAAGTCCTTTAAAAATGAGTGATGCATCTTATGTTGGTCAGGCTTTCCTAAATAGACAGAAACAGAGGTTTGTTAGTCATAGCTGTGGGAGAGCACTGGGACGAAACTCCGTCACTTTTACTCTTCAGCTGATTAAATGAAATAACAGCAGAGATCCAAAGACTGGATCTGCTTATTAAAACAAATAAACTGTCAGTGTTTTCATCTACTTTATTCATGGTCACTGAATGTGTATCAGCTGATTTCCTAATATAGTGAATTAAGACAGAAAACATACTTTCATCCATCACTCGGTCTTCTCACAGTCTCCTTAATCTTGATGTTGCCTCGACACAGACACATGACAGAGTTGGTCTGGATGCACATAGTTGGCATAGTGTTAATGTGGCTTTGTGTGTCATACAAAATAAGGTACCGGTAGTTGTGGCTCACATGTGACAACAGCCAGGTTGTGAGTCTCCACAGCTTTGATATCATGTTGCAGCACTTCTTTGTTAAAACACACAGCGTGTAGGAGCTGAGCGTTTCCTTAACGCTGCTCAAAGTGTTGAGAGCTGTCACTTGAACAACAAGGTGATCTGCTGTTCTTACATCATCTTTTAGCCTCTGCCATGTGTGATGTTGCTTGTTGTAACACCAAGTCATTGCCTCAGTTAATTCAGAAAAGCTGTGTTTAATACTTGCTTTTAGCTTCAGGTTTCTATTTCTAGTTTTATTTTCTTCTATCTGTCTTTATTAATCTCACACAAGTTTTCACACATTTATTTGTAATTCCACCTGTTGCCTTGCAGATCGACACTTTGCATATCTTCCCTGTGTCCTCTATTGCTCTTCACATTGTATTAGTACAGCACTTTATAACTCTCTTCTGAGGAAAAGCTTTGTGAATTAAGTTATTATAATATTTTATAGCCCAAACGACCACTGTAGTAGCCATAAAAACATGATGCTGATTTTGTCACAGGCAAAACAGGAGCCAACTGATTCTGAAGCGAATAAAATTAATGTTGCCCTTCTGCAGAACCTTATCATCAATCTACCAGTAGTAAAATAATAAATACATCATCCTTTTTTTTTTTTGCAGTGCAGTGAGCCTTGCGTCCTCTAGAGGTTGCTAGCAGGACTTAGACTTCAAATAATACTTGTGTGACTTCTCTTGAGGAGAAACCTGCCTGCAGCTTTGAAGTAAATCTACAAGCAATCGAAGAATGGGAGAGGGTCTTTCTCCTGCAGCAGTTTCACTTGGTGCAGCTTTCTTTTCAATGAAAACCACATGCAGACAGCTTGAGTGTGATGTGACGTGTTGACTCTTCTCATTGTAGCTACTCCGCTCTGAAGAAGGACGGCCAGCGTCTGTCGGTCCTGCTGAAGAAAGGTCACAGTGTGGAGGCCAAACCTGCCAGAGCTGTCACCGTGTACAACCTGACCCTGCAGGAGTTCAAGCCTCCTGTCTTCACTCTGGGTGAGCACATGTTGCATAATGAAGTATTTCCTTCTCCCTCTATGTTGTAATACAGAGCTATTACTGTCATTTCCGGCCGTATCTGTATTCTTCGAATGTGGAAATAGGCTACACATTCAGGAAAGAATCACATCAGATGTGTTTCAATTGCAGATATTGAGTGTGGTGGTGGATTCTATGTCAGGAGCCTGGTGGACGACCTGGGAAAAGGTGAGATCACTTCATTCTATTTCACATTTTCCTCCTTAAAGGGATAGTTCAACATTTTGGCAAATGGGCCCATTGCCATAATCCCAATAGTTTTAGGAGTAGGTTCGTTACCTTTAATTGTCGGTGCAAGCTATTTTTAGAACGGCGGAACAGAGCTGTGAGCTGCTCAGAGCGACACTAAGGAGGCTCATGGGATTTCTTGTTTCCCTCATCAAACTCATCAAATACACAATCCAACAACTCCAAAATGCTCTCGTAGACAAGTAGTGACCTGCACATTCACCACGCTATGAGATAATAACGGCATGTTATGAAACTGAGTTGTTTTCGAGGTAAATTCATGCAAAACCGCTGATGCACGTTCCCGTCAGGGGCAGTCTTTTGGAGTTCTGGAGTTGTTGGATTGTGTATTTGATGAGTTTGATGGGGGAAACCAAGAAATTCCATTAACCTCCGTAGCGTAGCTCTGAGCAGCTTGTGGCTCTGCTCCGCTGTTCAAAAAATAGCTTGCACCGACAATTAAAGGTAACGAACCTACTCCTAAAACTATAGGGACTATGGCAATGGGCCAATTTGCCAAAATGTTGAACTATCCCTTTAACATTTATGGCAAAGTCACGACGGATCAGAGAGTAAATCAGAGTCTGTGTGTGTGTGTGTGTCCTGCAGCCCTGTCGTCATGTGCTCACGTGAAGGACCTGACCCGGACCAAGCAGGGCCAGTTCACGCTGGAGGAGCACGCCCTGCACGAGGAGCAGTGGACGCTGGAGCACGTCCTGCGCTCTCTGCAGACCTGCTCAGAGTCGGAGCAGCAGGTAGACTGTGCCAAGCCACCAGAGGCCGACACCTGAGGAGTGAGCGCACTCTGAACAGGACCCGGTCTGAGGGGGAGGGGCTGGACCTGCCGCCTGGTGAATGGTCAGTCATCACGACAGGCCCCCGCTTGGCTTTTCAATGACAACAACACCAGGTGTCGTTGTGTCTTTTTTTCCCCTGGATATTTCAACTTGTGTATGTAAATTGCAACAATCACCAAACCCTGTTTCATTGGAACTCACTGGTCCAGTGTCATTATTCTGCACTGGACTCCAGATTTGGAGGTTTATGTCTCATCTCCATTTCAAATGGATTTCTAATTTGGTCAAGTTTGTGAATAATTAGTATTTTAAGTTTGCGAGCCCCGCTCCAGCCCAAGGCTTCGTCTTATTTCATACTTACTATAGAACTGGATGGATGCAACAAATGTACTGTATAGTTATCACAGTTTAAGGGCTGTGTGGGGGGGAGACAACTTGATTGAATGCACTTTCAGTTTTTTGACATCACAGTCTAATATTTAACAAACTCTGTGGGTATTATGCAAAAAACATTTTGCACCCCAAGATTTATTCAGATTTTAAATCTGACTCCTTTTTTTTGCATCATTACTGTATTAAAAGGATTTTCAGTTCGAGAGTCTCAGATCAGCAGGAATATTGACCAGTTATACCATAAGGATATAATGATATTAAATGATGTGGAAGGAGCTGTTCTGGTCTCGGTGTTATCATCATTTAAAAGCAGGTGAAATATGTCAAACAGTGAATGCACAGATGTACTTGTTGAAAGGCCCAGGTGGCTGCTCTCACTAATACAATATGCAAATGAATGAATGGCTTCCTCTGATAGAGTGGTGTGTTGCTTTTTCAGAGTTTCATGTACCTCGAGTGCTGCTACATCAGCACTGTTTCTGACTTCATTTGTTCTGCATTTGCAGTTTAAGTAAATATTGAAGTGAAACTAACATTTTTACTTTGTTAAATACTCTTTTTTATGTTATTTCTCGCTGGTTGTCAGGGTAACCCAGTTTTTATTTTATTTTATTTTTTTACTTCATTCTTTCTTTTAATGAAACAGTTTGAAATGAAAGTATCAACTTCAGCCAATCATGCTTTATGTCTGCTGTTGAGTACAGCACAGGAAGCAGCAGAGTGGTGTTATCAGGTCTGTATTGAAGGTGATAATGATGCTGTCTGGTCACCTGATAGACTTGAAAATGAAAAATAAACTGTACATAAGATAAATCAAAATATTGACTCATCATTTTGTCATTTTCATAAGGAAAGTATTCCTCCAAATTGTTTGTGTTCAAATCATAACTGCAGCTCCAGTAAGTCAAAGTTTCAGTTTCAGTTTCAGTAGATGCCATGTAAAAAGTATATATATACAGTATGTGTTATGACATAATCATTTAGTCCCTGTATCCCACAGTGAACCCTTTTTCACAGCAGACGCTTAAACGGGCCATAAAAGCAGAGGTTTAATCAGTAACGTTAACAATGGGTGCATTCCATGTATGTGAGCCATTTCCAGGCTTCTGGTGTTGAGCACACTCACTAAGTGTTATTCATGGAGCTGAGGCATTATTAATGTTATTCATTACACCAGTGTCTCTCCTCACAGGTTGTAATGTACAGATGAGAAAGGCCTGATTCGCCTTAGGTGAGTCTGGGTCATGAGACCTGTTACAGGACGATGGAGTTGGAATCACAGGAGAACACCAAACTATCAAATAAAATGAATATGATGTCAGTTGTCCTGGTGTAACGAGAGAGAGCGACAGCTGTCAATCAAGTGCAGTCTTCATCACATCTCGGTGTGAAAGACAGATGCATCATTTTTATCCAGACTCGCGTCACTGGATGCTGAGGTTTTAAACATCTGATTTCATACCAGTTTAGATTTTACCTTTTTTTTTTAAACGTGAAACTGTTGAATTTGTTAAAAGTCACTCTGAGTCCTGACAACAGAAGTGACTGGTGAATATACTACTAGGGCTTTAAGATGTGTACATTTCAGCTTGGTACATAATTATGACACAAGTTATTACTTTGTTTTGTAATGATATAACTTTCATGCATAATGATTAACTTTTCAATTTCATAAATGGACAATGATTGTCCATTTGCCACTCATGACTCATTACTATTTTTTTCTCATGACAGTATGAAAAAATATATACTTGTGACATATGTTGTGTTTGGACTCTTGTATTTGGTTAGGATCAAGGAGAGATCTTGGTCTTTTTTTTAAAGGAAATTTTTGATTTTATTTTCTTGGGGGGTTCCAGGTGATCCTCAGCAAAAAAAAAAAAAAAAAAAAAGGAGGAACAATTCACCACATCTTTAGTCTAACTATATCCATAACTATATCCATAGTTAGACTAAAGATGTGGTGAATTGTTCCTATTCAGTGGTCTAGTTTAAGTTAGTTTCCTTGCCATGTAAAAAGTTAGAGAAGCAGCTGTGGCTCTATTAGTCAAATAGAAACAACCACCCTTCCAATTGAAACACACGAGTTTGGATAAATGAGGGTAATCTACCAGTCGCTGTCGTTTTTATGACACCGCCATGTCCCACATGACTGAACATTACCATCACATTAAGTTTGCTCTGCTGTCATTTGGTATAAGATAATGTGTAACCGTGGCGCGGTGTCTCCTTCTCTCTGGGAGTTAATAGGAAGATATATGGCGCCAGCTGCCAAGGAGCGGCAGAGGCAGCAGCAGCAGCAGCAGCTCGGGCTGTGAAGTTATCAGCGGTGGTTGGTTGGTCAGGAGGAGTCTGCCGCCACGGGAAGCCTCCCGGATCAATGCGCTGTAATCATTGTCTCGGTCCAAATATTGGCCGTTTGGTGCTTTCTTTCATGTCTTCAAGGCTGATCATAGCCCTGTTTGCTCTCTTAGTCCGCTTTATCTAAATTGCGGCCGTTAGAAAGTTGGCAGTCAGCGGAGCGCGCTTTAAAGACGCATCACAAAATCGAACCATCGGATTGTGTTTGCGCGCACGGGGCAACAGGCTCCTGCTGCCCCTCCTGCCCCCCTCCCCTCCCCTCCCCTCTGACCTGTGCCCACACCACTAATGAACCCAGCTGGTAGTAAAAAAAAAAAAAAAAAAATCTCCAAATGACCATGGCACGTGGAAGGCAGCTCCTGTGTGCGCGCACGGTAACAGAAGCACGCGCAGAGTTATCTATCAATTATGGGCCTATTGTTTTTAACCTGTGTGAGGGGATAAACGTGCGCTCAGTGAGCAATTGAAGCCATTTGCGTGTAGCCGATAGTCATTATCATAAATGTATCACCTCAGCAGCGCTGATAGGTGGATTTCATAGGAAAACTCCAAACACTTAAATCATGAGTTAATCACTGGCCGTTCAGCTGCACCGTTAGGGATGTGGATTGCAGTTAACCTGTGTATTGCTTTGTCAGATAACAGGCCACGCTGTGTGATTAGTCAAAGCGTCGTTTACCAAGCACATAGGCCGAGAGTAAACACAAAGCGTGGGGTCAGGTCATCTGAATCTGTTTAATGGGAATCTGGGAGAGTTGTTTCTACACACCTCAAACTTACACATACCCTGAAATTTCTATTAAAAGACGATTGAAAAAGAGAAACAGGCACGATCCGGAGTTTATGAAGTTATGAAGGAGGGGCGGTATTTAAATGTGCATAGAGCAAGGAGAGGTTCTACAATGTAAACCTTCAACACATTGGAATCCAAATGTGAAGCATCCACTTATATTTTATTTAGTTATAGGCTTATTAGAGTAGATTAATTAATTAGCAAACCACTGTGGCAATAACAGTCCACTAGTTTATTCATGTCAGTCAAGATTTGTTGAACTCAGAATTAGCCATCTGTGAGGCTGTGGGTCCGAATGAGACTCCTGGTCAAAAGGCTGACGAAGTCGCTACTGTAATAATTTGTTCATATGGTCCCATAGTTTATTGATTCTGATTCCTTAATATGAAAATGCAGCTTATACAGTAAGAATAATAAGAAATGTGTCTGATTATTTTTAATTCGTCTTTTCCCTTCAGCTGCAGAACAGCTACTTTAGGTGTATCACAGGTTTCTTCCCGTTCGCCTATATCTGAGGATTTAGACAAAATAGTACCAACCAAACAATGCAAGTTAGGGGTAATAAGGTGGCGAAACAGCAGAGAAGAGCAACGCAGTGGGGAAGACGGAGGCTTTTATTTGTCTTTACTTGTCAGGGGCCCATTATCTGATAATCCAAATCTATTATAGTTTTTTTTTTTTTTTTAAGTTTGCAGCGTAACAGATACAGACTACATAACCACATAAATACATCAGTACTTATAATGTGACACCTCATCACACATTATAGACATGTCCGAGAAGCATTAGGCCCTATCTTAAATTAGAGAGGCTATGGCATTATAATAAGACCAACGATAAAACACAATAATTCATAATTTCTTCACTGCTGTGAATACTCAATATGTTTGTTTAATATTTATACGCTTTGAGAAGTTTTTTTTTGTGATAATTTTTATTTTGTTTACTCATACACACACTCAACTGACCGGTTTTGCGGATTAAAATTTTTACACATGAAACAAATGATCCTTTTATTTAAAAAAAACCGACGCTTCAATACAGAAACTGAAAACTGCGTGATCTTCATCCAACATTAGAGCTGTTTTACACATCCGATACTCTGGAACTAGGAAAACAGAGTGTAGCCTAAATAACATGTGCACAATGTAAACATGATGCACTATCACTAACCGGCTCCGCGTCCAAATCAAATGAATCCTCCCCTCCTCCCCCCTTATACCTCCCCACCAGGTTTGGTGCAAATAGGTTGAGCAGCCTACATTTTGCATAATCCTATGTACCGACAAACACGCTGACCACAGATGACCCTGCACTAACAATACAAGTATTCTGCTTCAGTATAATAACTGTATTTGCTGATAATGCGCCTATGCTTGACACATACTATTTTTAACGCAATGATTTTTACTTGAAATATCACTTTTATTCATGCTTTCAAAGTAAAGGACACGGAAACAATGAGCTTCTTCTGGTTATTTTTGACCCACCTGAGACGTGTTAAATCGTCATATTTCATTTGCATAAGAATCTTGTTTTAAATAGAAAGTCTGAAAAGTCATGATATAGTCTATATGGGTTATTTCTGATACTTCTATGACTTTCAGTGACAGCAAACTTTAGACACTCTAAATATTCCTCATTGCATTGTCTTGTTTGTGTCTCTGTTGCGGCCGTGAAGTGATTCTCCCGAAATACAATCACCTCTCCCCTCCTGTCATCTGATCGCTGAGGCTCGATTGGAGCTCCGGGTTAGCCAATCAGAAATAGCCGCTGGCCACCTGCAGGAAGTTGGCCGTCCACTTATCTCCTCCCTCCTCCGCCTGCAGCCAGATAACAGACCCAACAGTTGGGTCAAGTACCAGCCTGATCACCACCGCAGCCTGATGGACACTGAGTCGCTCTAACGGTCTCCACAACGACTCTATTTGGTTTTTTTTTTGGGGAAGAAAAAAGAAAGAGAGAGAGAGAGAGTTTGGCAGCGGAGTGAAGGTTGCGCTGAAACTTGGAGAAGTTGTTAGTATGTACAAACTTTGTGTGAGACTCTGCCGCTAAAGAGGAAGGCTGAGGGGAGAGAAGGGAGGAACGCAGCTTTCCGTTAACTCAGCTCCAGCGCGCGGCCACGGCCACGGCGACAACGGCACCATGAGTGTCCCGCTTTACGCACCGACTCCCATCCAGCCGGCGCACCCGACCCCCTTCTACATCGAGGACATTTTGGGGAGGACTGCCTCCACCGTCTTCTCTCCCTCCTCCTCTTCTTCTTCTTCCTCCTCCGCCTGTTCATCCTCCTCCTCCTGCTCCACGCCGGTCATCCCCACGCCGACTCTCGCGTCGCCCAACTCTTCCTTCACCAGTCTCATCTCGCCGTACAGGACGCCGATTTACGAACCCACGCCGATCCACCCGGCGCTGTCACACCACGCCGCCGCGACGTTGACGGCGACCTACGCCTCCGCCGGGGCTTTCGCCGGCCCCATCTACCCGTTCCACCACCAGCACCACCGCTCCATGGGGGAGTACGCACAGGCGCTGCTGAGGCGCGACCCTCTCGGTGAGTTTGGGCAGCTTTGCGTGATGCGTAAAAACAACAAAAAAAACTCTTTGGATGATGTTTAAAAAACTGCATGAGGAGTGTAGACATGATTTGTCATTAGTGAATGTAACAGACGGAATCACAGAGGACAGCCTGCCACCATATCCTCTGTTTCCTAACCTCAGCTCACTGCTCTCGACTGTTGCCCTTGTGACACTGACAGACTCTGTTGTGTTTGTGCAATCAGCCTTCATGACAAATCTTCTCACTTCTCATATGTGCATTTGTCATGTCAGCCCACATATTAATCACGCCTTAGATTTCATCTTTTCTCGCCTTTCATTTTATTCTTTGAACTTTTTTTGTTCAATTCCAGCGCAAAAAGAAAAGAGGTCCAGAGTTTACTATCTGTGAAGTGGCAAAGAGAGCACTTTTCACCCTGCATTAAAACTTGTTCACAACCTTCATAAACCCCGTTTCACTGACAGCGAAACTCATTTTGCATAAGTATAACACGCTTGGTCATGCATGCATATCGAACTTAAGACATGTGGCCCACGTAAACAGACTGTTAGGCAGAGACCATGCTTCCCGTTATAGTCTTCAGCTCCTCTGAGTCCTGAAGAACAACATTTTCTGGACACATGAGTCACATTGTTACATTGACAGACATATTCTGTGGAGGAGGAGGAGTGGGGGAGAGGGAGGGGGGGGGGCACAATAGCAACAGGCTTATCCAATTCCATTCAGTCTGTTCGTGGTGGTAGTGGAGTGGGAGAGGGGAAAGGGGGGTGGGGAGGGGGGGGGGGTGCATGGCAACCTTGACTCGTTTTCCTGACTCCCATTGTTCTGAAACATCAGAGAGTCACCCGGTGACTAAAACATATCTGGGCTCTAAATCACTTGTTATTTTTCACTGCGTTCTGTGCGCGCGCGCGATAATATAAATGTATTTATATAAATATAGATTACCTGTGAGCACCAGGTGCCCCCCCCCCCCCTTTTTTTTTTTTGCACAATAGCAGCCTACTGCTCCTCTGGGGATGAATATCATGGGATGTGTGGGCGGGTGGGATGCGGTTACGCACATGTTGCGCGCCAATAAGTGCCAAACTCAGGAGTTGTTTTAAAGAAAACTCTGGTGAACAAAAGATGTCATCTATGTCACTTTAATAAAAAAGAAAAAGAAAAGAAAAACACATACTCTGATAAATAATGAAAGCATCATAGAGTATGTGACATAATAAGAAGGTGCTCATGGACTCTGGAGTCAGGAGGTCGTGTTGACTGCTGTGGATGGAGTTGTGTTATTTGTATCCCCATTACCCCCGCGGTGCTCTCAAGTATAGTGTGACAAGCAGGCCGCCTGGCTTTGTGTTGCGCTGAACAAGCCCGGCTTTTTCCGTTCATGGCGGAAGCCGTGAGCCTGTCGATAGGAGTAAATCTGGTTTCAGAAGCTGTTAAATGTTTTCCTGGCTCACCCCGGCCAGCCGCTTCCTCGGGAGCCCGCTGCACGCTGCTGATTATTTTATCGACATCCTCAATACAGACATATTCAGGAAACACTCGGCCTCTGATAGCCCGGGATCCGTTTTTCACATATTGTTGCACTTCCTCTGCCTGGCCAGCGAGGATGTGGCTGACTTTCTTTATGGTTGGCGGCGAGAAGAAAATAAAGCAAACAGAGCAGCACGTCAGGGCCTAATGGGATCTTAGAGAAAAGATAAAGTCTCATTTACCAGAGTTTAAAGTAGACCACAATAAAATAACAAAACATAAATAATAAATAAATAAAAAGGAAAGGCTGGAGTGACGTTTCGTGTTCAGTAAAAAAAAAACAAAAAAACACACACACACACATCTGGGCAGAGGCTGAAAACAGACTGAAGATAGATTAACAAAGTGATGCGATGGATCCAGTCTTGATGTGAATTGATTATAATGATTATTTATTTAATCACATCTCTCTTTTTTCATTGACATGAAAGTGAAGTTAATTATGATTAGGAGAAAAAAAACAAGAGCAGCTCCAGGCTCAGTCTTTGGCTCCTGCGCTTTAACAGCTATGAAAAGCCTGTCTCTGTGAAAAACTTAAATCTTTATTCTACTCAGTCTTTCACCTCATGACTCTTCTGTTTTGAGAAACGCATCTCATGGGACTGGATTAGCTAACTTCCTTTGGAAAGGAGCAGCAATAAGAAGGTCTTTGACAGCAGTTTCGACCACAACAGATTTATATATTGTGTCAGTGCAGAGCTGCAACAGAGAGGAGGACACTGGGTGTCTGCTGGTGGATGCCATCGCCTATAATCACACCGCAAAGCAGGAAGCACATGAAGCGGATATTTGGCCATAGTTTTCACTCCGTCACGACCTTCCTTAAAAGACAGCGTGCAGCAGGCCGGGGTGGCGGCCGCAGCCTCGGCCATTGTTTGTTCCCGGCCATTAAGAGGAGAGGAAACCAGAGCAAAACACTCTGATTGCGCTGCGTGTCCTTTCTCCCAATAAATCAGACAACATGTGGACTCATTAAAGACCATTGAATCCACCAGTCATTCAATTTCCTTATTTATTTGAACTCTAAATGTTCTGTTGTAGTCTACTAATAGGCTATCTTATTTAACAGCTGCTGATAAAGTACAGTGTTATCCTTATCAGAGGAATCTGTATTATCAAGGCAGAAAAAACACCAGATAGAGGAAGTCACGATTTAGATCATGCGGGGTTAATTTCATTTATTTCTATTTATCTTTTCTTTCTTTCTTTCTTTCTTTCTTTCTTTCTTTCTTTCTTTCTTTCTTTCTTTCTTTCTTTCTTTCTTTCTTTCGACATTTCTTTAGCTATGTGTATTAAAATTCCGGAGCTTTCATGCACCTCCTATGGGATTTTCTCTTTTAAAAGTGTAATAGACCTGTTTAAAAAGTTGGCTCACCAATGAGAAATAACAGCGGATGTCCGCAGACACGAGGCCTTGGATCTTTCTTTAATGACTTTCCTCCTCCACAGGGAAACCTCTGCTGTGGACCCCCTTCATCCAGCGGCCGCTGCACAAACGAAAAGGCGGACAGGTCCGGTTCTCTAACGACCAGACCATCGAGCTGGAGAAGAAGTTCGAGACCCAGAAGTACCTGTCCCCCCCAGAGAGGAAGCGGCTGGCCAAGATGCTGCAGCTCAGCGAGAGACAGGTGAGTCCGCACAGACACAGACACACACACACACTGGACCCACTTTTTATCCATTTATTCTCCCACTGATGCCCTATCTTGTAATATTTTGACTGGGGGACTCAGGCCACCACATCACTTCCCTATTTTTCCTATCAGCACTATTAATAGAAATACTAGACACAATACTGGAACATGATTTAAATTTGGTTAAATGAGGTTGCCTGTGAAACATTCATCTCATGTTTAGGCAGTCAAGACCATTAGATTAGAAATGTGCGTGTGTGCCTCCACCTGTGGTAAAATTATAGCTGATATGATTCATAATTATTATCATTAGTAGTAGTACTAGTCGTAATATTTGGCATTATTATCATTATTGCTGTTATTATGATTATGCTCACCCATAGGTACATTTTTCACGGTAGGACAAAGTGCAGGAAAAACTCATGTTAACACGTTTAAATTCTGACTTTAGACTACTTCTGTAACTTAAAAACAATTCTGATCAGCATCACAACGACAAATTCATCAGGAGCAGGATTTTAGAGTTTTATTTGATTAGACATGAGACGACACCGTCTACTTTATAATCATCTGTAGCTATTACAAACAGCGCGTCCATTTGACCTGTTTGTGTATGTAGTTTTGAACAGTTTAAATAAAAATCCTAAATCCGCTCCTCTTAATTTTGTCTTGTAGGTGAAAACCTGGTTCCAGAATCGACGCGCGAAGTGGCGCAGACTGAAACAGGTGAGTTTTTATACAGTCATTATAATATTGAAAAGTTGTAGCCTAAGTGTCTAGGCTGCATTAACATATAGGCCTACAGCTGTTCGAGGCCATTGTGTCTTATAAAACCTCCTCCGTGCTCTCCAGGAGAACCCCCAGGGAGGGAAGCGGGAGGTGGAGGACGACGGTTCCACCGGGAGGAGCGGCAACAAAAGGGACGAGACCACCGAGCCGAGTCCGACCGGAGCCCACCACGAGAGCCCGGAGCAGAGACTGACAGTCCTGGCCAGCGAGCCAGCGCAGCCTGGGGCCCGCGGGGGGAGCTCCGGGTCCCCGCAGCGGCCTCACACTCACACGGAGCTGGACTCTGACTCGGTGTCCGACGACTCGGACCAGGAGCTGGACATAGAGGACGACGACGACGACGACCAGTTCACGAGGAGGCCCAGCTTGTGAGGCGCGCGTGCAGGCTCCACACTGACACTGACCCACTGAGACAATTGGAGCCGGATGATGAAGATGATGATGATGATGATGATGATGATGATGATGAAGAAGGACACCGGACTCAGTCCTCCCTCCAGTCGTTGTACACCTGCTGCACCTGTGTTGATAGTTGTGTGTTCTGTCCACCACTGTAAATGATAGACGAGTTCCTCTGTCGGCTGCTGTGCGTCGTTTTACATGATGAACGCTCTTAGGCATTAATTCTCTTCAAATATCACATTCCGTTTGATAATCAATAGAGCGAATGACAATTTTTCAGCTCGGTTATTTTTTTTTTTAATAAGAATTGTGTTCTTGGACGTAGTTGGAATTTGATTGTGTTTCATGTTTTATTCCCTAAAATATTCCCCTGAAGAAAGAGTAAAAAATAAGATTTTTTTTTAAAAATTACAGATCGGTCAAGAAAAGGTCTATTAGGTTTATTAAAACTAATCAATAAAACGAAAAATAACTCGAACAAACGGGGTCATTAATAAAGCAAATTCAATAGTCTACATGTAAATAACCAAAATGTTTGAGTTTTAAAGGGGGAATCTGGAGATTTAATGACTGTGGGAACATCCATACTGTGGTCACTTGAATTTCCCAAAGTTCAGTCTGATACATTTTTACATTTTTTGTAAACTGAGATCTGAGATTTTTCTAGTCTTGTATCTTGTGACCTGATGAAACATAATCATTCCTTGGACTCTTTGCTTGAATTCAGTAAAAGTATTTCTCACATGTTGGTGTGATATGTTGTTTTTCTTCTTTCCCCTGGTTTAACCCAGAGCCTGAACCAGTTTCTATTGCTTCATCCCATTCTACTAATTTACCAGATTCATTTAAACAATGCAATCATTTTATAAACACAATGTTTTAGTTTTTTTTTATGCTGCTTGTATAATAATAGTCTAAATAAAACGCCCTGATGATATAAAAAAAAAATTTATTCAGTTCTTTCCTTAGGTAAAAGTAATAAGTAATATCAAATAGAAATTCAAAAATGACAGGTTTAAGTGCCACATTTTAAAAAACCTCAATCAAAATAAAGTTATTGTTTTCATTCGCAAACAACATTTAAAGTTCAGTTTAGTGACATATTATATCATTTATCTAAGTATATATTATAGGCTATAAGATTTATTTTATATAATGTGAAAATTACTGGCACATGAATGCTTTTAGGTGTAGGTGGGGGTAATGTTTATCAAGTTCATCAAGTTTTGTAATCATATGCTTTTAAACTTTAAACGCCAGCACAACTGACTTAAATATTCTCATATTTTCCATTAAAGATATTTAATTGTGAGCACAGGATATTATGGTTTTGGTTTCCCGAGTTCATCCTCTGAACGTGGATCATAGATCCAAGGTCCCACGATAACAACAGTTCAGGGGCATAGACCGCAATTTGATCTCAAGTGGGCCGGATCAGTAAAATAATAGCATGATAACCTGTAAGGAAAACTAAATATTCCCTTTGTTTTACTCCTTTTACACAAAACATGTTATGAGCAATTTTCTGAATTTCTTGAGAAAAATACTTGCCATGTCAACAATTCACACTTGGTAAATTCATCCCACGGGCCGGATTGGACCCTCTGGCGGGCCGGTTTTGGCCCGCGGGCTGTATGCTTGACATCCCTGCTGTACTGTCATATTTCAAAAACATATTCACTGTTTGATGGTCAGAATCACTTCTGCGGATTCCAAAACCACCACCTCCTTCACCTCAGTTGAGTTGAACGCTAAAAGCTGCCTTGACTTGTTAAAAGTACAGTTTGATGGTATAAACAAACTAATATAAAAGTTTGCTTTTGGATAAATAAATGACCTGCAGACCACTGCTCTTCATTCTGCTGTTTCACTACCTTCCTGATGTCCCCAGGAATCAAAGGCAGCCACAGATTAGCAAACAGTTTGGTCCATGTCAATCGTTGTCCCATCACCACCTTCATCTTCAAATAGCTTATCATTGAGCTCTCATGCACACACACTGAGTGGGAGTTTTCAGTAAGTAGATTAGGTTAATGATTGAGTGAACCTCAGAGGAGCAGGGACAGCACACAGATAGCAGGGGATTGATTGATAGTCATACAATAAGTTCACAGTACTTTTTAATATATGAGATGATTAGAGTCATTGATATGAACATTCACAGTCAGGATATGTGGAAGTAGTTGAGAAATCATTCTTAACCATGTGGGGTGTTCTGTACAGATTGAAGCTCATCGCTCTCATAACCTTGTTTGAGCTACATTTGGCGAAGTTCAACGGCCTCACACGTACAAGACTATTCCAAAACCAACAGTATGCACATTGATCTCGGCCTCTGTATTGTGTAATGGTTCACAAATTGTGCTGGGTAAAGTCAACAACTGGAGGAATAGCGCACACAGTTGGTGGGTAAAATGTTCAGCAAATAGACGGCTGGTTCCAGAGTGCCTGTCTGATCAGGTCAATTCACACACAGACACGCACACACACACACACACATACTTAGCAATATACCGTATATATACAACTTTGTTTTATGTGCCCACAGATAATAACATTTATCTTTTCAGGAATCACATTTGTTCCTTGTGTAAGTGACATGTTCTCAAAAATCACAGGTCATTTTAGGCAAGATGTGCAATCAGTACGTCGCACATGAATTCAAGGACATTTTTGAAAAACATATGGTAACTTGAGACTATGACAAATACTGACAAATGTCATTCTCAGAGTCATTTTGTCACCAGGTGAGACACTGTCTTCACAAATGATAATTATACACAAGTGTATTCAAAAGGGTATGTTTTGTATCTGCAAAGTAGTTATTATGAATGTATGTAAACAGTAATAGTAATTTCACTTTTCCTATAATATCAAGGTAATTGTCTCAGGTTGGGGAAAGTCTGAAAAAATTCCACCACTGACTTGAAGCAAATTATAGTTGCCTGAATGTAACAGTATAGCTATGGTTTAGCACTCACAGGATGCATTCTGGGATGTTTGAAACGCTTGCTGGACTGGAAAATATGGAAAATAATATTGATTAAAACAAGCTATTAGGTTTTCACCATAATGGCAGTTTAGTAGCCTATTTAAGGCCGATTTGAAGGTGTAGGGACTTTCAAAGATCTAATGTGGACTGAAATCTCTGACCTCTGAGGATCATTCAACACTTTCAGAGGGCCACTGATGTTGCTCTGCCATGAAGTGACATCTTTACTCTATTTGTTTTCTCATCGTCAAATAAATCCACGTAAAGCTGCAAACATTGAGTGAGTGCATCTCTCAACACCCTATGACTTCCCTCCTCTGTCTGTGGCTCTCTGCCTCGACTCCATTCTGACAATAAAAAAAAAAATCTATTAAAAAAAAAAAAAAAAAACACCACAGAGTCACTAAAAGTCTTTCTCAAACAACAACTGGACTTTTTCTACCAGACAAACAGAAATAGTACATTTGTTCAGAATCATTTTCTGCTGCAGTGGGTGTGTGGGGCAGCAGGACATTGTGTGCGGGACCGAGCCAAAACAAACTAGTGTGTGTGTGTTGATGGTGATGAAGGAGCACGTCAGCCAGTGCAACAGTGGGACTCGCTGATGTGTTCTGATGGTGTTTTGATTAGGAAACAGAGGAATATGAAGATAAAACCAGTTTCATATGTACAAATAATTGCAGAGCATGTGATTTCTTCTTGGAATGAAGTGAAACTACGACAGAAGCCTGACCCTTACATGACCCACAAACACTATGATAAAATACTATAAAATCATTGTGACCTAATCACAGCCCTGAAGAACTGGGCACGACCTTTGTAAAAAAAAAAAAAAGCTTCAGTTCCACACAGATATGGATATCTCAGGTCATGAGTGCTGATTGGGTAAAGTATTTTATTTGTCTGTGGCTGTTATCTGAACTTAACCACTCTGATAGTCAGCTGATTTTCTGATCACAGATCCAAGTATTAGCTCTTTAATAGGATGGAACCCTCATAGACAAGACTGTGTTTCTACAATCTATTAGCCGTGCGTGTGTGTGTGTGTGTGCGCGTCTTGTGGTATTGGTGCACACAAGTTAATGTGTGGTTATATTTGAACGACTGAGGAATGTGTTGACTGTTGACCTTGGCCAAATGGAAGCCATTATCTCCCCCTGCCGAGGCCTCCCTCCTCCGCTGAGCTGATAAATTAATGAGAGAAAACATCACTTACATCGATACTCGTGTCGCCAGCAGCCACACAGACACTGAGAGGAGGAGGAGGAGGAGGAGGAGGAGGAGGAGGAGGAGGAGGAGGAGGCGGGGGAGAAAGGGAGAGGAGGAAATAGAGACAGACATGGAGATATCAGTGGAAGATATCAATGATGACACACAGGTAGGTGGATCAAGGAGGAAACAAAGTGTTAATTGAGAAATATAAAATACACACAGGAAATAACTTATTAGGCTAAAGTTTGTCCCTCCTTGTCTTAATTGTCACTGTAATGACTGTAATGTTAAAGATCAAAAGTTTCAATAAGAGTAGATGTTTGTGGTATTTTTTTTTATCATAATGCAGGTCTAGGTTTATAAAAGTATCAAAGCTTCCGTCCACAGAAAAAAAGCAAACAGCATCTATTCAGAATCTGAGCCTTAAAACCAGCTGCCAGGACTTCTGTAACTTTGTGATGTCACAACAAAGCATGCCACAAGCCCCGCCCACCTGAACTAATGTAGCGTTCCAGGCAACCCGTAACTCGTGTTTTTCCGACCTGTTACCCGTGAAAGTGCACTATAAAAGCCGTCAAACTCGTAACTTCCAACCTGTGAACTTCACAGGTCGGAAAAACACAAGTTACGGGTTGCCTGGAACGCACCATAATCATCCAACTTTGCAAGATTTAGTCTGTCTGTGTGCTTATATGAATTCTGATATAAACCCCTTAAAACAGTCAGCCAATCAGAGGTGGGGCCCAGAGCCCCCTCTCTTCTCACTGGCTCCACAGCCTGTTGTTCTAGAGCGCCTTTGTATGTCCTCCTTTATTTTTCAGTATTTTGAATCATTTAACATTTAACATATAGAGATTGGTTTTCTTGTATACTGTTATCATCGTCTCCACTACACATCTGGACAGATACAGCAACAAAGACATTAGACCATTTGGCTTTCAGCCGCTCACAAGCAACCACTTGTTTACTCCCTGCTTTAGAGAAGCTCACATGTTTTAGGGAGGGTCCAGAGATTATAGTCTGTGAGAACCATCGATGCATAGTGGGGGTCCAAATTTAAACAACACAACTTATATCAGTAAATTTATTCTGAATGCAAAGACACACCCTTGTCTTCAAGTTCAAGTTCATTTACGTCAGTCTTTCAAAGGGCGGCGCAGGGCAACTCTTCTGAAAAAAGAAGAGTAATGAACTAAACTTTTCCAACAAATGGGAAATTTGTGCAATTTCTAAACAGGTTTATGTTTGCAATTGTGTTGCCATATCTATTCGCATAAAGTTTTAATTTTGATACCTAATGACTTGTGAGCTTATCTCATTCATCTGATTTGGTTTGGAGATCAGTTCGAGTGTTTTTAAAGAAAAAAAGAAAATACAGTATATACATAAATGTAACAAATAATGTAAAGCCCGCCTTTTATTTTAAAAGTAAAGCAAGCTTTCAGAATAAAAGAGATCGGAGACTCTGTATTTGTGAAAGAAAAGAAAAGTTAGTCATGATTTGTCAGTATCAGCTCAAACCTATTCTGGAAAAATACTCCAAAAACTATTTAACTAATAAAGACTGCACAGAACCAAGCACTACTGTGACTTCAAATCCTCCAAAGCATAGAAAACATTAGTATTATTTTATTCATCAGTCATCATCACCAATTTCTCATTTTGTTAAAGTCCTCTTCACATCCACTTTGCAGGTCGTGTGTATCTGTTCAGCGTCCCATATGGTGAGTCAACAGTGAGGACTGGAGTTGTCCCAGAAACCACTTACTGTGTGTGTGAAAAGGATCCACATCGAGACATTAATCCCCAAAACAATGTTCCAATAGATAATGCGTGAGGGAGCCCATTTGAAGCAATGGAAAACAGGAGAGAGGTCTGGCAGGAGAGATTCATTCCTCCGGCAGCTAAGGAGATATCACTCACCGATTCATGGGTGCACTCAAGTGTACTATTTGCTTTTCAATTAGGCCATATCCAAATGGAGGATAGCGAGGTTTTAAAAGTATTCCCATGCTAGTCAAAAGAGTACAGGATTTTCTGCCTCACCATCCAATTTAGATAGAGTCCATCTGAACAATTAGCTGCTCAAACAAGCTGCCGGAGCAGGGCACACACACTGATAATAAATAGCTATGGCCAAATGTTGCAAACATCCGACTGAATTAAGGTGCTATTAGGGCACAAGTGACATTTTAGGAACAATATAAAAGGATATCTCCAAACGGAGGCGAGCGTACGCTGGGAAACAAGGGACTTGTTGAATTTTCCACCACGATAAAAGCATGAAAAGCTGTTAACAAGGTGTATGGGATAAGTGTTCCATTACAATCCTCCCACACTGATCAACAATGTTGAGACCACTTACCTGTTTTAATCTTGTGAATCCTGTTTATATATAAACAGTTTTATATATCTGTGTGTGTGTGTGTATTGCAGTAGTTTCCCATTGGGAAAGTCGTCTCAGAGCTTCAGACCTGATATATTATGTGCATACAAAACTGAGGCAAGATACACGTTTTTATCACAAACTCTTAAAACTGTGAATATAAAACACATGCAAGAGCTCAACTTAGCAAGATGTCATAAAAATCAACATATTAGGCATCGATTTACATCATTTTAAAATGTCCCATGTTTACTGGCCTCTCTGCAGGACAGATACACGACACCTTCATCAGTTGCTTGCTAGTTAGTTTGTGGTAAATGTATTAAAAACTTTTAGGAAGCATGGACACATTATTCCAAAGTTGATATTCAACATTTCTTTGCACTTATAAAGTTAATCTTTTCACTGATGTATTTTTAAATAATGCCGTAGATTCAGATCAATGAGCTGCCAGTTCAAAAAAAGCAGCAGGAGGTGAGTAATGAGCTGCTGAGGACGAGGACAAGAAAAATGTGTTTTAGCCATGTTAAAGCTGTAAACAGAACAAAAGATCTTATTAAAGTGTACCTAACTTATTTGGAACATTATAATCAATTTGGAATATTTTATTATATCAAATGTTATTTTGGATAATGAATCTTTATCCTGTGAACCGTTGAACTTTTGTATTTCATAAGTGTCACTGCACTTGTATGTACAATAGCTGAACATATATTGTTCCTAATGAATGTGAGATACTGTAAAACAGTGGAGAGATGTTTTCTGCCACCCTCTTCACTCAGCTTCTCTAAATTGGTTGGTAGCACACCGATCTAAATCTACTGCACGTAACACACTGCCTATAGATAAGTAGCTCACACAACTCCATGTCGAATTAACCCATGTATCACAGTGGCTGTGGTAACAACAACAACACTATGAAGTGTCTCAGCCCACTCTCATGCAAGTGCCTCATCACTCCCTATTTGCAGCATACAGTACATACACAAACCACAGTGAGACATCCCCTCCACACACACACACACACACACACACACACATGCAGATATCAGATTTCAAATCTAACAGATCACCAGTTGACATTTCAATTCACACCACTGGATTTATACCAATAGCCAAGTACGTGGCACCACGACCTGTGAGAAAACTGTACCATAAATAAGGCCAGAGATACCACAGAAAACATGTCAAACCACAGATGTCTTTCTGTTTCTCAGCTACATACTACCAGTGCTGTAATGTCTGAGTGTTAAACGTTGTTTTCCTGCCTAAAATGAAAAAAAAAAAAACTGGGTCTGAACCTCATCTACACTTCCTTTCTCACTGAGAAACCTGGATACGGCCTTTGCTAGGGTGAGAGGTGAAAGAGAAAAGAGCATCAGAATGGTTAGAGGAGGAAACGTCAGAGAGACTCAGACGAGGGGCCTGTCTGTGGAGACCAGGGTCAGAGATTAAAAGATGCATCGAAATGGTTTTTATTCATTTATGCTATTTGTAAGCTTGTAACAGTGGCTGTGGCAGCTACAGCGTTAGCGGTTGTGCTAATGTGGCAGGTTTAGATATAGGTCATGTCAGGGTTCCAAGTGAACTTGTTTCACCACTGTCCCAGAACCATCACAAAAAAACAATAGGCCTACCAACCATCCAGAGGTGATTGTAAACCATTCAAAAGGGGTGTTTCTTTACGTTGTTGTTAGTTAGCTACCATACAGAAAATTCGAGGAAATATGTGTTTTTATCATATTGCATCAGAAAAGTGCAGGTTAAACAATAAACTAAGCAAAAAAAACTAAAATTCTGTCTGAGTTGTCTTACAGTAATCGTAGGGTCAATTTGCCCTAAAGCCATGACTCCACCACTTGGTTACTGGTTTCATTGAGTCATGCTCTTGTGGGACATGAACAGAGGTTTGCAGGAAATAGGTGAGTTGATGTTGATGTTTCCCTTTTACTTCATCCATGCTCCCTTCCTCGGAACATTTAGGCACATTGGTTTTCTATGGATGTGCTGTTTAGCTTCAATCTACACAGAGTTTTATGCCTCTGGCCCTTGACTGAAATAAGAAACGGGGTAAAACTCTGGAGTCTGCAGTCAAATCCTGAAGGCATTTAAGAGGAGTTACATTTAACTAGATTGTATCACATTTGAAAAAAATGCTTCAGGATACAGACAGAATTTTTTTTTTCAAGCACCTCATTAGGAGTGATCAGCTGTAGTGAATGTAAAGCCAGCCACAATCCAAGAAAGCCAAGGAGGAGGACAGGGAGCTTTGAGCTGCAAGTCCTTTACCAGACCTCATCCAGACAAGTTCAAACAACACACACACACATATGACCACTGGCCTTTGCTTATTAATGTGGGGTTTCAGGAAACTATTGCTGCGCTGATGTTTCCAGCTATAATGTTACTGGCAGAACAATGCAGTGTTAATTTGTTTGGTTTCCGGGTAAGGACTGTGAAAACAGTGATGGCCACAGAGACAGGAAAGGACATTAATAGATGAAGGAATGCTGGGGGTGGGGGGTGCTGGGCAATGTCCATGTTGGAGAATGTCGGACAAAGAGAGAGAAAGTCTGAGGGTGGTGCGTTAGCAACATCGCTCTGGACTGAACAGTGATGTTGCAGTAATTAAGAGTGATTAACACACGTCCACCTCTGGAGTACACGGTGAAGGACACTCACTTCCTACATCTCCTGAGCTAACACCCCTGAAGAAAGAAAAAAAGAAACTTCATCACTGTAGAAAATGAAGTTGTGAAGCTTTGAAGTGCATTCTGTGGGTGATTGATGCCAAGCTTCTCGCTCAGACCCTGATGATGACTGTGATGACACTGTTACACTGAGCCAGAACAGCTCCAGTGGGCTGGAGAGGAGGAGACTCTGGTATCATATTGTGTAGAAAAAATATAAATTGTCTGGACCAGTGTTTCCTAATGTGTGGGCCATGACCCCTGATGGACCGAGAAGGTATTGCAGACAATGAAAAGTTTTCCATTTTCAAAAATTCTATCAGTGTTTCTATTTTTCTGAGCAATATGGAAATATACTTTTTCATGTTCAAATGATGTCACCTGTATCATGTCCCATAGTAAGTCAATTCCAGTTTGCACATCTGGGCTTCTGGGGGAACTTGCTAACCCTGAGGTTGGGTCTACCCCAGGGTTTATTCATTTGCTGCTTATTTAGCTGGTTGACAACGGTAACAAGCCAAGAATGGTGGATGCAGAGACAATAGCTTCCATTGAGTGCACACAATTATACTAGAATTTCACTGTAAACTTAAAGGTCCAGTGTGTAATATTTGTCAAGGTTTATTGGCCAAATCTGAATATACAACCCATCAATATATTTGTATAAGTGTATTATCGCTATAAAATAAAATCTGTTTGGTTTTCATAGCCTTATAATTCTTCTTTTATATATACATATCAAGGGTCTTGCTTAGAGAGTGTCGCCATCTTGCGCCGCCATGTTTGTACGGAATGGAAAATCCAGCCAACCAGAGAGCATGTTTCAAGAGTTTCACATTCATAAATAAACAATAGAATTATTTAATAGATAAATAATAGTATCGGAATGCTAGATGTGACTGTTTTCCGCTTTACACACTGGACCTTTAATATTAGGCTGTGAGCATGTTTATTTCTGGTGTAAAGTTGGGTAATTTAACATGGGCGTCTATAAGGATTGACTCAGTGAAGCCAGACTCCAGTGGTGTTGCTGCTGATTTACGTAATGCTGAAGGGCTTTTCTCTGAAAGTAATAAAGTGTGGACCACAGAGAATGTGGTGAAATGAGAGCACAGCAGTCAACCTGGAGACTTCAGACAGTGATTTGTGATATTGGGTTGGATGGATGAAATTTTATTTTAACCCTAATTAACCCTTTTAATCCATCCAACAGCTTGACATTTTTATTCATGCTTCACACCAAACATCCATTTTCTGTATTTTACAAACATGTGTGCCGGACTCTGAACACCTCCAATGATGGATAACCAGTTTCACCATTGGTTTGTATGACAACTGCATTGAAGAAAAAAAAAGAAAAATGAAAACCTAATAGAAAATTGTTTTTGTCCTTTAAATATCAGATTGTTCAGTAAGAGAGGGTCCATCTACATAGACTTCAATTTCTTTAGTGGTGGGTACAAGTGAATAGGATCATGTTATCAAAAGAAATTTAATATAAATTATTTTCCACTCAAGTAATGCAGACAATTCTTTTGTTTTTATTGGCCTGGTGTCCTCTCAGGTTGCTAGTGTGTCTGTGTCTGTTGAGTCATGTGGAAGTTCTTCCTCCAGTCTGCAGCGGTCTGAAGTCAGTGATGGGACCCAGAGGATTTGCCTATCAGCAACAGCACATGTTCTTCTGTTCAAAAACAACCGGCTATCTAAGAGCACACATGTGTTTGCAGGCTGTTTGACTGCGCTGCTTTACTGAGCACCTTGTGTGTGTGTGTGTGTGTAGATATATTTATGTGTGTGTGTTTTATGCATATCTGTGCTTCTCTTTCACTTCCCCATTCTGGAGGAACGCTGGGCCAATTTCACAACAATGACAGACTGGATTAGCTTGCACATATTGTCAGACACACAAATGCACACGCTGACAAGGTTAAGACCTTAACAACAACACATTGAGCCTTTAAAGTCAATCAAACCAGATTTAAATCTAAACTCGAGAAAAATCTCAGATGGTTTTGATACAGAAAAATATTCTAACAGTTACACAATTATTGAAAAATGATTGTCGTGTACATTTTCCTCAAATGATGATGTTTATTTTGTCAAAATACGACTTTTGTCTTATGACTGAGACTGTATTCCAGTGTAACACAATGCAACACACTCCTAGAAGAGTAAGGTGGAGGGAGACGTGGCACAGTCCTGAGATTATAAAATGTTATCCATCAGGTCAGGAAAGACAAAGAGGCCCAGCAGTTTTATTGTATTGCTTTTGATTTCATTTTAGACATGTTGCAAAATATATAACCTAGCAAACTGTTGTCTAATTGGTTCCCAACAAATACATTAAACCCTAGAATCTGACGAGGGAACACACTCTGAAAGGCTTGACACACGAGGAACACCTCAAAGAACAAGACAACAGAGACTGCGGCCAACTGCCAGCTGACCGTCAGGAGAAAAAGGGAAAAGAAAGAGAGACGAGTGAAAAAGTGTGTCAGAGCCCCTTCAACCTCAGCACTATTACAGTGCCATGTCTATTGTATATGCTGTGTCAGACCCTGCAGTAAGTTATATGAAATCACACATAGCCATTTTTAAGGTCTGCAGGATTATCTGGAGTGGAAACTTTTTATGCAAAATATTTTAACTGTTTTGGTGGTTCACCGGTTTATCCTAGTTTGAATATATACTGTCCACCCACGCCTTATTAGATGTACAGTAGATTTATTATCTAATAAAGCGCCTAAACTGCTCTCGGGTCCATAAATACACACCTGTTACAGTTATGGTCATTCACAATCTATGGCTCCAGATCGGGGAGCTCTGTTAATATTTCATCTTTATTTTATAGGACTGTCATGGAGAGCATCAGTATGGTATCTAACAGTCAAATGGTGACCAATTTTTCTTCTTTGAACCTGAACTCAAATATTCACAAAAGTCTGTTTCATTTCAGTTTCCTTGGAATAAAAAACAAAACAAAAAAAATCTTGTCTTAAAGTTTACGTAGTAGCTGTTCTGGAGCTTTTAATTATGTTCCATAATACTCTTGCATCAGCTGATAAAAACTGTAAAATGCTCAATAACTGCTAATAAATTTATCTTTTTTCATATGTACAACCTGAAAATTGCATGCATTATTTTTTGTAAATCCCTCCGTTCGCAAATTATTTTATATTGGGATAAAAGTTTATTATAGGATCAATATCAGTGATACACCACTGAATCTGAACATCCTTCTACAGGTTGAGAGCCTGTGCGTCTTAATTCCACACAAGCGAGAGGAAGACCATTGTCTCTGTTTGACTTCCTCCCCTTAGTGTTTGATAAACCTGTGTGACAGGATGAGCTTGACCTCTTCTTTCAGGGGAACAGAGGTGAAGAGGAGTCCACAAGTGAGCAGACAGAGAGACTGCACTGCAAACAGTCCCACAGTGGACAGGTGCTGCGCTTCAGCAGGAGCTGCAGCTCCACTGTGTGTCCGGAGACGTGTGGGGAAATGATCTCCGTCCATAGCCTGATGTTTATCCGCCAATGAAAGTCAGTGTGTCAGTCAGACCCTCACACACTTGTATAACTTCCTATAAGCCTTGGAGTTGGAAACACATTTTCTCAATTCAACTCAATACAGTTACATAAATCAAGAAATGTATTTGCAAATTGCAACCAAATACATGCACACATGCACACAAAAACAACACATAGCCAGTGCAAGACAAACTGTACGTGACATAAAAACTGTGGAAAACAAAATCAGTGATGGTGAAAAAAATGAACAACCAGTAATATTATAATGATCATAACAGTAATATGAGAACAAGACATGTGCAACATGATTAACTTTGTAGAAATCATCCAACGAAACTTTGAGATAACATCCTATAAACTTCATGTGTATAAGCATGAAGAAAAGAAAAAAGAAAGAAAGAACGAAAAAAGAAAGAAAGAGAGAAGATGGATAAAAGGGAGAAGTGTGTGTACACATGTTAACATTCGGCCTTGTTATCCATAAAACCTGTCCACTTGAAGGAGACAGGAGAGAGCGCTGACAGCCCCTGAGAGGTTTATGTCTGCTGAGCAGTAATCATGCACGTCTGGTGTGTGTGTGTGTGTGTGTGTCGCTGAGTAAACCAGACACTGAGAGAGACACTCATACACCCCTCAGAGCTTTTTGTCCTGCTGACAAGAGCCCTCTACAGAGACACACATCCACCTCCAGCAACCTTTTCAAAGTACAAGCCCCACTGCCCATGACCGTTGCCCCCCACAGACAGACAGACAGACAGACAGACAGACAGACAGACAGACAGACAGACAGACAGACAGACAGACAGACAGACAGACAGACAGACAGACAGACAGACAGACAGACAGACAGACAGAGGCAGCTACTGTGGAGTGATGTTGATTTCCACAATTACAATCACTTTTTAACCCATCAGTTTTCACATGTGCTATCAATAAGGCTACAGCCAGCTGAGGCACAACATGATGCATTAACACTGTTTTTACTACATTGTAATTAAACATACTTATGACTAAAGTATAGTGTTGTATAAACATAGAAACAAAGGCAAACTATCTGTGTGCTTACATGGTTTCAAGCTGGTATAGGCCAGTGTATTCCACAGGCTCTCTATGGCTCCCTCTGCAGGTCAACATCAGTCATCTGAGCTGAGAGTGTAGCTATGTGATAAACACAATGATGCTGATGGTAAACGCTGGTAGTGTTGGAGAACTACATGCAGCATATGAGGAAAGAGTAGTGTGAAGATGGTGATACAGAATGACAGGCTCCTAGTGATACATTGCAGCATAGGGACAGACAGATGATTGGCAAGTGAAAGTGGAAATGATCCTTTACTGCAACCACAATTTACCACTACTGTAGTATACTAATGTATAATATACTTGTCTATATTATACTAATTCATATAGACAAGAGGTGTTCAACAGGGAGTCCACAGAGGTGCAGTTTGTGGGTCCCTGACCTGAAAAACGTTAAAGACCCCTTCCATAGACCATCTGTCCTCCCTATTGCAAGTACTGAACTTGCTGCAGCTGGTGAGTAGCTATTATTACAAAATGACTGAAACATACTCTAATTTGTCAGTTTATTATGTACACCTACCTGAATATAAATCAGTCTGATCCAACAGTCCTGTTATAAATCTTCTCTTTTGGCTCCAATGTTCAGTTTGCATGTGGTCATGTTGCAGGGTGAAGTTTGAACTGTTTATACTGCATTACACCAATGCACGTGTCAGCTGTTTCTCTACTGGTTTGAATTGGTTGGATAAAATCTGACCATCCAGATTTTAAACACTGCGTCACCCTTCTTTTATCTCCACCCTAACCCTCCACCTTTATTATTCTAACTAGGACATGGAGTCAGATGGCCTCATGTAATTCCTCGTGTAATATAACACAACATTCATCCCTGCTTCCAGTCCTTGTTACTAAACAGGAATGAACCCACCCAGGAGGCATTCTCATTTTGTTGTCAAAGTACTGTATCACATACTGAGACGTTCATTTGATCCAGTGGTTCCCCTGGCCTTGCCTGAAACATCTGGACAACCTCCCTGGCTTCGGCAGTGGACTGTCCCCATCCCATTCCCGGATGTCCTTCGGTGCTATTTGTTTGGAGTGTAACTTACAATGGAGGTCAGCAGTTCTATAGCAGCCTGACTGCAGACAGACTCAGGAAGCTGACAGGAAGCTGACAGAGCACGGACAGGAAGAGCACATGGAGAGAAGAATAGGCACAGTGACAGTTTACAGCGGTCCCTCACTGCTGTGATCCATATATCCTCCTCTTTCAAAGAGGACACATGCACGCTGATTATTACTCAGTATGAACTACACATCCTCATGTAGACAGCTTGTTAAAAGTATTACAGTGTTTAATGATCGCATGTTGGCAAAGCACCATTAACCAAACCAAACCGTAACCATTGTCGGCCCTGCTCAGAAATCTCTTTTGCTGGTTATTTCAAAAGGTAAATGTGCATTTTGTTAAGTTTTAAATTAACTCTTGACCTTGGAAATGTCAAGAAATCAGGCACATGGTCACTGAGTGTGGGTTTCCACTCTTTTTTTTCTCTCCATTTTTATGTTTGTTGCTAAATTTAGGTTAAAAACATAACACAGGGCTATTGTAGTTCCCAAATCTTTTACCTTGAAGTCCCCCTAGCTTGTGTCCAAGACAAGCCAGGCCCCCTCATCCACAACCCCTGCCTGCACAGACGTATTAAAAGTATAAAGTGATTAGTTAGACACTTTTATTTCAAAAAATAAACAGCAGTTGTTTTGTTCCTATTCTCTTTGTGTATACATAATTTTAATTATGTAGAATGTGTGGGATTTTTAAATTTTGATATGCAAAAATGTAACACCAGAACAGACAAAGCCCTGTGGACCCCCTGAGATCTCTGGCGCCCCCCTGAGGAGGGCCCAGACCCCAGGTTGGGAACCAATTAGACAACAGATTACTTGTCTAAAATGAATTCAAAAGCAGTACAATGAAACTGCTGGGCCTCTTTGTCTTTCCTGGCCTGAGGGATAACATTTTATAATCCCAGGACTGTGTCACCTCTCCCTCCTCCTTACTTTAGGAGTGGAAAGTTCACGATCAGGTCTGGCTTGGACACAGTGAATGCTGGATGTCTGGACAGATCTGCAGTTGTCAGCGTGTAACATGCTGCAAAACCATTTATCAGGTGCATTGCAAAAAAAGAACATGGGATATGAAGTTTTTTTTTGTTTTGTTTTTAATTTCATTGCTATACTAAGTTGTTAACTTTCCATTTACTTGCACTCGCACTATTAACCTCACATCCAAAATGTAACCGGACATCTGACGATCAACTGTTGTGATCCTTTCAGTGGTTTTCAGTGTCAGCTATTAAAAAGAGGATGATTTAAAAGTATGAGCCAAATCATTCATTGAGTGGAAATCCAGACAGGAAAAGCTGCACGCTGCAGAGTTGCAGGGCAGGATGTACAAGTGGACATCCAGAGGCCAACAGCACAATATGATGCCACTGCACACACTCATCCGCTCTCGTCTCTTCCTGTTTTCTAACTTCATCTCTTCCCTTTCACTCTGATGCAACACTTTTACTGTTGACAGTTAGTAACTGCACTAACTGTTATCTATCCAAATTAATGTATTAGCTGATTACCGTGCATGTGTTTTCATGGCTGTTTAAGGCTAAATAGAGAAACAAGAAAAATCTCATAAGAATGTGCAGATGTGTCAGTTTGAGCTGTACAGTAAACTACAGTAAATGTCACTAGAATCATGTGATGATCAAACAGGAAACTGAAAGCCACTCACACAAGGCGCATTTACTGTATGTGAACAGTTTCTAATCAGCATCATCTTTTGAACTCAGTGGAGTTTCTTTAGACAATGTGAGCATCTGTATGACTGGAAACAGGTCTGTAGTATAAAACATATAGGCCTACATTTATTATGTAAAGAAAATAGTGAATACATAGACATTTTGAAGAAAAAACAGAAGTATGATAAATTGTTGTAGCATTTTATTTCATTTCTTCGTTCGTGATTTGATGATGCACCATGCAAGATTTTTTTTAATTTTATTGTCATCATCATTTTGCAGCGTGAGATTTTCAAAGCTAAAATGCAGCACATGTGAGACCTTAGTCCAGACAGGTGGAGGGCAGAACAATCAATGTACTGTTAGTTGGAATTTCTTAAGTGATAACATTACAAACCAGATATTCTAATGTTATGAACCACCGGTCTCTGACTGGACTGTTTTCACCATGATCATCTTGCAGCTGCAAAGGTTAGAGGATTTCCAACAGCTTGAACTCACTCTAAAGAAGCTGGAAGCAGTCCTATGGAAAGGTTAAAATGTAGCCTAAGTTTCTAATGTGTTAATGCACTAAAAACTCTCTTTATGTTCCTCATCTTCTCAAGTTTAAAGAAAAAACTCACTCAAAGTTACCTGAGAGAGAAAAGCAGCATTGTTTCCCTGATAAAAATCTTCTACAGAGACTGCAGACAAAACAATCATTTTTACATAGGAAGTCAGAAAGTCAGTGAAATGATCTGGACGTATCTGAGTGGCAGTCAGCTCTCTATCTTATCTGCTTTTGGCATAGGATATTCTGCAAGGGAAGGAGATAATGATGTTCCACAACTCCTTGGAGCAGCAACATTTAAAGCAGCATCACAACACCTGTTTTATGATTGTCATCCATAGAAATTCACAAATATGTACTTCTCTTCCTCTTTTAATTACAATTTACAATTAATATAATCATCATAACAAAATACTAGATAGGCCTACATAAATGTGTATGCAGTCAGTCAATAAAGTGCCCATACCAGGAAACTTTACTCTGTATACTACTACTGTCAGGAAGGAGTATTTATCCTCCATCTTATAAACAAAGTTAATTTAAAAAGAAAACTCAGTAATTGAACTCCTAAGTCTTGGGCCTCTTTTTGACCACAGCCCTGATGATTCATTTCGGTACCATTACAGGAAGTTTGTCACACAATGAGGGGGAAAGTATGTGAAACATCAGTTATTTTGAGTGCATTTTGCCATAACAACAAACACTGTAACCATGCAATACAGATACAATAAATGTTTTTAATGTTGTAACTGAATCTAGCCAAATTATTCCAGTTAGTCATCTACAGTTTGTACTGTAGGCTACTTCTGTTAGGAAACGGACATGTAGTTTACTCACTGACACAGTGTTAGTATTTTGATAAGGTGCTTCTGTGTGTGTATGCCACCTATTATGCTGCTATCTGCGCTGAAGATGTGTCTGCTTTCCACAGATAAGGCTGCGTAGACTCCGTCGTTTTACAATCAACTTTTTGACTATTTCTTTATCAGTGCCTGGCTGATACAGAAGAGGACCCAGATACAGATTCTCTGTTGTTTTATAATCTCTCACAGGCTCTTTGATCCCCTACTGACAACTTTTAAGAACACTTGTATGTGCATGTACACTATGCTCCAAAACTATGGGATACCCAAGTGAAATAAAACTACTTTACCTTTTTACGGACTGTCACTTTAATTTAATTTCTTCTATTTTCATTATTCCATCTATTGCTGTATTTTTCAGTATGAACATAAGCATATCAAATTAGCACGTGTTAGTATCCAAGGATGCACTTTAACAAGCAGCATATTTGCCAAACCTTCTGTCTCATGGCTATGTGTATGGTAGGCTATACAAGTATCACCCAGAGCCCTGAGCACCTGCAATATCTTCAATATAAACCTCACCTGTTGATGCAGGCTTGTGTGTAAAGGACACTGCAGGCCAAATTAATTTTAGTTAGAATAGTTAAACGATTATTTACTAAATTATCATTACTCAATGACAACATGTAGTAAAGTCATCGCTCCATATGTTATAATGTCCAACAATCCAGCAGCCCACTTCACACAATTTCAATCGTGTGGACACATGAACAAAGCCAGTAACAAACCCATCAGCCATGTGTTTATGGTCTGTTCAGCTGTAAGACAGAATGTCTGTGAGGTGATGACCTCAGTGTGACTATGGGCCACTTATCCCATATTCACAGATACGCTGCAATCAGAGAGACATGAAAAACATAAAGGAAAACATCTTTGAAAAACCACAAACACATTCTTTACATCAGTGTGTGTGTGTGTGTGTGTGTGTGTGTGTGTGTGTGTGTGTGTGTGTGTGACTCACTTCTTGTTTTTGGTGGAGTAATAAGGAAACTCATAGTCAGGGCTTTTGTAAAGGGCTCATTGTCAACTACTACATCCACACTCCTAATGGCCCAATCCATTTTGAGAAGAATAGCAGGAAATAGAAAGTGGTTGTGTAAGCTGGTCAAGGTCTGCAGCTTTACTCAAAGTGTAATTTCAGAAAATGTGGTGACCTTTCCATGGTACCATTAGTGGGCCTCTGACACACTGACACAATGTGAAAAGAGTGTCAAATAATATTTATTACACTGCACAACCACTTATTAGGAGATTATAAGGAAACCCACATACATAAACACACACGCACACAACATTGAATGACAACAGTACTATGGAAGATGTGAGTGCTCAGCGTTATACAGTTTGATGTATTTCAGTCTACTTAAACTCACTTCATTTCAGGGGGAAATGTTGTAGTTTTACTTATTTAACAGTTTTTACTCGAAGAAAAGTAAGTTATTTTGCTCTACCCAGGTTACATTTTCATTCATTGTAAACCATTTTAATCTTACAGAAACTGAGGGAATGTTTTATAAAATACACAGTGAAGGATTGCAGATTTTTTTTCTTTCTTTTTCTTATTTATTTATTTTTTTTACAGTACAATGTGACCCATACTGTATAGGCTAAATTATGTTTCAATGAAGTTAGATATTTTTTTCCAAGTCTATCTCTAATCAGTAGTGACATGTCTGTATATTGAAAAGGCTCCACAGTCCTCGATCTGTTTAAATTGGGATTTAGACTCGCTCCATGCTGCATGTCGGGTAGCACCGTCTCTGTAACTTTCCATAAACTCAAGCCAACATTCACACACATATCACGTCGTGACCGGCCAGCTGCTGTGTATGTGCTGGGTAAAGCCAACAGGCCAGGCTTCTTCATGTATTTCCTTTAGGGTATACCTTACAGAAAATGTTAACACAGAGCAGCTGAAGTTACTGTTGGTGGTTTCAAAGTCCAGTGAATCACAAGGTCTCTTTTTCCTGTTGCACCCTCATTTTCTGCTGACCATAGCAGGTGCCCTGGAATCTGCCACACACACACACACACACACACACACACACACACACACACACATACAGACAGACACAGACACAGACACAGCCACAGACGGCTCTTGGTCGCTCTCACTCATGCAGGGATCTTGGTCGTCACACTTAAGTGCAAAGAGAGAAATGACCAGTGACAGGGTCCATGCTGCTCTACCTGACCCCCCCAGTCAAAATGAAGAGGACAACAAAGAGGAAGAGAAAACGTTTGGGAACATCTTTGCAGAGCTAGAATCTGTGGACCTCCCTCTAGGAACCACCTTAAGGTAAACTCATTCATCTGCTTCGGAAACTGAGAGATTAAAATACTGCCTGATCTTAATATCCTGTGGTTTATGTGATTTTAAAGGGAGGGGGGTATACATGTGGTTTTCTGTCCTTTCCATTCTTTTTCTGTTATGTTTTATCTGTAAAGTACTTTGTGCATTTGCTTGAAAGGTTCTATAAAAATGAAAATTATTATTATTAATTAGCCTATTATTATTATTATTATTATTATTATTATTATTATTATTATTATTATTGGTATTATTATTATGGCCTATACATCAATAATGAAGATGAGTGCATGTGGTCCACTGCTGTATTTGACAGGGAAATAAATGTTTGGTTATTTTGTTTTGATTTTTCTTAAATTTTTTATTTTTTTCGCTGGGACCATGTAAGGCTGAAAGAAATACTTCCTCTTCTGCATGATTTGTGGCAACAACCTATTAATTTTAATTTCCGTAATCAAAATGTGATTTTTAAATAGCAGACACAAGTGTCAAAGATGGGCCAGACCTAGTCTCAGAGACAGATTTCTCCCAATGGAGACAATAAAAGTAAACTAATAAATCCACATGAGGCTGATTTTATATGGTGTTAGTGCACAAATATACAGATGTAATTATTGAAAACATTATTATTAATTATTATTAATTCTTATGTATTATTTTATTAGATTAATATCAATCAATCTGTAATTCAACGATGCAGCCAACAGCCAACAACCCAACTGGTTCACCATGTTGGCCACAGCAGCGTCTTTTGGGTGCAGGTCTGCTGATGCTCTGACCAACACTACTGTAACATAGGTAAGGGGGTGTGTGGAAACAAAGCTGCTGCCGCTGCAACCATCACAGCTGTAGTGCGCCCCCTGCAGGCCGGACCCTGACCTGTAGCCGTACCACCGCTGCAGCTGCAGTCACAGCCACAACACACACACACACTCACACACACATACAACAATCATGGCGGAGAATGAAACCCTGGAGTGCATAACGGAGCACGAGCGCATTTTACAGGAAATAGAGAGCACCGACACGGCCTGTGTCGGTCCCACTCTCCGGTGAGACGTAATGTCTTCTTACAGAGGACTCACCGACCGTCACGTCTCTGTGTTTGCTTACGTCGCCTACAATACCGTACCTTTTGTTCACGGGCTAGCTTAGCTCAGCTAGCCACCGGCAGGCTAACGTTAGCAGTATCTGACAGGAGGTTGTTTATATTTTGTTTTATATCTGACAGGAGGTTTTTTATTTATTTGTTTATTTATTTATTTTTTATATCTGTCAGTTTCATGGAGTGGAAATGAGGCTGGAGCCCAGCTGGGGCTGCTAGCTAACAGGCTAACATTGAGCAGTGTTTCAGTCGTTTTAACGCAGCTGTGCTAAAAACCGAGTGTGTGTGTATGTGTCTGTGTCTGTGTGTGTGTGTGTGTGTGTGTGTGTTTGGGGGGTGGAGGGGGGGTTCCTGGTTGTGTGTGTGCTGATGGACGCCTGGTGACCTGTCAAAAATGTAAACATCGTCAGTGGGTGTGGCTGTGGGACTGCACATCCTACTGATGTTAACTAGCGATGCCAGTAATTCAGGCTAGTAGCTGGTGAGCAATAAATAGAAAGTTCACCCTGCTGCCTGTCATTCTGCTGTGCCATGGTTGGATGAGTCATCTTGAACCCCTTTGTGTTGTGTTGTGTTGTGTTGTGTTGTGTTATGTTGTGTTGTGGTTGCTGATTAGCTTATTGATGTGGTAATGGGATGTTGAATGGCTCAAGCTAACCCCCTCTAGCATGCTGCACTGGTTTTGACAAGTAGCTACCAGGCTACAGCTCCCAAGGCCACAGTGAGTGACATTAGTTAAACAAATGAGTGTTTATAAACAGACTGTAGCTTCCACCTGTCACATGTACCTGTCGTAATGTGTAGACAGGCTAGTCTTTTAGCACACCTGGGGAAACCGGTGAATGTCTGTTTCACCTCTGGCAGCTTGTTCTCTGTCTTTTATGATGCTATCTACACTGTCAGTCTTTTAACAGCACAGGACATCTAGGTTAGAGGTAATAAAATGTCAGTTATGCCCTTTGCCTTGTCACTGGCTCCTAAATGATCTTTGTCTGATCTTCAAAATCATAGTACAGATACAGAAATAGTCTCTATTGTGTTTTAATAGTATGTCCAGCGTCTGTTTATTATATTTTTCAAAGGCTTGTAATACAGTGTTAGAAATAATCTCTAATCTAAATGTGTTTTTAATAGTCCAGCTTCTATTTACAAGGCTTTGTATACAGTTGTAGATGCCCAGAGTTTCACGTCTCATGTTTCATTCTGTGATGATGACTTTGTGGTGAGCATCCCAAGTAAATGGACCCAGTATTGAAAACATTGAATGAAGACATAATTTGTGCTTTTATTTATTTGTACATTATTTGTGTTTGTGATAAAGAACAGTAATATACTCATAAGCAGGTCTAACCAACAAGCCGCTCTCGCACTAAAGTTTATTGGCATATAATGTTTGCTTAAGTTTTACTACTTATGACACAGGTCACTACGCTTGCTTATATACCAGCTCTAGTGTTTAGGCACTGTGGCCTTGCTGGGTGTGGACTGACCCACTGACAAAAAGAGGAAGTTGCAAGACATGGCGTTATGAAAGGGTTTTGTCTGATATACTGTATGTATTTAGGGATTGGTGTTATGGCTGACTGACTTTTCACATATTGGAAGCTAGAAGGATAAAGCATATTGTTTGCTGCCCAGAGGCCACTTTAGACGGGCTGAAGTATGCTTCCTGTCCTGACAGGAAGCAGGAAGATAGTGATCTATTTGTTTCAGCAACCACCTGCTTTCAATTATTAATAGCAGGAAAGAGGAAACTCATATGGCAGCATGGAGACTGATGATTACTGGGCTGCACGGACAGGCTTGTGTCTAGTTTGCATGTCAGATCATTGACGACCTCTGTGGTAATGGGCTATTTGCCAAGAGCACCAAACATTAGCCAGTGCCACCTTACTGTTGTAACGAGTTGCTGCGTTTCCCTTCATCATGTTGTGGGTTTTTTGGTCAGTTAAAGCAACTGCTCTTTATATTCTGCAGGTTAAACACACTCAAAAAAGTAATTTTTTTCTCAGCAGGGATACGAAATGAGGAAGAGCGTTTTACCTAACGGCTCTAAAACACACAGTAGTCAGTCATCACTTTGGGCTTGTGGTTTAGAGATATGACCCACTAATAATTGCTTTTCTATTTCTTTTATCAGTTTTAACGTTGGGTTTGTCTTTTAGCAGCTCTGCTATCGTCCAACTCCTCTGCAAAGTATTTGAAAGTGAGAATGGACATTTGATAAGATGAAGCAGCAGCTGATTTGTTAAACAAAATGTCTGCAACTGCTGCTTTGTCGCTCACAGAGGTCAGGTCTACTGGATGTGGTTTGTTGGATGCTGCGTATTGTTAGTCAGAACAATGGGGTTTTAGGATTTTTCGTATCTGGACTCTTATGAATAGGAAACAAGGACATCTGGAAGTTTGGTTAAAATTTGTTTAAAAAAAGAAAAATGAAACAAAAATGGGCACAATGATTATTCCCTATTCAATTTATTTAATACAACAAGCAGAAAACTGCGTCACTGATTGATTATCTGACTTTACTATAACATAGTTGTTGTTTTGGGTTAAATGTTTCAGAATATGTTACTAGATGTTTCAGTGAGGATTTGAGCAATTTTCTCAACTGAATTAGTTCTCAACTAATTATTATTTTGATATTTCATTTCACGCTCAATGCATTAACTGATGCATTAGCCTTTGTTGGCAGGTTTAACAATGTCAGCAGCGCAGCCAGTTTTGCTGCATTACAATTGTCAGACTATGCTTGAATATTGATTATTTCTATCACAACTTGGATTTCACTCAATTGATGCTTTAATGTTCAGTCATACTACAATCGCAACAATAAAGTACATCTGCCCTTACTGTACTGACTGGGCATGGCAGTGAGCTGAGAGAGCAGTAATATTAAACTAACGTCAGGTATATTGTGTATTGAACTTGACCAAAATCTCAAAAAGACTTTGAGAAATAGATGCATGCAAAGACAATGTTGGTGTCCAGTCACACCCATGAGTGGAGTGGCGTTTCTGAGAATCATTACACCTCAGACTGCAGCTGTGATCTTACCATAAAGGTGGTTAATGTGTTGCCTCAACACACAGTTGCACAGTTGCGACAGTTTAACAGTTTATCGACCCGGTGTGAGCGACCATGGAGGTGTTCAGGGTAGTTCTTGGCGTGTATTTGAAGGAAAGTAACACAAACCATGAAATTTATAGATTAGAATTGTATAAAATGTGCAGTGTGACAACTAATTATTTAGTGACAATTAATGAAATGAAATGAAATGTTGTCAACAATATATCTATTTAGTTTTTGAGTAAAAGACTGTGATGATATTTCAAACAAATAACAAAAGCAAAATCTTGGTAAGAATGTCTTAGGCTATTGTTTTTTTTTCAGTGGTGACCTTGAGATATTTTACAGTGTAAACATAATGTTCAATCTATGAGACATGCTCAAGCTGTTGTTTACAACAGCAGAGCTGCTAGGTGCAGCTCTACATACAGCAGTGATATTTTATCAGAACCAGTGTGGAAACTTGTCATGACTCAGTATGTAACTTGAAACCTGACTTTATATAATCATTGACTTTAGATATGTCAATGAGAAAACAGAAACACACAAACCCTGGCACGGCTCAGGTTGTGTTGTGTCGGTCAGTTGGTCCACTTCTCTGCTCTCTCTGGACTGAAATGTCTCTGTGATCGGTCTAAAACAGATCACACTACACATTAATCACATTCATCTTTAAATCCTGTGCCTATAAATGACAGGAATCATCAGACTCTATGACAACACCCAGATCTGTCGCCTAAGGTTTAATGTGTGAGGTAGCACTGAGCTCGATGTAAATTTCCCCCCATCGCCTCTTTGGATCAATAATTAGGATCTGGTTTCATCAGCTTTATATCGCTGCTCTGCCTTCACTAGATGGCGCTGTTGCTCCAGGTCAGATGAATGGTGACAGTAGTGTAGTAGGCCATGGGCTCACAGACTGTGTCAGTTGGGAATCCTTGTTAATCATTTCCAAAACATTCTCATTATATCAGAAACAAATTAAATTTAAATGTTAACCTATGTTATTGGTTTTTGTTGTTTTGTAATCTAGCTGTTAAATCAGCTCAATCACTTTAGATGGAGCTTTTGTTACAATATCAATGTGGCCTCAGTTCAGTTGTGACCCTGAAGGCACCGTCTGTTGATGAGTCACTGTCTCCTCTGCTCAGAGACACATGTGCAGTAGCTGCTGGTGGAGACAGGCTCCAGCCAGTCTGTTTTCAACACACTGCATCTGCAAGCTGGGCGCTCCTCACATTTTGACAATGTACATGGTTTTACTAAAAAGAATGAAGGTCAAAACCCCCAAAATATGCATAAATAAGACCAAAATAAAGCAAATGTGGAGCCCGGAAGAAATCAAAATGATAAACGGCTGAATTAATGTTTAGTTTAGTTTAGTTTATTTATTTATTTCATTCATTTATCGAGCATAAAAACAAAAAATAAAATAAATATACTGTAACTCTTGAATGAAAGGGGGCAGAAAGAAGCAAACTTATATTGTCTACCCCTTGTTACAAATAATTAATTCACAAATTAGATAGTACCTACATCCAAGCAAAGAAGAAATGGAAGTAGAATTAAGACCATGATTTTAAAAAATCTACAATTTGCATTAATCTGCAAACAGCCGGACAGTTTGCAGATTAATGCAAATTGTAGACGCAGGTTTCCGGTGGACACCTGCGTCTTCCCATTTATCAGCTGTTGGGAATTTCAGTTCACCAGAGGTCTTGGTTTTGTGTGGGGGTGTGCACATTAACAGGCTGTCTTCACCAGAGATGGAGATGATTGTTGTTGATACCTAATAGCAGTGAGTCATTCTTTAAAAGCCTCCTACAACAAAATGTACTCCTGTGCAATGACATGCAAAAATAATGATGGAGGTCGTGGTGAGAACAAGTGGAGAGTTCACTGTTTCTACCTGAACTGTCTGGGTGTGCTACAGTTGTTATTCTGGGACAGTGTAACTAAAACTGAGGACATTGCTCATATGCGATGCTTTTGTGAGATAGGATGGGTCATTTTTTATGCGTAACTGACACAAGGATGTTTTGGAGTGGGAGAAAAATGACGTGTTAAAACATTTCCCATGATCAGCCCTCTGACATATGAACATCATGAACCTGAGATGAGCATAACATCACCATTTAAAATGACTGTTAATAGCACAGCTCTTCTCTTCGGTTAAAGACAAAGAAAATATTTATGTTAATGATTTTTAATAGATTATATGGGGCGTCGATAAACAGCTGCCTGAGGCCAAAGCTGACTTCCTAACAGCAGCAGTGCTTGACCATGTCAGATCAACATTCTCCCTGCATGTGATTTACTTTAGCACCATCCAAGATGAGCCACAGTTTGAGCATTTGCTTCAGGGATGTCTGTCAGATGAAGTGTGGCTAACTAGTGTGGCTGCCTGTTTGTTACAGTGGCCAGAGTGGTACCGCAACAACAGAAGCTCCTGTATGCCAGAGAGTGTTCACCATGTATACTGCCTTTATAAAGAGACTTCTGTACAACAGTTTGAATGATACATCATCACACAGTATTTACACTTTGTTATATAACTATTTAAATGGATAGTTAAACATTTTGGCAAATTGGCCCATTGCCATAATCGCTATAGTCATAGCAGTAGGCAGTAGTGCCTTTAATTGACGGTGCAAGCAATTTTTAGAACGGCGGAGCAGAGCCGTGAGCTGCTCAGGGCTACGCTACGGAGGCTAATGGAATTTCTTGGTTTCCCTCATCAAACTCATCAAATACACAATCCAACAACTCCAAAACGCTCTCATGGACAAGTTGTGACCTGCACATTCACCACGCTATGAGATAATAACGGAACGTTACGAGATGGAGTTGTTTTCGAGGCAAATGCAGAGACTGCTTGCTGAAAAACTGCCTCCGATGGGAACGTGCATCAGCGGTTTTGCATGAATTTACCGTGAAAACAACTCCATAACGTTCCGTTAGAGTAACACACCAGGGATTAAACTAAATACTGTAAACTGTTTACTTGTTTTTTGTACACTGTGACACCTTAAGTTTTTGTAGAATAACACAAACTCCAACACAAATCTTTGTTCAGTGGGTTCAGTGATCCAATCCTGTTCATCCTGTTTTCTCTGCTTTGCCTTCCTCTCTCTCCTGCACTATGTTGATCAACTCTTCTGTGTCTTCTAGGTCTATTTATGATGACCAGCCCAACGCCCACAAGCGCTTCATGGAAAAGCTGGATGCCAGGATAAGGAACCATGACCGCGAGATCGAGAAGATGTGCAATTTCCACCACCAAGGCTTTGTGGACGCCATTACAGAACTGCTCAAAGTCCGCACTGATGCAGAGAAACTGATGGTAAGAGGCGTCGCTGTAAAGGAGACTACAGTTCGCTCACTTTTGAATCGTCTAAACACACACTAAATTATGTCTGCTATTTTTCTACTTTTGGCTTGACCAATGCAATATCGTTCCATTCATTCATCTCCACATAGCGCTCTTTTTCCGCTATTGTCGTTCACACACACAGACAAGTGTGGTGGATGGTTCGACCCCCCGCCACAGTCTCCTTGCAAACCTGTGGGAAACACTGCAGTTTTATTCAGAATTGCATTTTCCCCTATTTTTTTCTGATTATTTGTGTCCATGTAAACATAGCTAATGTTTGGTTGCAAATAAAAAAAAGTTGATCAAAATCTTACAGTTACAACCTGGTGGGTAGGACAAAGCGTATCTGTCAATCATCCGCCTCGAGGTGACAAGCTAAAGCCTCCCTGTGGTCCTAGAGTTTGCAGGACTTAGTGTGAGCGAGTTATGGTATCTAATGAGAAGAGACACTGTCCCATAATGGAGAGGTCATAGGCTCTACCACTGGTAGAGTCTTGGTGAAGTTTCTAGCATTGTTGCTTCACTCCTTCTCTGGTACCATTCCCTTGCTGGAAGAAAAAAGAAGCGGTGATTATGTAGTCAGTCCCTTTTGTTTGAAAGCCTCACTGTTGAAAGGATTGTCATCAAAAAGCCGACTGGTCAATTGGGTCATGGTTCTCAGCCGTGTGACAAGAGCCGAGAGTTCAAAAATCCTCATCCAGAATCGAGAAGTTTGTCACTGAATCTGTGAGAAAGAGCCTGTCACAAGCCATTAAACCCCATGAAAGGCCCAGTGCACCAGCGATGGGTTCAGGTCCTCACTGCCTGGTTAATCTGAATTTTCCTGCCTTTGTCCTTGCCCCTTCATGGACAATGAGCTGATTACAAGGCTGAGCAGCTGCAGCGAGGGAGGTAGAGAGGGAAAAGAGAGGGCATGGAGAGGGGGAGCAGACAGAGGGAGGACAGACAGATAGACATGTGACAGCATGTATGACTGCACCGTCCGACACCGAGGTATTCATACGCTCTGAGAAAAGTCCTCAACAGTCCAAACTGTTGGGAGAAAAAAATAGTGCCAATGCAGAGAAAGTCACAGAGTAAAACCAGAATGTCTTAAAGTGAGTCTGACTCTGTCGACATCAACGTGCTGTTGAAATGTGAAGTCCAACCAAACAAACAAACAAAGAGGGCGACCTGTAGGTTACATATCAATATACTGTATATGAAAATAATATGCAAGGCAGTCATTCCAACTTCAACCACTATCGTAAAATGTTTTCCAAAATAATCACATGATGATTCTAACACTGTATAAGTACACACTATTAAGATTATAAATGTTTTACTCATCATTGATAAGCGCTAACTGCATACTAATGAGTATTCATGCGTTATAAATGAAGAATTCAGTATTTATTAATACTTAACTAATGCTTAATAGTGTGTACTTATAAAGTGTTACCAAAAAAACTATATATCATGCAGCTGCACACATTCTGTACATATCTATACATTTATGTTTATCAACTTGCTTCACTGCCTCACTGTTGAAGCCCATTGGTCACTTCAGAAGATGTGAAGCTTACAGTAAGTTTTAAAACTCCCATACTGTAGGTGGTCGAAACGTTGTTGTTTATTAATAAAAAGAAATATATATATATAAAAATTGGGAGGACTACTGTGCAGACAGTTTTCCTTTTCTTTTGCCTACGTTTTAAAACTCCTCACAACATAGTTTATTTTAAAACAAAAGACACAGTGACTTCCTATGAGAGATGGCCAATGTAGTTTATAACAAATGTTACTCAAATAAGAGGAAATAGAGCATTGTTTCAAATAGGCACATTTATCCATGTCGTACTTTTTTTTTTTAGCAACATGAGGTTGTGTGTGTGTGTGTGGAAATGAGTCAAAATAAACTTCTATGGCCCATTAATCGGCAACAGTGGAGCTCAGAGGAATAAGACATGTGGGATTTGGTGTTAATAGGTAAAACATAAATGCCAGCAGACTTGCATGTGAAGGTCCAGTAAAAGTGAGTGTTGTAGACTGTAAAACATAAAATCAAGTTAAGAGGCATTGGTTCTAGAGGCAATAATAATAAAGAAAGAATGTTTAGGCTGTGCAGTTAAACTTGTGTTTGTGTTTGCTCTCCTAGGGTCAAGTGACAGACACTAATCGAAGACTACAAGAAGCCGGGAGGGAGGTAAGGCCACGTATTCCCGTATGCATGAATGTGCAGAGGACAAAAAAAAACGGTGCTTTTTATTGTGCTGTCAGGACGTATGTGGGCTCGTTAACTCCGAAGACAGTCCTGCATGAGACATGACCGTTCTTTAACCCAGCAGTTAAAGAGTGGTGGCCTCTCTCTCATTGTCTCCCTCCGCTGTGCGTTCCTGCCCTCAGGTGACAGCTCAGACGCAGGAGGTGATTTGCTGTCGGATCCAGCAGAGGAACATGGCCACGACCGTGGAGAAGCTCCAGCTCTGTATACCAGGTACCACCGCTGCCTGTGTGACGGTGATGATATTTTAAAGGGATAGTTCAACATTTTGGCAAATTGGCCTGCGCGGCGAGCTGCTCAGAGCTACGCTACGGAGGCTAATGGGATTTCTTGCTTTCCCTCATCAAACTCATCAAATACACAATCCAACAACTCCAAAACGCTCTCGTGGACAAGTTGTGACCTGCACATTCACCACGCTATGAGATAATAACGGAACGTTATGAGACAGAGTTGTTTTAGAGGTAAATACAGAGACTGCTTGCTGAAAAACTGTCCCTGAAGGCAACGCGCATCACCGGTTTTGCATGAATTTACCTCTAAAACAACTACGTCTCGTAACGTTCCGTCATTATCTCATAGCGTGATGAATGTGCAGGTCACAACTTCCATGAGAGCGTTTTGGAGTTGTTGGATTGTGTAGTTGATGAGTTTAATGAGGGAAACCAAGCAATTCTATTAGCCTCCATAGCGTAGCTCTGAGCAGCTGGCGGCTCTGCTCCACCGTTCTAAAAATAGCTTGCACCGACAATTAAAGGTAACGAACCTACTGCTATGACTATAGGGATTATGGCAATGGGCCAATTTGCTAAAATGTTGAACTATCCCTTTAAGTATGTTCAAGCGCAGAGGGAATGAAATGTTGAGTGAGTAGCAGGGTTCCCACAATTTCTAAGTATGGAGAGATTAAGATGTAAGAGATTACATTTTACAATTCATGAGACTGTTTCATAAGTTAGAGACACAAACTGCACACCTCTAAATCAAAATAATGGGGGTGAGAGAGGAATAAACATAGAAACAAACTGGTTAAATGTACAAAATAGACTACAACTGGAAAATGATTTCAAGAAAAGAGTGGGAACCCTGAGTAGCTTTCTCCCTAACAAAGCTGAAGACCCACAAGTATTCAGATTGTGATAATAACAAGAGCTTATGTAATAAGATAATTTTAGAGCTTCCTGCCTGTCAAAACCTCCAATGGTTTGTGTCTGTGCGCCAATCAGGCTTCTGCATCACAAGTGGAATGCAAGCTGGCAACTAAAATAACAAGGATCTAGATATGTTGGTTATATAAGATAAAACAAAATCCTGTCAAAAATATGTATCTGCAACAAACAAAACCCTCTGCTGACCCTGTTTCTCATCTCCTCTTTCACAGTGCTAGAAATGTACAGCAAACTAAAGGAGCAGCTGGAATCCAAAAGGTACCCACCACACAGAGCATGTCATCATCACATACAACCACAACACCTACAGGAGTTTTAAATCCCAGTGACTCCCAGATTCTTAAAAATGAACTTCACTCTAGTCTAATAATCCTGCTGCCCCTGGTGACTGCACCCTAACCCTGCATTGTTCCCCACAATCTGCAGGTGGTGTCAGGTACATAAGACTACACCTGACCACCCTGTGATGTAGTGTGGTGCTGCAGTCTCACAGTACATCACTGCTGTAGGCTTAACAGAGGCTGAAAATCTTGTTTTTGCTGATTAGTTGTTTCCCTCAGTGTACAGCCAGTGCCAGCACTTTTGAGGATTTCTACTACTTTTCAAACAGCCACAGAATATGTTGTGCTATGACTAAAATGACACAGAATATCTCAAATGAAAGGGGAGACTCTCGACTTTCACCAGGAAAAAAAATGAATACAGCTGCTGTTTTCTCCAAATTCAGCATTCTGGGAGGATAATTCTGAGAAAAACAGGTTTAAAGTGAAGGAGACATTTTCAAGCAGAACTCTCTTTTGAACCTTTTATTTTTTATTTTCGACGGCATGACCGATGATTTTCTCTGTGTCTGTCTGTCTGTCTCTCTCTCAAATGACCTAAATAGGCTGATCTTTTTTTATTGGTGGGATGGTGGATCAAAGAAAAAATGCGACTTCGCCTTTGATAAGGATCACAGTGACACAAGATGTGTTCATGTTGTGACAGAGCCAGTTTGTTTTGATATCGTGAATACCTAAGACTTTGATTACATGAAAACAAAGGGTTCAACCAGGGTTCATAGGTTTGATGAGACACTTGTTTGCTATGGTTACGTGATGGCGTGGTCAGGGGGCTTCTGGCCGTCCGTTTACGTCCATTCATGGCCGCTGTACGGAGCGTAAGCCGCGATTGGCTGCTACAGTCTGCTCCCGTGGCTGTGGAATAGGTTGGATCAGAGCCATAGAGATATAATGTTATATCAATGAGTTTGTTGTGGTCGCGTGATCAATACGTCTATGCACGTGATGCGTGATCACATGGCTTCCTTTCATCACAGGAACACCAAAATTTGTCACAGAGTGGGGAAGAGTGCCCTCTAGTGTAAACAGTGGAAAAAAAAAAAACTCAGCGAAACTTGTTTTTGGCACGCTGGGCTAGACATATACATCTATAGGTCAAACAACAAACAAAAGAAAATGTACATACAAAGGCAGTGTGGAAAGGTGTGTTCCCTGTTGCTTTATTAGGACAATAATATACTGCAGGAAGTAGAACTATATATCAGAAAGGTGAGGAAAATAAGAGTAACAAAGACACTGGTTGGTCAGAGCTTCATCCTACAGAAAGATGATGAGCCACAACATTTAGAGAGGGAGAGAATATTTAAAAAATGTTTTATCAATCTGTTCTAGGATTTTTAGAAACACTTGGACACTGAATCATGTACATTTATCAATGTAAAAATGGAGGACACATTTTTAGCCTAGAAAAACATTTCTGTTAGTTAAAACATCATAAATCTGATTAACCTCATAAATAAATGATCTGAAATCCACATCAGCAAGGCAAAGCAATTTTATTTGTACAGTATAGCCCATTTTAACCAACAGTTTGTCTCAAAGGGCTTTACACAGCATAATTACAGTATCCTCTGTCATCGACTGTGGGAAAACCAGTAAAAAAATTCTGAGGGTGAGCAACAGAGGAGGGATCGCTCACCCAGGACCGGCGGACGTGCAATAGATGTTGTGTGCAGACAAGAAACAACATGGAATATGGAGAAGCATGGGGATGGAATAGTTCAGTCAACAAGAGCTGATGATTGAGGATTTTATCTATAAAATATAATCAAAAAGGTTTACAAAGGTTCTCAATTCATCGGTCAGGTCAGACATGAAACAGACCAAGGGATTAAACAGCCAACTTTCCGACACAATGCTTTCAGCTATAGAGCAGAGTTGGGCGATCAGACGTCCCTCTAAAGCCGTCTACAAAATCCTCCCCTCTTCACCACGCAGGTTTCCTTCTGACTTTTCAACTCATCCACTCATCTGCGGGTTTGGTTGAACTTCATATTTACCCCATTAACTTCATGTACGGGCACATTTACATGCCTGTCTGTATAAAGATGGGAGGACAGTTCACTTTAGACAGGAAAATAATGACCCTTTCTTGTTCATTAGCGTGTACCAAAGGAAGAGGCCATTCACTGGCAGGACAATTGACCCTCATTGTGCCCTTCCTCAGAACAAGGCCCCCTCACTTCAGCTCTGTCACAGCCCACAGCCAGTCCAAGACCATTAGACCATGCTGGCCACCTTGTTGGATCTGTGTGTGTGCGGAGGGTGCTTTAAGCAGTAATGACATGGCCCTATACACTGTTTCTGTATTGGAATGGGTTTTTGTATTGAGCAAATGCACATTATTGTCTGGTGCTGTATGCGCTGCTGCCCAGGTCACATTCTGTTCAATCTCCTGCCACTTGCGGCCTTTGTGTCCTCCATCCTGGTGACCTGCACTCTGACAAACCTTTTCACTGTACGGCTTATGAGTGTGTCTTCTGTTCATGTGTATACAACACATTTTACACTCACTGACCGACCAATTAGATCCCTTCACAGGCTGCCTATCAGCCTAATGATGGGAGCCCAGCAAGCTGACCCGAGGCTGAACCCTTGTGATGTGTGCGTACTATGACAGACCACAGTATGTTTATTACACAGGTTTCAGAATAGACACTGGGAATAAAACATCACACTGCACGCAACTAGACATACGTGAAGCTCTTTGATTCTGCTGTGTCTGAGAACAGTGAAGGCCTCAGAGGCATTTTTCTGTCTGCAGAACTATTACTTTTTTAATTAAAGAGTAGAGTTCAATAACAGAGTTCATTTTATGTTATGGAATTTCCAGCTTGTTTTAGGTGAAGGGGAGTTTAAAGGTCATGCTTAGATGTCTGGGAAGATTTATTTATTTATTTATTTTTTGAGTCGTTGCTATTCAGGATGCCCTCTCAAGTGTTCAACTCTGAGTGTGTGCCAGTTCATTCTAGAGGGAGGTGCTGGGTTGTACCTATTTATGGGCCTGGAGGAGAGACAGAGGGTTGTGTTTGTCTCTCAGTTTGTAAAAAGAGATGTGTTTGTTTGCTGCGAGTTAATTTACTATGTTTTATACACTTTTCATTTTCTCTATTCCTTATTACATTACATTAAAATTAACATTGACCTCTAAGGATCCCATCTTTAGGTACATGTCCATGTTTTTTTTTGTTTATTATTATGAAGCAGTTCTGGATTCTGTATTAACTGTGTGAAAGTATAAACATGCCCAGTCCACAGAGAAAAGCATTCTGTATTCAGAAAATTACTTCAAGCTGTTTTCCTTTACTTTACTTCGCAGCTTCTGTTGCCACTGTTTTGTTCTCTCCTTCTACTGTTTTATTGAGACCACCTGACCCAAATGTATCAGAAAACCTACTGAACTCAACCAAATACAAAACTGAAGTTTTACTTTAAAGAATAGATGTCTGCAGTGGGGAGAGTTAGAGAGTAGGGGAAAGGAGTGCGACTTTGGAATCTCTTCATATGACTAAAGTACACATTTTATTACCGTTAGATAATAAGGTAGGAAGCAGAGGGTAGGGTTAGATGGAGGCAGATGATTCGCTGTTGCAACCCCTGAAGAGAAAAGCCGAAAAGAAGAAGAAGAAGAAGAAGAAGATCACCTTTAGATAAACGATCCAATGTATTTTTTATCGAGAAATTGGTCTGTGGATTTAGTTTAAGCAACTGCAGGGGTTTCGGTTAACCAGTTATTGTTGTTAGATGAACTTAAACATTTTGAAACTGTCCTTTAAAGGCTTAATCAATGATGCCTCCTAACCAGAGCTTCACCATTTCTCTCCTCAGATACTATGCTGCGTTGAAGACCATGGAGCAGCTTGAGAAGGTCTACATCCCCAGGTTGGTTGACTAAATGATTCATTCTGCCATATGAGCATTCACATGTGTCTGATTTGTCCTTTAAATCAAACCACCTTTCTCTTCTCAACATTGACATTTAAAGCTGTCACCTACTGGTTGTAGAACAAACTGTAAACACCACACAGGTGTTACTGAGAACATGTTTGTCTAGACATCTAGTGGGAACAGGGCAGCATATAGATATTTTTACCGTCAAGGCCTCTTTCTTTCTGTCTGCTGTTTGATGCTGAACAGGAAGTAAACAGTGGCTTTACTGGAGCTCTTTCACATGAACAGCTGCTGAATAAAACCATGTCACTGAGTAGAGGCAAAAAACATACTTTCATTAAGGAAGCAATGATGCTGTTCTGTATCTGCTTGCCTTCTATTTATTTATTTGATTACAGCCTTGCTGATTTGGTCCATTTCCATGGTGATGCATTTCATTCTTTTCCATACAAGCATAGATCATGTTTTGATTTAATAGTAGATCCTGATGGTACCTGGCCTTATAGTGAGTCCTTTATGGTCTGATCACACGGATCACAGGTCTTGATATGGCCTTACTCTTCCAGCACTGTGTATGTGAAAGTGTCCTGGGTCACATCAGAAGACTGCCACTATGTCTTTGATATCCTCTGCAAAATTAAAAGTAGGATCTCACTCATACTCATTCAGTTAATTATCGAAACAGGTAAACTGGCTTTGTCCACATTTGTAATCTGGGGATGTATTCTAGTGAATGGTGTGAGCCGATGTACATAAAGTTGTCCACTTGTGATTGATGTATGCTAACAGCAGATATGAACAGGACCGTACTTCTTAGAAGTTAACAGAAGTGGCTTGTCTCTGCAGGGTCAGTAAGTACAGGTTCTGTCAGATCATGGCTGAAAACCTGCCCAGACTGAGAGAGGAGATCAAGGAAATCTCCATGTCCGACCTCAAGGACTTCCTGGAGAGCATCAGGAAGCACTCGGACAAAGTTGGAGAGACTGCCATGAGACAGGTATGAGGCTGTGTTTGTTTTTTCAAAACATATGCAACAGCTCTGAAGAGTTATTCACCACCTGTGTGTCTGCACCGGGACAGGCGCAGCAGCACAGGACCTTTAACAGCGCTGTAACCAAGCAGGCCAGTATGGGTCACTACGCCAAGCCTGTGTACTCCCTGAACGGACGAACACACACTCACAACGGCCTGATGGTGGACGACGACACAGGAGACGAGGAGGACGCAGATGAAGAGGTAAAGAAACGCTGTGTATATTTGAGTAAAAAATAACTTTTCCATTTTTACTGACATTTTCATACTGGTCTATGTTGTTTTTTCCTGTTATATACTGTAAATGCATTGGCATTCTCAGTATTGGTGTAACTGAAATTGACTCTTTTGTGATCAACAGCTTCCTTTCAAGTGCAAATCAAGCAGCTCAATTGTCACAGCACCACAGTATATTTATATTCTACTTAACTCTTTGACTGCCAAAGACGAGTTATCTCGTCTTAGCGAATCCAAGCGTAGTCTGCCAAAGACGAGATAACTCGTCTTAGCGTTTTTTTAATGGCAACGCCATGCTGAATGTCTTGCCCTACTCCTCTGTGAAGATCAGACTTGTATCATCAAAATAAACTGCAGAAAAACACATTTGGATTGAGAGATATAAAAACTATAGCGTGTTTTTCCCCCCTCACGGAGCGGAGCGGGTGTCTGACTGCAGCAGCGCCGCTCCCTGACACTCTGGCCGCCGGTGAGAGCTTAGGGGGCGGCGGCGGGGCTCATGGCGGCTCGGCAGCTCGTTGAAGCTCCGTGCAGCTCCGTGATACAAAGCACAAACGTTAGTAACAACAGCCCCGTTGATCGCTCGTCGTTAGTCATCAAGAGCGTTTGGAAAGTCGCCAGATTTTGCGAGAAATCACTCAGATAGCAGCTTGAAAATCCCCGATCTAGTGTGGATGAGGAACGGACGGCGCCGGCGAACGTGACGAGGAGAGCTATGGTGTCTGTCTGTTGTGAGCTACAGAGACTGTCTGTGGCTGAGTTCAGGGGGCACGTGACGTCAGCCAGAGCTGTCGGCTGTGTGTGTGTGTGTGTGTGTAGATGTGTGTGAGAGACAGAGAGTGAGTGAGACCGCTGCCTGCTGACCAGAGGAAGCTGGATCTGATCTAAAGTGCCGTGTTTCGGCTACAAAAACCTGTCGAACTGATCCGCGCGCGCGCGCGCACACACACACACACACACACAGACACACACGCACACGCACACGCACACGTCACGTACGCACACACACTAAAAAAAAAGAAAATAAAAAGTTGTAACTCAAAGAAAAGAAGGAAAAAGGCTGCAGTAGTGTGTGTCAGTAGCTAAATATTTTGTCTATTGTCATCAAAAGTCATTTGTCAGTGTTGATTTAGTTGTTGTTTACAAGAGAACAACTGTACAGATGTTGAGGCATCACTAAAGCAAAATATAAAGGAGCCAATTGTACTGGTTCACCTGAAAATGACAGCCGACACAAAAACCTCTTTTTCTCAAGATTTTGGTGCCAAAATGGCATTTTGGGCTAAACTAACCTATATTCAACCGCCAATTTCACAAGACTGGAACAAGATAGAAACAAACATTTTTTTTTGCTGGAAACTAGAGACCCTCATCTTTCCTTTGATGGGTTGAATGTGTATGTAGTAACAGTACATAATATATGGTGGGTCTACGGAAATCAGTCAAAAAGCTGGAAAATGCCTGGCAAGCCGGAGGAAGCTGCTGTGAGAATGGCTGGCAGTCAAAGAGTTAACTTGATTTCATTAGTTGATGCATGTCCATATGAATGGAGAAGACTTCAGCAGTATAATCACATTTCTTCTTCTGTGTTTGACAGGTTCTCACAGCTCAGGACCTGGTGGACTTCTCACCTGTTTACAGATGTTTACACATTTACACTGTGCTGGTACGTCTCTCTGCCTCTAACACCCACACATTTTTTTACCAAACAAGATAAGAGTAATGAGTAACAATCGTGTATAGCTAACAGAATACTGTGTCAGTTAAACTGCCCCTAATAGCTATTCTAGTGGAGAGCACCACAGATACCTGTTATCATTTAGGAATAAAAATAATTTTTGTTATAATTATTGATTTTTCAAATGGTTTAGGTTTTCTTCACGTTTTTCTAATTTCAATATTTGAGAAATAAACAACAGCTTGTTTTGTAACAGGAAAAATAAACTAGAGCCAACAACTTCCCCTGATCAGTAAGTTGATGTTTTGTCGTGTTTCTCTGTGTCCGCAGGGCGACCGAGAAACATTTGAGAACTATTACAGGAAACAGAGGAAAAAACAGGCCAGGCTAGTGCTGCAGCCACAGGCCAACATGGTGAGCAACACACAACATAACACAAAACACACAGGATGTATACTTAGGAAATTTACAGAGCCAAATAAAATTGAATGAAATTTGAATTTCAATGTTTTTTATTTACATTGTTTAATGTCTTGTTAGCCAATGTGGGCAGGGCACAATAATGTACATGACACTTAAATAAACAAATCAATTAATGTAATTCATACCAGGAGTTCAGAGCATTCCTGACTTATTGTGTTATTGGAGACACTGTATTTTGAATGCAGCTTGGAGATTAGAAGCAGATTGCAGAGTTGCATTAATAGACAGCTATAAGTCTTCATTGTGTGTATGTGGATATTGTTGCAAGTTATTCAATATATTTCCTGCACTCATTTGTTGCAGTAAACCAGCTGTCATATGGATGTTATATCTGGTGTATTGTATATTGTGTGTGTGCGCACATGAGTATCTGATTCATTTGTCTACTGTGTGTTAACATGGTTTTTTATTGTGTCTGTCTGTCTGTGTGTCCAGCATGAGACAGTGGAAGGCTACAGAAGATACTTCAACCAGATCGTAGGGTAAGATGTTGCTCTCATTCTCACTTCACCGTCACCTTGTTCCACTGTAAATAACAGTACTGACACGTGTGTGTGTGTTTCCTGCGTCACCAGGTTCTTTGTTGTGGAGGATCATATCCTCCATGCCACACGGGGACTAGTGACCAGAGCTTTCACCGATGAACTGTGGAACATGGCCCTGTCCAAGATCATCGCCGTGCTCCGGACACACTCTGTAAGGCTCACACACACACACACACACACACACACACACACACATGAACGCATGCACAAGCAGCCAGCAGGGTGTTGACTTTGAATGAGAAGGAGACTGTTGGGAGTTAATGGAGATAATAGAGCCTGCTGTGGATCTATTTATCCTGGAAGAACCTGCATTCACTAGCGCACACACATGCACACAGACACACACACACACACACACACACACACAGAGGTCAGTGCACCCACAAACACACTAATGATGCCGCTCTAAAGAGAAGAGGTCAAAACACACATACGCATGCGGCCAAAGAGGAGGTCATTGGGGCCTTAATGAGAGACAGATTGCAACAATAACAGCAGATTAAGAAGGCATATTCCCTGACTGCTGGGTTCCAGTCAGTTGTAAATGACCCAGAGGATTATGCTAACAGGCAAGAAAATGGGCTGCACAGCGTGGGGCGAGAGGACTAACAATGGCCCCCATGTATCCCCCCTGGCCTGCAGCCCCTCCGCTGGGCCACAGTGGCAGGTTACTGGACTTAACAGCCTCTGTATAGTCAGACCACAAACACAGGTCCCTTTCACTAATGTCCCCACGAGCCAGTCCAATAATAACTCAAAACATGTCGATTTCTGCACTCCATATCAAAAGAGATCATATTCCAATCAGACAGAATGTTGGAGATGTTGCGGAAGCAGCAAGAAGAGGCGAATCACTATCATATATTCTGGTGTTGCCCTGTTGTGACCCCATTTTGGTTGCGCATACATCAAATTCTAGAGACTGTGTTTTCAACAATATAACGTTATGTTTCAATTGGTTATGTCTGGTAGATCTAGAGAAACTGGAGTGGAGGAACAAAGATAAATATTTGCTGAGAATATTACTGGTGGCTTGTAAGAAATGGCTGAAGAGGGAGGCACCTACTGTAGATGAATGGATTGATATTGTGTACAGCATCTTTGTAATGGAAAGAATTACTTTTAATCTAAGTGTATGTCTCTATGTCTCTACCGTTAGACCGGACTTCAGGTAATCTCAGATTGGACTATCATTAATACTTTTATGTATTTACTTTTCTCTTTACCTTTTTTTTACTCCTATTGCTCACTTTCACGACTGGAGGTGTTTCCCAGTCTCTTTATGTACGCTTTTACTTTCTCCTTGATAGTTTGCACTCGTCTATAGGTCTTCATGTTCATTGTTTGATTGTTTGTTTGTTAATATACAAAATCGAAAATCAATAAAAAGTAAATGACAAAAAAACAAACAAAGAAAAACATGTAGAATACATTTTCAGATTCTCTGTTCATTCATAGAGTAAAAGAATAAATTAAAAGAATACACTGATAAATCATATTATATTCATATAAAGCAGGGATCAGAAAGTGGTTTCTAATTGGGACATGATCCAGCCTCCAGCTGACTGTTGTGCTGTGTGCGTGCGTGTGTGGTTGTGTGTGTCTGAGTAAACAGAGAGGCAGGCAGCCGCTGCTTTACATGGGATCTCAGGTTGTGTTCATTTACTCTGTTGATTTACACACTCGTTGCGTTTGGCAGGATCCTTGTGTCGGTGTGAAGGGACACAACTGTTGTGCTTTCAGGGCCATAAATCACCGCACTGCAGAAACATTGGGGGACTTTGTTGGTGTTGATTGACCCTCGGCTAAGCCACGCCCCCCCCTCGGTTACTGTTGTTATGCCTGTCGGGCTTTCTATTCAAGCACTTCACGCATTACATTTACAAGGATAAACTGTGGCAAATTCAGTTCTTGAAATCATAACAGTTTTCATAAGAATAAAGCTCCCTCAATTACCCCTATATAATAAATGCAACAAGCTCTTTAAATTCTCTGAATTAAACACTAGAGTTCCACAGATCTAATGAAGAGTTCATAAATGGTTACCATCTTATTGTTGCTGCTGTTCGTATAAACTGTTTTTTTGTTTTTTTTAATCTCCAGTCTTACTGTGATGACCCAGACCTGGTCCTGGAGCTGAAGAACCTCATAGTCATCTTTGCTGACACACTACAGGTTGGTCCAGAGGCACTCTTCATTTAAACAGTAACTCAGAAGTGTGTAAAACAACCGACTTGAACACTGTTGATTTTCGTGTATATACAGGATTATGGTTTCCCAGTGAACCGGCTGTTCGACCTGCTCTTCGAGGTCAGAGACCAGTACAACGAAACGTTGTTGAAGAAGTGGGCGCTAGTTTTCAGGTGGGCTTTGCTGTTGTGTGATGTGATCTGATGAAAACGTCCGATCAACTGTGTAATGTGTCCATTAAACACAAGTGTGCACAAACGTCAAACAGTGTCCTTTTCCACAGGGAGATCTTTGAGTTGGATAACTACAGTCCCATTCCAGTGGAGACTGAGGAGGAGTACAAACTGGTCATCAGCCGCTTCCCCTTCCATGATGCAGAGATAGAGAAGGTAACAAGTTCAAATACATTAGACTCACAATCCTAAACAGTTTAGTTTTATTGCATATTGACACATGCAATGAAAAATAATGATTGTTACAGATACACATTCTTTGTATGTACTTCACATTTGCCCATAGTAATTGCTGAAGGCTTCCACCACCCAGTACCCTCATTTAACTTCCACATCTTTTAAAGGGATATTTCAACATTTTGGCAAATTCGCCTATTGCCATAATCCCTATAGTCATAGGAGTAGGTTCCTTACCTTTAATTGTCGGTGCTGTTGTCGGTGCAAGCTCATCAAAATTAATACACAATCTAACAACTCCAAAACACTCCCGTTATTATCCCGTTATTATCTCAACGTGGTGAATGTGCAGGTCACAACTTGTCCACGAGAGCGTTTTGGAGTTGTTGGATTGTGTATTTGATGAGTTTGATGAGGGAAAGCCTGGTATGGAAATACTGTGCGCTGTGCAGAGCTCACGTCTCTGCCCCGCAGATCTAAAAAACAGCTTGCACCGACAATTAAAGGTGAACCTACTCCTAAAACTATAGGGGTTATGGCAATGGGCGGATTTGCCAAAATGTTGAAATATCCTTTTAAATTGACACAAGTATTTCAGCATCAAACTTAATTTCTATACTCACCAAGAGCTTTTTCCAGAGGTGCAGACCAACGACAATCTTTATTACATCTTTTCCTCTACTGAAGTTAGCATGCTAGGCAGCTAACTGCGACCCACCCTGTTGTTTTCTGATTATAACTCACTGTAGCCTCCAACCTGCCCTGAAGACCTAGATGACATTTAATAAATGTAATAATGGCTGAAACTCTTGAGACAATCCCAAGAACTTTACCAGTCAGTCATCAGAAAACTTACATTTGGCATCTTTAAATTTGACCCGGCATTATGGTTAAATGGCACTCTTACATGGAAATATAACATTTCTCCAGAAGCGAAGCAGTATGACTTGAATTATGGGTGTAAGTTAGGTAAAGAGTCAGTTATTTAACGTTGTTGCTTTCCATGTTTTGTGAATGTGTGTGTGTGTCTGTGCGTAAGCAGCAGGACTTTCCTAAGAAGCTGCCGATGTCCCAGTCTGTCCCTCAGATCTACACACAGGTCAAAGAGTTCATATACGCCAGTCTCAAGTTCTCAGAGTCACTACACCGCAGGTAGGCCACTGTACAGTCAGGTACATCGAGATGCATCCCCTCGTGTCCTCGCTCTTTCTTGTGACTTAAACAGACATATTTATTGTGTGTTCAGTTCAACAGAGATTGACGACATGCTGAGAAAATCAACCAACCTGCTGCTGACAAGAACGCTCAGCAGCTGTCTGCAAAACCTCATCAAGAAACCTCACATAGGACTGACTGAGGTAGCACCAACACACACCACGCCTGTGCACACACCACCCAAACCAAAGGATTTTGACATTTCATCTAAACCTGTGTGACCCTCTCTCCATAGCTGGTGCAGATTATCATTAACACCACCCACCTGGAGCAGGCCTGCAGGTATCTGGAGGAGTTCATAACAAACATCACCAACGTCTCCCCTGAAACAGTACACACCACCAGACTCTACGGCCTGGCCACATTCAAGGTAACACACCAGTGTCATGCAGATTATTCTTCATTTTCATTTTGTCCTTATAGTAATTATACAGTTAGTTGTTGATGTCATGTTTCCTCTTTTTATTTGCACAATATTTGCTCTGTCTTTGATGCTGGAATTGAGCTTGTGACAAGTTGCCCTGCTCTTATAAACAGAGCTGCAGGAGCCTTTGTATTGCTGGGAACAGTATGCTAAATATAAGCAACAATAGATACATAAACAGAGAGTCCAAAGTTTGATCAGATCAGCAGATCTCTGTTTTTAAACTTCCCTAGTACTCTATTAGGAACACTTTGAGAGTGCTGTTGCTTGTGTGAAAAGGTTCTGGAGAGAGCTGTGTGAAGTGTAATAAGTGATGTTATGAGTCAGTGTGTGTGACCTCACCTCTCCTTTTCTCTGCATGAAGCTGGGGGATCCAGGCTACATTAGCTGTTGTATTGTGGGCACTGTAGGCAGCAAGTTTTGACCAGGGGTGGATTACAGAGAACTGGATACCATGTACTGTAAAAGTTTGTGCACTATTAACTTTTTCCCTGGGCTCCTCCTAGGGAGAAAGTCCCAGCTCAACAGCCTGTTGTGAGCACACGTCTGACCTGTCTGCAGGACTAGCTGACTACCTGTCTGTTCTCACACATGAAAGTGATGATGAATGCAATGAAAGGAAATGAGAACAGGTGGCCTTTCTAGACTTTTCAAATTGATCTTAATGGATCAAGTTCTAATTACAATAGGTTAGCCTAATCTTTTCCAATGATTGTGAATGGAATAAGGGTGCATTATATTATGAACAGGGATACTGCCATTCTCAGTGTGGAAACCACACCTGAATCTTTCCTGGCTCCACTCTTCACAACTTGTTTCTTTTACAAGGAATCAAATAAAACAAAACAAGGATCAATTCAATGATAAATCATTGGAGTGCACAATCTAGGCTTGTTTGCAATAAAAAAGTCATAATCTAATTAAATGTATTTTCCAGGATGCACGTCACGCTGCAGAGGGAGAAATCTACACCAAACTCAACCAGAAGATCGATGAGTTTATCCAGCTGGCAGACTATGAGTGGGGCATGGCTGAGTCAGACGGTCGCGCCTCAGGGTACCTCATGGACCTGATCAATTTCCTGCGCTCCACCTTCCAGGTCTTCACACACCTCCCGGTGAGTCCGATCCTCCCACTTACTATGACCCACCGAAGCTGCCGCCTCTCTCTGGGAACTGTGGGACATTGTCTCTTTGGTTTTTAGATCCATTTAAACTCTATAAATAGGGGGTGCAACACTTTTTCAGTTTTCTTTCCATTTTCCCCAGAATATCCCCAACTGTGTTCTGCCGTTTTTTGCTTTTCGTTCATCACATCCCTATTAAAGTGTGTGGGTTTGTTTTACAAGTGTGAGTTTGAGTGTGTGTTGCCTTGGTGATCGCATGGTACCTGTGCTGTTACTGAATCATTAACTGCTTTTGCTCATCTTCACGTGTACGAGGCAGATTCAGTGATATAGCAGTCTCAGTCAGTAACATGTTGTGGTCCAGACAGCTCACAGCTACAGTCTGTTCAGCTGGGGGCCACCTGCCTGCCTCTCTCCCCAACACCTCTTACCACGTCTTGAGTTGCTTTTGTTTTGCTTTTAGTTTTTTTAGTTTTTATGAATGTCTTCAGTCTCCCCCCTCTGCTCCCTCTGTACCGGAACAGCGCTCTAACTGCTTTGTTTTCCTCCTTTATTATGTTGACTTGTGAAGCATGCCTAGATATCGCTAGTTGAATTTACCTCCTCCTGTCCATTTATTGTTGCCACATTTCTTTTCCTGTCCTTTCCCTCCTTCCCTCCCCCCTCTTCCATTTTTGCTTGGTTTGGGGGTGTCTCTGCTCAGAATAACAACAATGACCATGCGTCGATGTCGGTGAGTATCCCTGCCTGGCTGTTACAACACTATGCTGCCATTGTGCAGGCAGAAAGGAGATGAAAAGCATGCTTATGTCTGACTGTGGAGGCTCCACCACTCCGGCCTTGTTGGTTTGTCCGGCACCTTTTGTACTGAAGATGCTGAGAGACAGGGTTTACATTCAACCTGTAGCTCCTGTAGTGGATGCAACAACTCTAACAGTTGCAAGTAACTTAGACATTTCTTCATTAATTTGGGATTTCACTAACTTATTGATCATTTTTGGTTGTTTTTATGAATCCTCTACTAGTTTTAACTTTATAATTCAACTAAGAAATATAAACCATTTATTTATTTCTGTTTTACTGTCATATTAGATATCAGAAAAGAACAATTTCCATGACAAGATCTGACAGATCATCTCCTTTTTCTGTTACTTTTCTGTTAAGTTTGACAGTCATTCATTCTCTTACTTTTTAGGTGAAATGTAGATTTAGATGTAGATAAAGAACACTCATGGAAAGAAAGTGTTCGGGTCATCTTTCAGTTATATCCTCGGCTGTCATACGACGCCACTGTACAGTTTGTGTCTGTCCAAGTAGAAAATGGAAGCGGTCCGAGTAAAAGCATTCCGTGCATACTTCCTCAGAGAAAATGCTCAGCCGTCAGCGGTTGTTTACACAGAGAAACACGAGACACCACAATGAGTGGGGCAAGGTGCACATTTTTCTGTAAGTTCCATTTTTCTTAATTGCAGCTTGCTGCCAAGACACCAAGGTTACATCCACAATAATTCTGTATAAGTTAGTGTTTTCAGGTTTTTCATCCACATTTTAGTGCAGAAAGAACAGTAGGACAGTGTTACCTCTCTCTTCTCTTCTTGAGATAAAGAAACAGATTCAAAAAGTTACCTGGCCCCTGAATAAACATTGAAAATTAAAAAAAAACAAAAAAGCAATTAGTGTGGCTGGGAATTCATCCAAAGAACTTTTTCCTCAGTGGCACCTCTCTGTGTGAACGACCCCTGAGTTGGCCACCACTCTATCCAGAATCAACAATCTGCTCGTATTGTAATGTCATGTACTTACTGTATTGTGTGACTTCGGAGATTTGGAGATGTGATAGCTACTCGTTAGGAGTGAAGCCTTGCAGCCTTCACCACTGGCGCACCATGTATCACTGCTGTCTGTCTGCTGGTCAACCGTCAGCATGAACGATACCAACAGGGATGCTGTGGAGCTCAAACAAAGGAAGCTAAACATCCATTGACTCCCTTATGTCGGCTCTCTTTGGCTCGCAAAAAACACTTTGCGAGGTATCTTCGGTGACTTCTGTTTTTGAATCACTGATTGCCATCTTTAATGTTATTATTAAAACGAATGTTTCTTAATGTATTTCAACAAAGACAGCTGGTGGCATGGTCCTTGACGTTGGGGTCGCCACATCATCCCTGTGAGAGTTTTTGCATGAGTATCTGTGGAAATGGATTGTGTTGACCTGCTGCTCTGTCCCTGTTTACCACAAACACACAAACTGTAGTTTCCTGACACATTCAGTCACTGTCAGTGCCTCAGACATGCCTCAGTCTTTAAAATCCACACGACATCTGGTAATGGAGAGTAGTGTATGGAGCCATAAAAACTCACTAGAAGAAGGTGGAGTGTTTTGTGTGTATAGTCGTTGACCTAATTTACCTGCATGTGTTGGCGTACCTGGTGTTGTTATGTGTGATGTATTGCAAAGAGCACATCTTTGGGAAATGAATAGCACCATAAATAGTTTTCCATCTCTCAATGACAGATTTTATGATCCACTAATTAAAGCATGTTTTAGCAGATACCCATTGTAAGGTGAGGAATGTCGACACATGAATCTCTTTAACAAAATGTACAGTACGGGTAAGAATTGCTTCATGTGTGAGGATCGTAATTAAATAGTAGCTCTATGAATCAGGGGTCAGGAACCTTTCCTTCTTTTGATTTATGATGATAATGTTATTAATCTGGTTTAAGAGCACGTTATGCAACTGTACACCACAAACCTGTTCACTGAAGCCTTGCTGCGTGTCTTCAAGTCATAACATATTCCATGTGTCTTGTAATATGCAGATGACTCACAAACCGTGTTTGTCATTGGGTCAGAATATGACTTGTTGTGGTCATCGCTGTCATTCTGCATTACAAACAAAACAAAACAAATATCTGTGACTTCACAACCACAAAGCCATGTGAGATTTATTAACTAGGGTCACTTCCTGGTTGTGTTAAGCCATGTCCAATGAAACCAGGAAGTGGGACACCGAAAAGATGATCAGATTCTTTACTTTGTGTAGTTTTTCAGTGTTTAGACAGGACCACAAATAGTCTTTTATCCTTTTGCATGGCAGGAGAAGCACTTGTGAGCCAGGACCAAGTAGGGAACTGAACTTTGAAAACAAAAAAACCCCACTAGTGTAGTGCATTCATAGTCTTCTCTCTTCATCTTATCAGACACATCATGTCTCATGTCTCTTGCACAGTGCACACAAATGTCTTCTGCTGCATTCACCATGAACCTTTTGTACCAAAATCCCACGTTTTGTGTGTTTTTCCACACGTTGTCATTATCTGTGTGATTTGTATTGACACTGCATGAAGTCAACACAAACCCCTGCTGGAGGACTCCTGCTGTAGAGACTGAGCATGTAGACTGAGACTGCAGCCCGGCCGGTCCCTGTCTCTCTGCATGTCTGTAGCAGTTAACTCTCCTTTTGGTTTGTTTGTGGTTCCAGACTCATCTTGTTGGCAAATCAACTGTTCAATTTGCCAAAAAGCATTCACGACAGCAGTCACATGCAAGAAGTTTCCTCCGTGTTCAGAGCCCTGTTACAGTACAGATCAACTGGTTGTGTAGTTTAGCTTTTATCTACGGCCTCTCTAACTGTCCCATCCCTCACAGAGCAGCACTGTTAACACTGCAAAAAAAAGTTCACCAAAGTTGAACCTATGCTTGATAATATACTTTGTCCCTGGGCACAAATTCTTTGTAACATGTCGGTACGGCTGCACAGTTTTTCCTGCTGATTTGCAGCTGGTATTAAAATTTGACCAAACCCACTTTTAAAACATTTAATATTTGACAGTATTATTAAAGGTATACTTCACCCAAAATCGATAATTCACCAATTTTCTACTCACCGTCCATGCCAAGGAAGGGTTTGGAGAACTTTCTGAGTCATCAAAACGCATCAGAAAGCCACCACATGAAAAAGTTGTTTGGAAAAAATTACCGTACTTTGATCCCTGTTTTTAGCCTTGTTGTAGCAGTAGCTCCCAGTGGCAAGATGTTTGTTCATTGTTGTAACCAATTGGATGTATGATATAAGCGTTTTGATAACTCCGAAGGTTCTCTAAGCCCTTCCTTGGCGTGATGGTGAGTAGAAAATTGGTGAATTATCGATTTTGGGTGAAGTATCCATTTAATTAAAAGTAGCAAAATTGCTTCTTTAGCCTAATCCAAAGCGGGTTGTGTACTCATTCTCTTTTTCCATCTGTTCAGGTGGGGCCTGGCGGCGTCAAATTCTTCCATCACTAAGACAGTTTGTTGTTAATGACTTAAAAGAAACTTCAGCACTCACAAAGCCCATAGGTTCCTGACCCCTGGGCTAGACAGTAGATGGTGTGAAGTGTGTAAAGTGTGTAAAACAACTAACACTGACTTGTTTTTTGCCCTTCCTGCTCTTTATCCCCTATATCTATTTTTACTCCTCCTTCTCCTGTCACCATTTAACCTTTTACTCTCCTGCCAATTGCTACACAATCTCTTTTATACCTTTTTACTCTCCTCCTTCAACTCCTTCCAACACACACCCAAATCATTTCCATGCTCAACCCCTCCCTCTTTTTATTAATGTTCACCCCCTCCTGTGACCTCAACTCGACTCTCCCACTCCCCATCTTGTCCTTATTCTCCGTCCTTTTCATCCTCATCCTAATCTTTTCCACACCTTCCCATCTCTCTCTCTCTCTCTCTCCTGCCTCTTCTCTTGGCCCCCCTCCCCCTGTCTCTCTCTCTCTCTGCAGGGTAAAGTGGCTCAGACGGCCTGTATGTCGGCCTGTAAGCACCTGTCCACATCACTGATGCAGATGCTGCTGGACACAGAGCTCAAACAGATCAGCATGGGCGCCATCCAGCAGTTCAACTTAGATGTAATTCAATGTGAATGTAAGTACAAATAAAAGTCATGTTTCCTTTTATTTTTGCTGCAATAATGTTTGACAGGCCTGGAAAGAGTTATAATAAAGTTTGCTCTACACCAGCGGCTGTCATTTTGGCAAATTGATTTTAGTTCATTGGTTGATTATGATTTGCATTTGAGACTGAGAATTGGAACAAAGGAATTTAAATAGTTCCCAGGTTTAATATGGAATGAACAAGTGGCTCATAGAGAAAAGGATGCTTTCTTTGAAATTGTATGTAAACACAACTCAGACACGCAAATTGACATTGCATTCAAAACACTGACTGTAATGGTTCTTTCCTGTCATCAAATGGAATTGGACAAAATCAGAGACTTTTTCGCTCACTCATTTCACTCCTGTGAAATATATTTCTCGACATCAGTAGACAATAACTCTAACCCTACGTTTAGTTTCGTAGCTGAAGAAAAATATCACTATAGATGGTAAAATAGAAGTTAAAATAGCCAAAGCAGACAGATAGACCATAGGTGGTAGATTAAGATAAGATCTGTTGGCCCCACAACATTTACAGAACAAAAAAGAGAAAAGAGAGGCTAAATGCAGTAACCTTCAACACAGCATGTATTTTACTTTGTGGTTTTCAGAAACAAGTCTGTCTTATTATAAGACAACTATAAAAGTGTCAAGGCAGAGTATTTGGGTAACATAAGTACACACTATTAAGCATTAGTTAAGAATTAAATACTGAATTCATAATTTATAGCACATGAATACTCATTAGTATGTAGTTTATAAACACTGTTAAAAATATTTTACTTATCTTTGATGAGCACTAAGTGTATTTATAAACTACATACTAATGGGGATTCATGTGTTATAAATGATGAATTCAGTATTTAATGCTTAACTAATGCTTAATAGTGTGTACTTATTATAAAGTGTTACCAGTATTTGGATTTGGATTATAAACTTGTCACAAAATATGCATTATCGTATGCACTAGATATCGACCCAGAATAGAACCTGTTGGACCTGTATGACTACTGTCTTGATTTTGAGGCATTTAAAATTTCAGGTTTAGTTTAATTGGAAAAAAAGAAAAGTCTCTTTCTTTTCTTTTCATCAAAATATTGTCAACTGTGTCTCATGACGGTGTAATACAGCTGTTGATGTGCCCTGGTCTGAATCCAGACTGCTGAGGTTGTGATACAACATTACATGTTGACATAGACATACACACCTCGGTTTATTCTGTGTGTTCACATTTAGGTGTGTGTTTACTTTAGAGTGTAAAATCACCAGGGCCTGGCTCTAAGTCTGTGGGTGTGTGTGCATGTTTGTGTGTGTGTGTGAGTGTGTGTTTGGGTCACCTAAAGTTCAGCACTATGTCAGATGATCCAGGGAGTCACAACAAAACAATATCATGTTACTTTTCTCTTAGTTTCTGATGTGATGCTGTGAATTTGAACAAAGAAATCAAAGGTTATCAGATGAACACATGACTGAGCGACTCCCCACTGTGGAGCCGGTGATGCTTTAACCTGCAGGGTTCATGCACAGTATTAATGATCAGTTACTGAACATCTTGAATCATCTCCTCACACTGCAGTCGTTGCTCTTCTCCAGTGGAAGACTTCTATTGTGTTTTTATCAGCAGTAACACAACACGACATTGCATCATTAATGTGAGAATCTAAACTAAACTGGAAAACATTTGAAATCAGAAAAAAACCTTTGTAGTCAAACACTCAAAATATGCAATGGAGACATTTATATTGTATGATAATTTGTTTGTTAGGATTCTCTTTTCTTTATGTACAGTGTCAAAGCAAAAAAACAAAAAACAATATTTAAGTTGTTCCTGTTTCCATCCTAAAGTCAAATCTTTTTTATAGCTAATCACTGAGGGTTAACAATTCAGATAGTGTCAGGTATTTCAGGAGGTGCCAGTAAACCTCTGGTCATCACTGACCCTGTATTTTAATGCCCATGTGACCCAGCGTTTAGATGACTGAGTACAGTCAGTGCTCCACATAAACACTGTGTTTATGGTCCCAGCACCAAGAAGCAGGTGTGGAGTCCCAGTTTATGGCGCTAGCTGTGTGTAGCACTGAATACTATATACAGTACTGTGAGTTTAAAGTCACTGTTTTCTGGGGCTTTTCTTTCTTTCAGTGTTTGCAAGCTCAGAGCCCGTCCCTGGTTTCCAAGGAGACACACTCCAGTTGGCCTTCATCGACCTGCGACAGGTAAAATACCTCACTGAGTAGTAACAGGAAAGACACATTTACACGCATACAGACTCAGCCAACTCAAGGGTAGGACCACTTCATGTAATGCTCATTCATTTTATACAAGGTATCAATCTCTTTACAAAATAATGTGACAAACCTGATGACCGGCGTTGTCATGGTGTGTGGCTACATTTACACTAGTTTTAAACATTTTAAAATGCATCACTTTTGCTATGTTTATACCTCTAACATCCACACAACTCCAGAGTTTAGACGTCTTAAAACTAATTTCTGGACAGTTAGCAGACTGCAAATCCTACAATATCAGTCACCGGTACCAAATGTGAAAGCAACATGGATAACAATTACAAGACCATTGTCTTTGCATATGTTCTGCAACTAATACAACCACAGAATAAACAGTACACAGGAAGGTGCATTAGTATGGACCCAGGTCATTTGGATGGATATTATTTTGGTTTAAAAATGCTGCTTTGGACATGTCCACACTACTGTGTTGTCACTCCAAAGTCCATGTCAGGAGGAGGTTGTTGGAGATGGATGAGTCAGCACAGGAAAATGCTTAAGTATCAGTTCATGTTGGTTCAATCATCCATGACGACCATTCAACATTGTATTATTGTTATTAAGGCTGACAACAAGGTTGAAGAAGTAGGTATTTTAAAGATACCCAGTGAAGTTTGCTTTTGGTTATAAAAGAGTGTCATATTAATGTGGATGAATCCACATTAAAAAAAGGTAAAGTAACTCACATCATCACATCCTCCTGCCTCAACAATGAAGGTTGTTTTTGTTAATCCTCTGATACGACCCGTACAAATGGTGCCCCACAGGTCCTAGTGTTACAGGTCTGTGGTTGCCATGGTTATGATGATAAACAGTGTACAGTGTGCCTAAGTTCACCGCCGCAGTTACTGAGTCATGACACTCGAGCACCCATCCTGGGCTATAACGTCAGCCTGCTCCGGTGCTCCGCTGTCCTGCTAGAGGCTGTTCTTAAGGATTTTAAATGCATTTCCAAAGTAATTTGCCTAAAACTGCTCACAAAAAAGTTAGTCTGGAACCCTGATGTGTGAGCCAGAGAAGCGTCTTTATGACAATACACGCTAGAGCTCATGGGAAATGCAGTCCTCATCCCGCACAACATGAAAGAGCCTCAGAGGCGCTTTAACCTATACACCTAACCAGGTCATGGCTGGTATCTCAGTAAATATGGCGGTGAACTTAGGCACACTGTACACTGTGTTTATCATCATAACCATGACAACCACAGACCTGTAACACTAGGACCTGTGGGGCACCATTTGTACAGGTCGCATCAGAGGGTTAACAAAAACAACCTTCATTGTTGAGGCAGGAGGACGTGTTGTGTACATGATGATGTGAGTTACTTTTTTAATTACATGTTCAGTTGTGCAGCTTTAATGTGTTTTCACCTTTATGTGTGTTTCACCTCAGCTGTCCCACGTTTCACCCCTCTGCATCACATTCAGCTATATTATGTTTCACTGGCCTTTTCAACTTTCACCTGTCCTATAGTTCACCTGCTCAAGAGCAACCCCCTGCCACAGCTACACACACACACACACACACACAAGCACAGCCCCCTTCCGTTTTTTGTAAACACCGGTGGTATGTAAAGTGTTGCTGCGTCTCATTAACTTGTATCTGCGTTGACCTGTTAATCTGAGCCTGAGGTGGAGGCTTGCCTCAGCATCCAGCGCAGGTCACAGCACTACACCGAGCCAGTCTGTTCAATTCACCACAGGATTACTGAAAAACTAAAGGTTTGGTACATTAGCATGGGACTTATGAACTAAACTCAATATTCAATAATAATGATAACACAAGAAATGAAGTAACAGTAAGGGAAGTCCACATCAAGGGAGTGCAGAACCTTTTCTCTCTCTCTCTCTCTCTGAATTCTGGTTGAAAAACACTGAATCTTTATTTATTTATATAATATTTAGTTGGACATTATTGACTCTTCATTATTTTACTGCTCTGTCACTTCCTAATCAATTCCTGGGATGTCACATAAATGTATAAATGTTTAATAGAAATATTCAAAAGAAAGAAAGTCATTTATTTGGCTGATTACTTGTTGAAATAACTGATTAAAACTTGGATTAAACCTGGATATATTATATTAAGATTAAAAATACTGGAATCAAGAATTCAACATAACAATATCAACACAGATCAAGCGAGTTAAAAAAAAAAAAAAAAATTCCCAGAAGCCCTGCTCAGGACTGATTCTGAGTTGAGCTCCCAGTTTTCCTGTGAGGCAGTTAATTAGACAAGATGTGTGTAATGATGCTGCCTTGTACGGCGGCTGCTGGGTTGACCTGTTAATCCCAGCCTTAGGTGAAGGGGTAGGGAGGCATCCACAGGCCGAGGTTACGCAGAGGTCAACCTTTTTACTTTCCCTTTATCTTATGGCTGTTGATTTCGTAGCTGTAGCTGCTTTTTAGATCGTTATCCTGTAACCAATCAGAGTGTCTGAAAGTCACGGCTCCACTGTGATGGATGGAATGTCTGTTAAGAGGCTTCAAATGAAAGTGGAGACGGACACGATGCAAATGCACTGACTTAAAACCGTCTTTAAAGCATCATGCATGTTAGAAACTGAACTCGCCACGTGAAGTCGTCTTGTGTTAAGATAAAGAGTGAGTGAAAGACAGAGAGAGAGCAGAGGACAGAGGAGTTGAGTAGATCAGTGCTCTGTGCTGAAATATGTGGTCTGAGTGATCAGATCTCAATTGTGTCCTCAGTCCATCTTGGATGTGTTTACGTCTGAACTTAGAGCTGATTACTTGTGATTAAATCACCTGAGACAGATGTTAATACAAGGTCTGATATCAGATCTGTGTAGAGTGAGTGACATGAAGACGTAGCAGGCTCCGGTCTGGCCTGGTATCAGGATCTGTCCCACGTGATTTGCTCAGTCTCTCTGTGCACCTATTGGCACAATTGCATGCAAACCGTGGACAGACTTTCTGCAAACCTGTGCTATTCCAAATAATATCAGCGCTGCAGGTTGAAGCAGCTGAGTTGAGGAAGTTGAAGGATTCATTCATTCTTTCTCATACGTGAAGCCAAGGTGTGTAGCAAGAGCTCAATCACTTCCACAGAACTCTTCATGCGTCACACAGTGAGTGTAAATATGATCCAGTCAGACCTGCAGTGAACCTCTCCTCACCTCTGGACCAGCGGTCTGCAGACAAGCCCACAGTGACAAGAGAGAATAGACGCATCTTCTATTCTATAACTCCCATTATCCCAAACAATGAAAGTCAGTTAGACGTCGGCATCGAGTGGGAGACGTCCAAAGTGAAGCTTCACAGGTGCATAAAGGGAAGGAAAGCAGAGAAGGATTTCTTTCTAGAGTTTCAAATGCCAACCCTGACGTATTGTTTCAAAGTGAAGGTGAAACCAGGGAGTTTCACAACAAACCATGAAGTAATGTCACAGAGATGTTGATTTATCTGACACCGACCTTTTGGGACACCGCGCTTCTCATTCTTGTTTTTCTTTCTCTCGGGCTCTTTTCCGTTAATCATAAACACTCACCTCAGCTCAACCGTGGACGTCAGACTTCGAGTTCTCTGTGGAGTTGGTTTATATGTCGCAGCGTGATTGATGTTATGACAGCTGCTTTGTGGCTGTTTTTATTGTAATGTATAGTCTCCATCAAAACTGTAGAATTCCCTCTCCTACTTCACAGACGTCAGGAGAATTAGTATAAACCACCTGTTTTTCTGTTTGTACATCAAGTCAATAACACATGAAACACATCAGGCAGGTATATACAGTACAGTCATGGGAAAACTCAGGCTATAGAGCTAAAAACAGACATGGTTCAAGTTGTGCATGAGCCTGGAGCTCGCTGCTCTGGTTATGCATCTCCTCACACTGGCACGTTGGCTAGAGGACTTGGCATACACCGAGATATAAGTAGAAAGCATCTTGATAACAGCTGGAGTCTTACCTGCCGTGGTTACCTGTGGATTCATCATTCTCTCACTTCAGTGATCACAGAGAACCAGTGCTGGGCACGCTACTTTAAAAAAGTAATTAGTTATAATTGCTAGTTACTTAGCCCCAAAAAGTAACTGAGTTAGTAACTGCTCAAATATGTCAAATTACTTGGACATTTGTCTGGAACAAACCAACTCACTCAGTATTCCTCCAAGTTTTTATGCCACAATCCTTATTATGGTGATCTCAACAGATAAATATCATCTGTCACTAGTAAAATAATAAATGCTATATTATTGGACCACATTTGACTAGTTTATTGGAAGAGCATATAAGGAATCTTTAAAAGAAAATCATTTTCTCTTGCTTGTACCCACAAGTCAGTTCCTTCAAACATCACCTCAGCTTATTATATAAAGCTAATGAAAGGGGAGCCTTTTGAATCTGGAGCAAACTTTCAACATAATGACTCCCAGTAGATCTTCTCCAGGACTACAAGTCGGCCCTTGCTCAGTAACATTTCACTCTTCTGTAACAGGACACAGCTTGCCCAGCAGGATTACACTGACTGCTGCCGTCAGATACACACTCACCAAGCGTTTCATTGGAAAAGATTAGAAAGATAAGATGAACTTTATTAATCCCACATCGGGGGAAATTTGCATCATCAGGAGCAGCAGCCGGAGGTTTGGCCCCAGGTGATGTCAGAGCAGAGGTAGAGACTGACTGTGAACTGGTGTGGGCCTGGAGGTGCTTCATTCTACAGAAATCTCCCAGCAGCTCGGTGTTAATGTTCAGGTTATTTGCTCACTGTCGTTCTGCTCCGCACGCAAAGGTGTTTGTATCGAGGTGCTCAGTGGGGTTGTGTGGCGGAGACTGTCTCGTGTGGAGTTGAAGGCTGTTGAGAAATGGTTTTAAATTGGATTTAGTTAATTAAGGGTCATGTTTACGTTTGTTGATGGTAAAGGTCGGATCAGCTTTACCTTCTCTGCAGGTATTAAACGCCTCATTTCACCTGTGTGCTGTAGACATCGTAGCCGACCAGAGCTAACTGTAAAAAACAGGATTGCAATTTGCCAAAATCAAACACAACAACCGTGTGTGTGTCTGTTCTGACATGCCAGCTGTACTTTACACAGATCTTGGTGCAGCTCTGTGTCTGTCTCTGCTGCTGGCTTAGGTGGAGCAACAACAAGACCCCTCCCCCCATCACTTGTTTATACCGTTGTATAGAGAACAGTGAAGTGGAATAAAGGTGCAACTTTCCTGCCTTCAAACAGCTTCTTCTAGAAAGCTGGCCCATGAACGCTTTACACTATTTATTTATGTGTCTTGTCCAGTATAACTTATTTTTGGCGATGTCACTTCTCAGCAGTGGTGGGAATAATGACATTTGAAATAAACAGCATTACTAATGGTGCTACTTTTTCCAGTAACGAGTAATCTGACAATAAAATGCACCGTTCCTACACAAGTATGGAAAAGTATGGAATTTGATTTTATACATTTCCAAGTATGGAAAATAGAAACTATTGTATGGAAATATATTTATCCTCTTGATACTTATCTGGGTTTGGTCTCATCTGAAGTTATTTGGGTTAATTATTTTGTACCTAGCTACAATCTCCTAGAAATTATTTGGTGACAATAATGGCATACAAATTCAGAATAATGAAAACAAATGATTAATTGCATCATTTATTTACATGAGACGCATCTATTTACTCAAATGCGGCACAAATTATTTGAATTATTTTACTGAGAAGTCTGGAAATTAAGGGCTGGAAAAAGTCTGGAATTTTGACATCTGAAATGTGTAGGAACCCTGTACTTGACTCAAGACGTCCTGTCACAAAATTTACGGGCAGTTAGGGTTAGGACGGTGAGTCCAAGTAATTTGACATATTTTATAAAAAACGCATTAGTTACTTTTCCTTGTTATTCATTACTTGTATAATGTAGTAATCCCCTTTTTGGGGAAAGTAATGATGAGTAACTATAACTAAGTACATTTTAAAAGTAACGTGCACAACACTGGTTCTCAGTGAATTTTTTATTTTTTTTATTTTATTTAACCTTTATTTAACCAGGAATAATCCCATTGAGATTCAGAATCTCTTTTGTAGAGATGTAGAATGTTTTTATAACTGATGCCAAAGTTGTGGAAAGAAGATCCAAGTTGTGAGATTAGTTTTCCTTCAGAGGCGACTTGATTCCAAATGACTGGGATCCTGTCCATTGTTGTGAGCCGTGGAGAGTGGAGTGGAGTGGGTGTGAGGCTAAGCAGCGGCTCCCTCTACGTGCCTGCTAGAGGCTCATCACTTAGCTCCAGGTGAGAATAATGGCATTGTTGCTAAGCCTCTCTCTGTGTGTCGGAGTCTCTCAGTCAGCTGAATAATGCTATTATCACTAAGCTGCTCTTTCACTGCTTATTCAACACGACCCAAACACCCAGCTGTTTCACCCTATGACATTAGCATACACTGTGTGTGGGTGGGGTAAGGGGGTCAATCTCCATCAGGTTAACCAGGGGTCATGGGCTGGTCATTTGAAATGTTCCTGTTCACACTTACACTTATCATGTAGGAGCAGGGACCCCCCCCCCCCCCCCCCCCTCCACTCCTCAGTCCTCTTTCCAAGTCCGGATCTCACATAGTCTGATGAGAGGAGTGTGTTTAATGCTATAGTTGAATAGGTTACTATTCAGCTATTCAGCTACTACGTGGGTAGATGTAGTTACAGGGTTTAGTTCAAGCCTCACAACAAACAACTGTTAACCTCTTAAAACATGAATTGTCCAAAAATCCAGAGGATAGATGGATAGATAGATAGATAGATAGATAGATAGATAGATAGATAGATAGATAGATAGATAGATAGATAGATAGATAGATAGATAGATAGATAGTTTATCCCTTTTGGGAAATGAATGTATCCCGCACCTCGTTAGTATATAAGAGCATAAAGTACAAACATCATCGCATAAAAAATAACAACAAAAAACCACATTAAAACAATATAAGTACAACCTTGAGGCCGGCATGTAGGCGCACTGTGCATATGAGTTGCAAATTGAAAAGAAAAGCTGAGCAGCACTTTGCTCTGTCACTCTGTGAAACTTGGCTAACATAACATTAGCTCAGCATCCAAAGTGAGACTGACAGCTGCCAACAAAGACACACAAAACCACCGCGTCAGTCTCCGCTCATCAATCAGACCCTCACCCTCACCCCTCACCGCCGCCCTCTCTTTCTGTCGGAGTTGATGTTGATGTTGTTGATCTGTGTGTCTCGTAGCTCCTGGACCTCTTCATGGTGTGGGACTGGTCCACTTATCTGGCAGACTACGGCCAGCCCACCTCCAAGTACCTGAGAGTGAATCCAGCCACCGCCCTGGCTCTACTAGAGAAGTGAGTGTTGTTGACACTGCTGTAAAAGTGTGTGCAAATACAGTAATGGTACAGTAGCAGCATGTTAAAGCAGGAGTGCAGCTGGGTAGAAGAAACAAACAGGATAAAATGTCTAAATTGGTCTTTGATTAATCAACATGTTCATTTTCCCTTTTCAAGGCTTGAATGATCTTTGGTATCCAGATCCTTGTGACTTTTATTAATCATTTTATAAGTGATCATTTCCTGCTTTGACATACTGAAAAAAAACTTAAATAATATTAAATGATATGAATTCCTGCATGTAACGTGTGAAGGGTTCAGATGTGAATGTGGCCATGTTGTTTCTCTCCTCTTCCTCTAACTCTTCCTCTGTCTGCTGTTTCTCTGCTGCTGCTCAGAGTCTACAGGGGGTAGGTGCAGCTTTCTCACTGCTTGTCTTTACTCCTCTATGTAGTTTTATTACTCCACCTTCTCTGCAGTGTAGTTCCTCTGTCAGTAACTTGAGGCTGAACTGATGTGACATTTTGAAGGGAAACCTGTCGGTGGCTCATGGTTTAATGCAGGAACTTTGTGGGGACTTTGTTTTTGAAGCAGTTTTTTTATTGTGCCTCCTGCCTTATTTTTGACAGTGCTGTCATTTTTGTGAATATCCTCATTTTGTCATGATGAGACATTTACCTGTTAAAATGTTGCCTGTTCAGTTCAGTCTAATTAAACACAGAGGTTAAACTCCTGCACATGGTCTAAATATATGATTTTGCATTTTGCCCAAATGAGGAAAGTTGCAGGAAACTGCAGAGACAGACAGATAATGGCGCTGCTCGCTCTGCTTCACAGCATGAAAGAGTTCAGGAAATATGTGACTGTGAGCTTTATTAGTCACATGTGTATGTAAAACATGGCTTTACAGGAAGGTGTTGAGCAGTGTGTGTTACTACTTTTGTCACTCACATGGTGATGTCTCCTTAAAGGGATAGTTCAACATTTTTGGCAAATTGGCCCATTGCCATAATCCCTATAGTTTTAGGAGTAGGTTTGTTACCGGTGCAAGCTATTTTTAGAACGGCAGAGCAGAACTGCGAGCTGCTCAGAGTGGGATTTCTTGGTTTCCCTCATCAAACTCATCAAATACATTGTGAAAAAGTTGTGACCTGCACATTCACCACGCTATGAGATAATAATGGAACGTTATGAGACGTTGTTGTTTTTGAAGCAAATGCAAAGACTGCTTGCCGAAAAACTGACCCGACGGGAACGCGCATCAGTGGTTTTCGATGAATTTGCCTCGAAAACAACTCTGTGTTGTACAGTAACAGTCCATTATTATCACATAGCGTGGTGAATGTGCAGGTCGCAACTTGTCCACCAGAGCGTTTTGGAGTTGTTGGATTGTGTATTTGATGAGGGAAACCAGTAAATCCCATTAGCCTCCATACCGTAGCTCTGAGCAGCTTACGGCTCTGCTCCGCCGTTCTAAAAATAGCTTGCACCAACAATTAAAGGTAACGAACCTACTCCTATGACTATAGGGATTATGACAATGGGCCATTTTGCCAAAATGTTGAACTATCCCTTTAACAGTTTCACACTAAATTCACACACCTACCCTCATGCGCTGCTGTGGTGTTTTGCTTTTACACCCCGAATTAACTGTACCAGTCGTAGCTTGAAAATCCAGCTGCTCAGTTTACACAAGAGTTTGATTGACAGCTTTAACATCAGCCAAGAAACCAAATTAAATGTTAAATGTTTGACATTATCATCATCGTAGTAACTCTCCCATGAACAGCAGGTGAGCACACCTCTGCCTCGCCTCTCTGACATCCTCTTCCTCTGTCCTCAGGATGAAGGACACCAGTAAGAAGAACAACATCTTCTCTCAGTTCAGGAAGAACGACAGAGACAAACAGAAGCTGATAGAGACTGTGGTCAAACAGCTGAGGAGCCTGGTCAACGGCATGTCCTCATGAACACACACACTCAAACACACACACACACTCATCAGTGACGTGGGTGTGACAGAGAGATACTGTATATGATGAATGAAACATGCATGCAGTTACATGCACACACACACTGAACTGCCAGGACACTCGGAGAAAGGAGTGTTACACACACACACAACATGACAGTGACATAAAAAAGAGCCACACAGGGAATTTACACACGCACATGGAGACAGACACAAGGTACAGATAGACAGCTAACACACACACACACACACACACACACACACACATTACAACAGTAAACACACAGTACAAGGCATGCAGGGAACTGACTCCTAGCAAACACAGCACACACACATATGAAGTCATATCCTCTCCTTACTGTTATACCTGAATGAATATTCAATGTAAATAACACACACACTAAACACTTTACTGGACTGAACAGTGAAATGTTTGTTAAGTATTTTTAATGGTTATGATAAGACAAACTATGTTTGTACATTAGTGAGAGTGAAATGATTGTAGCTGCAGAGGGAGACAGGAGCTGGCTGAGTGCTGGGACAATGAGGTCCAAGGTCCACACTGCAGACACCTCACGTGAATGAGGGGAGATATATAATACTTTAATATGGTGAAATCTGAACATAATATCCTGTTGTTTTTTTTTATTTGGAAGTATAACACAATAACTTTTAATCTAAAGAGATCAAGTCATTTGTAATGTATTTATCCAACAAAACAAACCAACTGTCTCCAGTTCTGTCAAATGAACAGCTCCATTTTAACTCCATGTTTAATGCTGAAAACAACATAAATACACACAAGAAACCAGGTCACTTGGACAAAGCAGGTTATGCAGGTGATCACACACACACTTCTGTGGAGACATGTGACTGTCAGCTGATGGAGCAGATTTCTTTACCAACCCTGACATTATTTTGGAATCTTGGTTACATATCTTTGTTTTACAGATTTCTTATTAAAATGACATCAACAAGCTCAGATTACTGTAACTCAGACTCTTAAATGTATGACAGCTTTACATGGGGTCTGTAATGTGGCCCCATTATGAGTCAAATTAAAATATTGTCTTAAACGCACTATAAAGATTTCCTCTCCAGTATTTATAACTCATACTGACTCTATGCCATCTAAGAAAAGCAACATAAATACACATAAGTACAGTTCAACACAAACAGTCTGCACAGACCAGGATGGACTGAGCTGAATAAACAGCTCAGCTCAGTTCAGTCAGTCATCACCACTTCCTGGTGTTTAACCATCTCATGACCTGGTTTCTCCAACCTCCTGGTTCTTGCTCATCTCACTGCCTCCACCTGGTTTTCACCATCCGCATCCTCCCACTGCATTATGGGTATGGAGCTGCAGCCGTTGACAGCTCTGACAGAGACCATGTTCAACTAATTGTCCCAGCACTTAGACTGTTGCTACTGTGTGTGTGTGTGTGTGTGTGTGTGTGTGTGTGTGTGTGTGTGTGTGTGTGTGTGTGTGTGTGTGCGTGTGCGCGCGTGTGCAGAAACAAGGTGATGTCTGAGGTCGTGGGTTGATGGAAGAGCAGAAGAATGGATGATGACGTCTTGAAAGACTGATGTTCATGAAAAGAAGTGACGTTGTGTTGAACTCCTCGGTAGCTTTGCTTGCTGTTTGTCTTCTTTTCTTCTACACATTGTACATGTAAACCTGCCCCCCCCCCCCCTCACCTCCCAGAGACCATGAAGAAGCTCAGTGTCTCAGTGTCTGGACGCCTAGATTGTAGTTGGAACCTTCACATGTCTCATGTGAGAATGTCAAAAATGAGTCTTATAATTTGATGTTTGAATAGACAAAATAATATAACTCTTAAAGGGATAGTTCAACATTTTGGCAAATTGGCCCTTCAGAGTAGGTTTGTTACCTTTAATTGTCGGTGCAAGCTATTTTTAGAATGGCGGAGCAGAGCCATGAGCTGCGGAGGCTCATAGGATTTCTTGGTTTCCTTCATCAAACTCATCAAATACACAATCCAACAACTCTAAAACGCTCTCGTGGACAAGTTGTGACCTGCACATTCACCACACTATGAGATAATAACGGAACGTTACGAGACGAGAGTTGTTTTCGAGGCAAATGTAGAGACTGCTTGCCAAAAAACTGCCCCCAACTTCTACAAGTGCACTGACAATTAAAGGTAACAAACCTGCTCCTAAGACTATAGGGATTATGGCAATGGGTCAATTTGCCAAAATGTTGAACTATCCCTTTAAGTTATCCAATCAACCACACTTAGTCCTGCAGCCTATTTTGCTGGACTGTAATAGATTGTATAGGTTGGAGCATCACAATAAAGACTGCATGCAGTAATCCTGACACAGGGTCTGCATGAACTTGCCCCGGTCACAGGATACTGGCACCTGGTATGTTATCTATGTCTTTATATACACTAGAAATGCAATTAGAGCACACTGCAGCTGGAGAGTGAGAGGATCAGTCACCATCTCTGTCATCACTCGTTTTAAATGAGCTGCTGTTATTAACCAGTATCTCCATTTCATCAGACAAGGCTATAAAACACAAGTTTATAATCAGTTTATCTGCAGCTCCTCAACTAAAACATTCAGACACGTCCACAGAGCTGCAGCTAGAAACATCTGGAGCTTCAGATCCTCACCTTCAGTCTGCACAGGCATCGACGCTGAGCAGCTCAGACAGAGGTACATTTACTGAAGTACTGAAATTATCATTTGCACTTTAGGAAAGCTCTCAGCAGGTGGCCTACAGGTGCTTCCGGGTGTCTCAGTCATGTGGCCCTACCCTCGCACATTAAATCAGCCCACTGCATTGCAAACCACAATGTGAACTCACACCTTCTGATATCAGGTGGATATGCACAGACCTGTAATCAGATCACATGTTAATACAAGGTGGAGCAGATCTCAGTGTTCCAGACTGACTGGCAAGTCCTACACATCACCATCATCTAATCTGACCTTTACTTCTATAAACCATGAGTTTGTTTTCCTCCCGGCTCCACAGCTGGACTCAGTGCTGGGCCTCTGGGTGGTGCTTCAGGCGGTTTCATGTGCAAGGTGACATCAGATGAGTGCGTGCCCTCTTCCTCCCTCTGTACTCCTGTCAGCTGTAGGGTTAATGACATTATTTGTGTGAAGTTAACTGCAGTTTTGTCTTACAGTCCTCCCAAACTACTTGACTCATGCTTACAAGAAAACGATGCCCCACACGGGGCCGGTTGTCATGTTAGTAGTGATTATATAAACGTATATATATTTAACAGCTCAACTTCTAAATTCTTTCTTTTTGTTCCTCAGGGTGAAATTAAGCTTTAGAATCTCATAACCCACATTTACTCACAAAGCACAGCAATAATGAATTGGTTCCTTTACAGCCTCACAGGCAGGTTGGTTGATTACTTAAAACTTGCACAGGACTCCTGATGAAAACATTTTATAATGAGACTGTTTCTATTCTGTTTATGTTTTGGGTCTGTGCTCTACTTTTAGCATTTTTGCACTGAACTTGATGAAGTTTTTTTTGTTTTTTCCTTTTTAGTTTCATGTTTTGCCTTTTTAATAGTTGCTTGTAAATGCCACTGTATATACTGCATATTTTGTAAAGAAGATATTACAGCAGTTTGTCTGCTGCAAACAGAACTGGAGGTCGACACTGTGACGCCTCCGTCAACACCTGAAGTAAAGACGACGTTAGGAAGAGTCTGAATTTGCTGAACCCGTTGCTTATTGGTGAACATAGTCGAGTACAGTGTGAGGAGCTCAGTGACACTGCGTCGGCACCTTCTCTCCACTCATTCGCATGGTTTAAGTATAAAAAAAAATGTTCATGTTATGTTCTAGCATAGGCCCTGTATGATACTAATATAAACTATTTAAATCCTGGTCCAAAAGATTTCTGCTGAACCGCTCATAGATAAAAATCTAAAATACAGAGCTGGTCTAAATGTCAGTTTTACACACTGAGTGTAGAGGTGTGTAAACGACCTGTGTCAGTCAGCTCGCCATAGACTTTCAAATTAAAGCCAAAATTCAAGCTAGAGAATGAAAGGTGGGATACCTGAACTAGGAGTCGCACTATATTCATCATTCCTCTTCTCTCACGTACTGCTTTTACATGTACTGTTTTCATTCACTACTTTGGATCTACTGAGGAAAGAAAGGGAGGAAGTGTAGAAGAAAGTAGAGTGCATGCAAACAGTGTGTGTGAGAAACCCTGAGCAGATGGATGGTGAGTGTGACCTGACTCTGGTGTTAGTGTCAAAATTAAATTAAACACAAAGTGACCATGGAAGGAGGGAGGGCTGAGTTTTCTTTGACACAGCTTCAGTTAAAAACAGAAAAGAGGGAAACTTTCTATAAATCAGCCCTGTCTCCCAAAAACTCTTATAGATCAGAGATCAGCTTCACATCCTGAGATCTGCAGATGGTGGAGCTCAGAGAAAGACTGTGGTTCTGATGAATGTCTTTTTTTTTTTTTTTTTTGATTGTTCAAAACTGTAGGAATAAGTTTCCTACAAGCAAGATCAGATGTTTGACCAAAAAACAAATCAGATATGTAGTAGTCATATGTTTAATATAATTACACAATGGCATAATCCAGTCAGCATTGCATTGTCTTCACAGTACACATGCTAGTGTAAATGATCTGTATGTAAATGTAATTTGGAGGAGACTGTGATGAAATACTAAAACAAGGGAAAAGCCTGGCTGCAGCTGAGGGAAACATGTCACAGAATCTCAAAACTACTTGAGACTTTCCTGGCAACAACACTGGCACAGATGAAAGGTTTGACACCTCTGCTCGTGCCAACAATGATTTCAATCCAGATTTAAAAAAAGAAGAAAAAAAAACTAAGTGAGATTGTTTTTCTTGCCCTCCGCAGAGGTGGAGAGAGGGAACATTTTGATATCCAAAGGAATCCTTGCTTTACCTTTTGTTGTTCTCAGTGAGACCCTGACTGAGATGTTGTTTTCCTAAATATGTTGTTTTTATTTTGTGTGCTGTAATAAAAGATTATTCAACAGTATTGTGTGATCTTTGTTGAGTTTACTGCACATCACAAAGTGTCTAATGAACATGACATTTGTCCTGGTACTTCCTGAGTGGACTTTGGTCTCGTTTATTAATGATGAAAGATTTCTTTATGTCTAAAATTTTGAATGTGAGATTCAGATAACACCATTGTCTGGTGAAGAATCTTTCTGTTTGAGTACTTCACAGAAATGTAGTGTAGTTCAAAGAATAACATTTGTCTTGAGTACACATAGACTCAACTAAAGTACAGATACAAAATCTACTGTAATAACATTAGTTCAGTGCACATGTTGGTTTGGGATCACTGCTCTGTTTTCACACAAACATTTTTCTTACTGATTTTGAGAAATTTAGAAATTTTAATTTTGTCTCACATCTCATTCCCGATGGTTGGATAGATGGTTCATGTGTTTCTCTTAATTCTTAGGAAAGTCTCAGTCCATTCAGGGTTTTATAATAGTTGACTACTGCCCATCAGTGACGTGAACAACTGTCAGGGTACTGGATAATTACTGAAGGAAATGTAGCTTTACGCTATGTGCATATGAAGTATTTTGTAGTGGAGTTTTAACTTATGTGGCATTGATGCCAAGACATTAATGAAGCATTTATATATATTAAAAAAACACATTTAAGTGGAAGTGCCAAGGTTAAAGTGCATTGCAGGTGTGACCAGGTGACCCTATGATGTATCTCCAGTTGTGAGTTGTGTATTCAGGTTTGTGTGTTATTCACCTGGCTGACAGCCTGAGGGCAGACACTGCTCCATGTCCTGGAGGTGCTGGTTTCCTGTTTGGCCTCCTGCAGCTCAGAGAGGAAAACAGTGTGTGGTCCCTCACAGTGCTGGAGGCTTTCTGCAGGTGTCTCCAAAGGGAAGAGGCACTGGTTCTCTCTGCTGTCCAGACTTCCCAATAGGCTGCAACTGCAATACAGTTCATGTATGGAGTGATGAAGCTGCTCACAAATCCATCCAACCAATAGTATTCATCCAATTAGCAGAGTTTGGTTTACAGAGCTGGTAGAGTTTATGGGATGGTCTTAATTGTAAAGTTTGAAAATCTGAGTCAAAGTGGTCTTTATTGTGTGTCTCTATGTTCATGGAGAGACTTTGGACAACCTTCCTCATGGCCACACTCAGGGCAGCTCCAGTCAAACCTGGTAACAGAGATATTTTTTTAACCCAATGTCAAAAGTGAATGCTTCAATTTTAAATAAACCCTTTTAATACTGCGAGTAATTTGAAATCCCACTACAGGTACTTGCACTCTATAGGGGTGACATGTCTCCCTCTCTCTCTCTTTCAGAAACACAAAAGCAGCAGCATCACGCGCTCTCGGGTCTCTGTCCTGCGTCTTCACCCTCGCTGTGTCTCACCACACACACGCTAACTGGGAAACAGCAAGTGAACTTTGGCCTGGGTCAGCGTTTGAATGCGAGGATCCCTGTCGCCACGGATGTAATGAGGCGAGAGACATTTGGAGACCTCTATTATCACTGGACAGCAGCCACCCTGCCAACACACACACATACACACACACACTCAAAAATGTGTTTGCTTTCTGTGCACTCCAAGCTCTACTGTCTTGTTGGAGTTTGGCAGTGTGTGTGCTTTAACTACATACACTTCCTCCATCCCTAGAGTGACACATACACACACACACACGCCAAGTCCATCTGAGTGGGAAACGAAAAAAGAGTTGTGAACGCTAAATACCTTCTCACATAACACTATTGTTTGCTGTTTTATACTAATACACTGATTCATTATTTATAAGGAATTAAAAATCAGCATCATTTAGCCATGTACAACAATAAAAGGATAATCAAATGTTCAAGTCTCAGCAATAATACTGTTACTTGTGATTTCTACTCTAATACTATCACTGCTGCCAACATAATACGATCATATAAAATGATACGTATTTTTTGGCTCTATATAATTAGCCAGTGTTTATTTACAGCCTGTTATGACTTATTTACAAGTCAACATAGGGTGATGAAGATGGGGGTAGGGATGGAGGTGTGTGTGTGTGCGTGGGGGGGGGCGGGGGGGTCCTTCCTGGGTGTGACAAGTATTTTAGGGCAGAGATCAAACACTTTAACAAGGCAGTAAACAGCTTTTGCATTCACTTCCAACAATACAGCAGACAGACAGAGGAGGAGGACACATACCTCTACACCTCTGCACCACCACCCCGCCGACACACAGTCTGTCACACACACACACTCACTGTTACAGTGTCTTGTGTTATTTTCTGTAACTAATCAACACAATGTCTTATATGCCTGACATCATCATCTTCTTTTAACGTCTTAAAGCGCTGGAGCTTCTCTTATGGCACACCTGAAGCCTGGGTTAAAAAGGTAAAGGTGGGGTGTTATGGGAAATATAGGTTATGGAGTGCTTAACTGGTGGAGGACTCAGCTTTATTTTCTTTCATTTTCAGTGTGTAATGTGCAGGTGGTCAGTGTCACGTACACAGAAAGCCTCCTCCACTTCATGCCATCACCAAACATAGAAATAAACCATGCACAACATTTCCATATTAAGTCTTCTAGTCATTCTAACATCACCAGAGGGATTTCATTTGGCTGTATTGATGATGCTTGTTTATTACTAACCCTTCCTGTCCGCTGTTCCTCTGTCAGCAGTGCAGTGATGCTTGAATGTACACAGAGAAAAAGAGAGGGGGCGCATCAACATTACAGTTTGACTGAGCTGGATCATCTGCAACAGCTGATGGGAAATCTGAAGGATTGAACCAGATTTACTGGGGGAAGATCAACAAACTTGCAGATCTATTAACGGTTTTAAACTTTCACAGATGTTAATCCAGAAGTTTCCTTATTTCATTTACTTTGGCAGAAGTCCTTGCACTGGGGAGTGCGCAATTATTTCCGGTAGGATCAAGCTCAATGGATTGGAATGTGGGTCAAGTCTGAGTTATAAGTGATGATACAATGTATCTTACAGATAAATATGTCTAAAGAAAATAATTAATTGAAACTGAATTTAAACTCTGCACTCATATCATCAGTTATTACTGCTGCTTAATTGAATTCTTTGTTCCCTCTCTGCTGATGAAACCTACAGAGTTTCTACAGTGAGAGGCAGAGGCACACAGAGACAGTGACATCAGTAGACAAACAGTGAGTGACCTTGTGCTGAACCAGGAGCCTGACACTCCCTCTGACCTCCTCCCGCTGGGAATGCACCTCAGATTTGCACCTCAAACTACAAAACCCAGGAGTGAAGAGACCAGTTACCATAAAGTGTGTTGTAAATCAGCATAAATGGAGGAGTCCTGCTCACCTAGTTATGTGTCTCAGCACAAAGAGTCAGGACACTGATGTTAGGGGAAAAACATAAGGAAGGTTTATTTCATACAAAACAAATTTCAAAGTCATTTAAATAATGCAAGCAACATAATAATGGGAATAAAAACCTGTTTTAAAAGAAGTAATAACATGATAAAATTAATTAAATGAACCAGAGACAAATACTGAGCTGTCTAAATGATTAGAACTATAAAGTGCAGCTCTAAAATTCACAAACTTAAGACTGAGCATGTCAGGCAATGTGATGCTAAAAGCAGCTTCACAACGACATTCAAAAACTGTATGAGAATCATTTACAAGTTAGTCTAATACTCTGCATCCTCCTTTTAGCTCTGTGTTTGGTCTCCTCCAGCTCCTGGGGGAAATATCTGACTCTTTAGCTGCTAAATGCTGAACTATGTTCACCAGCTGCTGTTTGCTGCTGGGCAGGATGCCTCCTACAGCTCAAATCATCTGTGTGGTTGCACTGTGTTCAACAGTGTCTGTCCCTCATGGTACCTTATACTAGTTAGGTAGATAGTAAACATTAATTCAATCCATCCAGTGTATTTCAGTGAAGGTTCAAATGCCTTTCTATCGAGTCAGTTTGTGCAAAGCACTGAAAAATGGCCCTGTGTTTATTTTCTTCACTGAAAAAAGATGGAAATGAAAAGACTGCATCGGTTGAAGATCAGCTCAGGGAGAGAGGGATATACAGATGTAGAGACAGAAAAGAAAAGAAAGAGAAGGTGATGGAGATGAGAGGAAGAGCACTTAGGAGAGGATTAGCTCTGTGATTAGATTTCGGTGTCTGTGGTGTGAATTTCTCTTTGTTTGAGCAATTTAATTAAAGATTGTCAACTTTCATTTCCAGATGTGTTGTGACCATTCGGCTCTTTAACCTTTATTTAACCCGTATTTAACCTGATTCTGCTGCATTACTGCTCCACTGCTCATTCATGCTGACATGGTTTTACAGCTCTTGTTATCTCATGTTTTCCCCTCTAAAGACACATCACATGCACATGAAGTCCTTCGTGATTTAATGTTTTCGCTTACATTAAGTTTTTCTACACTTTTTGCATTTTTACATCCAAGAAGCAGCCGTCCTGAACAGATGTTTCCGCAGGTTTCTTAACTTGTACAGTTCCTTTCTTGGAATTTTACATGGATCATCACAAAGGTCATTTTAAAACTGATGATGTTAACAGCTGTAAAAAGAAAAAGGAGGAAATTAAAGTTATTACATAATTTACAACCCTTGTGTGCTAGTTTGTTGTCACTCCTCGTTTCACTGTTACAATTCAGGAAATTGTTTTATTATACATTTTATATAGACGTGGTGTAAAATATCAGTTCCATCTTACATGTGTGTAATGTGGTCTGTACACTGTATTTCGTGGACCTGGTGGACAAGTTAGTGAGAAATGCCCCCAAAACAGCCCTGGACTAGCCCAGTGTCACAGCAGTATGAGCTAAAATATGACCCCAACTCATAAAAGTTGTGTTACTCTTCAACAAAACCAAAGCAGCTCACTGATGGACCTGACTCTGCTCTTCTAGTTAAATCAGTCCACTGTTATTTTATCTGTAAAGAGTCACCAACCAGTTCAAACTGTGTTTATGCAGCATTGCTCACACACACACACACACACACACACACACACACACACACACACACACACACACACACACACACACACACACACACACACACACACACACACACACACAAACTCTCTCTCCCTCTCTCTCTCTGTTTGACGGGCAGTGAACTTGGTTGCGCGCGAGAGTTCACCAAGATGTCAGGGTCACAAGCAGGTCAGCCAGCGCGCGAGCAGGGGGAGGAGAGTTACAAACGCGCGCAGGCACCGCGGTTGTTTGTCGCTTGTGCTGACTGCGCTCTCTCTCTCTCTCTCTCTCTCTCTCTCTCTCTCTCTCTCTCTCTCTGTGTGTATGTAGCTCTGGAGCTCGGCCATGCTGGCTGTGTTTTCATCATCTTCACAACACAGATGGAAAGTAGCTCCATACATTAACTCACATAAAGTAAGTTTTACAGCAAGTGATAGATGCGTATTTACGTAGGGGACTTCTTCCTATAGGAACTGGAGTTGCGACTACATTTTATGGAGCTTGATGTTTAAACCACAAAACAAATAGCTAATAATAAATATGATGCAGGGATGCAAATCAATAATATTTGGATTGTTCAGACATAACTTCAGTCCAGCTACACAGTGTGCATTTCATGCATTAATACATTTCTCGAAATAAAATGTAGGCTGTAGGATTTTTCAAAGTATTTTTTTTTTAACATGAGTGGGGGACTTTACTTTCTTATATTCTAGTATGCCATTTAGCTGGAGTCCCAAATCCACCCAAATTATTATCATGCAAGTCCAAAATGTAACTGAAGAGACAGATAAATTACAATTCGCTAACTCACCAAAATTGAGTATAAAAAGAAAAACAGACTTTTTGTTTAATCCCCAATAATATGATATGGAAAATGTTTGGAGGGGGAAATGGAGAATAGTTACGACTGAACAGATGAACAGTGAAGCAAAATTAAATTTTCAATGTATTTGTGATATAGGAAATTAAATTACAGTTAACAGAAATATATTCAGCTTCCTACTTCTTTTGCACACATTTACACCACGTGCCAATAGCTTGATATCTGACATTGTGTTTTCACATGGCAGCTGATTTCTCTGTTTGTAAAGACTGTCATGCTGGTGGTGTGGGAAAGTGTTCATCCTCTGGGGGACTGAATATGAAATGTTTATTAATCACAAACTCAGATTAATTATAAGAAGAGACACTAAGGGTGCAGTGGATGCTTTGTCTTGTAGTTAGTGCTAACTGGGGTGTAAATGTTTATGTGGATATTTTCTGTTTATCTGTTTACCTGGAAGTCGTGCAAGATGGATGAACACATAGCAGGATAGAAATGAAACCTATCCATGCATACTGTATACCGAGCCATAGAGTAGAAGTGGCAGCAGTGAAGGTGCAGATCTCTGGTCAGTCTTGAGGTGGACTCCAGCAGCTTCTCAGCAGGTTTACAGTGAGTTCTTAGAGCAACGCCATGAGGCCAGGACGTATAAACAGCCAGGAATCATTCTCTACACTTGAACTTCCCTTCACCCACCCCCTCCCCCCTCCCGCTCTATCACACCTGACCAGCAGAATCCTGTTTCACACATTCACACTGTGATGAGAAAAACTCACCAGCTACAGCATGTCCAGCTGGAAACCCATTCACCCTGAACATGCATCACCCACTGCTGTCCGTCCCAACACAGAGTCAACAAGGATTTGTCCATTAATATCGAGGCTGACGCTGCATGGGTTCAGTTTCAGCAGTGTTGAAAGTCAAGAGTTGTTTAATCTGGTTCCTCATACCAGACCTGGACTCATATAAAAAATAATGTCTGTTCTTGACCGCCACATTTTCCTCTGCACTTTCATAATTATCTGTGGAAATGTGTGAATGCAAATAAATTTACTTGGAATAATAAACCAGAGTGATTTTTCCAACATGTAAGAAAAATGGCACTTGTTCAGTCACAAAACAAATTCCACACACACACACAAAATAGAGTTGCAAACTTTAAATGATGAAATTATATTTATTACTTTTCCTTCCATGACTGGTTTCAATGGAAGAGGAAATGGTCTGAAAAATGCCTTTATTCTCGTAAACTAAGATAACTGTGCCAGAACATACCTGGCACGACGTGGTTAAATAAACATAGACATTATTAAACCACTCCTCAACAGGAAAGTACACACTCATAATAGTGTTGCTGCTTTATTAGTCATATAAAAGTTCCAAAAGCCCCTTTAAAACACCTTGTTCCGGGTGGGAAGGTTGTCTCTTTATTACACCCCACTGTCCTGTCGGAAAGGTACGAACATGGAAAAGAGGGGCGGGGGGTCATTGTTCCTGCAGTAATCCAGCAGTGGAGATGTGTAAAAAGGAAGAACATTGTAGGACAGTCACCGACACTGTTGTGTTATACATCACGCCTCCGATTCCTGAACACCAGCATGCTGTCTAAAATCACACACTGGTGCAGCAATACGCCAGCTTTAGTTCAGTTCAGAAAAACGAGGACTCTTCTTAAGGAAATCTAGCATGACCTCAGTTTGATATATCTGAAGACTGGATGATTAACTGTGAAATTGAGATGTGGAACAAGAGTTTGGCCACAACATTAAAGTTAAGTGGTTTTAAAGCTGTGGTTGGTGTGTGGTGTGTGTACAACTGAAGTTCAATATAATTTGACATGATTGATGAAGGACTGAGTAACAGCCTATGTGAGAAAGAGTGTACATGTTGCACAGAGAGTTGAGAGAGGTGGGGTTCAGTTGGGGCCTTGCAGTTAAACTTTGCCCCTGGGCCCTGTAGCAGGTCAGTCCGGCCATGTTTTGTTTACTCCATGTTTTTACAAAATTTAATTTATTAATCTATCAATAATCGAATGACCTGGAAAAATGGGATTAAGTCGTAAAAAATGAGAATCAGAAAGTGAAATCCCTAAGGGCTGCTATAAAAAAAACCCACAGATTGAAATGTTACCAAGAAAAACACAGAGAGTATGTCCTAGATGGTAGTTAGTTCCCACCCTGTGTTTAACCAGCAGAAAGTCAAAGGAAAGTCATGGAATTCTACATCCAAGCCATGATGGGAGATCAGATTATATGTCCAGGCTTTTGTGAGACTGGAATAGTGATGGTTGACGTGCCGTCCCACCAGGGTGAACCTCGGGGCACCCTCTTTAAAAAAAAAAAAAAAAAAAAAAAACGCACGCAGTCAGCCCGGACGGACAGATCCATCCATGTAATGTGTCGCTGTAAAAGCAGCAGCCGAGCTGTCTCACCGGCTGACCGCCTGACACACACACACACACACACACACACACACACACACACACACACACACACACACACACACACACACACAGACACACACTCCTGACGTTATGGCAGGTCGTAAAACAACCAGAGTCCAAACGCGCAGCGAGGATGTGGCTCCTGGCTGATGAGCCCCCTTTCTCCGCGCGCTGTTTACTTTTCATGCGGTGTGTAGCCGGGGATAACTGTGCGTGCGTGCGAGCGAGCGCGCGTGCGTGTGTGCGCGCGCGTGCGAGAGCCCGTCCCTCCGCCTGTCTCTGCTGACCCAGGTTTGAACTCGCTGAGAGAGATATCATTTTTATAACACACACAGATGCGGAGAGAGAGAGAGAGAGTGAGGGCAGGTTAAAGTCTCCTTCCAGATTAGGAGCAGGCTGGATGTGAGAGCGGCTGATAGAGGCTCAGAGTCACTCAGAGGACAGAGCTGCTTTCTGCTCAGGTGTTAATCATCATTTCATCCCTCACTCACATGCAGCCTCATTGTTACTTTTATAGGACGTCATAAAGGCAAGACGCATGAATCAGAGTGGTATAGTCTGAATAATTACAACCGGGTGCTTAGGTAATATCATCAAAAAGTAAATCAATAAATCAAATTATTACAGCGTGGACCGTGTGGGGGCATAATGTAAAGTTAAATTAAATAAAGCTTAACTGTGAATGGCACCAGTGAAGAGCCACAGGGAGGAGGATTAAGACGCTCTTCATCCCGGAGCCTCGTTTCCATTTTGTGAAGCAGCTGAAAATGTGCTGCTTAAAAGCTTTTTGCTCTTGAATGCAGGCCGCCCTGCAGGCATGATTACTGATCCTACGAGGCGGCCTTAAGCCAAGGTAATGAGTGTGTAAACTAGCTGCCTTATTGCCAACAAAGGCGTCTTGGGACGTGCTTCCATTGTCTCGGGGAAAACCATCACCTTTTTCTCAGTGAAATCCGCCGCGGATTGTCTGCGTGCAACAGGAGGTAGGGATTAAAGATGCGGCCCTTGGAACAAATGGTGAGGCAAGTCAGCCAGTACAGGCCGGGGGCGGGGCCGAGCGACACCCACAATTAAAGATGAACTTTGTGTGAACTAATTTATCTGAGGGAGGAGAAGGTAACAGGCTGGCCGCGGCTCTGGCAGCCTATAAAAGCTTCGGGTGAGCTCCCTGCAGCTCCAGTAGCTTGACAGAGCTTCACCTGAACTCATCCAACACCGCTGCAAAAACAAAAAACAAAAACAAGACGCCGCTGCAACATGGCTCTGAGCACACTGCTGGCAACCTTACTGTGCACCATCGTGCTGCCCGTCCTGCTGTTCCTGGTGGCGGTGAAGCTGTGGGAGGTTTACATGATCCGAGGCAGAGACCCGAGCTGCCCCAGCCCGCTGCCCCCCGGATCCATGGGCTTACCTTTCATTGGAGAGACGCTGCAGCTCATCCTCCAGGTAACTGCACGCCAGAGCTGCACTATGACTTCAGATATTCATGCGGATATAGATGTTTTTAATATTATGGGGAAATAATATTAAAAAACATTCTATATATTTTTTTTATTTTAGTAAACAAATAGCAACGTTTTCAACTTGTTGCATCTCCAGGAGCGCTCCGTGGAGCATAATGGTTAAAGTTTGCATTTAGTTGGAGTAAAAGTATTATTTTATTTCATTCTTGTGAGCTTCGTCCTCTGTTTTACGCTTAGAAACAGTTTTTAATGACATCACGTTTGTCGTATTTATCTGTTACTTATTTTAAATTCCTCACATGTTTAAACCGCAGCTGTGTGTGAGTGTTTGTTATTCACCGGGCTTTGTCTTGTTTCCATGTTTCCAGAGGAGAAAGTTCCTGCGCATGAAGCGGCAGAAGTACGGATACATCTACCGCACGCACCTCTTCGGGAACCCCACGGTGCGCGTGACCGGAGCGGACAACGTCAGGCAGATTCTGCTCGGGGAGCACAAGCTCGTGTCCGTGCAGTGGCCCGCGTCGGTGCGCACCATCCTGGGCTCGGACACGCTGTCCAACGTCCACGGAGCCCTGCACAAGACCAAGAAGAAGGTGAGTCAGGCTTTTAATGTGAAATCCTCCTGTTGAAGCTCTGTAGGGGTTTGAAATGTCAGGATCAAGACTGTGAAGATGTTACCGCAGCTATTATTACTTTATAATAACCATCCATATGGACAAACTTACTTTTCATTGAAGATAAATGGCAGTGTAGTCCATTCACAGCAAATAGATTTGAGTGCATATTGACTATAAACGGAAGAAAAATACTTTCACATTCATATTTTCTTTTATTTAATTTTATACTCATGTGTTGCACAGTTTTCATTCTGTGTCTGATAGAAGTTACAGTCATCTGTGCTTATTGGACAATGAAAACTTTATGGCTGTTATTAGATGACTTGTTTCCAGTGGAAATAAACTGTTAAGGATTCTCTAGAAATATTTTGTTCCTGGAAACAAAAGTGAGACCAGTCTTTGCACTAGAATTTCAAAAAGTCCCGTGTGGTTTTAAAAACATACATGATTGGAAACAGGTTGGTTGTTTAACTGACTGAGAAAACAAACATTAGGCGCTGAATTACACACAAATTAGCTGATGAGATCAGACGTAACGGGATCTACCTGGTCTTCGTATCTGTAAATCGAGCCAAAGAACAACTTGGGTGGAAAATAACCCCCACCATCCTCCACCGGCCGTTTCCTCACCTCTCTGTCTTCTGTCCAGGCCATCATGCGGGCCTTCTCCAGGACGGCTCTGGAGCTCTACATTCCCGTCATCCAGGAGGAGGTGCGGGCTGCGGTGAAGGAGTGGCTGGCCAGGGACCCCTGTGTGCTGGTCTACCCCGAGATGAAGCGGCTTATGTTCCGCATCTCCATGAGGATCCTGCTGGGCTTCGAGCCGGAGCAGATCAAGACCGACGAGCAGCAGCTGGTGGAAGCTTTTGAGGAAATGATCAAGAATCTGTTTTCTCTGCCCATCGACGTGCCCTTCAGCGGACTGTACAGGGTAAGAGAGAATCTCCTAGGTCATCATGTGGCTAAATGGATCATAGTCATTCAAAACTCAGTCAGAGGAAGCATGTCACGGGAGAAATGATTATAGATTTATGTATTCCATGCTTCCTGCCCTCCAGGGTCTGAAGGCGAGGAACTTCATCCACTCCAAGATCGAGGAGAACATCAAGAAGAAGGTGCAGGAGTCGGACAGAGGGTCCACTCACAGGGACGCTCTGCAGCAGCTCATAGACAGCAGCAAGAAGAACGGAGAGCCCTTCAGCATGCAGGTAATGACAGCAGGACACCTACAACATCTTAAATGTCTTCTGTCCTCCTGCCTAAGATGTTATTTTATTTCTGGCCTGAGCTAATTCTGTGTCTGCTTCTCCATGTCCAGGCCATTAAAGAGTCTGCTACAGAGCTGCTGTTCGGGGGCCATGAAACCACGGCCAGCACGGCCACCTCTCTCATCATGTTCCTGGGCCTCAACCCTGAAGTTGTGGACAGAATGAGGCAGGAGCTGCTGGACAAGGTAATTACATTCTGTCATATCTAATTAGTCATTCTTAACCTTGCCAGTGGTTGTTTACTTAAACTGTACTTGCTACCTTTTCCTGAGTTTTCAACCACATCTCATGGTCATCCTCAGTAATGGAGTTTGCTCAGTTATCCTGGAGGTAGTTGCATTGTGATATCAAGCTCACACAGTGAACAAAGAGAAAAAACCTTGAGATGCAGATGAAACTCTTGGTGGAAAATCTAGTAACTCAGTTTCCAAGAGTCTACACTTGGAATAGTAAAACATTATTCTAGATATTCATAGATCCAATTTGAAACTGACCAACTAATTAGCTTAAGTAAATCAGCCAGATTGTGAAGCCAGGTTAGATAAAGAGCAAAGAGCTGCTCAGATCAATACCAAACACAGCTTTTTCCTGTGTGTCGCTTTCGTGCGTTCTGGATATTGGATAACAAACATGTCTGAACTTGGAAGACTGGCAGCAGGAAGCAGATAGCTTGCAGTCTGCCGGAGAAATCCTGATAGCAGATTTGAATAAAGGTTATTAAGAAACAGGAGAGGCAGGATTCATCCTCGCCTGACGTCATGGCACTGGTTAACACTGTCTTCTGTTTGCCTGTTTGTGTTCAGGAGGACCAGGGCATGGACACCAAGAACCTGAACATTGAGTCCCTGGAGCAGCTGAAATACGCAGGCTGCGTCATAAAAGAGACTCTGAGGCTGAACCCTCCTGTCCCCGGGGGCTTCAGAGTGGCCCTCAAGACCTTTGAACTCAATGTAAGTTAACAAAGATTTATATGAAGGTTATTTACTTGGCAGCTTGATGTCTAACATCCAGGGATGTCTCAGACCTCAGATTCCCACAAGCACTTGGCAGACATGTGTCCAAACCAGCTGCTTACTCACTGTTTTCTCCTCACCACTACAGGGTTACCAGATTCCCAAAGGCTGGAATGTCATCTACAGCATCTGTGACACCCACGATGTGGCAGAGATCTTCCCAAACAAGGAAGACTTCCAGCCGGAGCGCTTCATGACGGGTTTCTCAGGAGACTCCTCCAGGTTCCAGTACATCCCGTTCGGAGGGGGCTCCAGGATGTGCGTGGGGAAGGAATTTGCCAAAGTGCTGCTGAAGATCTTCCTGGTGGAGGTGGTCAGAAATTGTCACTGGACTCTTTTAAACGGGCTTCCCACCATGAAAACAGGACCTACTGTCTATCCTGTGGACAATCTGCCAACCAAGTTTACCAGCTATGTACAAAATTAAAGTGGGATGATGAGGAGCTTTTTACTAAATCATTGTGTTTTTACCTCTGAATCCACAGTTTTTGGAAGCACTCAGGTGTTCTTAGGAAAGGCTGCATTTGTGTGGGTGTGGTCTTTTGACATGAATTGTAAATACTGTAGATGATTTGAGAAATGTTTCACTTTTTATATAATGCTGTTAATACTTTGGATTTGTATATATTCTTTATCTTGTTTTGAAGATATGAATGAACTAAACGAGAGGCACTATACACAGACATGGAACACTTTAATCAACTCAGAGGTGTATCTCTAGGATTATGTACATATATATAATGTAGAGTCTGTTTATATAACTTCTGTATCTTATCTCAGCTTATTTAAGTGATGTATCTTACATTGTATGGACTTTTTATTTAATAAAACCATTTTTGCATTAAAGCTTATGTTTGTTGTTTAATTCAAGATACATGGAAAACAAGGGCTTAAGTGTGTATATATATATACACACATGACTGGCACCAGCACACGTACTGACAGTGCATCCAGTTCAGCAACCGTGCTCAACCATTAAATTTGCACTAATTAGTCACAAACCAGTGTTGTGGCTCATTGGTGTGGAAAGTGGTTTTCTCTGCTCGCACTTTAAGTGTTTGCTGTGTTTTGATGCAAAATATGATGTGACTTCACTTTCTCATCTAAGACAGAAAGTAAATACATCCATTATATACACTTGTTTTAAAAGTATATTGTCATATGTTCATATTCTGTATTTCAAGCCTGAAAGAGGAGACATTCAACTACTTGAACAATATTTGTGGTACAAAACTTCAAAACATGGCACATTTAAAGTTGCTGTACTGCATGGTTATTATGCACCAAGACTATCCATGTATTATATTTCAAGGAATTTGAGGATTCACACCTTTATTATGACTTTAAAAAAAAAAGAAGAGAGGATAATGAATAGGAGTGATAAGAGAGTCATTAGTGATAATTGTGTGATTGCGTTTGGATAAGACAAAGAGCAGCTCTGGTTTATTGGAGAACACAAGGTAAAGTTTGCTGATTCAAAGTTAATGTATCTAACTGGGTGGTCCTCAGAGGCTCTCTCTCAAATACAAACACACAGACACACACGCACGCACGTGCACACACACACGCACACATTCCATTATCCTAACAGAATCAATAAGTTGGGAGAAGGAAAGGAAAATAGGAGAGAAATCTGGAATCCATAGGCGGGAAAGCAAAGCAGAGTCCTGATGACCCTGACAGATGAGCAGAGAGGGTGAAACTAAGTTCATACTGATCAGTTCAGTCTCAGGGCACTGAACCAGTATAAACCTCCAGTGGAACAGTGGAAGTGAGCCAGTAGCATGGATATGTGTTTGCTGCGAGGTCAGAGATAAGAGTCTTCTGGGGATAACAAACAGTAAATGGATTACTGTTGTAGGTGTTTACTCACTGTTTAAAAAGTGTGGATCTGAGTGTTTAAGCAGACGGCTGCGTTAGGAGAATGGGTGTGTAGCTGGTAGAGAGATCAGCTGACGATCAGATGATCTGGTGATGTAAAATGCATGGAATAAACTGAGTGTTATGAGGTGAAGTATGAACTGGCCCAGATGGGAAAATGTTTTTTGTTGTTCTGACTGACCAGAGTGGAGTCGAGAGCCTGTCGACACAGAGCCTGTCGACACAGAGCCTGTCGACACAGAGCCTGCCTCCGTCCCACTGCATCCTCATCTTTAATAATTCTGTGTATTTGTGTCTTTGCAGTGAATCTCTGTAGTGCAGCTAATGGCACAGTGTCAGGCAGTCCCCCCTTCAAGTGTTGATCTTGTACCTACATAAAAAAGTAATGGAGGAGAATTCAAACCCTTTTTACTGTCATGTCCTCACACAGGTCAGCAGCCTCCAGACAAACAGTCATCAGACATTTTTAAGGCGAGACAGCGATTTTGAGATTTTGTGATATTGTTGCTTCCTAAACATGTCTTCTTAGTGGCAATAAAACGTCAATAACACAAAATTAGTTGTTAATTTTACTTCATTTTGCCTGATTGCGTCCGTAAATTCTTCATAAATTCGCCAAACGTTTTGCACAGCTATACTACACTGTATGTGTGTAGTTCTGTTCATTTCATATCAATAACTTCATGCTGTGTTGTTGTCTATTACTAATAGTTTGATTAGGTGTTTAGCATTAGCAGTTTCAAATAGAAATGTATGGAATTTTATAATACAGAACTTTCAGGCCGTTTTCTCAAAGAGTTTTTCTTACACACCAAGATATGAAATACCCATTTCCCTAGTACCTACACTCACCAAACTTTCCACATTTCTTCCTATCTATATGCTGCTTCTTTTTACAGAAGTGTTTGTTGATATTTCATTCATAGCCAGGTTTAAAGTACATTTTATACCAAAAACAAGGTGAAATTTGATTTTTTAAATGACTTTAATGATGGTATTTCCTGATGTATGGGCTGATACGAGGACATAGCCACAATCCCTTCTGTAAAAAGTTTCATGTGGAATGTATCAACAATAGGAAACCAAGCATTTGAATCTGGCATCCAGTGTTGGTGATTCTGTTCTTGGCGATATATGCAAATTAGATGATATATGATAGAAGATATATGCGAGTTAGTGCCTCATTTGCAAATATAAACATAAAATTCAGTAAACTTGCAATACATTTTCCTTAGTTTTTATGTACATAACAAAAGTTTCATAGTGATATCTATTAAAATATTTTTTTGCCTATTCACCTATGCTGTCTCGAAGCAGCTTTTCATTCTGTTGTTTGAATATGGCATCCTGACCTCTATTGAATGTTTTAGCAAGAACTGTTGTGTTTCTCCATTTCTAATGATTTGCAGAAATTGGTCAAGTCAGTTAGTAGCCTTATAGGAACAGGTCAACATGATGAATAATTGGCTGGAGTAAGGGTGTTATTAGGCCAATTTAGTCCAAAGAGACTGAACCATCTGGCTCAATCTAATGTTCAAACTAACTCCTGCCTGCAACCTCAAAGCTCTCTCTTCCTTTCCTCGCCTCTTACATGATGCATCTTGCTTAAATGTAAAATTACACACCAGTTTGATCATCCAATTCGTTGATGTAGCATCACAGCCTTTAGTGAGGGTTTCTTGGATACGGATGGTGAGTGAAGGTTCTGGTCTCTCCTTACTCAAAGTCGATTCAGGAAGCTGCACCTTCTGTTGTCTGCGTGAATTACACATATACAGAAACATTAAACACAGGAGCTGTGTTTTAGTATTGACTGACATTTTGCATGTAAACACCACATTTTACCTACATGTACCTATCTGTAGATGTTGTGAAAGTTATTAATCTAGGAACAGTGAACATTATTGTCAGAAATGATCATCATGAAACATTTTAACGGTACATGTTTGTGGTTCAGTCGTCATTGAGCTGGCAGAGTAAGAGCCGGTGTTTGTCCGGCCTCACTGGCAGATCTGCTTTGGCCTCTTTTACAAGTTGTTTTCTCTCATTGGTGCCGTTCTGATTTACACCCAGCATCCCTGCGATCCACGCCGACTTCTTAGCATTGTACTGTTGTCCCTAGCCATTGTTTATTACTGTGCTACTTGCAATTATTGGATCCACAAATGCTGAACTGTTGTACTTATTGTTAGTCACCGTGGCTGAGAGTTTCAGTTTAATGGCCAAATTGTAATACTAAATTGTAGCTGACACCTTTATGTCCAGCCATCCTATCCCCGCCGGTCCAGCCCTCGAACGATCTGAATGAACTTTTCTGAACTTTGCCTCCTCTCCTCGCTCTAAAGAGCCGTCTGCTTCCCTCCATTGTTCGCCATCACCCAGTGGAGACAAAACTTTACACGGCCAAGGCCATTTTTGTCTACATTTGTGACCATTGTAGTGAATTTACAACACAGTGTTGAAAGAGGTTTGAATCTAGCTTGCTTTCAATTAGATCCCCAGCCCTGAACATGGTCCGGAGTAAATCATTGTAATAGCCAGTGAAGTAGTGTTATTGAAGGCAGCACTTGTACACACTGAACAACTTGTTGCCATGAACAGTACATGAGAGAGGTGAGGGGTGGAGACTGGAGGAAGCAGATGCAACTGCAGAAGTGAAAGGAGAACGAAAAAGAGGGAGAATCTGTTCCCCTTCCAAAAAATGTGATCTGATTCCATTTGACTTGAACTAACCTTGTCATCTATATACACATCTAAATTGAGTTTTCTAATGGTTTGTGTACATCTACTGTTGACTACTGAAGCTGTCAAATAGGTGCAGTGTAAGCTAAGTGTAGAGTAGGTCCAAAACATAGGAATCCTCAAATAAGATAGGGGAGACTGGGGACAGTTGCAACACTTTTTACATTTTTCTTGGACTAGGCTCACCAAAAGTTTATAGATTATACATACATGTGTCAGCTAATTAGTCATGTCAGTGATGTCTTTTAAAGATGGTTACATCATGACACATCAATCACAATATTCATTTGAATGGAAGAATCCAGACGTTGCAACTGACCCCAAACGTGGGGACAGTTGCAACACGGATAAGGGACGGTTGCAACATATTAAACATACATTAAATTTCACTGATTTAATTTTGATTTTTGTCTCAATAATGTCCTGTACTAGGACATAGGAAAATGTACAGTTACATTTCAGCAGTGCAAATAGAAAAAAATGTTGTTATTGACAAGTTTTATGTTGATCTAAAAAAACACTCGGGCATGTGAGGGTTACAGTGCAAGACATATAGCTGCTGCTGTATCTTTCCTTTTACTGAAGTGCACTTCCTCAGAAATACATCTACGTGACTGTACACACATATTATGACTCATATTTTGTAGGATACATTTGTGATGCTTGTTGAAGCTGAAACACCGAGAGGCCTCAGCTCTGCAGAGGGTCACTGCACATCACTGTGAATGAAACCATGCAAATACAGATTAGACAACAACAGTCTTCTACTAAGAAAAGGTGAACCTTGTCATATTGACGTTATGATAGTACCATATTAAATATGGCAGCACATGATTGGTTCATTGAGTCATTATTCTTTCATATTTGTAATTTATAAGGGATTGTGTGGCAAAAGGAAATAATCTTATGAAATTAACAAATTGTTTTATTACCAGCATGTGTGCTTAATCAGTGAGGATGCCCTCTAACATCAATGGGTGGCTATTTGGTTTGATGGCCAAATTTAATGAGAGTCAATCAGCTTATAGAGTCTGGTGGAGAAGTCACTGTAAGTCAATGGGAGTGTTAAATCCTCAAACTGCGTTTGCACAGCGTCTGCAGGCCCCTCGGCCCCCGCTGTGGAGCTCTATGAGTGCCCAATAAGAGATGCTAATGGTGTCGTTAGCATGGTTGTTAGTGGCCCACTGTGATTATTCATAATTTGAGAGACTGTTGACAAGTTCAGCAGGTCAGGTAGAGTTGAGCACCCTGGGAGAGCAGCCTGCTGCATCAGTACGTGTTTATCCCACTACCACTGATCAGGAGGGCACTTTATTCTCTGCCACAACCACCGATGTGTGTTTACTCCTGTTGCAGACTGCACGGTGGTTGCAGCTGCATTCCCACACTGTACTTTGTGTTTTGGACAGATAGACAGAGAAAAGGTCAGAAATTTGGCCAGTAGTCCCTGAAAACCAAAAACAGAGCAAACATGCACAATACTGGGGACTTGGTGCTGGTTTACAGGAAACTCTGAATTACAGACAGAAAACATACCACATATTTACACTTTACATTAAAATATAGTTTTCCTGAGCTTGTTAGGGATGTGTCAGTCACTCATTATCAAACATGCTTGATTCCTCTCATCAACTCCTCCAGAATGAACATAGTAGTGATCCAATCTGTTACAAGCCAGAGCCGTTCTCCGAGAGATGTCCTCTGATGTAAACAGTTAAATTATTTGAATATTTATTCGCCAAAATTCTTTATCAGACCTCAGCTCGTTGTATTGAAGCTTTGGTTACAAGGTTGGATGAACCTACTTGCTGATGATTAGATGCAGCCAACTTGTGCTAAACTTTAAATGCTGCTATCACAATATTTAAAGACAGTCATAGAGGTCAGTATTTTTATTATTTGTTTATGCCATCATTGTACTAATCAACGTAAACAATCATGTGTTTGGCTGAGGGTGTAATTATTCCAATACTTACTCCACTTCAACCCTTTTGTACTTTGCACTGCTGCACATGAACCTAAATAGCTAGAGATGCCCTCACAGCCTTGGCCTTGTCATTCTCTGATAACAGGTCTTAACCCTCAAGTCCAATTTCATTAACAATGAATTAAAGTACATCTTTTAGTTAGTCTGCAGACAGGGTCTGTGCAGCCGAAGAGGTTTTGGAGCTGAAGGTGCCATTGTGATTAAGTGCCTCCACAGTTAGCTGCTATAGATGAGTTCACTGTTCACAGTTGAACGTAAAACATCCGACAGCTACAGACCAACCTCTGTCTGCCTCTGCACTAAACAGACCAACAACACAAATGGACATGGAGGAAGAGGGGGAAAAGGAGAAGAGAGGAAAGGATTTGGGGGAAAGAAATGTCATCTCAGTGGTTTGGGGCCAGATTTAGATGGACGGTGAAAACCCAGAGGGGAAGTATTTAGATGTTGCTATGCCACAGCTGGCAGTTTATTTAGGTCTGTGAATGAACTTCTAACACCGTGGTGATAGTCAAAGGACCAGGAAACCTAAGAAACTAGGCTGAGGATCTGACGCAGACAATGACATCTGTGTAAAAACTTGAATTTCATTGATCCGATTTATTCATTTTGTGCTTCCTCTTCACTGCTTGGTCACAACATCACATAGCTCTACTGGTCAGTACTGTTGGTCACGTCTCCTACTGGAAGTACTCTGCTCTAATGCAGGTCATAATGACTGTGCATGACTACATCACACAACCCCACACCAAAAACCTTCATTATTCCTTTAAAGACAACCGGACTAGTGGTTTTTGCATGTGGCATCTCACTGGTTAATACTAGTGTGTTAGACTCCTTCTTTTCCAAAACTCTGTTATTGCTAGACAACAGTTTGAGCCTGAAGCAGCCTGTAGAAAATCTGCAGTATCCAAGACACAGTAATTGGCTTTTCCCTGAAATAATAATATTGTCTAAATTTGAGTGCTTTGTAGAATAATTTTCTTTCTTTTCTTCTTTAAGGGTACTCTTTATTGGGTACTCAATCCACTTGGTAGTATAACCACATGAAATTGGGATACTTGCAACTGCTCAAAGAATATATATTATTTACAGCCTGTTTACAGCTGTTTACAGCCCGGAATAAACTGTTTCTGGGAATTGGGTCTCACCAATTCTAAGAATGAAAAGTCAGGATAACTTGGTCTCAGCTGCCATTCCATATATGAGAGAATGGTCAAAATTAAAACAGCTGAGACCAAGAGACTCATTTCCCATATGCAATCAGTGGAGTCTTTTTTGCTGAATAACAACAAATGACAATACCTGTGACTGATAGCTACTGTCGAATGATCAAATTACATCACTGGTGAAGTTTCACCACCGACTGTTGCTGTAGAAACAGTGTATTTGGGGCTGTAAACAGCTTGTTGCTAGATTTGGAGATGCTTTTTCAGTGACCTTTTGAACAAACCTGGGCTACTTTCCTCTGGTCAGTGAGTGGCAGACAGATGCCGGGCTCTGTCTGAGACTAAATCAGAGACATATTCTGTCACTCCTGACGTTATCATTGAATCATTATTTCACATGTAGTCAGAGCACAGTCTTTGTCATTAACTTTATTTGGTGTCAGCAGTTACACAACAGCTACATCTAACAATGTCATGCATTGACCTGACGCCTTTCACTCCTTCACTCAGATTTGACCTGATCTTATTGTTACCCTTGCTGCCTTGTAAACTCCTACATCTCTGAGTCTCCTCTCCTCCACCTTGTGGTTCCTGCGCCGCTGTCTCCTTGAGCAACACCGCTGCGATGATGTGATGAAAAGAGGAAGCCTCGCCACAGAGGACTGTTTTTTTTCTCATGTTGTCCTCCCTATACCCGGTGACTGATCACAAGGGAATGACGTTCCTTTAATACACTGAATCAGTAGCTGTGTGATGTCATTTGAAGTGCTGAGCTGAGATCTTTGTCAAATCAAACTACTGATCATACTGCTGCTGATCATACACTAGCTGCCTCTGATTCAAAAACAGGTCAATATCACCCAAACACACCGAGACCATCACTCTACTGTTGTCATGGGTTTGTATTCATCCAACCAACAGCCAGCAATAAAAGGCAGTTAACTTTCTAATAAACTAGCAGGTCAGGTGTCATTACTGATATGATAACAGTAATCCAGATAACAAGGGTTGTTTTCCTGGTAGTGTTAAAGGAGCAGCAGTACACTCCTTCTTTGAACAGTATCTTTGTCCATGTGCAATAATCTGAATCAGACTCTTGAGAAATGATGGATTTCCTAGTAAGCTACATCATGTCTTATGTATAGGATTATGATTTCCCCTGCACAGAATTGAGACAGTGGTTAAAGTGTAGACCAGTCAGCAGCAATGATCACTGATCGCTGACAGTCAACATGATTCCTGGAAAGCAAAGGGTCCCTTTGGATGACAAATCAAGTTAGCTTTATAATCATAGCCTAAAAAGGTAAAAATCATGAATTTGCCTCAACAGGTTGTAGAATCTGTACAAAAATCCACACATGACAGTAAATGTGCTCCCCATGTCCAAGGTGTCTGTAGGCCTACGTGGTGCATGTGCTTATACAGCCTTACACACAATTAGGAAACACTTGTATTACCCAGTTATTGTATGAATCACACAGGTAGAAACCGTCTGACGCATAGACATATCCATCTGTTGAGTCAAAAGCTCACTGGACTGAAGAAACCAGTGAATCAGTGTCAACACAACAAAATAAAACACGTGATCCACATAGCAACATGACAATAACTTGTCATGTAAGTGACATACCTCCTATCCTCCAGTGTTTCCATGTTTTAAAGAGCCGCTCCTTTTTCTCCACTATGGTGACATCTAGTAGTTTGTCTGCTTCACCAGTCTGTTTTGACCAGGTTGGTGTTGTATCTCAGTTATGAGTTGCTGGATTGCCTTGAAATTTTGTACAAACATTCATTATCCTCAGAGAATGAATGCTACTGATGTGGACGATCAGATTTTTACCTGAGGGGCCCACAGCAGGTTGACTTTCCTGGCTTTCAGGGGTTGCTTTTTTTTTTTTTTTTTGATAGATTGCTTTGAACTATGGTAGTGGTTCCCAACCTTTTTTGGCTCGTGACCCTATTTTGACATCACAAATTCCTGGCGACCCCGCAATCACGTGACTTAACGAGATCGTGGGATTGCCGTCAATCGAGCTGGACCAGCTCAGAGATTTTTATATGCTGCATTTTATTTGAACAAATTTCTATTAGAGAAAGTCAAAGTATAGAATACAGTTGTTTAAGATTGTGTGTGGTGTTTTAATCATAATTTTAAAAAGGATAATAATTAGTTAAAAATATATTTCTTTATCAATTACTCAACATTTCAGGCGACCCCTTTTGAATTCCAGGCGACCCCATGTGGGGTCCCGACCCCAAGGTTGAAAAACACTGAACTATGGTAAATACATGAATCAGGGAGAGCTGCAGTAGATGGCCCTCAACATCTTCATGTTGTGCACCATGTGCACTGAGATTGCTGTAAATCTTGTCTCACTAGCAAACAGTTCATTTACACAGAGTTTATTTGGATGGGAAGATGTGGAGCATGTGGAGGTTTAAAGCGTCAGTAGAGAAACTCTTCTCTGAAAATGTAAATTCATATAATGTCAAATTAATTTTAGGATTCATATGTACAAACTGATATTAATGGCTTGGAGTTAATGTTGAGCCTTGGTCATTTGCTCTGTTTCTATCTGTCAACCAGTCTATGTTGTTGTCTCATCCTGATCTAATCTAAGTATTTTAATGGCCCGGTCATGTAGCCGTACACATTCCTGGGAACTCAGTGAAGCAAGAGCAGTTGCCTTAGTCTCAGATGGGGAAATCCTCCGTTCACTGCTGTCAAAGTCCGCAGGGATTACAGTGTGCAGATTTTCCTGGCTGCTTCTTGCCACGAACTCTGTCAGAGACTCTGGAGGAGGCAGCCTATTGTTCTGAGAGTCTGGACTTCCAATAACAGCTCTCCTCACTAAGGCCGAGGGAGTGCTGAAGATACCAGGGGAGTTACAACTAAAGGCCAAGGTGAGGGTGACATTAATGACTCAGCCGAGAGGTCATCCAAGAGGCAGCAGCACACGCACACACGCACACACTAAATGAATTCTCAGTTATTGTTATTGTAAAGCTGCCAGTATTCACAGTAGCCTACACCATCTTCATCAAATTTGGAAACTTGCACCTTTCCAACTCTGATATAGAGGAGGGGTGGGGGGGTTATATGACAATTTCCAGTTCTCAAAACATCAGTCCAACTTTGTAACTGTGATTTGAAAGTGAGAAGTGAGATTGATTGAATGTATCTCTCAAACTCTCTCAAGTGTACTACACTGTTGTCTCAGAGTTCTTGTTGTAAACAATGAATGACTAAAAGTTCATGAACTGCCGTTAACATATTTGATAATTCATCAATGTTTCAGATACAAAAATATGCATCTCTGTTCTTGTCTCTTAATGATTACTCTCTACTGATGTAACTAATCCCTGATCCTTCACTTGAACTCCCACTATAAAGGCTGAAAATAAGTCACATACCTTCATTAAGTGCAGGATGTCTGACAAACAGAAGAAGCTGTGTAGTGATTCACGTGTATTATCTCAGCACCAGTATCTTATCTAAAGTCGTGCTTCTTCCTGCTGGATACTCTATCTACGCACTGCCCGTACCAGGTGAATTTGCTGCTCGCTCCAGAAGGAACAGTCTCACATCATGGAGCTGTAGAGACACTGTGTGAACCTGAAAAATAAGACCACAGATGTCAGTTTTAATGCTGTGGCTAATCGGTGTGTGTTTTGGGAAGGTTTTACCTCCTCCCACTACTGAGCAGGAGAATGAATGCTGGCAGACATTTATTGATCCATTCAAACAGACGCTTATGTGTTTTTGTTTAGTTTTTTAACCAAGATGTGTTTAAATAGTTTGAATACTATTATTGTTTGAGTTAGCACACATTAGCAAGACTGCTCCTCATCTGTATATTCTGGTTCGAATAAACACGACCATCAAATTCAAAATGTTCTTCCATCTCTTCAACATCACATCCAGACATATTCTCCTTCTTCCACTTTCTGCACCGATGCTGTCAACGCTTGACAGTTGACTGGTCAGGTCTACCAAGGAAGCCAACATGAACAGAGCTACGTGACAAAAACACACATGTAGCACTGCTCTGTCATATTAACGGAGTTTATGTACAGTCAGTGTTGTGTGGTATTTTGAGTATAAAAGAGGCCAAAGTCACGGTTTTAAAGTTCTGCCCCCATTACTTTGGTGTTTAACTGCAGCGTAGCGCAGCTAGCAGGAGGAGAGCTAGGTCCTGGCTGCACATATTTTTCTCGGGTCTTTTCCTATGGTAGCACTCGGGGACCTAGAGCTATAGAGCGTTATTTAGAAAATGACCAGAATTATCCTTTAACAGCCACTGAAAGCACTTTACACACTCATACAGAGCTACTAGGCTCAGAATCTTGCCTAACGACACTTTAACATATGGACTGGAGGAGCCGGGGATTGAACCCCCAACCTTCTGAGCCACAGCTGCCCCCACCATGGCTTCATGCATCTTGGGTGATCCAAACAAATAAAAGCAGCTCTAGGCTCAGGTGATTAGTAGTTTCAGTCACACACCAGTCACATAATCTGGCTTTGTCCACTCTGACCATTTTAGAAATATTTCATGAGTGTGTCATATCTCAGATGATTTGGTTTGTCTGCAGCGCCACAAGAACTAGACCTAGTCTGCAGACCCTTTAGTTTAATTTCTTTTTCCAGCAGACACAGGAAGTGCACGTGTACCTCCTGCCAGTTAAAAACAACAACACACCTTTTACTCTGGAAGCAGAAACAGTGTGTTTATTTACATACAGAGCAGGGAAATGAGATCTCATCTCAAGTGGTCACTGGAGACACATGTGGAGCCGCATGTTAATGCCAGGTGTGAACAGGGCCTATAAATCCCCCAGAGTGCTCCTGTGGGTGAATGGGGACAAAGGCTTGTAGCCAGACTGAAACCAGAAGAGAGGAGTCTCCCAACAGCAAATATCAATGGCATGAAATGATCAGTCTTGAAGTCTGTATTTCAAGTGCATAATCATTTCAAGGCAAGGACCAACAAACATGATTCCGTTCTTCAGCTTCAACATCGTGAAGACTCTCACTCTGTTTGAGGTTAAAAAAAAAGTCTGAGGAGGGACAGGGACAGGACAGGGTAGAGCAGGTGAGGAGGTCACAGGGGTCACATCACTGAACTTTTACAAGGATTCCCCACTTTCATGAGCCCTGGAGCAATCAAACATCTAAAAGACAATAAAAAGGAAATAAAAGCCACAACAAACAGCGCTTTTTCTCTATAGTGCCGTTAACGTCTCCTCTCTGTCATTTACATCCAAATACCACACCTTGCCGTATAAGCACTAATAGCCCAGCACAGACTCTCTGAGGTCTACAGTCAGAGGAGAAACACACACACACACACACACTCACCCCAGGTTATGATGGTGTAGTTGGATGCCACGCAGAGGCCAAGGGATCTAACAAGTCCATGCAACATTTCAGTCCTTTGATCTAGAAGAAAGAGAAAAGGCCATTGTCGTATCAGACCCCAATATAACTGGTTCATCAACCACTCAGGAAACACAGAAACACCACCACACCACATCAGTGCACTTAGTTATTTTTTTAATGACGGAGAGAAAAGTTGAAATAAGTGTGTTAAATTTTCATGTATGTACTTTTACCTTCTCAGTCCTACGTTAATTGCTTCGGCCAAGTTTAATGATGTGTGTTTGTAAGGAAATGTGATTTATTACACATTGAACCAGCAGCCGTGTCTGGTACTTCATTTTTTCTCATGATGAAGAGTAAACACAAATATAAAGATTTATAATCAACTTAAGCTCATTAATACACAAGTGATACCAGACCATGATAAACACAGCTCAGTATATAATATAGAAATACAGTAATAGCACACAAATACTTTGCAAAGTCCACATTTACGACCAGAAAGGGATGATGTCACAACTTCTGATTTCCTTTCGTTTTAACAAAACTGAACTATGATATGAAGCCACATAAACCATGTCTACTTCTTGTAAGAGCTGTTACGGCAGTTTGCCATCAGCCTCCAGTGAACCTTATCAGTATCAGTGCAGAGAATGAAGACGACAGAGAAAGTCTGATCACAACAAAGTAGTCACTGTGGTGGTGGTGTGGGGGGTGGGGGGGTGGGGCATTGGGGGGTGAGGGGGATACTCACATCACGAAACAAAGAAAAAGAGAAGGTTGAAAGGAAGGCAGGGAGGGAAAGACAGAGTAGGCGTGAAAGAATGCCCAGGTCTGGAATGCATTCAGAGGTTACCATCCGAGCACTTTCCACAAAGAGCGGCTCTTAGCTACATGTACTGAGGGTGTAAGGGCAGGCTGCTGACAGACAGAGCACGTTAAGATGGAGAACAAGTCTGGTGTAAGCTTACAGTTCACCCAAGGTGCATCACTTAAATGAATTAACAGGTACAAGGAAGGAGAAGGAAATTATATCTGACTGGGATTGACACATTTTCAATTTCCAACACAAAATCCCAAAGTCTATAAACTGGAAGATATTATTACTGATCTGATATGGTAATTACTGATAATTCATTAAACATAGTTGATAGTTGATCTGCAGTTGGTAAATTATGTACAAGAACATATTTAGATTTTAATGAATGTATACATTTTACACTAAACTGTGTAATGGGTTTTTAATCTATGTTAAAGAAATTATATCTTTATTGTATTTTATTTATTCATTCATTTATTACTGTCATTATTATTATAATTTTTCTTTTTAAATTTATTTATTTTTCCATTTTCTATTGTAGTGTCACTGAGTTCATTTCATTTTTACTTTGCCACCTTGTGGACATTGAATTTTCCCCTGATTTGATTATGTTGTGCCAGTTTGTAACTGTAACTTTGTTCTTGAAAAAAAAAAATCAAAAATCAAATATTCAAAAAAAGAAAAAAAAAAAAGAAATCATATAGAGGATGTATATACATCATAATTACATGATATAATATATTATGGGAGAGTCACCCTTGACCTCAGTGATTAGTGTTTTTGCATTAATTTTGATTGATCTCCTGAGCAAGGCAACACAAACTCATAAAGAGAAACACACCAAAGCACAGCAGACATGTGGGACCGTGTTACATCAGGTTCTGCTTCAGGAGAGGAATGAAAAATGTATTTGATTGCTGAATAATCTGCAAAATGATGTAACATTGGTGCAAAAGATGAGCCCTCTCTGTTGGCACACCCGCTGTCCCCCAGGACACGCTCCATTCAAACAGATGAGAGGTTGAAGGATGGACCAAAAGCGTCAGTATCAAACCTCAGATCAAATCAAAAGAAGAACCTGACTGGTCTGTGGAGACACATTCTGATGTCAGGTGTGAACTGTCTCAGCTGGATTTACACTCAACCTGGATCCACCTGGATACAGGATAACGGCTCTGAGGGGAGCAGGGCTTTTGTTTGGCACACTGCCATGTCCTCCACACACATGCACACACACACACACACACACCCAAGCACATACACTCACGTATACATGCAAAGCCACCCACCCACACCCACAAATGCACATTTGTGCAAACACATTTATCATCCACTTTCACTTTATGTTGGCTCTGTGTATTCCCATGATCCATCACAGTCTGACTGTTTGCTCTGCTATCGGCCATCTTTCATTGTCACCATCAAAGGATTATCTTGTCTTCTGTGTGGAGTGATAGGTGTGTGTACACGTGTGTGTTCGACAGAGAGAGAGAGAGAGAGAGGGGAAAAGCGAGGGATGGAGGAAGAGTTTTGTTGCAACTTCTTGATGTCTGCTGTGTGACCTGTATCAAAACACCACAAGCGGGCGCCTTTCACTCTGTGTTTCTGTGTAATGGAGAGGGCATGCATCTCTGTCTGAGGTGAGAGTGTTCAGATTGAAGCTGTAGAGTTATCTAAATGGAGCATAACCAAGCAATGTCTTTGATGAGGTCAGAGAGAGAGACTCGGGCTTCATTTAAAAACCTTTGTCTGGATTTCTAGCCTCTGCTGACGCTGCAGAATGATCACAGTATCTGTGTGATATACTGTGACTAGCAATTACAATGATTTATAGCGATTACAACTCTACTATTGGAATATGTGAAATAATAATTTAGCTCAGCAACAAAACCTCTGTTGTCAGAGATGATTTCAAGCTTGAGAGTATCCAGATTACTGTAGCTGCATAAGCTCCATATGAAATATTTAGACTGTACACTGAGATCTGGAAGCTTGTTTTATATTCACCATCTCTGGTATTTTCAATGATCATTATCATCAGTGCATATTTCATGCATCTGATGTCTTAAGTATCATTTTGGGCAGAGTGGGTTCGGTACAGTTTATAAAGATGTCTGGTGTTGGACATCAGACATGACTGTTGATAGGATCAATGCACAGTCAGTGGCAGTCGTGGTTACAGTTCATTAAGAGTTTAAATCCTGTCTCCTGCATTAAAGTCGTACGTGCAGCGTTTCCATTCACCGGCCCCACAACCACACACTGACACATCAAGGACTCACTGCTTCCTGCACTCGCACTGAACCATGGCCTGACCGTGCAGACCTGCCAAGAAACAAAGCCAAGGCTTAGGAAGAAACATATAATTAGGGAATACTTCTTATTAATGATAACATAACATCTAACAAATTGTTTTGTGGTCTGAGAGGACGGTCATATGGAAGTCTTCAATGTCAGGCCAAAAGTGCCCAAATAACAAACATACATATACTGCTGCACTGGCATTAAATATGGTTTTTAAGACTAGTATATGCCACAACAGCTCTTCCCTCATCATGTCTGCATGAATGAAGAAAGAATATGTGAATCTCAAGATGGGCACAGCTTTTCAGGAAGAACTACCACTTCTTGTCATTTGTTGCCCCAGATGAATTGGGCATCTTTTCATATGATGGCAGAGACCGGTCCTCGATAATAGGAAACTGAGTGAGTTCACTGAGAAAACTGCTAAAAGGCTGCTGGAAGGGGAGCAGTGTCACCAACCTGTCTACACTGTTGAGTGACCTGCTCAGCTACATAAAAGCTGATCAGCCTCAGTTGGTGATCTGACAACAGCAGGAATAGAAATTTAAAAGAAGGAATATTGCAAAGAAGAAACTGGGTTGAAACTCATGATGACGCACATGAAGGAGTGGAACAATCTCTGTCTTTGATAACAGAGATACTCTGTTCAGTGGCATGGATGTCATTAAATATAACCTCATAATTAAAACCATATAACTGATATTATCTGTTTAAGTGAAGTCGATGACTTTGAACAGAACAAAAGCAAAGTGCAGCTGAGGCAACTTTCCTTAAAAAGTCAATCATTATTCTAATGAAACCTGAATAGTGCAAGTTGATGTCCAGAGATGAGGGAAATAGATCAAGCCCAGTCTGGACCTCACATTAACTATAAATCTATTTATTCTAACCAGATGAAGGTTAGTCATTGTCCCGCATCATTGAATAAGTGACAGCCACCAGCCCCACTGCTCCTCTTCAGTATCGGCTTCATTACACCCAGTTGAAAACATTTACAACACAAGCGAGTAACAGTGGAGCAAAATAACAGGACTGTTGTTATAGTGCATCATTTCCACATGCGTGACAAGTTGGCACTTATGCTGAACGGCTTCTGCTGACAACAGTAAAAGGTAGAGGCTGACAGTCCTCCCCCCTCCCTCCATCTCATACTGTTATCTGGCCTGCACATGAACCCTCGCTCACCTTGTAACCCCAAAGTAGCAGCATGCCTGGCTCTGTGTGTGTTTCTCTTGCCTATCACATCCAAACAGATCAGACACAAGTTTGGAGCACGGAGAGGTTAAAAGAAAACCAAGACAGAGAGAAACTGGAGACAGACCGAAGAAGATGAAGAAAGAAGGGGGGGAGAGTTTTTCTAGTCGAAGGAATTTAAAGAGCAAGAAAAGGAGGTGAAGCATCAGGAGGAATTGCATCTTCAACTAAACTGTTCTAGGAAATACTGAGCTACAGAAGGTGAACTCGGTCCCTCGTGGTCTCTTAAGTCGGTATTTCCATCAGTGGAACTAAATTTAGATGTCTGCTCCCTCAGTGGAAATGCACTGAGGTTCCTGACTTTATGAAATAAATCCTGTGCCCCAGGAAAAGTTGCTCGGATTGAATCAGAGTTCAACTTAAGCTGGGGCTCAGGAGTCCAGCATCCAGTAGTTACCTGCTAAAATTAGACCTCAGAGGAGCCAGAAGAACTGAGGGATGAGGCCTAAAGTTCATCTGATGTTTCTGTTTCAGAACCATGACGAAGAAGGCAGAATTAAAAAAAACAAGAGAAGACACAACAACTCAAAGGTTGTCGTGCGTTTACTGTTGATGCGTCTGATGGTTGAGTAGAAGCCAACACCTTGTGCACGAGCTGGAGCTGCTGCAGTATCTGTATTTGATCAATCAATGACACATTCAGCCATGCAGGCTCCATCCCGATAGGAGGTGAATCATTAGAAAGGATTCATAGTAATAGTTGCTACATCCAGTCAAAACACCGATAAAGTTCTTTAAACAAGTCTCACTCCTGGCTGATAAACGACTGTAATCCATCACCCGCTGCAGCCAAGCTTATTCTTGTCTAACATAAATTAGTCACTGTGGAGAAGTGGTGATGGCGTTGGTGCAGGAGCAACACTAACTACACACCATGGCAGAGAGCTTACTTTAACTCTTGGCAGCGGTGCCTGCCGCTCTGCGCTGCCAGACTCCTCATCAACTGTATAATAGAAGCGGTAGAAGGCTGATGAGGGATCGTGCCTCGTCTTGCTGCGCTGACAGCCGATTGGCCGGAGTAGGCAGATGATGAGACTGGAGGGGTTCATGATGAATCACTACACACTGTCCCTGCAGTGCTCCTCTGACTGAGAACAACAAACGTCTGATGCCTTGTTTGGCCTTTCTCCTCTGTACGAACACAACAACCACACAACCTCAAACACTTTGATCACACGTCATATTGACAGCTACAGCAGCACAGGGTGTGTTGTGATTTGGAGCTACATGAATGAAAACGAAATGAGAAACACTCCTAAATTCTGCAATTATGTGGATGTCTATAGGTTCATTTAGAAAACACCGAACAAACATGTTGCTATGTTGAGTGATTATAATCTTACAAAAGGATTATTGATAAACTCAGTATCTGCAGCAGCAGCAGCCGTTTTCAGCACTGTTATATTTCCCTCCTGCACCTCCTGAGCTCCCTAGTGAAACTACACCCCCTGCTGCCCACACTCACAACCTACAGCTGCTCTACTGCTGTGGGGAAATCTATTAACAGGGGTTTTAAATATTTATGGACTTTTATCACCTAAATACATAATATAAGATTAATAGCCATGTTACAGTCCAATATTAAACTATCCACACCAGACTTCTCTCTTTACAGACCCTTTAAAATTCACCTGAGATTTTACCAAGACAAACTATTTTTACGGACCAATGCATGTGTCAACTTTTTGAAACATGAACTATTCTTCAAAACTATTTCTTCACCAGTGGGTAATGATTCATTTATAATAGTGGAAAAATCATGTCAAACATTAAGTTATGTTTTAAGGCCTCTGGCTGTGGGAAAAAAGAAAAAGCTGTGCTCATATTGATATAGATTCAAAGCACTGCTAGTTTGCTGTGAGGCCTGGGATACATTGCTTAAATATTTCTATCATCCTTGTTTACGGTTTAGTTCACCTGCTGGCCCACCTTCTCATCTCTATCCATTCATGTCAAAATAAAACAGGACATAAACTAGAAACACGAGAGACAAACAGTGACAGCTGGAGTCAGTCCCAGCTGACACACGGTGAGGACAGGAGCCGTCCACCCTGATACAAGTTAATGAAACATGTGATATGATGTTAGAAACTTTCATTTGAGTGTAAAATGGTGACATGGTGTTGCTTTAAATCAGTGCTGTCATGTGACGTGTGTGGGAGGTAATCATGCACTTGGCATGACATTGGCTTGGTGCATATTCATCCTACCTCCCACACATACTAACAAATAGAAAAAATGTTCTTTTGTCTGTTTTTTTGTGTTTGTGTGTTTGGTAAAGTTTAGTCCGGTCAGTACAAGTCAAATGGAGGTTTGATTGTTTGCTGCATCTGAAACCTGTTACCTACAACTGGTAGTTAACATCATTTCCTGAACAGTGGCCAAGAAGAGTTGAAAAACACACACACACACACACACACACACACACACACACACACACACACACACACACACACACACGCACACACACACACACACGCACACACACACACACACACACACACACACAAGGATCATCAATTAGCAGAGAACAATGGAAGTAGCCAGAAGACCTGACTCCTGGCTAATGACTCACTGCTTAGAGCTCACACACAACACACGCACACACACAACACACACTGAAGTTGGGGTGTGCTGCACACCGTAGCCCTGGACAAAGGTAACACAGATACACAGAAGTAAACTGGAGGGTTGGGATTGATGGATGGATAGATGGGATAATTGTAGTGAAAGAGGGAATGAGAGAAAGACGTATGGGCAGAGATGAGGAGAGGAAGAAGAGAAGAGAGGACACAAAAGCTCTTTTGTGCCACTGAACCTGCCACAGTGGTCAGTGGTCAGTGAAGTTTGGGTCACAGATGTCGGATGGTCCCTGCTGAAGTCAGGTTCTGGATATGCAAGAAATAATAAATACATTATAGGCTACTGTCAGCAATAACATTTCAGAAATTTGACATTTCCTCACGTATCCCTCCACAGTCAACACAAAGTCAGATCAGCTACAACCATAACATGTGTCTGGTTGTGTTTATGTCAGATTGAAGCCCTAAAACTGGTGGTTCAGTTTAGAGTTTGGGTCAGATCACGTCTTAAATTAGAGACTTTGTCAAAGCTGTGGCAGCTCCGTCGTCATGGCTACAGTAATAAGCACAGGGTCATGTTTATGGGATGATCATGGTCACACTCAAGCTCATGTTCACTTTACTGTATCTGTCGGGTGTGCTGGCAGGAAACGGGGGAGTAGAGACAGTCAGGAGGAACTCTCCTTCACCTGTCTCTGTGAGTTTGTTCACCTCTTATAGAAGCAGCAGCATCTTTTCTACTTTAACGTCTAACCTTTAATTAACTGTGTGATTATGATGCTGAAAGAGCACGTCCACTGTACACACTTACTTGGTGAACAGTAAACTGAATGTATCTATTTGGAACCAACTAAGAGTCATTCATTCGTGCAAGAGTAACAACACCCTTGTGAAGTGGTGGCGAGTTGCCTAAAAACATCATAAGAAGAATAGTGTTCAATGGTGGCTCTCTGGATTTATGGCATCTGGCATCTCTCAGCTGGCAGCTGTAATGAAGCCTGCATCAGCCTGTCATTTATTTGTATTTCTTTCTTTTTTTTTTTAACTGCTGCAGGCCACATAAAATTTCCATTGCAGCAAGTTTACCTTCACACCGTCAGCACCTCTTTTCTCACTGGTAGTTTATGACAAGTTGTTTGAGTGCTACAACATATGCTCACAGTGTTTTCTCTTGGCTTTTTAAGAGTCATTTCTGTCCGTGGCTCTGTAGTAACATTGCGGTGTCTGGGTGCTGGGGATGGATGGATGCAGGAGGAGGTTCGGTAACCCTTTAATTTATAGGCAGTTAATTATGTGATGATGTCAAGAAATAGCCAAAAAAATAACAAGTAATTGCGTAGTAATGTCAAGAAATAGCCTAGAAATAACGGTCAATTTCATAATAATGTTATGTTTTTCATCAAGGCAAAAGATTACACATGCTTTTCATGCTTTGAATTTTTTGGGAAAGGCCAGAATATTTCTCCACCAAGTCTTCTTGCAATTGACTATTTTGGGCTATTTTTACGCAATTAATCATTATTTCTTGCCTTTTGACATAACTATGAAATTGACCGTTATTTCTAGGCTATTTCTAGACATTATGATGCAATTAAATGTTATTTCTTGGCTATCTCTTGACATTATCACGTAATTAACAGCCTCTAAATTAAAGGGTTACCGGAGGTTCTACTGAGCAGATCTGGAGAAGTGAACATTAACTGTTTGATTTTTGTGAAAATTGTCACCTTTGAACATGAACTAGTGTATTTTAATGTGTGTGAAGCCAGCTTTGATGGCGCTGTGAGGTGTGAATTTGCGCAGCACCGACTCTAAGGAACACGACGTGGGGTGAGGAGAGGTGAATCAAGAACAAACACGTCTTCATGAATTGGCTGGTGGTTAGAAGATTTGAGGCCTGTGGTGTTTATCACTGCACCTCCAGCCTCCTGTCCTCTCTCTCTCTCTCTCTCTCTCTCCCTCTCTGCTCTTTAAAAGCTCCTCACATGTGTGAAGGGCGTAAAATCACTTCCTGGGTTGGATTGCTTTTGACCCCGTAGTCTTGATGGGAGGTGGGACTGAAGGCCGGGACTTTCACAGGGCTAAAAGGTGACTGCTGTCTCATCGAGACAGATACGGACAGATGAGAGGAGGAGGAGGAGGATGAGATGAAGGTTGTTAATGGGTCCAGCTGGAAAACCAGTCAGAGAGGAAGAGCAAGAGTTCAGGAGAAAAAGAGAAGGAATCCTGCCTGTGAAAACCTGCTTTATGGAGGAATTTTAATATCATGTCTATAATATGAAGCATATGAAGTGGAAAAATATAACATCCATATTAAAACACCTCATTTATTATTCATGTTTAATGACTCTAGGATGTTTTCAATTGTTTAATATAGGCGCACTGGTGTTAATTATTAAAAATTAGTGATTGCAATAATCTCTCTTTAAGATCTATCTGTGAAGCCCCAAGAGAACACTACACACTTCCACAAACAGTCACACACACCTCCGCCCTGTGACCTGTAGTCAACCTCTGTCCTGCTAACCTGTATTTATTGGCCATTAAAGGCCAATAGTTCACTCGAACCCTGACACCTCTGATTTATAGGCAGATTCATCACAACGTGTTACTGCGGCACATACACACTCACTGCTCTGTGCTGACATCACAGGACCTGGAGAATATGGGAGAGGATGGATGGATGGACGGACTGATGGATGGATGAAGGGATGACGGACACAGAGTGTTTGTCTACGTCAGTCGAGATGATGTGATACAGTGAATCAACTTCCAATTGACACACATACACATGGGAGTGTGTCTTTCTTTTAATTGTGCGTGTGAGGATTCTCTGTATGTGTATAGGTGTGTATTTCCGCTTGTGTGCGTCTATCTGTGTGTATATCACTGAATGTGTGTGTAAAGTGTTTATGGTATGACAGCAGGGCTCTAAAGTCACACTTCACAAGAGTTAGCTGAAAGTTCAGCTGCCACCCCTGAGCAACAGATGCAGCTTCATTCTCTCCACCTTCAACTGAAGAAGGAGCAGCGCAGTACTGACACATCAGTCGGCGGACATACATTGGGATTTATTACTTATCAATATGAATAAAAGTAAAAGTATAAAGCCCTAAAAAAAACACAAACACTGTATCTATTTTTTTGTCTACATAATGATCACAATATGAAAGAAACACTGGATTCTGACCAGTCTGTATTGAAGTGACAGCTGATATAAAAACTACACAATATGTGGCCGAGGTATTTTCAAGGTGGTGTAAACTTAGTTTAAGCATCACATGCTGATTTTACACTTTGATTGATTATTATGGTTAGTCTGCATAGTGTTATATTCTGTGCTGTTGGGGCCCAATGTGACTAAAATCCCTAGTGGGGCCCCTGATGGTGACTACAGGGTTAATGCCTCTGGATCTGCACGGCGGTGTAGGGACTACCATTTGCTGTACACCTAAACACTCACTTCACACATACATAACAATCTAACACACACACAAACACAGACACACACAAACACACGCACGCACACACACACGGACAACTGTGGTCATGAAAAAGGCAGATGTTCCAGTAAGGGAACCCCACAACATGCACATGCATGCCTCTGACTTTTTCATGACCACAGTCACGCAGAGTTCAGCAGCAGTTCATCCAGGGTAACACAGGGTGCAGAGAGACGTGCCACTCTCTCTCTCTCCCTCCCTCCTGTCACTCACACACTCACACACACAAACGCACACATGCGCGTGGTTAGTACAGAGGAATATAATAAAATCAGTTAATTGCAGGGTTTGCCAGTGTGAAATATTCTTGTAAAAATGTTCTATTGTCACAGTCTCTTTCACCCTGTAGCGAAGGAACATGTGTGAAAATGAAGATATGAAGATGAGAAGGTAAGAAGGTGCAGCCAGAATCACAATTATATCTCTGGATTGAATGTAGACTATCACACTTTCAAATTCACTTCCAACGTGTTGGAGCGAGCAAATAAAGAATGACATATTCATTTTTGAATTTTACAACTTTTCTTTCCGACACATTTCTTAATATTCTGCTCCGTTCCCCAAACTCTAAACTCAAATGCATAACTGTACCATCTTCCAAACCAAATCCTCCAATATGTTTTGTAGTGCATGAAAAGGTAGATGAAGTGTACAAATGTACAACTGATTTAAAAAAAGTGAGTCAAACAATGTCCACTGATATAAATCAATCACAAAAGCAGTTAGTAGACAGAGAAAGAACACACAGCCAGAGATTGATGACAGACAACATAAGTCCAGGCAGTGTGTCCCTCAGCTGTAACATCCTCTACCACCATGCAAAAACTCCTTTTTGTGCAGTACAACCTCCAGTCCCTACTGTCCCCTGGTATAAAGACAGAAGTCCACACAGTTTAAAAACGATCCTTCAGTCTGACTTGACATTCCTGAACCTGGCCCTGATGTGCTGCCTGGCAACACCTATCACTATGAGAGGGGCCAGTCTGGCTCAGCCAATGCTCCATCCTGACACTGGAGAAAATGCTTAAGCTACATCAATTAGTTGCAACCAGGCAAAGCCAAAACAGCACACAAGCAAAAGTAAACACCCTGTCCTCCCACTTCCACAGCAGTCAGACTGTAGCTGGATGGAGAAAATGGATGGAAGACCAAAGCTGAGGTTACATGAACATCTGAAGAACCTCAGTCCTACATGGCATGGTGATGAGATATAATAGGAAGCACCTGCAGACTCTTTCCGAAGAGGCCACGCCCACTGACTGGCATCATCAGATGGTGGAAAGTCCTACACAACCAGTCAGCTGTCCCCGACCTGCACACCTTCACCATATTCTTCATCAGAGGGGACTAGAAGACTGACAACAAGGGGCTGTGAGGTTACATCACCTCTCAGGTTCACAGTCAGTAAAATAAAATTGTTCCAGTGAGTTTCCAAAGATTGTTCTAGGGCTAAACAACAAGTAGATATTTAGGACTTTAAATTATGGAGAGGAGCAGAGGTGAAAAAGTGTTGTTGCCTCATGTGTTTGGACTCCTGCTTGTGTAGTATTTACTGTGAATCATCCACAGCCCTGCAGGGTTTTCTCACTCTCGGTACAGCCACACCTTCAAATATGCACAAAATGTAAGATTGATCACATCTAAACAGGGAGTTATGTAAACATTCATTCATCCCTGCAGCAGGTTTCATGCTAAACTATTTGGTGAGTCAAGAAGAAATGTAGCCTTGAGCCAGGAAATGAAAGGAGAGGATGGAGGAGGAAACTGTAAAATAGCAAGTGTTAATGTAAACAACACACAATTTACAGGGTTTTTTTTTTCTTTTTTCTTTTTTTACGATTGCTATGACCCCGTTAACACTTTTTCAAAACTGTAAAGTATTTTAAGAATCTGATTTACTCTTTAATGTGGAAGAAAACACACTGAATGTGTTGGTTAGACCTCAAGAAAAAACACCATGTGTTTTGGTGGGAAACAGACTGCAAGGGGACATGGCGGTGTAGTGGTGAGCATGGTCACTTGAGAAGGTTCTGGGTTCTGGGCCCAGGGTGGAGTCGTCCCCTTGTTCTCTCTCTCTCTGAATGACTAGAAACAGAACTTGGTTCATGTATAAGAAAACTCATCTCTGTGATTTAAACATGCAAACTCAGCTGATGAGTTTTCAAGTTCACTTCCATAATTTCATGAACACTACTTTACATTACACAGTGTTTCCTCTGGATATGTGTCCATGCAGGAGCTGATGAACCTGATGGATTAGTGAGGCCAGAATGATCTCCTCATCTTTCATGGATATGATCTGCACTCACACTCTTCCTCATTCTCTGCCTTTCTGTCACACACATTCCTAACAGCCTCATAGAAAACCTTAAAGAGGAACTATGCAGGATTTTTAGGTTAACTATGCTACATTTTACCTTAACTAAACAGCTTCGGAGTAATTGAGATGGTTGAGCTCTGTCTTCCACCTAGCGTCTCTTGGCCGAAAACCAACCTTACAAGATCAGCGACCGTCGCTCCGGTGTCCCAGCCCTCGTCTCTGTGGCACCGCGACACAAAAAGACCCTGTAACCCGTAAACTCTTGTTTATGATGGATGAGACTACACAAATATACACATTGTAACACGTGTATGATAAATAACATTATCTACTGCTCCACTGATTGTTTTCTCGCTGGCTTAGTTGAAAACAAATGCACATGGCCCGGGAGGAGGGTTAGCAAAACAGCGGAAAAGCGACTTGCATAGTTCCCCTTTAAATGTTCTCCATTACATTTCTTCAGTTTCACCCACACACACACAGATAGCTACCTACACACTCTGTCACACCTGTCCTTCCTGGCCTTTCTACCAGCTGGAGTCAGATTCCTGCAGAATGTTCCGGTGAAATGTTGTGGAGCGTGAAACCGACAGTCTGTTGCATGGCTCCCAGCCCGGCGCTGCAGGTGCTGCAGGGTCAGAGGAGGATGTGTGTATGTTTGAGTGTGAAGATGGCTGCCAAGGTTTCCTGTAAAGACCAGCGCCCACACTCCTAGAGGATCCGTCATGGACTGACTCACTGTTTACAAACTGAGAGAACATTAGTTCAGTGCTGTTGCTGCAAATGAGCAAACAAACCAACAAGACGATGCTGGCGCCCACATCTCAGCTTTATGAGTGGGGGGCTCCTCAGCTCTACTGTAGGGGTCTAACATCTTCAGGCTCTCACATTTAGTTCACATGCTGTTACATGTGGTTTGGTGAACATGGTAGAAATGAAGGTGGAATATTCTGTGGCTGTCATTTTGTTTGTACCAACACATGTGAAGGGGTTTTATTTGATATTCAGAGATTGAACAGTGTACTGTACTGTATAGTTTTATAATGACAAGTTTATACCACTACTTCAAAGGTGAAATACACATATAAATGAGGGTTTAACTCATTAGAGTTCACGATTTCAAGATACTTTATTGTCATTGTACTTGTGTGTACAACAAAATTCAAGGTGCACAGTCTGATACGGACTCGTAAAAAAGACACAGTTACAAAGAGCACAACACAAAATACATAACAATAGTAACAATACTTCACTATACAAATGTGCTCACATCATTATGTAAACTAGAGTATAATTTACTAGGAAAGAAAGAGGAAAGAAAGTCTTTTGCACGGTTTTTATCTATTTATCTATTTCTATTTCTTACATTCTGATGTCCAGGTGAATGTTTTTAAATGCCCCTTGGGGATAAATAAAGTTTTATTGAATTGAATTGAATTGAATTGAATTGAATTGAATTGAATTGAATTGAATTGAATTGAATTGAATTGAATTGAATTGAATTGAATTGAGTTGAAATTAGTTGAATTGAATTGAATTTAACTGAGAAAGAAAGAAAGAAAGAAAGAAAGAAAGAAAGAAAGAAAGAAAGAAAGAAAGAAAGAAAGAAAGAAAGAAAGAAAGAAAGAAAGAAAGAAAGAAAGAAAGAAATGTTAATGTCTTGTAGGCAGTTATTACAGAGGCCAGTGTTAAGCGTAACTGGTCGACTAGAGCTGCACAATCATCTTCGTCCTCCCCCTGCTCTCCTGTATCGTCGTAGTGGGCCTGTGTGTTGTTTCTCCTGGCGCTCTGATGGCTGTGTGAACCATCCTGACCCAGTGTGTCCACCTGAGTTAATTAGATTCCAGCTGTGTGATCTCAGTCAATGACATTGAATTCAAGTGCTTTTTCTAAATGAAACCAGGCTGCAGCAGTGAGATATGAAGGAGACTGAGAGTTTTTCCTCAAAAAAGTTCAACAAATCTGAATCATTAGTGAAGGCTGGAGAGTCGTGCTTTCATTACAAGGGAGTGTGTCATGTGTCAGCAATCAGGAAAAACTATGAACTTAGACTTTACTTACTTACAAGAGACAGTTTTCAAATCACTGCATCTTGATTGGCTGAGAATGACAGCTGCATTAGACACTGGGCTGACTGATCGAAAATAGTTGGTTATGTTTCTACTTGGTTGGTGTGAAATTCATCAAATTATTTAGAGTCCTCAAACTCTGCACTGAGTAAATATTTCCCTCACTGATGTTTGTATTCGTCGTTTTATTTTAGATTCATGTCAGTGATTGACCCATCCAGTCTCTAATACTCTAATACATGATCAGTCAGTGAATGTATCACACCGTGGGCAGGAAATGAAAAGTCTGCCTCCCAGTGAGTGTGTGTTGGGTCACAGCTTTATTAGTGCTCTGTGATTCTGCTACACTGATTATTGGCACAAACAAAATAATCCCACCTGTACTGCTGCTCTCTCTCTCTCTCTCTCTCTCTCTCTCTCTCTCTCTCTCTCTCTCTCTCTCTGTCACGCACACACACACACACACACACACACACACACACACACACACACACACACACACTCACAAATACTTACACATGCTAAGATGGGAGCCTCTCGTTCGTGTGTAGAGGTAGAGGGGGTCGTTCAGAGGACAGAAACACACAGGCAGTCTCTCGTCTGCCCTCCACTTAAACCCCTCACACACATGCAGGCACACACACACACACACACACACACACACCTTTTCTCCTCTCTTTCCCCTCTGCCCTCAACTTAAACCCTCACCCCAATCTTACCCCAGCCCTCTCCATGTAGCCTTAACCCCCACCCAGCAGCCAATGCCCACTGCCCTGTTACCCCTGTTGCCTCTCTTGCCCCTCCTCTGTCATTTCACCCCACCCCCACTACACACACACACACACACACATACAAATGACTTACAATCCTTGACTGTCAGTGTTTGCCAATAACAACACATGCATTTTCTGATCATCTGTATAGCTGGTCATTACACTGTTACACCGTAGAGATGTTGAATAAAAATAACTCCATAGAATCAATTGTATGGATATAGATGTGTAAAGAGTATAAAGTACCATAATCAACTCCCTGTGTGCAGACTTCATGGTGCACTGCACAGCCTGCTGGACCTCAGATTTGATTACCCACATTCTCACAGTTCATCCAAATCCAGATGTGCTCAAGTGTTATCATCTTAAATGCAGTCACACCAGGTTCAAGTCCAAACTGGATCCCACTCCACCTCCTGTGATGAAAAAACAATCTTTCCTCTACAGAGAAAAAGAGGATGGACTCCGGCATTGAAGTATGTGTGCACAAATTATGAGAGACTATAACAGAGGTCCAGTCCAGTACAACAGAAACACTGGCACGATGCTGTAACATAATATAACATGATCTGAAAAGGGATTGGCCAGTAAAATGTAAATCAACAATCCAGTAGCTTAGGCTAGGTAACACTTACATTTACAGGCTGCTAATTACATAATAATGTCAGGAAATAGCATAGATAACATAGTAATGTTATGTTTTTAATAAAGGCAAAAGATTACACTTTTCATGCTTTGATTTTTTTTGGAAAGGCCAGAATCTTCCGCCACCAAGTCCTTGCAATTGTCAGTTACAATCAATTATTTCTGGGCTCTTTCTACGCAATCTTGGCTATTTCTTGACATTACTATGAAATTGGCCGTTATTTCTAGGCTATTTCTAGACATTATGACACAATTATTTGTTATTTCTTGACATTATCACATAATTAGTGGCCTGTAACTTGAAGGGTTACCACAGGCTAATGTTCACCCACACTTGCACTTTTTCTAAAGGCATAGAAGTTAAACTGTCCTGCAGGAGTTCTCTACAATGTAGAACTCATGCTATAACTATGTTTCATTCACTCCCTGTTGTATCCTGTGTGCAGTAATCCTGGTGGTGACAGGTTGTGGGATCATGTGCTGTAGAAACTTCCAGCCTCGGAGCCCTCTGACAGTCAGCTGACGACCAGGAGCCTTTACTACAGAGATGTTTTAAACTCACATTATCCTCATTACACAATCTGTGCAAGCTAACATTGTGACGATCACATTATGCTCATGCTCATAGCAGCAGTTGTTTTTGTTTTTTTGTTTTCAGTAATTCCAAACATGTTTTGTGTTGAAGTGTGCGTAGAATCAAACCAACAGGCAGCAGGAATGTGAGACTGAGGTCAGAAATCTGTCTTGGAGCTGGTTTTTCTGTCGGAGTGTGAGAGACAAGCACCTGTGGTTCACTTTTACTGGGAACAAACCTCAGTCAGCCAAATGGAGGTATGCTACACACACACACACACACACACACACACAGCCAGCTGTTGAGAGCAGGCCCTCGGTGAGTTCATGTTGGTGAAGACACAGTGGGAGGCTGCGACCTCCACACACAGTGTTGTGATGGAGGGAGGGCAGAGCATCTGTCTGATGTTGAACCCTCGTCAGAGACACAAGTTTAAAGGTGTACAGAAAAGAAAAATGAATTTGATTCCACTATGGGTCATAAAATTAGCGTAATAACTCATCTATCAGATGATGTAGCCCAAACTTTGTGCAAAATTCTATTTTCGAGTGAATCCGGGATGAAAGTGGGGTAGAAATGGCCGTTTGTCCTGTTTGTCGCGCCTCCTTCTACGAGTTTCCACAAGTTTACCCGAGTAAGGAAAACAAATTTGATTGGTCGTTATCGAGCGGGCGGGATATTCAATGTTCTCTCCTGTGCCTCTCTCCAGGTTCAGATATACCATGTATATAAGTGACTCTAAATTGCCCAAAGGTGTGAATGAGTGTGTGTGTTGTTTGTCTCCATGTGTCGGCCCTGTGACAGACTGGAGACCGGCACGGATAAGTGATGCAGACATGGATGGATGGATGATGTCATCAGGGTTATCTCAGCTTGGCCCCTGAAGACACATTTATAACAGAACGTGTGTTTCACACTGAGGGGTGGGGGGTTTGTAGGATTTCATCAAGGACAAGGAGAGTCTAACAAGTCTGTTGCATGATGGGAAGTTTAGGATTCAGCATATTTGGAGACCAGTGCCACCACAGTCAATGGTGGAACTAATATACGAGATGAGGTTCAAGCCTAAATTGAATTGTTTTTGTTGCAATATAACAGCATGGGAATCCTCCAATAGGAGACAAATCCTGTGTGTAAACTCCTGCTGAAGCCCCTGTCACTCTTATTATACGTGACAGTACTCGCTGTCCAGTATTAACAGTCCAATAAAGACAGATTGTCCAGCAGTTTCCAGTCCAGACCATACAGATGACACAACATAAATCTGAGGCTGTATGGGAAAGAAACACAAGAAACTGTCAGTATTAGTCAGTTTAGTATTAGGTGTTTTCTGTATGTGAGGACAATTTGGATAATTAGGTTATTTTTATTTAAATGAAATAAGGGTTAAAGAGGAAATGCTAACAACACCAACAGACGAGGAGCCTAGTATTACACATTGATTTTTATTTAGTGTCATTTGTTATTTCCAAGAGGTCACAAGCTAAAGTTCATGACACACTGATGTGATCTAACAAAGCTCTTAATAAGCTCATTATTTGTTGATGTAAAATCAGTTTGACAACAGAAACAGTCAGATGGCGCCTGAATTCTTCTACTTATTTCCTCTCCTCTTGTCGTTTTAATTTCACCAGTAGCATGGCACTAGGTTACTGCTTGGAGATGAAAAATACGTACCGTTTTAAGCTTTTTTATTTTATTTATTTATTTTTAAATCCATCTCTTACAAGTGCGTTAACAGGTATTGTTAATGTGTGACGTCTAAGAGGTAATTATAGTGTTCCAACAGTCTCCTTTTCCACTCAGACACACCTGAAGCTTCAATTACGCTGCTCTTTCACTCTGGCCAATCAGGGTTCAAACTGGAAACCTTCCAGTCACCTTCTCTCTGACCATTAGACCAGCACTGCCCCCTGTTGGAGAGGAGCCCTCAGGTTGTAGGCCATGAATCAAGCTCGCTGCATCGCTGTGGGTGTAGTTACTGCAGGTGGAGACAGACAATGGAAGCAGCGGTTGTGGTGCGAGCTTGTTTGCAGGTACATGTGGAGCTCAGTGTGGACTATTGTCCTGGACGTCACTTGTTTTGTGGATGTGCTTTGAGCCTCAGACAGGGAGGGGCAGCAGGAAGCTGCCGGCTGTCCACACTCACAATTTATGACACCTCGTTTCACTTTGAAGAGCAGTTTCTGTTTGCACAAACTGACTGTCACCCACGCACACACACACACACACACACACACACGCACACACACACACACACACACACACACACACACACACACACACACACAGGGAGAGATTTAAAGGGAAAGAATCCAGACAAGCAGTGTATCTCGGTTGAGTGTCATAAAATCTTTGCCATAAAACTGTATAAAATATTTACAAGGTTTATTGACCTTCAATCAGGAAATATATTCAATCATAATCTAATCTTTGAAAGCAGTGGTGTTTGTGTGTGTGTGGGTGGAGTTACATTACAGCTGACCTATAGTTGAACCCTGAGGACACTTTGGTCTAGTTGTACTTTGAGAGAGCCCACACAACACAAACACACACACACACACACACAAACACACACACACACACGCACGCACACACACACACACACACACACACACACACACACACACACACCTGAGTTGTGGTTTGAAAACAGGCAGTCAGCAAATAATGAATCCTGTTAAAAAGCCATTATCACTGAGAGAGATAAAGGGGTCAAGAATGACGGAGAGCTATGGAGACAGGAGAGGCAGAATGCAAGATAGAGGAAAGAAAGAAAGAAAGAAAGAAAGAAAGAAAGAAAGAAAGAAAGAAAGAAAGAAAGAAAGAAAGAAAGAAAGAAAAATGGAATAGGGGGCAACAGAAAGAAAAACAAAAACGAGGGGAGGAATAAGGGAAAAGAGAGAAGAGAGAGTGACCTCTGTCTGAACTCAATGGTGAACTTCTGCCTCAGTGTACTCCAGTTAACCTGTCTCTTTCACACACACACACACACACACACACACACACACACACACACACACACACACACACATATACACACACACACACACACACACACACACACACACACACACACACACACACACACACACACACACACACACACACACACTCAGTGCCAGGAGGCCCAGCACAGTTTCAGCTTATATAATGGAGAGCAGGATAATATGTGTGTTTCCAGTTCAGCTTTGGAAGCATGAATGGGAGCTGATCCCAGCATTAGTCATGTCAGCACTGGCTCTCTCTCTCTCTCTCTCTCTCTCTCTCTCTCTCTCTCTCTCTCTCTCTCTCACTTAAACACACATAAATGCACAGGCAGGCAACAGCACAAATGTGACTCCCAGGTTTTCAAAATAAATGTGTCCCAGCAGTGAAAACAGGACATTTGGCAGGAGAAGGGGAGACAGGAGAAAGTGGAGCGTCACTGCTAAATACGGTTATTTTCACTAAAAGGAAAATGATTTTACAGTTAATAAGATAAAATATGAAAGTGACAGTGGAGCTGAGTTGGATATACGACCTAAGAGAGGCTCTGAAGTGAGTATAGAACCAGCAGACTTTCCTTTTGGTTGCCTCTCTGAAGCACTTGACAATAGGGGAGAGCACCAAGAACCAAAATTATTATTGTTAACCCTCCAGCAGTCACAGAGATGGAAGAACAGAGACACACAGCCAGTAGCTCTAAAATGTAAGCAAGAAGATAAATGGTTGAAAGAACGGAGGTCTTGGAGCAAAGTTACTGGCAAACTTCAAGATCAGATGAGTCAGGTTTGCTGAAGACCAGATGTTGTGTTTGGTTCCTGAAGTTGGGTCGGCACCATGAAGCTGACGTGATGAAATCTATCGGACAGAAGTCTACTTGTTTATTGCAGCTTCAACAACCAGGTCGCGCCAGTTCTAGTCTCAAGCACCTTCCTGCTGAGGAACAAGGACGGTTCAGTGAAAACATGACGCAAACACCATCAAGTTCATCCAGAGGAACTTAGATGTTGAGGAGACTCTGCAACACAGTACAAATTCCCCAAAACTGCACCTGCAGCACCACGGAGACCGTCCTGATACAAGGCAATATGAGGGCTGCAGTGAGCCCAGAGCCATGCAGAGCAAAGCCACATAGATTATGCAGAGCTGAATAAAGAAATCAAATCAGGGGCTAAACATCAGCAACAATGCTTAGCAAGACAAAACCATGTGAAACAAAGTGCAATCAAGCTGAACAAGTATATCAGCAATATTGAATATGACAGAGCAAAAACTAAATAACTAGGCTATAACAAAGCAAATATAACAAAGCAGCAAGAACAAATCCAACAAAGCAAAAACTAAACAACCACAACAAAGCAGCAGTTTCCTGTCACATGCAGGCTGGCAGTAGCTTTAGCAGCGGCTCGTGGAAGCTGTGTCCTGCGGCCTCAGGCCTACAGCTTGTAAGATGTGGGCTACAACTAAACTATTAGCCCACAGATATAAAACAGGCCATGCTCGAACCAGAACACAGGCTTCTACACACCGGTACGGCGGCGAATCTTAGGCGAGAGCGAGGGAGCATCTGTCTCTGCCACTAGCGGTTTACTGTGTGCACCACAGCGTGAGCAACCAAACAAACAGGAAACATACAGTAGTATTTCACCAAGGGGAGCGCCCCATAACCTTTTTCAACCTTTAGGCTGAAATGAATTTGCTGACTCGGAAATGGCAATTCATAACAAGGGTAAACAAAGAGAAACAAAGTGTTCATTCTGCTACAGAGTAAGATAGTTCTGCTGGACAGGTTAGATCCAACAACAAGGATGAACTCACTGTAGAAGAAGGCAATGGTGCTGCCAAAGGGTCCTGTGTGAACTATGAGAATTGACTGTACAGTGGTGCATGGCTGCTTCTGAGTTGCAGCTGGGAGCGGTTGTCAAATGAAACCCATATACAAAGAGGAATGTTGTCAACGTTTGCTTCTGTATATGCATCTACAATCTACTGATTAGAGCCACCCTTCACCTGGTGGAAGAGGACCTTAGCTTATGACCTTCACATTCTGCCTGCAAGACCAGAGAAAACCTGGCTGGTGTAAAGATTAATAGATGCTACATTCCATGAAAACACCGAGGTCCATTTCTCAGAGGTCTGCAAGTCTGAAGTCCAGGTCCACGTCATTGAATCAAGTCAAGTCCATTGCTTATTATTAGTCATGGGAGAGTCAAGAAGGTCACCATCATATCAGGACTCGAGTCATCAGCAACACTCATGTTAACAAAGATCTGGGAGTGGACTGTCTATGATTCCAAAGTTGTAATCAGTTGTAATCATCAGCAGTGTAGCCAGAAGAGCTTATGTGTTCCTGTCAAACCACAATTACAGTAATGCATCTGGCAGATCATGTCTCAGGAGGTCCTACCAATTCTACCAGCTCTCTGCCAAACACCAGACTTTTGGCAGGAAATTAGATCTGGTGTGGACTAGTCAAAAAATGGTTGACTAGTGGAAATTTAGTGGAAACATAAATTAAAGCTGACCACGTTTAAATAGGTTGAAGACAAAGATGACCATGGATAAGCAGTATGGTCTGGTACCATATGGATCCTAGGATGCATCAAGGTAGCATGCAGAGCATTTGGAAAGTGTTCATACCCATTCTGTTTTTATCACATTGCAACGTTTCGTCGGAGCCCTATGCTAATATAAAATCCACCCTTCCTACCCTGTAATAATAAAGTGACAATGGATTTATAGATACGTTCTAAGAAAGAATTCAATAAAACTGTTAGTATTCCAATCTTTTCCTATGACACATGTAGCTCACATGCTCGTTCTGTTGATCATCTTTGAGATGCTTTCATACCTTGACTGGAGCTCACCTGTGGTAAATTAATTTCATCATTTTGGAAGGAACACACCTCACCTCACCTGTCTGTATGAGGTCTCACAGCTAACACAACACATCGGGCCAGAGATGAAGAGATTGGAAAGAAGAAACAGCTCTGTATGAATGAATCAAAGACACCAGACGGGTAGGAGGACACATCACTCATGTCTTTGTTTCTCTGTAACAGTGTTAAAAGCTGTATGATGATCACACCTCCATGTCCAGTGACATCATTTAGTCCTGTGACACACTTTGATAAAATGGCCTAAGAGATGAATATAATACACTGACTTGATCCTGGCTCAGGTGAAGTGGAACAGAGCTGACAAAGTGAAGAATAACTATTTCAGCTTTTACAGCTTTACAACTTCAATATCCAGAAATCCTGGAAGACTAAGTAAGAGAAGCAAATGAGAACATAGTGATGATCAGTGATTCATTCTGCCTGAGCTTTCTGGGAGTGGAATATTTCTCCAATATTTTTCTAATAATGTCCATGAGTGAGTTTGAACAGGCTGTTCGACAGGACATCAGTCACTAACAGATTTAATAAATGCTTCATCTGTAAAGTCAAACTTTGACTTGTTAATATTTGATCTTTTGTCTGTCAGGAGCGAATTTAGGCGAGGTGTTCCAGACTATAGATGAAAGTCATCGTCACTACAAACACGTCTAACATGGACTAACAGCACCATCTAGTGGTGATGACCACACAGTGCAAGCTACACTGAAGGATAAATGAACGTTTTCAAGTCTGCCTCTTTGAAACAGATTTTGTTTTATCAATAGAACCCTTCCTAATTATTAATTCAAATTAAAGAGACACAATCAGCATACAGTCCTCCCTCTGTGCAAAGACGTGATTCAAAATTTATATGGAGCTAATAATGAATAACCTGTTAATTAAATCAAATTGTTATTTACCATAGCTACAGCCTCCTCTATCCCCTCTCTCTGGATGACGTCTCTTTGATGAGCTACAGTGATCCTTCTGCCATGACACAAAAATTAGAGACAACCTCATCTTTTTACCTGTTTTTATTGCTGAATAGACATAAATTCTTTAGATTTTTGCGATGGACAAAGTGTGTTTCCTTCATTGTATTCACAGTATGTTTTTTCTTAAAATCCGAGATAAATAAAAGTACCATAGTAAAAGCTTTCAAACATATATTTGTGCATTTCAATCGTGAACTGTATTGAGATACAGTATTTATAAACACAGCCAGGTTTTAAACTGGTTCCTGCTGTGCTAGCTCTTATTTGACTCTTTTTTAAATTTAATCTTTATAAATGAAAAAGACAATTTGTAAACTGATGGTAAGACCCACTCCCTGACCGTCTCCACAGTGCAGCAGAGTGAGCTCTACCTGAGCCTCAGCATCAAAAACACAACTCCAAACTTTTGATAAATCCATTTTAATGGAAAATGTAAAACCCTTTTGAACTTCAATGTACAAAGCATGTAACACTTGCACTTTAAAATTTGAAATTGAAGCAAGCCATGTTTTAAAAAAATACCTCAGTGAAAGTATATATTTACACATTACAGTTAAGTTTTTCATTATTTTATCTTTTAACTTCAAAGTTCACCATAGTAAATCTTAACAAAACAAAAAACAAGACAATTATTTTCTTAAATAAATTACATCTTTTTTGTAAATGTCTCCATTTTACAGAGAATACTTTTTCATAAAATGCTGTGTGTATAAGCCATTTTGTTTTTTCTTTACATAATACAACTTTACAGTCTTTACAATAGTTTGGCAGTTCATTTTCAAAAATTGTATTTATGGCATGAGGACTGTAGAGCATCAACATTTCCCAAAGTTACAGGCATTAGCTGGTGTGTGTGTGTATGTATGTCTGTGTATGTGTGTGCGTGCAGGTGTGTGTATGTCCTCCATCACAGTAGAGCCGTATCACAACTGAAAACCACATTGCAAAAGAAAAAAAAAAGAAACTGTACAAGTCACATTTACATGAATGCTTTTTTTGTCTCAATAACACCGCATTATGACAGAGTTACAAAATAAATACATCTTCACAGAGGAAATAAAACAAGGTTCATATGAAAAGAAAATTAGAACAAAACAGCAACAGACAGTCAGACAGACAGACGGACAGACGGACAGTCAGAACTAGAAAAAAAGGACAAGAACACACAAGTTACAGAAGGAACAAGACGAGGGAGCAGCAGAGACCGCTGACTGAAACATCTGAGATCTCCGGTTTGCATTTTTCCCCCTCAAATCCTTTTTTTCTCGATTTTTTTAAAGCATCAGTGATGACAGTTTGGATCCTGATGCCGCTTGCTGCTGGTGATGCTGTCGTGATCAGCGAAATCTTTTGTCCAAGACGTTATGAGGGCTGCTGCTGCAGACAGGGATTAAACCTCCTGGCCTTTCTAATCCACTGCAGATTACAGTGAGAGAGCAGCAGGGGGCTCAGTGCGTCTCTAAGTCTCCGTCGTCACTGCTGCTGCCATCAGACCTGTGCGCTGCTGCTTACAGGACAGTCTGAGTCTCCATGGAAACTGGATATGAGCAGGATGCGCCGTCAGTGGCGCTGAGGAGTTCAGTGGAGCCTCGGCGGAGGTTCGTAGTGGCTTCAGTTCAGCTCCCTCTCTGCTCCGAGTCTGTCACACACACTGAGGAGGCAGCTGAGGTTTCATCCCTGTCCGTCCACAGGCCTTTGGTCTTGTGTTCGTCTCCTCTTGGCACTGAAGGTTTGGGGGGATGGTGGAGGTGGGCGTGCCTCTCGCCGGCCACCTGGATGTGTGATGCAGGTGGAGCTCACGCCGTGAGGCTCCCACTGGCTCACGTGACCAGCTCTGATCCAACCACCTCCTGCGGTCATGGGTGCTGAGGGCGGGCGCTGACGGGAGTCGTGTCCCTCTCTGGAAGGTGTGGACGAGGGCGTGTCATGAGTTCTCCTCCTCCTCGTCCTCCTCAGAGCTGCTCCTCTTCAGGGAGCTCACCGCCTCCTTCACACAGTGGTACAGGATGTTCTTCACCTGAGGAGGAGGAGAGAGTTTCAATACGTCACATTTTCATCAGGAGCAAGCTGTGCATCATTCTGGAGCTGAGCTTAAAGGGTCAGTTCACATTTCCTTTTACAGTCTGTTTAATAATCAGATGCTCAGTGAGGCAGCTTCCCTCCTCTTCATACTGTCTGTGAACCTGCCTTCATAATAGACCTTCAGTCTGAGTAATGGACACAATACCTACAATAATGTCTCCTTGTGTTAATGAGGCTTCAGCAGCTACAGTTTGACACATTTTCAAGATTTCTTTTGTAATGAAGCTTTTAGAGTGAGTTCCATCTCTGTCTCTCGTCTGCAGCTCACATGGAAACACAGAGACACAAAGTAGAGACACTAGATCTCTGGACCATAGCCCGCTGGTTGTATAAGTCAGAGTAGCCGTGTAGAAACTTTTGAGGACATTCTTATGCTGAACATGTGCTATGGATTTTGTCTTGAGGATTATTCAGGCAGAGATCGGTTTACAGACAGGATGAACAGGAGGAAAAACTGCTTCAGTGCTCCTACGGACAAATGATTATTATTTTAAAAGCAACATAAGGAATTGTGAGCTTATCTTTTAATGTGACTCACAGTGGATGATGATCATCAAAATTATTTTAGTTGCATTTATATCGTTGTGTAAATGTGAATCATCTACATGATTTCCCACTTGAGACATGAATATGGCAGACTAATTACTTATTTTCTCTGAGGGAGCCTAACTTTTACTATATATCCCAGAGTTAACACACACACACACACACACACACACACACACACACACACACACACACACACACACACACACACACACACACACACACACACACACACACACACACACACACACACACACACACACACAAAAGACGAGCATTAGAAATGTTCAAGGAACAGTGGCTGTATCATTGTAACACAGAAGTCCAGAACCAAAAGGACCAGTCCTGGTCAGAGAGATGAGTGAGACTCAAAGAGGCTCGGAGGTCCAAGCACCAGCTCCACACCACTGCATGTCTCTGAGGAAGTGGTGGAGCGTCCAGACAGAGGTCACCACTGAGCAGAATCTACATATATGACAGCAGGACTTGGTCCAGAGAAGCTGCTGTGAGGTGTGACCAGTTTGGTGCTTCTGTATAATGTTCACAGTATGGTGGGCTGGACCTGGCACCTGTTACTGAGCTGCAGTAACAACATTATTTCATGAGGTTTTTTTCATTTGTGCACATTTAGCTGGTCAGGGCTGAGCACAAAGGAAATGAACATGATTTTCTATCAGCACTGTGGTTCTTTTACAGACGTATCCTTCAGCTGGTCTCTACTTTCTCCTACTCTGCAGAAGCGTCTATGTGAACACTGCAGAGTACAGACACAGGAGGATGACTCACATCTCATTTACAACCCTCTCTATGGGAGGATGAGAGTGTGTGGAGTGTACACACAGCAGCAAACTCAATGTCCAAAAAACATTACTGACGATGACTCACTCTACCATTCTGCCTGTCCTTGTTACACACACACGCACACACACAGTAGAGAAGAGAGGTAGATGTGCAGCTCCTTCCACTCACTGAACCCTTCAATACAAAGACCTGCACACCTGCATGTATTTTAGCAATTATCTAACCAATCATGTGGCAGCGCTGCACTGTCAAATTAACACTTAGAATGTTAATAATCTTTGCAAGCTCACAACTGGTTAAGTAACAGATTGTTGCAAATGGGCAGACTGAAACCCGGGGTCTCACCTGTAGTTTATCCTCGTAGTTGACCTCCTCTTTACTGGGCCGCAGCTCCTGGGTCAGATGGAAGGAGTTGGCCACGTGCTCCGGGGACACAAAGTCATTGATGACCTGAACACAGCTGTGGAGGTTCTGGACCTGACAGACAGGAGGGAGAGGGGCTGTGGTGAGACTGTGAAGACTTAGATCTGAACAGACTGATCATTTACTGTATATAACAACAGTCAATCATCATCTGGAACAATCTAGAAGTGTAAGATGAACATAAGCACCAGTATTAACATGTTTCACTCTGTAATGAAAATAAAACATGATAACGTTCGAGATGCCTGAAACATATGCAGTTTGAACTCACTGAAACATGGATTTATAATTTCTGATGGCTGATGGCAAACACAGTGCTTTGCATTTACATAAACTAAAAAGAAGATGATCCTTTTTTGGCACACGCACAAAGTATTCACTGTATTAAACATAAAAGAATGAGGTCAGTGTGGTTTTATCCTATTTCCTGCTGTCCGTGGAGCTCACCTCTCAGACCACTGCTTCCTGCTGATGACATAAATCTTTAGGAAAATCCCCTTACCGATACAAAGTTTCATTTAGTAAGTAATCAAATAATTTCTTAAAAACAGCTGCTCACTGTAGTTTTTAACAAATGTGAGTCCAACAGGGAGAAATTATTAATCTGCTGGGGACTATTTTCAGCGATGGATTAATCCACACTGAGCCCTCTAGTATGTGGGACAGAGTCAAAATAAACTTCAGTGTGTTGATGGTGACGAAGGAGTAAGTCACCCAATGCAACAGTACAACAGTACGTCTCACTGATGTGTTTTCAATGGAGCTCTGTGGCTCAGAGGAAGTAATGCACACTGTGTGCAGTTGTTGCAGGGTCTCAGACACAGAGCTGTCTCCAGCATTCATGTTGATATAAAACAAAAACAGACACTCAGTGTGTCAGATTTTAGTAAAACGTAAGGTGCATATGTGTTTATGCTATATACCTGGTGCATTGCCCCTGCTGGAATAAGGACAGAGTCTCCCAGGAATTGAACTACAGTCCAGCCGTGAACTCCGTGTTCATCCAACATCCGCTGACGCTGCTTCCTGCTCAGATACCAGCCCTGCTCTCTGATTGGGTCCTGGTCCAGCGACACGTCCAGTCCCTGCTCCTTACAGAGCTGAGGTGGAGGGTGAGGAAACATTAAATTAATACTTGATAGTGCAGTTTGGTTAATTTTCATTTAGAGCTGTAGAAGAGAGTAGACATGTTTTATCAGTGAGCTGACCTTGTGCAGGAACTCTCGGACTTTGTCTATGTCTCTGTTGAGGTAGATGTGCCACAGCGCCCCCGGTGTCTCACTGGAGTCTTTGAGCCTCCTCCGCACTCCTTCATCTAGATCCTCCTCCTCCAGACGCTTCAGTACTCCTACATAGACAAACACACACTCATGTTTCTAAGGCTGCATTTTATTATAACTTTTCTCTTACCCTAACCCTAAAAATAATTGATTCATCACCTTCCAAATAACTAATCCTTCTTGATGTAGAGCGCTACATCCATTCAACACCATCCCCAGTTTTGCTCTTTTCTACTCTTCCAAAAGCAAATCATCAATCAATCAATAAATAACAGTTTTCAGTTCTGCGTAAATTACTTGTCTGTTTCCACTTAAGTCAGCCAAGAGATTTTATTTATGAAGAAGACCAGACTGAATCAGAGAAGACCAGGAGAAATAGTGAAGCAGCTAATATTTAGATAACCAAGCTGTACGATAGAGCTCTTAATCTGTTACTAACACACTAATAATGTGTGTCCTACTGTCCCAATGACTGTTTATCCTTTGTCTCTGTGGCTGAAGTTGATTCTTTAGCTGCCTTCAGTCTTACCAGTTTTGGACAGAACTCCGTTGCCTTTCGCTACTCCAACGTAGACGAGCACAGACACGACATCTGACACCTCCACATGAAGGTTGGCAGTGCCAAAGTCCTGGTCCTGAGATGCAGCCACACCTAGAGGAGGACAGACAACTGATTCATGAGAAAAAGGCTGGAGGGGGATCTCTCTGCATAAAACATCTCCAATAAAAAGGATTCAGATTCATTAAGTTATGAGCCTCTGAAATCTTTCATTTCCTGATAGAAGATTCACATACAAACAATTACAGAAGTGAAATGATGAAAGTTGTCAAGTTTAATCACCGTTCATTTCTCTCTTACCGTAGGCACAGCAGAGTCTCGGCCCCAGGTCTGGCCTGACAAAGAATGACGGCAGGTGGGAGGCCAGGTTGAGGTTGCCCTCTGGGTCAGAGTACTCAGGCAGGGGCAGGTTCTTCATCAAGTCATCGTACCTGCAAAAAATGTCTCATTTTGTCACTCTGACACTTTGTACTTTTCTTCACTGTGGCTCATGAAAGACTTTTGCAGACATTGTCATTTGCAGATTTGAACAAAAACATGTGACTCAATAGCACAGGCTGCTGAAGTGTGATTAAGAGGTACGGTTTTTTATATTGTATGCTCACCTTGAAGGCATGAGGGCCATGAACTCCTCTCCAGACGGCCAGTCCTTCAGTCTGTACACCATAGGTTCTCCATCCTTGGACTTGGGTCGCTCTACACAGGTATGAAGATTTAGGTCAGATTGAATCAGTAATAGCTCGTCAATGACAGTGCTGTTGTGGCTGGGTGCAAGCAACTACGTAATCAAATGAACCAGAAGAGCAACACTCACTGGTGATGTCCTCAAATCCATCCCAGAACTCCTTGATCCCAGAGTTGGACACCACCTGGTCTTTGCAGTTGAGGAGGTCTCCTTGATGGTCTGCAAACTCCTGGTTGAAGGACTCAGCCTTCCACAGACTGGCGTTCAGTCGCTTGTGGATCCCTGACACTAGAACAGGCTGCACAAACACATTCATATGGCGGTTATTTTCTGTTATGTAACTCGTATGGCTCTGTTGCCATGGATATTGCTGCTAGTGTTGCAAAGGCTTATATGTACCTGTCCTTGTTTCCAGCAGTCTCTGAACAGTTTCCAGTTGTTCTGGTTGCGGTGATCTTTGAGCCACAGTAACCGTCTGTTGTTTAACCAGCAGTGGGGAATGTCTGGGTACTGACTGGTGGATTCCTCTGGCACAGCTGCAGTAACAGGCACTGACTTCTTCCTGTCTGATTTGGTATCCTCAGTAACAGCGTTGTTGTTGTTGTTGCTGCTTGTGGTGACAGGCTCTTGCTTGATTGACAGCTTGGTGGTGATGTTCTGGCGGCTGGCGGGGATTTTATTCTCAACTACTGAAGCAATGATATCATCCAGGATATTGGGCATGCTCCGCCCTCCCTTTCCCGTCTTCAGAGAAAAGAGAAAACGCAACATTTCAGAATTTTTAAAGAGATTTCTCTTTGAAGTTGGAAAAACAGGGGTTCCTAAAAAGGTTTTCTGCCATTCGGGGATGAATATTCTCTATCTGTCATGTACGAATTAACGCACGTATATGTGCACATATGCAGCATTCCTCCCAATGGCAATGAAGCAAATTAAACAAGCACTAATCAATGCATTTTAAACCAATGAGTCTAATCCTTGATAACATCACCAATATGTCTGTGTGTACCTGAGATGCAGTGGAGTAGACTGGTGCAAAGGCGATTCCTGCATCAGTAGAACCCAGCTTCAGTTTCCCTGCGGTGGTGGTGAGCAGGTCTCTGAGCGTGGAGCCCTGCTCTGTGCTGTTAGCTACCAGTGAGGTGGTTTTACACTGCTGCAGGACCTCCAGGCTTTCTCCCTCCTTGTCTTCCTTCAGTGATTTGCCCAACAACACTGACTCCTTGTTTTCTGTGAGAGAGACAGAACAGGGAAAGAAGAAGAGGTCACTGATCACGTCATACTTTCTGCAGGTGAAACAAGAATGAATAATTACAACCATAACCTTCCCCTCACCTTTCTTTTCCTCCCTGGATTTCTGTTCTGCCAGGTCGGCCAGGAAGTGCAGAGGAGACTGAGACTCTGGTGGAGTGACAGGAGCCGTACCTCCATCACTGCCTGGGCTGCTTCCTCCAACACCTCCACCGTTGGTCTCTGCCTTGGTGGCTCCGACATCGGAGTTCTGCTGAGAGCCCGGCTCAGCTTTCACCAGGGACAGTTTGTTACTGTGGTTCAGGACGTTCTGTAGAACCTGACAGAGGGAGGTGACAAAGGTTAAATATGACTGGCTGGTTGGTTTTATCATACAAACTACCAAGAAAGAAACAGAGTGAGTAGAGTGAGAGAGTGAAAAGATAAATTTAATCTAAACAGCCATCAAATTCAAACTATCCCATTAACACGTATAACAACACCCGGATCTATTCAATACATTTTATAAGGTTATTATGAAAATAATTACAGTATATATCTCTACAGTATATATAAATAGTGAAGAACTATGGCCCAGCCTTGTACGTGGACTGTACCTGTGAGACTCCATTGGTGGCTGGTAGTTTGGTGAGGACGTTCTGTTTGTTGGTGCAGGGACAGTGGGACTTGATGTTGTGTTTGTCCCTCAGCGAGTGCATTGAAGTCACCAAATCTGTGAGCACTGAAACAGCAGAGAGATGCAGCAGAGTTACAACACTTCAGGAAATGAACAACCTTCAAAGTGGAACACGAGCCAGTCAGCAGGACAGGGACAGTTGTTGTACCACTGCAGTAACAAGACATCAAGGTTGAGCTCATCACCCAAAACAGACATCAAAAAACAAAGAGAGGACTATTTGACTCTTAGCACTTCAGTTCATCTTTAATATTCATCTGTGTGAGTGTATAAGTGAGCAGTTATAGAGATGACAGAGGAATGCAGACACAGGAAAACAAAAGAGATCATACCTGTGCCAGGTATGATCTGTGTTGGCATCAGGTGTTTGTGATCATGGGGTTGGCCTTTCACACACTTCAGCCAGCTGTAGAGTTCTTTATCTGTGAAGAACAAAGGGCACATGTCAGATGCTGTACGACAAATATGTATGTGACGCACAAGAAGGAAGGAGTCCGTCCCTTAAAATAGAAGCATGATTTATTTAAGAAACTAGGTCATCTGGAGAGCATATGCAAGGAATTCAATAATAAGCCTGGGTGCATGCTAAGGTAAAAAACCTAGATCAGTAGCTCCCAATTGTTTTGGATATCAACTGTTTGTCGGGTCAGGTATTTAATGTAAAGTTGATGGCAGTGATGAGTCACAGTCTAATCTGTGCTACCAGATCTAAAAACCATAAAACCCAAACCAGGCCAGAACATGTGGACAATGAAAACAAAGGAGAAAAAGCAGTCTACAGAGCAGAGAGCACTGTATGACCTCTGAGTTGATCTCTACTGTGGAGTTTAATCCATGCTGGACTGGTGCCAGTCAGTTCTTTGTCATTCTGTGATATGAGTCCATGCAAAGATTTCTGTGCAGTCAGCTCATCTGGCCTCTGATCTGGCCACTAACTGTCCAGACAGAAACAATACTGACCTTTGGAGCTCCTTCTCTCCTTGGCCTTGTAGCAGTCCAGGCAGACGACAAAGCCGCATTTCTGACAGACCCAGTGGATGTTGAAGAGCGTCGCCTCGCAGGCGTCACACATCTCTCTCACCCCCCTCACCGCTCGCTTCCATGCCAGCTTGGCTGAAAAACACAGAAAATAGGTCCAATTTAAAAACACACTTCAGGTGAGCTCATTAAGTTGTCAGCCGTTTTTAAGACAACTCACCATCCTTCTTGACCCAGGTAGCTGCAGTGTTCTCAGTCACAACCATCTGACAGAACTTGTCTGTTATGAAGCTGAGGATGTACTTGGCGGTGTTTTGGTCCAGGTGGCTCTCGTCCATTGCTCCAGGGGCCCACAGAGACAGAGCCTCATCGTCAAACTGGTCTGGAGTGGAGAAGCCATCCATCCGAATGACTCCATTTTTACTATAGGAAAGCCTGGATGGTAGGAAACAGATTTTTAGCACTCAGTTCTGTGCAACAGTGACAACGACATTAGAGAAAGATCACATCAACTTTCAAAACGACTGGGGACTCAGGTAATAAACGTATGATGGACCAATAGAGCATGATGGCCAAACTGAATGCCTCTTCTACACGTTGCACACAACATCATGTTTGCATCCTGCTGAAATTGCAGTTGGACTTGGAATGACCTCACATAGCCGCCAAATTAGAAAAGCTTTGACAAACACTGTGGCAGATGGTCTCATTTGCTGCTAAAAGAGCTGGTGTTGACACTTACATCACCACTCGGAAGTTGCATGATATTAAACACTGTGTCATATCTGACAAAGCTGTAAACACCAGAAAAACACACAATATTACATATTTTGAGCACCATCATTCTGCTGCACACTGATGCCAGGGGGGATGTCAACACTAGTATCTAAAAACAAAGAAAAACACGCACTCTCCAACAAAACTCTCAGGAACAAACTAAAGAGGTGCACGGCCAAAAGATCAACTTAAAGAAACAAAAGAAAGGCCAGCAGCACTCGTGTCCTTCTCAATGTCTTTTATTTCATACTGCGTCGGCGCTTAGCACAGACCGGTTTCGACAACGTCTTCCTCAGTGTGCCTCTGCACACTGAGGAAGACGTTGTCGAAACCGGTCTGTGCTAAGCGCCGACGCAGTATGAAATAAAAGACATTGAGAAGGACACGAGTGCTGCTGGCCTTTCTTTTGTTTCTTTAACACTAGTATCTAACATACAGTAACACTGTAAAGTGGGATCGATTCTACAACAGCTCACAGTAACAGAGTGACTCAGAATAATAATGAATGAGAGTGAGACAAAGCTTTTCTTGATGACAACCCGATCAGCTCAGGTGAATGTTTATTTTGAAATCCCAGTCCACTGGCTCAGACAGGAAGGAGGTGAGATAAGGTGACAGTCAGAATGAGAAGAGGAGATGCAGAGTGGGGTTTTTTTTGGGGGGGGGTGGATTGCAGCAGCAGCAGTTCTGCAGTGAGTCAGTGAGGAAAAAGATTATAGAGCAGAAAATCCTCTTTGGCAGATTTACCTTGTTAGACCCCAGACTGCAGCTGCTGCTTATCCAACACAAGTGCATGTCTGTGTGTCCACGGCAAGTGTGTGTATGAGACAGGGGCAGACAGACGGAAGCAGGGCATACTGCATAAGATTAATAATCTATGTGTAGTGAGAGCCTGTCTCCTGTCCTCGCTCTCCATTTGTGGTTGTCTGTTTACACACTAAGCACTTACGTACTCTCTAAAGAGAAAACTGGAGTGAAGTTGAAAGTGAGACGATGCGTGATGGAGGGATCCTCTCTAAGAATGTGTGTTGTGTGGTCAGGAAACTATCAAATTAAGACGACTAGGAGAGGAAATATCAAGGGGAAGGAAACAAGTCGGTGAGAGATTTACCGTCTGAAATAGTAGAAGCGGCAGAAGACAGGAGAATGCGCCTGCTCCTCTCCCTTCTTGCTGCGGATCACCCTGCACTCGCGACACTTCTGCAGGTTGGGGCCGATTTCTGAGCACGAGTCATCCTGCAGGAACGACTCCCCTGTCTGTTTCAGCTTCTTCACCTTCCTCCAGTCCTTCAGCACCGAGCGGGGGATCCCGTCTGAGGAGATGGCACATTATTACGTCATTAACTGTGCCTCCATTTCATTATGAGATATTCAGAGTTATTTGTTACAGTCAGAAAAAATACACCAACCTTTGCTACATTCACACATTCATAAGAAGTCAATGTTGAAGTGTTTTTACATAGGAGATGCATTCTGAAAAGGTTTTTCCTGTCACTACAGCAGCAAATAAACCTACCTACTGACCGACCAGCCAACCTGCTCTATGTTTATATCATCTGTGCATTTAATGTCCAGGAACACTGAGTTATAGAATCACCCTTGTAAGAATATTTCTAAGTAAGCCAGTGGGCTAATGGGGGTGACACACATCTTTTTATGTCCAGTTGGTTTTCTTTTGGTTGATAATTTTGCCCTTAATTAATCTCCAGGTACAAAATGATCAATCAAACCTTGAACTTAGTTTTTTTTTTTAAACCTGCCTGATGGAGCTAAACATTCTGCTCTGAAGTGCTCTCCACTGACACTTTCATCTGACACTTTCATCCTCTGCCCTCAGGGCTTTGCTGTTCTGCTGCAATTATTTGATGAAGTTACACTTTACTGAATGTGGCCACCTTGAAATTGAAGGTCTCAGTAAAATAAGCACACTGTAGCAAAAGTAGTTGGTGTATTTTGGTCTGACAGTGAGAGAGGTGGGGCAATAGGAAGGTGATGTAATGATGCCGTCTGACATATCCGTTTCCTCTGGATGAAGGAACTCTATTGTCTCTCAAACTACTACAAACACATCCACAAATAACACTGTTACATGATATGCTACTTCATAAACATGAAAACACACACTGTGGTTTATTTTGACTAAATCCCACTCCACTGACCTGCTGCCCCCCAAACACTCACTATAGCAGCAAATGTGGTTTAATCTGTTTCTCAAAATAGTCCCCAACAACAAATGCACCATTTCCTCCTGTTTGAGTAAAATTTGTTAAAAACTACCCTGAGCTCCTGTTTGATTAAAGCCCAGTGACTTTAATATTATTATATTTTCAATGAGGTTCAGTGAGTTTGGAGCTGAGGCCACAGAGCAGGAAGGGAAACAGTGGGAACTGGACTAAAACACTGTGTGTGACCTTGAGATTTGCCAACAATAACAACAGTGTAGAATATCACCAGCCTCATCCTGTCACTGCCACTAATGTTTTCACACTTGCTGCCTGGCAAACTATCAAGAGAAGTCTGCAACAGTCGATATGTTTATAAGACTTACTGCTGCTGGCCAGTTTGAGCTTGGTCTTCTCGCGGGCTGATCTGAAGATGCCGTTGGGCTTCAAGTCATCTTCATCCTTTTCATTGTCTCCTTTCTTCTTGGCCATGTCATTCTGTTTCTTCTTGTAGGTGGGTTTAGGCTGCCGTTTGGCTCGCCCCTCCAGCTTGCTCTCACTGGCGTCCGAGTCATCTCCCCCGCTCTCTGAGCCGGACTCGTACGACCGTTTGCTCCCTCGTCTTAATGACGGAGCGGCCTTCCTTTCCTCCCCGCCTCCTGCTGTTCCCCCCATCTTCTCCTCTGACTGTCTCTCTCTCTCAGCTTTGCTTCCAATGTCCTTGCTCATTTCCACTTCACTGGAGGTGGAGGCGCTGAGATTGACTGTACAGGGCTTGATCATCTCTGACATGGCTGTAGTGGTCGTTGTGTTACTGGTGCTGGTGGTGATGCTGGGCAGTTTCTCTGGTTTCGTACTGGTGGAACTTGTTGTTGCAGTTGTGTTCCTGTCTTCCTCAGAGTGGCGGGTTAACCAGGCTTTCTTCAGCTTGTGGTAGTTACTGGGCTGCCCGCTGCTCGTCGAGGCCGATCCTGAGGACTGGCCGTTGGGCAGGGGACTGGACTTGCCCGGTGTTGTGCTCCCGCTGGCTGAGCTACTGCTACTGCTGCTGCTGCTGCTGTCGATTGATGATGATGAGGCTTGGCTCGAGGACGGGGGAGGTGGGGAGCTGTGAATGGGAGCTTTGTCAACTGCATCCACAGACAGGGAGGAGTTTCCAGTTGTGATGGATGTGGGGGCGGTGGAGAGGTTGCCTCTGGACTGGGCTGCAGCCAACGCAGCTTTGTGCTTCTTGAGATGGACAAACGAGGAGGAGAACGGCTGACTGGAGTTGGAGATGCAGCTCGGTGTCGGGGTGAGGCTTGGACTGGGCTGGGGGGTCACTGCCGGACTAGGGGGCGGCAGAGATCCCCCGGGAGACGTGGTACGTAAGCCAAAGCCCTCCAGGTGCTCTCCTGGGCCTGAGTGACCCAGCACCCAGCCACCGATGCCACTTTTATGAGCCGCTATCTCACTCTGGGCTGAAATTGTGTAACCTAGCTCACGAGAAGTTGTCCCACATTTGCTCTGTATGCCGAAAGGAGAAGAGGCTGAAACGACAGTCCTGCACACAGAGTTTGTGTTGTTGGCTCCCACAGTTCCCTGCAGGCCACACACAGAAGTCTTTTTATACTGGACACACATGTCATCCATATTCGAGTTGGGTTGGATAACCCTGCCGGCTCCGAGGTCTCTAACACTCTCCCCTAACCTCGGACATTCCCCCTGCAGCTTGGATGGGTAAAACCTCCCGTGGGGGAGGTCTTGATGGATCATAGCACCAGATTTATTAGCACCAACAGGACTGTCATACTTCATGGCTGTCGATGGGCGTACAATGACTGATGCCATTGCGGATTGGGGTTTGCTCTTCGACACTCCTCTCTCTGCAGAGTACAGCCCCGCTCTTTCCTGAATGATCTCTCCACCTCTCCACCCGTCTGCTGATGAAGTTATCATCTCCCTACTGATGGCCGAGGCCACAGAGGTGATGGTGGTGGCGTTTCCATGACCTTTGACGTCCCTGAGTTCCGGCAGCAGCGTGGGAGGTTTCTGCTGCTCCGCTGATGTTTTGCTACCAGTCGCTGCTAAGCTGACTGGCTGGATGGGTGTGAGGGTAGGTGGGGACAGGCGCCCACCGTAACCCGCTCTCTCCCTTTCTTTCTCCCTTTCCTTCTCTCGCTCCCTCTCTCGCTCGGCGGCCTCCTTTCGTTCCAGTGCGTGCTGCGTGGGGGGATGGAAGACCGGCGCTCGGTGGAGGGATGGCATTGCCCTGAGCTGGTGCTGCTGTTGGTGTTGGTGTTGGTGTTGGTGTTGGTGTTGGTGTTGATGTTGGTGTTGGTGTTGATGTTGTTGTTGGTGTTGGTGTTGGTGTTGTTGTTGATGTTGATGTTGATGTTGGTGTTGGTGTTGGTGTTGTTGTTGGTGTTGGTGTTGGTGCTGTTGTTGGTGGTGATGGTGATGGTGATGGTGGTTGGGGGCTGAAGCGGAGGAGGACGTAGTGGAGGATGGAGAGATGGCAGGGCTGCGGCGCTCTATCCTGTCTAGAGTATGGTGCTGATGCTGCTGTTGGACTAGTGTTACCTGCTGGCTGAGCTGCTCGGTGATTTTCCCTGCTAACCCCTCTCCTCCTTCGGGCTGGTGCTTAATGAGAGGAGGGGGCTTGGACAGGGAGGTTTTGGAGCTATGGGTGCCCAGGGACAGAGCTCCCTGGTTTGGCACGGCGGCCCCGATACTGGCTACAACCCCCGGAGCTCCGACGGACGCTTTCTCGTAGTAAGAGCTGATCTCCTTGGAGGAGTACAGTCTTGGAGGCTCGTTCACCACGCTGTTGGACAGTGTGGTGAAGTAGTTGCTCTTTTCTGATTGGATGACATGAGGATGGGCGTGGCTGGCCTTCGGGCTGGGGGAGGTGAGAGCTGGTATCCGGACGGGGAAGGCAGACTCTCTGCTTCGTTCTCTGTCCCGGTCCATCCCATGGTCATTGGAGCGCTGGATCTTGGCGGTGAAGGGAGCGACTTCGATGCTCTCTTTCAGGATCTGCCTGTTCTCCTCTTTGTATTTATTGACTCGGTCTGCTGCCTGAACTGCATCCTGGGAAAGAAAATATAAGCACAGTTAAGGAGAGGTTTTCTAGTTTTCAAACAAGAGGTTTGCAACAACACCTGCTACTTTTTGAGATGTTGATTTGCATGTCGACAAATGGAGGGGTCTAACAATTTAACATTGATATCATAAAGTTGGTGCAATCCAATCTGAAAGTAGAGATAACCATTATAGGTATGACGGCAAACAAGCCCTGAGTGGCAGATGGGAAAAAAACAATTATAGTAAATGATATCGAAGTGTAGTGTACCTGTGTGTTTCCCAGCCGGGCCTTGCTCAGGGGGTCCAGGTAGAGACGGTGTAGGTGGACGTCTTTCCCCGTCGGCGTGCGACTCCTGTCCATCGGCTCCTGTTTCAGCTGGGCCATCGTCAAAGTCCTGATGGGATCTATGAAACCTTTCTTATCCAGATCGCTGCAAACAGACAAGTACAACATGTTAAGTTGTTAAACGATAGTGGATGTATCAGAGTGTGAATACGGTTGGGTAACAGGCCATCCATGTGGTATGACTATCTGGTCAGCAGTTTTTAACCAACTCAGCATCACTGGGCTAATGAGAGAGACAAGCGATGTGTGATGCCTCCTCAGTGACGCTTTGTGTTTGTGTGTTTGTGTGGTGTCTAAATAATGGCGAGTGGTTACATAAGGAGAGCAGAGGCTGCTGAATGAACAGCATTCTGTCTGAACCACTTTAATATTGGATTAGTGCCACTTCACTTCATCTGGCTGACCTGGTTTTGCTCGTCTGCCTCTCAGGGCTAACTTAGCTCCTCTCTCTGAACACATCAACTTCACAATGGGAAGGGCAGGCTGTTCAAATGTTCAGAACAAATATTCTGTGGCCGGTCTTTCATTTCAGCTCTCTCGTGTTTAATTTAGCTACAGACTGAAGGAATGCCTCGTGCTCCCACTGACTGCGCAATCTTCCTGAGACTCTCCGTCCTGAGCTTTACTGACTGGCTCTTAGTCCAACTAGGCCCACCAAAATCTAATGACAGAAATTTGTTATATAATATCTGTATACATGTGAAATAGTCTTTCTAATTGTCCCCGTCTGGGGTAGCGGTCCATTAATAGTGTTTGGTTGCAGATTTATGAATTTATTTTTTTAGATGAAGCCATTTCCGACTCAACATGTCGCTGATGTTTCTACTCACTCTTTATGAATATCCACACAGGTCTTTGACAGTGGAGGGCTTGCGTGTGGGTTGATCTTGACATGGGGGCGGTGGGCGTCGGCGCTTGCTGGCCGAACGGGAACATGGCTCAGCAAACCCAGACTGTCACCAGCACTACCAGCAGCCTGGTGCAGCCACGGACTGGCTGTGTTCTGCAGGCACAACGCACACCAAGACAACATCATTAAAACAATTCATCTGGATGGGACAAGTGTGGAACATCCACAGTAAGGCTAACATCACTAAAACCTACACACTCATTTAACAATATTGTCTATGTCTCACTCACTCACACACTACAACAAATAATATACAATAAAATATCAAGATTATAATCTGTCTAACATTTTTTAATTGTTTTAATTCCATGTCAGTTGCCAAAATTGAAAAGTGCCTTCATCAAACCAAGAAAGAGGTGTGTGTGGTATTTGCTGACTGAGCACGTAGAAGCTGTTGTGATAACTTGGCTGGTCATAAGTGCAGAATGTGGACCTGCAGTCTGCTGAACTTCCTCTGTGGCAGCATGTCAACTGTTTTTGTCAGCTTAACTTTGGCTATGTTCTTGGCATAAGAGCACATTACTGTGAACTGTCGTCACATCCAGCTTCATGTGAGAAAAACACTGAGCAGGCAATAATTAATTTTTATGATGGGCAGTAAAAGCTCATGTACATCTTCTTTCTGTCTGACTAAAAATGATCTCCATCACATCTCACCTCTATCTAGTCTGTTCTTCTTGATCTGACAAACAGACTCAGTCTCATGCATTCATTCGTCCAAACACACACATCAGATGATAACATGAAAACACCTACCCTCCTGAGAGTGGCCTCAGAGTTTACAGTGACAGGATTTTCAGGGTGGACCCACTTAGCTGTGGGGGGCAGGTTGAGTCCTGGGGGGTAGGAGGTTGGTGTTCCATTGGGATACTGCCAGAGGATGGGGTATAGACCCAGGCCTGCTGCCCCACTGTGAGCCTGGGTTAGTAGAGGGGGTGGAGGAGGGCCTTGGCCCTGAAAAAAAACACATTTTTAGTTCAACTATCTGAGACAACGGTGTAAATAATCAGCCCACTCCATCAGAGTTAGTTTATACATAACAGTCTACAGGTGTAGGTATCTGGACTCAGACCTGTAGGAACTGCTGCTGGTGTGCTGCTGCCGGATGAGGTAGGCCGAGGTGACCCAACCCGCCGGGGGAGTCGAGCCGAGGGTGACCCCCGAGGAGCGACGCTGTGGGAGGAGGCATAGCTGGGAGCACCCCGGGGGGCAGGAGGTGCGGATGAGGTAGGGCAGAGGTGTGGGAAGCGGCGAGGAGGTGGGAGGTGGCGTGGGGGTGGGGGTGGGAGGCAGGGGTGAGGCAGGGGGAGTGGGGTGACGGGGAGTGCAGGGTGTGCAGGTGGGGATGGAGATAGGCCGCCACGTGGTTGGAAGAGACGGTGGCGGCGACAGAGTTCTCCGTGTCGGAGCGGACCAGCGCCGGGTCCCTGTAAACTGTGAAAGTTTCATTCCTATCGATGATCAGAGGGCTCTTGGTGCTGCTGCTCGCACCCGCTCCTCCGGACTCGGGCCGCGCCGGCACCGGCTTAAAACCAGACCGCACCGGTTCCGCTGTTTCTACTTTAGCAGACAAGCGGCCTGTTGGAGGCGGTGACGTGTCGGGGTACCTTGGTATTTTGTGTTTAGAGACCTCTGGGGAGGTGGTGGGCTTGGGTTTGGAGATGTCCAGCAGCCCGGGCTGGGACTTCGCTTTGAGAAGTTCAGTGGGGTTTGTGTTGGGGTAGGGGTGGCTCTGGGAGTTGTTGGGGTGCTGGGGCTTCTGTTTCAGGGTGTCCAGCTGGGGTGGGGTGGGGTTTGGGCTGGGGCTCATTTTGGATTTGGCTAGGTCAGATGGGTGGACTGTGTTCATCTTATGGGGGGGCGGTGGCTGTTGTTGCTGTGGGTGCTTTCTCGTCTCTTCAGATAAAGATGAGTTCTTGATGGTGGGGTGGATAGATGTGTAGTGTTGCTGTTGTTGTGTGTGTGGCTGATGATGATGGTGCTGTTGATGATGATGATGATGATGAAGATGATGATGAGGGGGAGGGACAGCTTTCTCCTTCTCTACCAGCACCACGCTATCAGCAATTGACGTGACAGGCCTGAAAAAAAGCACAGAAGAACTGATATTTTAATTTGTTTAGGATTTCATCTAGGATTGCCATTAGTTTCTATTATATATAAGAGAAATGATATTAATTTACTACATCACATCACTCTAATGATAAGTGATTCTGTTGTTGAATCATGATTAAAAAAAAGAAAAACCTGAATCCCAAAGCTTAACAATATATCACCACAGAAGTACAGACCTTAATCAAAATACACTGGCAGTGGTCCTTTACTGATGCAGCTATATTCCTGCAGTAAGTTACAGGCTCACTAAGTAGTATTTCAATTATTCGCCTTATAATTATCTATTGCCTTATTTTATTTTATTTTATTTACTCCAGTCATTAGATCAGTTCATATATTGTTGCATTCAAGGAGCAAAATGAAAAAACAACAACAAAAACCCCAACAGCTTAAATGGTGCAGCAGTCACACGCTCGCTGTGTGTATCTGTGTGTAACAGCTCATCTCTCAGACGGATGTGGGTTAATGAGGTTACAGTGAGATCACCATGTAACATCAGAGGATTTAAATAATGAATGAAGTTACTGCTGCTGTGCCACCTACTTACACCACACACAGGCCCTTTCTCAGTGTGGAGACATTCATCAGTCCAAAGAAGGAAGAGTTGTACTCCCACTACTGTGTGAGGAGTCTGCACTGCACTGCAAGCCCTCACCTCAGATACACACAGACACACACAAAAACTGGTAAGTGCTACTGTGTGGGTAGTGCAACAGTAAATAACATGTAGAGAAGGATAAGGAAGAAATGTGATCACTGACCTGCTGCATGTGTATGAGGTTCTGTGGTGCATATAAAGCTGCTTTCAGATATTGACAACATAACATTGTTGGCTTAATGTATTTGTCCAAGTGCTTTTTTTTATCACCTGAGGTTTTACATTAAATGTCCCTAATGGCTTCATTCAGAGATACCAGCACATTTATACTAAGAATTATAGGCTTGTGAAATATTTGTTGGCAGGTGAGAGACAGAGGAACAGAGAGAGAGAGGGAGGGAGGGTTGTCTCTCTTTTCTCAGCTTGCATGTTTTCCTGCTGAAGCTTAATGAGCATCACTGCTGGACACTGTCAGCCCACTAATATGTATTCACATCAGCTTCATCATTGCACATTACACAAATATGGAGCTCTTTAATTCCTGTTTGCTCGCCCGCTGGATGCATGAACTGTTGACTGAATATCATTACATTCACAGTTGTATTAATTAAAATGAAAACAGTTTAACATTTTCTCCTATTACCTGATTTCTCTGACATACTATATCTTATCTTGGACAATGGGACAGGTCTGTGTTTAATGACCCTTCTCCTCCCACTCTCCATATCGGGGCGTTTAAGAAGCAACATGAATCATAATATTCAGAACCTGTCTTTAAGACAAAGACACTTTTTGAATTGATCTGCTGAGGATGAATAAAGTTCTTTGAATTGAAGATTTCTTTTCTCACCTGATGACCTCAGAGGGAGCAAACTCTATCTTGCTGCCTGAGCTCCTGGCTGCTGTCACAGCACCTCCCATAATGCCTTGCTGATGCTGCATAGGAGGCTCAATGTCTGTCCTCCTGCCTCCTTCTGATGGTGAGGGAGAAGGAGCAATTGGAGGTGAGGAGACGGGGGAAGGGTTGAGAGGAAGGTACGGTGACAGGGCGGTGGATTCGGCATTCTGGGAGGCCAGCAGCGCCGACACTGCCTCTGAACTCTCGCGGTGCACTGTGGCCTGAGCGTCATCTGTGATGTCAATCACACCACTGCCATGGAGATGGGACGACGACGGGGTCTGGGACCGAGAAGATGCTGAAAAAAACAAAACAGGAAAAACACACTATAAGAATGCTGTATTCAATCATACTTGTGATATTCATGACAGTGACCCTGCACCAGCTGACTGTACCTTTCACAGTGTTCTTGCTGCTCTCCAAGATGCTGCCTTGAATGGTGTCAGATATCAGAGACTGTTGCCGTGGAGACTGGGTGATCTGTGTTACCGCCACCAATTCCTCCACCTCCTTCATTATCATTTTGCCAGTTTCCTTAACCACACCCTTCTTGCTGTCCTCGGCTGCTTGAAGCTCCACCCATGGGGACAGCCGACCAATTAGAGACGAGGAATTGTTCATTTTGGCGGCCTGCATGAGTGGCTTCTCGTCTTCCTCCATTTTGGAAACGGCACTTGGTTTTACGTCACTGCTGCGAGTCTTAAGTTCATTTTCAGAGTTGGGCTCTGAGGAGGAGGAAGAGGAGGAGGAGGAGGATGATGAGGAGGAGGAAGAGGAAGAGGAGCACGAGGAGTGGGTGGTCCTCTTGTTGTGTGGGTTTTCTGAGTCACTGCTCTCTGACAGATCAGACGTCATGTCGGTCTTCAGCCTCTTTAATCCTGCCTTCTTCTCATCTTCCTCACCCTTCCTGCGTTTGTTCACCACCTGCTTCACCTTGGACTTGGAGTCTGGAAAAACAAACACAAAGAGAGAAGTTTATTCATTCTTGACCTGACTCCTTTTGCTTGTAGCTCTTTTTACTAGCTCTTTAACAGTAATGTCATTAATCGGAAATAAACATTTACCACAGGGAATAACTTTGACTCAGTCATCTTTACCATTGCTATTTTGTCAGAGAGTCCAGGTTACTACAATGAATCATACCTGGAGGCTGTGGTGTGTACAACCATGCAGAGATCTAAATAAACATATTATGTTTGGTTATATGTTATTCACTGTGATTTTGTGGTGGAAACAGAAGAGCAGCAGAAATCCCTGATGCTAGTACCGTGTAGATAATGTTTGAGTCAGTTCCACACTGTGAAGGTGCTTGCCCTCACCTCTCCCTGTGGTCTCCTCTCTCCTGTCCTTGTCTTCCTCTGGAACGCTGCTGTCGGATCCTTTCCTCCTGGAAGAGCGAGAGTTGCGCTGTTCTCTCTGCTCCCGTCCGCTGCCGCCGGGCGAGTGGTGCGATTGGCTGGCTGGTTGCTGGCTCTGCTGTGATTGGCTGTGCTGCTGGGAGGCCAGCGTCCCCTGGGAACCTTTTGGGTTGGGGCCTGATGAGGTCATGATGGGGCGGGGGCTGTTGGCTTGGGCTCGCGTATAATGACTCTGTAAGAATCAGAAAAGTCAAAGGTCAGAGAATGCAGACAAACATAGTGACAAAGCTCACAAATATTACTGGGAATGTTTCAACATACACCAGTACAGTCTAATGCAACCTAACATGACCACCATAGGAAATCACTTGTTAATCTACACTTACACTGGTGTTATATTGGATTTAAAATACTCCCAATGTATGAGGTCTAGTCTAAAACTGAGGCTGTATTTACTGGAAGGTGTGCAAACACCAATCATAAACACTGGTGGGACTATATATAGCTGTTCTGTTGAAGGCTGTGATATTTGTCAACTACATATCAGCAAAGCTTTGAGTGTAACCTTCAGCTATTCAACAGAACCCCAGACACCCCCCCAAAATGACTGCACAATTAAATTAACACATCTCAACAAACACTGACAACAACCTTCATGACCTTATTAGTTTTCATTAGCTGGACTTAATGTGTGTACAGTATATCAAGTATTCTGTGCCTGTGTTGTATGTTAGTGGCAGCTGGATGAATATCTTATTATATATATTAACATATCTGTCTTCCAGCAGCAGTATCCTCACATCCCACATAATGAACCTGCTTTAGAAAGCTACACTGCAGTGATCTGTACTCTATAGTCAATCATTTAACTGTGTTTTTCTTGAGTCACAAAGCAGAGGAGGAGACAGCCAATCAACAGTTTGTGTCAGACAGATGAAGAACAGATTCTGACCAGTTTTTAAACTTCCCATTACAGGAGCAGTGCTAGTGATTTCAGTAGTTTCAGTTTTTCAGTTTCAAGTAGAAAGAAATAATAACATCTGAATTGTGTATGAACTGACCCAAACATTTACCAATATAAAATGAGAGACTACAGTGCAGTCAGGAAGTCTTATGTAGTATCATATGTTAAAATGTTATGACGTTTTCAGGTTGGAGACTGTGCAAACCACTGGGTCTATTAGATTAATATTTTACTCATATTATTACTTGAAGTTTTTGATAAATCGTCCAATTTCCTACTCTACAGTGAACATATCCTAGTGCCTGGGTTGGAAATTCAACCTTTTAGTGAATGTTTCATTTCTACTCTGCTGTACAGATTCAACACAACTGCCCTGACAAGTTCTGACTGCACAGTTTGACTGACAGAGAAACAAGATGCTTCATACTGTTAATCTGTTTTAAAGTTCATATGGTGTGTTACTGTATTCTGTATGCGAGAACATTTCAAGTTAGCATTTGCAGGTGCTTTTCATTTCAACAGTTTACTCATAACAAAACTGTATTCAGTATCACATTATTAGTGTGGATGTATTTTAACACTTTTACAATGGAGCTCTGCTCCATCAGCTGGAGCTGGATAGAAAAAGATGCAGAGCTTTGTGTTGCCTAATTGCCGTGTTCTACTGACGTTTACCACTGACCATTAGGTTTTTGCTTGGATCGTAATCTGTATTGTACAGCCAGGAACTAAGAAAAACATTCAAATCTTTACATTAGTTCTTTACAGGAGTCTTGTCATATTAATGAGATAATTTAGAGGGAGTTAACATCCAGTCTGTATCTTAGGAAACAGCAACCCTCTCATACGCTCCAGTGATGCTGCCTGATGAGGGTTAAAAGAAGAAAGTGAAAGCAGACTGCAGATGTGCTGAAAGATGACACTATCTATCCATCTGTGAAGGTTGGTCTTTCAAAGAGAGGAGGATTGACTGATACTGAAAATCCAAGTAAGTCAGAGACACCAACCTGAGCCACTTCACTCAAACTGATCTATATCATTAGCTCTTTTATGAATACAGGAAAAGTACATGTTCACGTCCTCCTATAGCCCAGATAGGTCAAGTAAAACGCTGGACCATCTAACCTACAACAGTCGGTGTTTAGATGATTTAACGTTGCTTTCAGCCTGTGTAAATAATGAAGGGGCTTGATGATGATGCATCACAAGGAGGATCACAGTTGGGTCAGGCTGTTAGTACATGTACAACATCTGCAGAGTTATTATGGAGCCTCCTCAGCTCCTTGCTGAGAGAAGGTCAGCGTGCCACTCCACCATCCTGTGCTCCTGAAGCCTGTCTGGGACATGCCATTCATGCTGAACATTTGCAGGGTGAACTGTTAAATGAGCCTGTGAGTGTGACCTTGGCTAATGCCCAGGTAGAAATTACAGTGGCCTAAAGATGCATAGTAGGTACTGGTACCTGGGCAATAAGTTACACATGATGGGCTATTCCAAAAGCCCAGAGTATTCAGCAGAGTCAAATGAGATCCGATCTGCTCGGTCCCAACCCAGTAATCTATGAAAGTCAGTGCAGCACTTTCTCTCTTTGTGATCCTCACGTCACGCTGAGCTAATCTTGCAGTGGACGACTGAAGCAGATGGATAGGCTATGGGGTGTTAGCTCCAACTCACCAAAATAAGAGCAGCAGAGAGGTCACTATTTCTCAGAGTTACAGACAGGACTCAGAGTTATATAGAAACTCTGCACTACTCTACACGATCGCTGCATTGACTTCAGCACCCATCAAAACAGCAGAAGAGATCCTGTGTGGTTTATGTGCTTGTGACCACACCCAGCTGTGATGGAGTATTCTGTCATTGTGAAAGCTGTGCTGCTCAGGCTGTGGCAGAGATTACGGCAGTAACTACTAGACAGGATGTTTGGGCCTGGGTGTAGCTACACTTTGAAATGAACGTTTGACTCGGCAGCTTGTGCCAGAAATAACTGTCATCTATAAGCAACCAAACACATTGTTTTGTGATTTTCCGTATTTTTCTATTTGGTGCAAAGTTGTTGTTGTATGTTCACTAGTAAAAGGTTTTGTGATAATCTCAATAAAACATATTTCTACTAATTAATATAGACATTTGACAATAAAAAAGGAGTTAAGAGAAGAGGAGTGACTGTGTTAAAGTGGAATTGTTATATTAGTGAGTTGTTGTTCTTAAGAGGGGAGATACAGTATGTCAGTCAGAGACAGCGTTAATTATATTAAATACTGAAGACATGAGGAGTGCTTGAAGAAAGGTGTACTGCTTTACTGCTAGTCTGACTATTAGTTATTTAAGTATTTTGATGCATGTCATTTGTTCATTCAAGTGCAGTACCAGCAAAACGATTCTGTCATCAACTTGTGCAGCTGCACTTTGCAGATACCAGTTCACAACTCTGTAGAAGCCGACAGGTAGACATTGAGATTTTAATGATGTCGGTGAGTGATGACCAAATGATACCAAAGTGGAAATGGAATAAAACGTGATTCTGGATCCTAAGAGCGTCTCTAACCCTGAATCTAACTCTGCATTAATCACTGATGTAACCTCTCTCTCTCCTCCTGCCAATAACCAGTGACACAGTGAAGACAGATGAACGTGAGGCAGGATCAGCTTCTCGGTTCATGGACGTGCCAATATGGACAATCTTTTGCCAGATGGAGTTTATAAATATATACAGTTTTGTTACAAAGCCCAAAATCTCCCTGCAGCTCAGTATTGATGTTTTCAATCACTGTTACATTTCAGGAAGTATTCAGATTTGAGGGTGTACAGATCATCAGCTGAAAATGTTCAATACGCCAGTCCTGCCACTACTGATCAAACAAGCGCAGGTTGTGTCTGTCTTCATTGTGGAAAACCTGGTTATGGAGGGTTAGAGGGTTTTTGGGGGTTGGTGTGAGGTGGATGTAAAGTGGGTGTGGAGGTGGGTGGGGGGTTTGGGGGTACCTGAGTGTTGCCAGTGGTCCCGCCGGGTCTCCCTCCTGCCATCTTTAACGTGTTAACAAGAAAAAGAAAATCAAAAAGAAAAAATAACAAAATGAAATGAATAAAAAGAAAACGTGGGACAAGGAGAGATTTTGTTAATGACTGCGGGACCAGAAACTACTGGCTGAGTGTTCAACAGGCCGGTTCACCAGTGAGCTCCTTTCATTTACACAACGTCTCGTCACTTTTCAACAAACAATACTTCAGTCTGAAAAGTGTTGTGCTGACATCTGCCAACATGTCGAGTGCAGCCACATGAAAGGAGCCGATTGGTAACCAGTGCAACAGTGTGTGTCTGTGTGTGTTGGCTTTTAAGGTAAAGCACATAGGAACCTCTTTTACTTTAAGAAACAGGGTGACATCAGAAACAATGAGACAGCAAACATGGCACTGACAGTAATAGGAAATAATTCATAGACTGAAAATACAATGGAGTTCTCCTGGTTTGGAGCAGTGCATGGTAAAAGACTTGGGAAACTATGTGAATCAATGTCTCTGAAACAAACAAATACACAGACACAATGTAGATGAGTGCTTGACAAATTGAAATAAGCAGTATAGTCTACCCGCAGTGCCAGAAACACAACAACAGAGGCTGTGTTGTGGCTGCATTCAGCTTGGGAAAACACACAGTGGCTCAGCAGTCTCTGACACTTTAATGACTCAAGAGAATAATCTGCAGATTAAGTGCAGGCCTAAATACATGTAATCTATTTGAAGTCTGTATGTGGAGAATGTGAAACAGAGTGTTTCTGAAATAAGCCTTTATTTTCACCAAACTAGCCATGTGTTGTCTTTGTCTGGCCAAATTCACACTTATTGGTTTTGTTTTTGCTGATGGATTATGAATTTCTGTTCGATCTGAGAATTTATTTGAATTAAAAGACAGTGTTTTGTTTTCCTAGCTTTAGTATTCTTTCATGTAACCTCTGTTGACTGTACATGAAGCTACAGAATGCATTCTCTGTTGGATTCCATGTTTTCCATTTATTACCTAGACTGTGATACCTGCCACAGGTTTCATTATCAACCGAAAATATTTTGACACTTCTCAGTCAGTGAGGCTTGTTGTTTGTTTCATACAGAGTGAAGTGTTTAGGTCACAATTTAATTCTAGGCAACAAAAAAACGAAAGTTTTTGCTCTGTGCATTTATGCCTATTACAGTTACATGGGTCAGTTATTAAAACTAGCACTGACGGTGAAGGTTAGGAAGCCTTTAACAGCTGCGCACATCTGCTGCAGTGTGTGTTTGGTTTGTGTGAAAGTACTCACGTGGGCAGTATTGTTGTTCTGGCTGGATCGTGACCTTCGTCTGGAGGTGATGCCGATGTTTTCTCCTTTCAGCAGGGAGTGGACCACGTCATCCAGAAAGGTCATCTGGATCATGGATGGATCTACGTTCTGAGGCTCTAGCACCTGAACACATCCAAGATTCATTTTATACTGTCCATGTGTCAACCAGGTCTGATGCAACTAAATATCATCAACAAAACTTTATATACATTTATTTAAACCTTTTTTACAACTAAAATTGCATTAAAACCAAAAGCTGTACGAAGCAAAACTAATATAAACACTTCTTTGATGTATCTGTGGAATCTAACTGTGTCGCTCCTGACTAGTAAAACTGTTCCCACCATTACCCATAAGCCTTTATTTCTCAGAAGTTGATTTAGCAGTTTAGCAGCACCATCTCACCTTTCAATGACAACTCAATTTATCTGCAAACCCACTGACACTGACACAATAATGGTGAAAGTTGTGTGTGTATGTACCTGGTCATTCATAACGACCATGTTTCGACTGAAGAGGTCGTGGTGTGTAATGATGCCAGTGAACCACTGGGTGGCCGAGTCCTGTCGATACACACGTACACGGTAGCCATTCAGTGAGTAGGGACCTGGAAGCAACAGGAAACGGTGTTGTCACAGTGTTGAGTTCTCACGTCTTTATTGCAGATTCCTCATTTTGTGACACACATGTGCTTGCAGTAATGAGGTGACAACACAACATGTGCAAGAAAAACAATGCTTTGCAATACGCTGTGACAATATAGTGAGAATAATAGAAACTTACCTTGCATGAAAATCTCCTGCACCTTCTGGTCTTTGAGCCAGCCCTTCACTTCTTCATGGAGCTGAGGGTTGTCTCTCAACACCGGGTTCTGACTGTCCACCTCATCCTGAGAAACACACACATACACACAGGAGATCAAACCCTCTGAAACACACTTTTAAATGAGTCCAGACTCAGCTCTCTGTCGTCAGTGTTGTCAGACTATGTGGTATTTGAACAGACACACCCAACTGAATGAACATTCTGAATCCTTTCAGCCACCTCCTTTATTTTATCTCACTTTGTTTCAACATAATTAAGTTTCACATTGAGTGAAATGCAACCATCACACACAGACAGTGACACACATTCAAGCCGACCATTAGAATCACAGTCTGATCAGTTGGCCACCGACACCACTAAAGCGTACTACAGTAAAGACACAATAATACTAATAGTCAACATGTTTTAACTGCATGATACAGTTTCATGTTGTGTGATCACACAACATAAAACTGTATGAGTGGTATACAATTATATTTTAAAGGGGGCATTCATGGTTTTTCTATGCTGCTCAATGTGGTTTCTTGCTGTAAAGAGTGGTGGAGTTCTCTTGACAAGAGCTTCAGTCATAGCTGTGTTTCCAAGGAGCAGTGGTACTTCTTCAAGTACAGTACGACCACAGCTTGTTCGCAGGCAGATGATGAAAATAAGCGATAGAAACAAAAGTTAACATTGCTGTTGCTCACAACCTCTGGAAAACAGATGGATGCAGAACGCACCAGGTTTCTGGTGGAAGGTGAGTAAAGAGATGCTTCATAGCAACAGCAAAACCTACAATTTAAATGGTGTTAGTAAAAGCTGAGTTGCTGATAACAAACAATGGAGAAAGGCTTTCAAACACAGACAATACGATCTTTGATTCTGACCAGTAAACTCTGAGGCTCAGTAAATACTATAAATGCTCATTCATGTACCAACCACTGAGAATGGTAAGTGTTCTTTTTGAAGTACAGTGATATCAATACACAGAGCACAGCTGGTGTTCACTATGGGACCAAACAAAAAAAGCCTTACATACAGTACTCTGTACACACACGCACGCACGCACAACAGCTCTCAGGCAAACCATCAGCCTTGAAAAGCCTTCCTTTGTTTCACTCTCTAGGTGGCACAGAGCGAGTGTAAAACTGGAAGAATCAGAAAAGCAGCACTAGAAACAATTCTATATCTTCACACACACCACGTGTGCAGACACACACAGAGAAGAAATACACTGCACAGTGAGAGAGGACAGAATGAGGAAGAGGAAACCACAGTCACCACACTGGTAGCACACTCTGCTTCCCTGGTGTGTGTCTGTGTTTGTACGTAAGCACATGGTTCATGAGGTTATTTTGGGAGAGCCTTCGAGGTGATGGATGCATCACACATGAATCATCACAAACACCACTGCTGTGTTAGTAACTAATGGATTCTACTTCGTACTTCACATGTAATGCATAGACAGGACATGGTAGTACACAGTAGGACATTTTTCCTGCAGTGGAGGAGGTCAGTTGTCCGTCTGCATCCTAATGATGGGAGGACACGCAGTAGCTGTTGACCTTCTCTGTGCAGAGGGAGAGAGGGAACTTCCTGCTACTAAAACAGAGTCAGTGGTGAGACTGACTGTTGAGGAGAGGAGAGGAAAATATTCTCCGTTTGACTTATTCAGCCTGTTAATCATCTCAGTGAGCTAGCTGTCATGACTGTCTGCTGCCACAACAACATAATAAAGCTTTATCTACCCAGTTAATAGGTCACATCTCAGTCTTTACAGTGGAAATGTCATGAGGGGACAGAGTCACACAGGAATGAAACTCACTCAGCATCAGTGCAACCTGAACATCTCCACTCAGTGCAGAGCTGCAGGAGTCACTGAGAGACAGGCTGATACTCAGCAGGAAGTAGAACAGACAGAATGAGTCTTTCATTTCACCTTCCCACCCCCCCTCCCCTCCATCTCCCTCGCTGTTGCAGTGCTCTAGTTTCCCAGTCTTGTCCGAGCTTCAAGTTAAACCAGCATACAGGCTAAAAATAGCACGCTGGAATGCAGTGCAATAGAGGTCAGGAGAAATGTCTCCCATATATTCTTACAATTTGAAGCTTTCAGTTTTCTCAACACTCTTATTGCAATCATCAGTCCAGACATGATGAAAGAAACAAAACAAACATATGATGATTTAGGTTTATAAAGGGAACTACATTCATGACTAGGTTCTGTATTTAAACATTAAAATTTGTGATACATTTGGTATCACAAAGCAATCTCTTGTAGGGGATTACCATTTAAAATACATGTATTATAGTACATATAGTATAAGGTAGAAGGCCAATAAGTGGCTTTCTCTACTGTATGTTCAACACATTTAAATTTCTCTCCCACTGTTGAGTGAGGGTGGCGGACTTATTTTAGATTAATCAGAAAGTAAGGTGTCAACAGCGATATTAATAGAAGTTGTACACAGCCCTCTCTGTCCTGTGGTAACTATGTTTAGCTTGATGCCGGCAGAAAATAACACACATGTATGCCACAGTTAGTCTATTCCTGCTGCACCCCTCTCCACCGCCATCTATTCCTGCTCACCGTAGGCCTGTGAAGACATGATATGCTCGGAGAAGACGTTACCACGGCAACATGGGCACAGCAAACACCTATTGGTCTATTTTCGACAGACTGGAGAGAAATGGAACATGAGCGCAGAATCGAGCGCAGTGATATTCACGGTGTGTGATTCACTGGGATTGAAACATGTCATCGAGTTGCAGCGCAGAGTTAGAGCTGCTGGTTTTAGAACAGGAAACTAAAGTAATACATGGTGCTAAAGTGAATATAATGCACTCTATTCAGATGTTGCTCATGAATAAAGTAACCTCACAGGAATGTACAGCATCACTTTCACATACAAATATCCAACACTGCAATAAGCAGTCCTGCTCAGTCATTTGCAATCTTCCAATTGGCCTGATGCAGTCAGAGATATTCAAGTGATACGACAGGAAACGGTACGATCAGATCTGCCACTGACACATTTATATCTCGCGGTTTACGTCATCATGTCATATCAATTCAACAACCTATGATACTTTGAGAGAGTACATTCACTTCATTAAAGACGGTACAGTGAATTATTAAAAAGTAACCAGACCTCACATGCAACTCTACAAGAAGACAAGGATCAGATGTTAAAAACTATGCCGTGTGCTGTTATTTATGGAAACAGATGAAGTGAATCTCAATTAGTTTTCCAGATGTACAGACAGTAAGTGTAGAAACACACCCGAGGCACATCAACTTATCATCAACTACACAACACAACACAATGTAAATCTATTACATGTATAAAAATGTGTTGCTGTGTATGAGCAAAATGATGGGTGATAAGCGCCTGCCTTTTTGAATAAACTTTAATGACACCATTAACTAGGACAGAGTGAGTTCAACAATAAATGGGATTTCTTTTGTGCTTTAGGATAATGACACAGTTACTTTATGATCTACTCATTAAAATACATGAAGAACAGCTTTAATTATTGTCCTCAACCTTCTCCTTGCTCTATTTCTATGAAGGCAATTTGTTAAAGACCCACTTTGAGCACAACAAAGGTAGACTCACTACAGTGTGACATGAGGACATCTTGTGCATCAGATAATTAGTCACATATCAACAAATATGACACACATTCATGTATATATGGAGACAAAGACAGATGGCTTGTTAAAGACTTCAAACACCCCTCTTTTCACATCTTCTCAGGGCCACTGCGCGTTGCCATGGAGACGATGAGGCTGAAGCGGGAGGGAGCAAACTGCGGGAGAGTTTCTGATGTCATTATTCTTTTAAAACTCATATTGTTGCTCAGGGACTGAAATGGTGAACATCTGTGAATGCAGCGTGTTGTGTGTATGGGAGAGAGAGTTCTTTCAGGTACGAGGTTATACAAGACACACACACACACACACACACACACACTCACACATGCCCAGTTTTGATACAAAAGCCTAATTATGTTCAAAGTTTGTTGCTAAAAGGTGAATAATGAGATTTAAAAAAAAATCAAATGTTTTGTTATTGTTAAACATGATGTATAAATCCCTAAATCCCATAAAAGTTCAAAATAAGTTTAAATAGTTAGGTTATGGTTTGATATCACAATACGATGGTCAATCAGTTTTAGCTTTATAACTATGTGGAATTGATGTATTTAAGTACCAGTATTTGATATTTACATGGTGTGTTTGTTTTCTGTGTAATGTTTTTAATGTTTCAGTCGGGAGTTTCTGGTTGCCTTGGTGAAAAAGTGACTGATGCATCTTGAATGTATTGGGGTACAAACATTTGCTGATTAAGGCTGTGAAATGTGGTGAGAAGCTGCGGAAAAAGCTTTTAAGTGGATCCCTAGTTATTTTTTTTAGACCATACTGACAACATGTAGAAAGAAAAAGAACATATGCTGATAATAGACAGTAAGCCAGAAACCACAGAGAGAGACAAAGACACAGACAGAGAGAGAGAGAGAGATACAGACAGAGAGACACAGCCAGAGACAGACAGAGAGCGAGGGAGGGAGATACAGAGAGTGAGAGAAAGAGAGACGGACGGAGAAAGAGAGCGAGAGAGAGAGAGAGAGAGAGAGCTTTGTATTGGAGCACTGCAGGGCAGAAAACCACAAAGTTCCACTGAGGCAGGACTGTCAGATGAACAGCATTAAAGAAAAGGCTGTGTGTGTGTGTGTGTGTGTGTGTGTGTGTGTGTGTGTGTGTGTGTGTGTGTGTGTGTGTGTGTGTGTGTGTGTGTGTGTGTGTGTGTGTGTGTGTGGCAGCTGCTGCCTCCCTCCTCCTCCTCCAGTAAAACTCACTCCTCCTCTTGGCTCAAACTCCTCACAGCAGTGTCCTCGTCATTTAGACATATTACCACACTGCAGATGCAGCTGAAAACACTATTACAACTGTGCTACTAAGAGAAAGGCTACAAATGTTGTTTACAATATCACTTTCTCTGTATTGTAATAGAAATGCTGCTTGTTTACCAAAGCACCAGGTGAAATTAAAAATGCATTTTGAGTGTCATCATCCCACATCCCTCCCTGATGTGATCTCTGGTTGCAAAATAAATATGGGCTTTCCTTTGCTCCACCTCTAACCCTCAGTAGAGGCTCCTGTACTTATTGTGATTTGATCAGCCAACCCCCCACATCATATGCTTCATAAAGCTTGTGATTGGAGTAGCTGGATGAGTAATATGATGAATCTGAGAAGTACATTTGGATTATCTGATGAAAATATTCTCTGCATTACCACAGAACGTGGCTGCAGGTTCATTTATTCATGTCTCTCTTGTTCTCTTCCTGCTGATCCAACAGCTCACGTGCAGCAGATGTGGGCCCTCTGCAGCTTTGTGGCGGGTTATATCACGCTCCAAATCCCCGTGGTTCTCCACCCACTCACGGCCATGTCTCAGTGATCAAATCAAGCAATCCCGTCTGCTATTAACTGATGAATCATTTGGCCTGTGAAACACCTGAGAGCGCTGGAAACCGGTCATCACAGCAGGCTAGAGGTCACTGTTAACAAAACCCATTATGATTCATTGATTAAGGAAGAGTTTACACTTAATCATTGTGACTGTTCAAGTCTACTTCACTTGTTAATATATCACATTTCACTGTGACACGACTGTCCACTCAAGAGAACAGACTAAAGCACATGTCAATACTCAGTAAACAACAAATCTATCATAATCATCTCAACAACTGGACTGTAGTATATGATTTAATATGTCACTGAATGTTATAGTGTCAGCCTGCACGCTCACTGAGTCACACTGGCCTGCAGCCAAAATACCACTACAACTGGGAGGGAGTGAGGATGTTACAGAGGTAGGAGATGGAGGGTGGAGGTGGGAATTTACAACATTTTGACTGGACTAGAAACTGAATACGTTGGTATCTTTAATGTTTTTTAAGCACTTACACTCCCAGCATCAAGAGGAAAATAAACTCAGTCCACACACTCTCTGTCCTGACAGTGTGTGTGTGTGGTTTGGTCAAACTCTTGAGTCAGCACTAACAGTTTTATTCTCCACCTCCTGTCCCTCAGCCTCAACACATACCATAACTTTCTACCAGTGGGCACACACACATACACACCCACACACACAGAAACACACACACAGGGAGAGAGAGAGAGACTGGAGCAGCAGGCTGGGTTGGCCCGCTAAACAGTGACTTCATTGTGCCGTTTATGCCAAACAGATTGTAGCCCCCTCCCTCTCCCTCCCTCCTCTTCCTCCCTCCAGTCTTCCTGTCCAACTGGAAAAACAGAGAGGGGCGTGGCCATGGCTTCACTGCTCTGAGTGTGTGTGAGAGTGTGTGGCGTGTGTGTGTATGTGTGTAAGAGAGAGTCAGACTGTTTTTTCTGCTCTGTGGGGTTCAAAGGTCCTCAGAAGAATGGCTAGCTCTGTGTGGGCAGAGGAACAGAGAGCGGGAATGGAGGAATCTGTGTGTGTGTGTGTGTGTGTGTGTGTGTGTGTGTGTGTGTGTGTGTGGGGTACAGTCAGCAGTGCCAGGAAGAGAGTAAAGCTCCCACTTTTCTTCACTTGAGTGTGAAAGTGTGTTAGTTATTTTGAAAAGCAGCCACAGTGAGAAACACAGTGCATCACTGTATATAGTAGACGACAGGAGCTGTGGGTGTGATCCACTTATATTTAGTTTTCAATCTGATACAGAGTTTTAACACATGACAAACTAAATAAACGGTTAGGCTGACAAAGAATGACTATTTTACCAGAGCTAAATTCACCTTTATACTATTACACACAGAAGGCCACAGGCTGAAAATGTCAGTCCAGAGTAAAGTAAACAAACGTCACAGTGCCAGCTGCAGTTTCAGACAAGACATGACGGGGGATCTGCTGCTACTGTGTCTTCTTCATCTACCCATGATGCTCTTTGGAGAACAAATATTTTGAGATGCTAGTTGTTGAAAGTGGGATGTCATGACCACTCACTGTCACTGTCTGGCGTTGGCATGTGAATGAACACAACAGTGAGCTCTCTGCGGTGGTCTGCTGTTGTCGAGGTAAAGAGATGTGGCAGCAGAGGCGGTGTGGCTGGAGCCTGAGACAAACACGTCCACACAGTTTACAGGGACGGTTCAGCGTTAAAATATTGCCTCTGTAGTCACACGGCCGTTGGCATGTGCCGCCACATGAGTGTAAACACATGTCAGTTGCTATAGAGACGACACTGGACGGTTTGGGCAGAGGGGAGAGACTGAAGGACAAAGTGACACAAGTTGAAGAAAAACTGTTTGTGTAGCTTTTTAGTAACACGTCCAGTGAAACTGATCCCAGTGCAGCTCCTCTGCTCCCTGTGACCACTGCTCTCTGTCACTGGGACTGGACTCAGACTGCACAGCAGCTCACTTCCTGTTAACAATGAATAAGAAACACAGAAGCCACCGACCTGTGTGTGCAGCTCTGTATCACAGCATAAATGGATGAATGGGGCTGTGGGAAATGTAATTAAAGCTCCATCCATCTCATGCTGGTAAACTGAACTATATATAAACTTCCTCTGTATAAACGACAGGGCTGCTGTTAGTGTTAACCTCTCTATTAATCCTGACCACAACTATAAATGACAAACCATGACCAACTTGCTTGTGGCTCCTCTTACAATGACGACGCTCTCTTGGGCCCATACCAGTGTATGACTGTCACTTCCACATATACACACATACAGTGTCCTGATCTGACAACCCAACATGTTGGGGTGTGATGTAGCCATCTTGTTCTCAGGGAGTGTGGACTAGCAGATCTCTCTGTGGTGGGTCTGAGCAGTGTTACATAATACACTGCATTTGTGTTGTGTGGACGACAATGAGCGTCGTCAGTCCTCTCTGGCATTCATTTCAAATTGGATGGCTTGTTGTTTTTTGGACCCAAGGCACAAGAAGGCCCGCATTTCTTAAAAAATGTGATATTGATATTACTGCAGTGAAAAGTATTGATACATTCACTTAATTCTGTTTAACGGTAATCAACATGGTAATCTTTTTTAATCTGGTAGTCTTTATTCTACAAATAATGACACATAAATTGATCCAATCACTTACAGTTAGTTCCCTGTGACGTTAGTGTCTCGACAGGGCAGAGAGAACTAACCATAACTAATGTCATCAGGCTCCTGGGATATTAATAATGATCTGCTGCGACCAGAGGGTGATGCAAGCCTGTTCATCACCTCTGTTGACACGCTGCACCGGTGGTAACTGACCATGACCGAGTCGGCGCACGGGGCCACAGGGAACAGCCGCAGAAACTACTGCACAAATTCAAAGCATGAATCACTAGAAGACATGGCAACAGTGGCTGCGACGTCTGATTGGCTGCAATCAAATGAAAAAAATAGAAACTGTGTCTCACTCTCGGTATTTGGACATGTCTTAAGCACAAACTGATGACGGATGGTCAGAGTGTGGAACACAGTCTTCCCGTCTGGTTGACACTGAGTGGAACACAGTGTTCCAGCCAGCACAATACAAGCTGTGTTCAGCTGCGGAGCTCTGACACACATACACACACTCTAATTAAATACACAGCCACATAACACAAGTATACATCCCCATTAAATGCCGCTTGTTGTGGCCCCGCCATATCTAGTGCGTGTCTGTGTATCAGTCAGTATTAATGTGTGTAATGTGTGGGTGTAAATTATGAGTCAGTATTGAGAGGTAGTGTAGGATCAGTCAGAGAACAGACTGTGACTGCGTGTGTTGGCTTTGTGTTCACATTAAACCCTGGCAGTGTCAGATCCATATGGAGCGCAGCACCCAACCCTGGCTGCTCTCTTGGGCCCATGATACTGCATGGCTGCAGTATCCAGCCTAGAGCTAATTGTGAATGACTAATTCTTCATTAACTAATAAGATCCAGTTATGATGTGTTCATCTGCCAGTGGAAAACGTTGTCACAGTTCTTTTTCCACACAGGCGTTTATTCGCAGCAGGATCACAGGTAGTTTTTCATGTGTTAACTGCTCTGCAGCTGAAAGCACAGCCAGGAATCTCATTTCAAACCAAATGTATGTCTGCTCCCGTCCGCCGTCTCACCATCACACGTACACATGTGCCATCATTCAACGGTGAGACGGCTACGGGCTGGCAGGAAGCACAGCGGTTCAGAACCTCTACCATTCTAACCTAACACAGGTGCTGTAGGTATGCATGAGATGAAGAGCGTGCATCCAGCTGGGTACAGGTGCAGGACAAAAAACAGCAAGAAAAAGGGGAAAATAGACAATCTGCACACTGCAATTTCCTCGCCCCAAATCCTGTGTCTGACTGTCTGTACATGCAGCCTGTCTCTGTTCCCTGGGATGTTCACTTGACAAAAGCCTTGCAGAGGGAAACAGGGATAAAACCATGAGAGCTCTGATTGTGCAGGCAGCCTCTTTTTTAATAGGTGTCAATAACATATGATATTAGAAATGTATTCATATTTCATGATGATAGAACGTATCAGAGAGCGTTTCCTCAGTGTTTTACTCATGTTACTGCAGCACCTTCTGCTCACAGAGGTTTGCACCAACAAAACCTATGATATCTTTATTATAACTGCATTGTTGCAAATGTATAGATATTTAAAAAATCTAAGTATGAAATCTCTCATACAACAAAAGCATTCAGGTCTTTAATTCAGTTACAGCTTCCAGTTCTCCTGGGTACTGTAAGTCTCCACGAGACTCCCCCTCCCCTGCTCCCCACACAGTCAAGACACTTGTCCTGAAACCATGGCAGTCTCTCCTTGGTTGCCGTGCATCGGTCACTGTCATGCTGAGAAGTGAACGGTCGACCCAGTCTCAGGTCCCCTGCACTCTGGAGCAAGTTTTCCTCAAGGATGCATCTGGATTTGGCTGCATTCATCCTTCTCTCTGACAAGTGCTACAGTCACTGAGGCTGAGCAGCTCTGGGTGTTCAGGCAGTTTTTTTGTGTCAACAGACCAGAGACTCCGCAGTGCAGAACAATTTACTAAAATGTTGATGAATAACGGTTGAATCACTGCTGAACTCGGTTGTGTAACGGCTCCCTTGTTGACACCTTCGATGCCAGACTGTTCCGTCATGAAGGTTGTGTCTGCAGATAGACTGTTCTCCATGGAATTTGTTATTCTGAGGAGAGACTAACCATGACCTTGTCCTCATTGCAGTTTGGTGAGGGAGAGGAACGGTTCAACAGATTCTGTGCTGTTTCTCATGTGCCGAGTCTGCTTCGTATGTTTATTGGAGTGCCTGACCAGAGAGTGTTATTTAATCATTAACTACTCATCCTCTGAGCCTGTCATGTTCCTTTTACTCACGGTGGCTTCTGTCCAACCACTCTACCATAAAGGCCTGATTGATGGAGTGCTGCAGAGATTGTTGCTCTTCCAGCAGGTTCTTTTAAGGTCTGTTAGAGAAACCACTGGGTCCTTCGGCTCGTCACCTTTGAGAGTGACATTTCTGCCTTCGTTTTTTGATGGTGATAATAAAAATAGACAAGTGCTACTCAGGGAGAGAGAGAGGGTTGGTAGTAAAGGCTCAGCCTTGACATGTGGTACGTGCTTCACAAGGTGAGCTACAGTACCACTGCACTTGGTCTGAATGTCTTTGTCGATGAGAGATTTCCATTTTGGATATTTTATAAATTTGGTAAGATTTAAAAAAGCGTGTTTCCACTTTGTCATCATCAAAACAGCATTAAACAGCAAAGTGTGTAAAGAATAAAGGGTGTGGATACTCTGCAGTCATTTCACATGGCACTGCAGTTGCAGTACTGACACAAGTCAGTAGTAATCAGGCACAACAGGTCACACAAGGCCCAGTGGTGAATAGGTGTATTTATGCATTTATATCATGCATGAGCATTGTGATTACCTGGTATGGTTGGAGGGTTGAATGGTCCGACAGGAAGTCCAGCTGTTGGTCTAACAAGAATTCCACTGCTGTTACTGATGACAACAAGCTCTTCCCCACCACTGGCTTAAACGCCTGCACAAAACAAAAACATACAACATGGTCAGCAAAAACAGTTTCACAATAACATCATCAAACATCAGAGGAGCAGCTTCTTTCTATGAGCGCTCTGATCCGAGCGTCACATCACATGCAATTTAGGGTGAGTACTTTGTGGAATTCATCAATTCTACAATAAATATTCTACAATAAATATATAATAAACAATACATGTATAATTTATTTTGGAGCTACAGTTCTGGATGAAGAAAAACAAAAAAGGCTGTAAACCAAATGTCAAAAGAATTGATGCAGAGAAAACTGAGAAATGAAGGAAGAGAGATGAATGACAGAGCAACATAAAAGATTAGAGAGAGAAAAACACGAGCCGAGACGAGATGAATAGCGAGAGAGAGAGAGGGAGGGATGGGAGGGATGGAGGAGAAAGAGCCAGCGAACAGGGGCTGGAAGGAGAGCTCCAGAGTGGTGAATAAATTAATGAGCAGAGGAAGTCTGACAGTTCAAAGGCAGAACACTCCACTTTGATGTTGCTTCTTTTACCCACACGCGCACAGACACACCGATGATGTCTGTCAGCCTGCGGTCTGGGCTCAGCTGTTACTGCACATGCAACACAGAGAGCAGCCTGCACTGCCTTCAATACTTCCTCTTCATATCTATAGATGGGACTCTAATGCACCCACACTATTTACAGCTACATTCATCGTTATGCAGAGGCGGTTGATTTCTTCACAACCACATCACTTTCCATCTATCTTGTTTAGTATATGCAGCATATGTGTGTGTGAAGGAGGGCTCGGTGCGGCCGTCATTTATGCTTACATAACCTGGTCAGTCTAATAGAGAGATGAGAGATTAGAGGTGAGAAACACGACCGCTGTGACCCCCTCCCTGACAGACATACACACCCACCCGCAGGAGGTGGCAGGACATTGTGCGTGCAAGCAAAACATGATAGTGTGTGTGTGTGTCTGCAGCTCTATTTCTGTCTGTCTATACATATCAGATTTCCAGCCTGCAGTGGCAGCACAGGCCTCACTGCATGAAATCACTGGCATTTATTCCACTAAGTGACTTGTCCAGTGTCCTGTTGTGGAGAATTATTAGATACATAACAATAGCCCACTTTAGATCACGGTCAGGACGTGATGTTTATATGAGGAACCTGGTTATTCATATAATGTCTGTAATGGTGCCTTGTGGTCTATAAAATGTTTTTCTGACAGCGTCGCCCACATCTGGTGTTTCTGACGGAGCTGCGTCACCACCACTGATGGAAATAAGTTAACAGTGCTTTAAAATAACGGCATTACTAACGGTGCTACTTTTTTCAGTAACGAGTAATCATAAAAGTTACTGTTTTGCCCGTTACAATAAAATCCGACTCAAGAAACCCCGTCACAAAATAAAATACACCCGTGAAAGTGTACGCTTTTTTAGTCCATCAACTAGTTGGAAGCTGTTTATCTGGAACTAACCAACTCACTCAGTATTGTCAGTATTATAATACTGAGTGAGTTGGTTAGCTCCAGATAAACAGGAGGTTACAGTTATGGTTAGGGGGGAAAGTCCAAGTAATTTGACATATTTGAGCATTTTATTAAAAATAATAACGCAATAGTTACTTCTCCTGGTAATTATTAGTTACTTTTATAATGTAATGTAAAGCAACTATAACTGATAACTTTTTTAAAGTAAGGTGCCCAACACTGGTCACTAGTTGCGGATGAACTCTTTGACACGTTAAAGCGTCTATGTGAAGAGACCACTGTGCTCCTTCGGAGCTGCTGGGTGGAGAAATAGCTCACCCGCCCCCACCTTTTCAATGTCAGAGGTGCCGTGTCTGACAATGTCTGTGACTTTCCAAAAATGACAATCTGACATTTACACCCACTTGACACTGTGGCAGAGGTGAGAGAGGAGCCAGGGCTTCGTCTTCTCTCTGCAGCTTATTCTTTTCCCTCCATTATTCAGCTCTATTCAAAAGCGTATGAGTACTGGTAGTTAAAAACCAGCATAAGGTTACATTCAGGCAGATTTTAGCACTTTGTGAAAAAGCAGCGCCTGAATTCATCTGAGTGAGGTCTGTCTGTCAAAGCAGCAGAGGTGTCTGTGCCAGACCACAAAGCAACACACCTCCACTCCCACAGTTCCCTGCTGTTTTTTCTCGGCTGGTTTTGGTCTAAAGGCCCGCTACAGACTGATCCAGGATCCAGGATTATTGAGTTTACATGTGCGCAACAGGGAAAATTCAATCAGTATGGGCACAGAAGAATAAACACAGAAGACAACAATCAACACTTTACCACACCAAAGGAGTTTCTCACATATAAAACCATCAATAGCACAAACCCAACAGGCTTTCCTCTTCACAGAGAAAGAATCTGAATGCAACACTGTACAGAGTCTGTGTGATCAGCCGTCAGAGTTGAGTCTCCACTGTATATGCTGCTGCTCATATAACCTGGCTCCATTATAGATGCATGATGGGAAAGATTTATGAGAATGGCCACCACTAACAGCCTGGACGCAGAGCAGAGGCGATGCAGAGGCGTGATGGAACCTTGACAAGGTTTGCAGCATGTTAATGCAGAACAGATGAAGTGGGGCTGGCTACCATGGCTGCAGGCGCAGTTGGCTGGTAAACCTCTGAGGATGCACAGCCACGGCCACGGGAAAGAGAAGGACTCAACTCTCTTCACACACATCTCCAAGTGAAGATATAGTGGTGAAGAACAGAACAGATTCAAAATGCAAGGCCATCACACCAGCAGAATTTGAACTAGTAGGTCCAAGTTTGTCCGTGTCATTTTTTTGTGTGTATTGTGTTCACTTGCAGCATCTAATGACATTAACAGATTTGTTTCTGTTGTCCATTCAGATACAGATAAAAACCTGAACAGGTCTGTAGAACAAGAGGAATCGATGAAGAAAGAAGTATGTGAGTAAAAAAATCCTTGGGTAGAGATTAGGTCAGAGGGTCATGAGTACCTTATTGTCACGTTGCTAACAGCAACTGACATCCTGGAGCTTTCAGTTAAATAATATGATCTTCTCATTAATAGACCTGGTGGTGAGACAGTTTTTATCAACTGCTGCTGTTTCTATGGGAGCAAATAAAACATCCACACTCCATTATACAAGTCTTGTTTCTGTTGGTCTGTTGTCAGCGAGGAAAACAAAGGAAAAGTTGGCAGGATCAATGACTTTCAGAAATGATTCATGCTCTGGTTGTTTAAACTCACACTTCACAGTCAGAGCTTATACGATACTTAGTCATCTGATTCCCATCTTTACCAGAAATGCTTTCTGCCTTGACTGTTCAATTTGAGCAGATTTGTCCTTTTGCTGACTTATAATTACTAATGAAAGACATAAAAACAACTAATAAGAGCACAGCAGGGAGTTCATTTAGATAAATTAAGTCCAACTGTGTTTAGTGAAGCAGATGATAGACAGACCTGCACAACTGAACCTGTGCTGGATTTATCCAGGCAAGGAAACGAGTCATAGATGATGAAAACACAAAACTCCACAGTTGTGAGTTTTAGATATTTGATTTGGACCTCAGAGAGTTCACACAGAGCGGGCTGCCGTCTGGGGATCGCTGCTCCCATTCCTGTCTGACTAACGGAAATGACAGTTCCTCCATCCCTCCTAAAATGATTTGTCCACACAGGCACGCGTGCACGCACACATGTGCGCGCCCCCGCACACACACACAGACACCCCACTCAACCACAATTAGGTCACATCTGCCACAGTGTGCCAGGAAAAAGCATTCTGTCACTGTGTATTTCCAGACAGGCAGCAGGAGAGTGGATGAACAGATGAGAGACACGTTCACTTACTTACTGTCAGTGCACCACACACACCGATGCATCTGCACAGAAATAAAGAGACCCAGAGATGTAATGACAAAGCATATTTACACACACACACACTTCCCAGCAGTATTAGCATCTGAAAAGGACAGACGTGGAACAATGCCAGTATAAGACAGCAGCTCCGTCTCCATGAACACGCCACACATCCTCCACTGCCCTGTGTGCACACACGTGTGTGAGGTGAATAATTGATAGGGAGAAGTGCAGCAGAATGTAAAGGAACTGAGGAGGGGATGATGGAGCTCATGCATCACTAAGTGACCTAGAGAGACAACGACCACACACACACACACTCGCACTGAAGCTCTGTCATTCAGGAGGCCATTATCTGATGAAGGTCATAGAGGGAGTGGGACAGGACCAGATAAGGGTGAGAGATCTGGCCAGAGCAGCGTATGGGTAGAAACACAATCCACAGTCTGAACCGGGAGTCTCCCTGCAGGTCTCACGTGATCACACCATTAGCTGTGCATGTGCCTAAAAAACAAAGCCTGTTATTTCAGCTCAAGGCTAGAGGTCCAACTCACACCAGAACCAAGTCTGTCTCTGCTGCTCTTCTGTTAATGGATTATGGTACAATCAATATCCCTCTTTGCTTAGTTTATATGGAATATTCATTTCGTCCAGAAAGCTCTGTTATTTATTCATGAGGTGCTGCATGTAGGTATTTTAATTACAAAGGTGGGTCACTGCTCTGGTTGGCTGTGCTTCATGTTTCCCTGCCTGTAGGACAAACTGTAACTCCACCCCCTTTGTACTGCAGCTAGTGACGGTGCGTCTTGTCCTGCTCCACCTTGTACATGTGGCACTATTCCAAGCTCGCTGAGGTGAGGCTACAGTTAGCCGGCTAGCTGTTTCACAGTTAACAGTGGGCTGGTTAGCCGTGTCCATCTAAATATAGAACTTCTTAATGATGCAATCTGTATGATTTATCTGAAAACTAGATCATATGAATGTCCACAATATTAGATCACCAGGCTGTCCACCCCTTGGACCACAGAGAGAGTGGGAGTTATATTTATATTAGATTTGACACATTTGACAAATTAAGAGGGAGAGAGGAGCTTTTCTCTGCTGCATGGTGTCATGCAGGCTTCTGACAGGGACCTGAGGGTCTTATAAATCAGACAGGTCATATGATTAACTAATGCACATAGAGGACCCTCCTCTATGTGCATCCTGATGGTTACATTTGCATTAACCTTAATGAAAAGCCTATTTTGAGACAGCCAGTAGTGGTTGGTTTACTGCGCAGCAGAGCTGTGAGCTAACTAACTGTTTTGCTCTTGGTGTGAGAAGAGTGGGAAGAGTTCATTGAGCAGGGGAGCTAAAGAACAACAGTAACATCACTACAAACCATTACCTTCAATCTAAAGCTTTTGGAAAAACGTTAAGTAAATGCAGCTGGATGGTGACTTGAGCACAGTACCAACAAAGAGAGCAGGAGCAGTGTGTCTGAAGTTCATTACCTACAGTATGTAGCCAATGAAAGCCAAGAAAAAAAAAACATGTGATCAATGAGAAGTAGGTGCATTCGTCTAGCAAAACTGAGAATGTCACACATCACTATTGTGTCACTCTGATTAACTACTGTTTTCAAACTGATCAAGCAAATGACTGAAAAAATGCAGTGCAGAGATTTTCCCAACTGAGCCTCGGCCAAAAATCAGAGGTGGGAGCTCAGAGCTGTCAATCAATATGTGAGTGAGTGTGCTTCTGGTCTGTTACTCTTCTGGCACCAAAAAGCAAACTAGTATTTGCTGCACTGGAAAACATCACTGTGTCTGATTCCTGCTTCAGCTGAAACAGTGAACACAACCAGGATGCAGGGCGGGGCATAAGACAGCAGGGGGAGGGAGGGGTGGGCGGAGCTGAGTCATTTGTTCTCTTGTGCTAGTGCTAGCTGCATTTCCAGAAAATGTATATTGTAACCATTAAAGATGAGTCAATAGCTGGATATTATTGTTTGGCAAGCGATTATTCAATTAATTCACTAATCACATCAGTATCAATGCACCTAGAGATGCACCAGTGTGCTTTTGGCCTCCATGCATGATATGCAGTTTCAGCAGAAGCAGGAAGTAGCAAGATATGAACATGACACAGATAATGGAAAAATTAGAACATACACACACACACACACACACACACACACACACTTCAGATGCCATAAAATATTTCCTTCCAGTAACTAAATGTTAACCCTTAGCCTGACATCTCCTCAAGTCATTCTTAAATTTAACAAGTTACATTTTGAAGACAACATAACCATAAAGCACATTCACATCCACCTACATTCAGCAATAAAAGCTCATGTTATTGACCACTTTAATGAATCAGTCTATAATTAACGTATTAGATCTTTCACATCATGACATTTTATTTCATGTCCTGTCTTCTAGTGTGATTCAGCTATTTAAAGGGTGACTAACAGGTCAGTAAGTGTTTCTGTGTCCTTCCTCTGTGACACTCAGCCAGGAACCAGTCAGCACCTGAAGTTTTAGCTCCTACATCCTATCTACTGACACTTGAGGGACATGGCTGAGGTTGAAGCCTCTTTAAAACATGAACAAATAGATTAGGGTCTTTCCTTAATCATCCCATTTGTGCTGCCATATTGACTTCTTGGTAATGGCTAACATTACCCTCTACCAGAAATCAATTCAATCTCCACTGCTCTAAAACAGAAGTTGTTAGTGTCACAACTTCCTGTGTGAGCTTCTAGTGCATTCCAGGAAAACCACTGTTCAGAGGGTTACACATTTTTGTCAATAAAGTGTGTTGTATCTGATGATCAGTGGTATAGATGCACATACTCATTGACATCTGAAATCATATTTTAGATTGGATGCCTTTCTAATGCTGCTATCAGTAACGGTACAACTCTACTTCAATGTGGGTTGTATTATTTTGAAAACCGAACAGCAGAATTACGCAGCTGTTGATGAGGTTAGTCAGAATAACAGGCTCCTAAACCACAAGACATCAGAGCTCCAGAGAGACAGCTGGTCTGTTCCAAAACTCTGAGTATATCAGTCATACACATCTGAATTATTAATGTGCGAGAAGAAACGTCTAGAGAGTCATGACACCTTTCAAACACACAAAGTGCACCGACACAAAAGAAGGTCATAAACTGAAAGGAAGCAGGAGTAGTAAAAGTGGTAAGTGAACTGAAACCACAGCTGTAGCTGCAGCTGAGTGTGCAAATGGGAGGTATCTGATTCAACTGTTTTCCTCTGTGTGATTTCATGTGTACACTCTATAGACTGTAACACAGACCCACAGTCACAATGCAAATGAAGGCTGCGGCTCTTACTTGACTTGTTTGTTATTGGGTTGATACACGTCATTTGGATACATTTAAGTAATATGCCTGCCCAACAACATGTTGAATATCCAAAGAAAAGAAAATTAAGATACAAGGAGTTTCCCATAACAGCTTTTATATCAGGGCGTCATAAATATTTTGTCAGTTCATCGTATTATCTTGTCTGAGATATGGCCATGAGGTCATTCAAATGTTCTTAAAGCATCAGTCCAGACAGACACACACACACGCACACACACACCCTGATTGAAGTTCCCATCATGGGCTGAGCTCTACAAACACCGGATTATCTGTATCCAGGGTTTGTTTTCTCAGACATGACACAGGAAACATAAAACTGTCTCTACAGGTCGAGCAGTGCTCCTTATGACGGCTAAACAGTAAAATCACTCATGTCGGTATCAAGTGAGAGTGCGGGACATCGTTGTGAAAATGCATTAGCTTGAGAGGTGCACAAGTCACATGATAGATGTGTCTGTGGCTCCTCAGAGCTGATGAAATCATGATGTAGTCGGCAGCAGATACTGGACATCACAGCTATCAGGGAGAAGCCGTGATCAGAGCCCAGCAGGACGATAGTGACTCTGACTCTCTGCAAACACACCACCGACTCAGACCTATGATATGAACGGCTGCTTCAAGCCCAGGGAAAGGTGGAAGTAACTTTGGCTGATCAAAATACACAGTCAAGTGTGGTGTCACTGATGTGGTGAGTACTGTTAGAAATATTTATATCACAGAGAAGTGAACACGGCCGGAGGTCGAACTGAGTTTGAGGAAATAAAGAACAAATAAATCCATAGGTAGTATTATATTCTATGGTTTTAAATACACAATCATTTTGTCAGGTCGTTACATTTCCCTCTTTTGCTCTTACAAAGTAAAAGAAGATAAGAGTGGATTGAGATTACAGCATTTTTGTAGCAGGCTATGCAGCGATGTGGTATAGAAAAAGCAACTACATTACAGTTCAAACAGCATCTTCAGAGAGCTACAAGCTACACACTGTACTACACACACACACGCACACACCCTACATGTCGACTACGAAGAGAGAATAGATCAGGATGACTGTACATCTATTCTGGGAAATATCCACAGCTCCCGGGCACTTAGTCATTTCAATCCGTTCAGTCTCACGGATCAAACTCTACTCTGGTTTTAAATGAAAAACAGCGACAAGAGTCTGAAGGAAAAAAAAAGAAAAGACCGAATGTGAGAGAACAGCAGAGCATATAAAACTGCAACATTACCTCTCTCCTCCGCCTGCAAACGAAGTCAAGGAGCAGTGGCTCTGAAGAAAAACACTTGACAAAACTAGCTTTGATCCAACAAGCAGGGGAGAGACGGAAGAAAGAAAAGAAAGGATGAGGAGGGTACAAAAGGCAGGGGGAGAGAGAGAGAGAGAGAGGGAGTGTGGTTTCCTCTGTGGTAAGAAAAGACAGATGGCCAAGAGGGAGAGAGAGCAGAGCAGAGGACAAGCTACACAGCCGACATTTTAGCTGCTGCTGACGCTCGGAGGGACAGAGAGGAGAGAGAGAGGGAAGGGAGGGAGGGAGGGAGGGAGGGCCGGCCGACACTCACTTCCCCTGTCTCTCTCTCTCTCTCTCTCTCTCTCTGTGACGCAGGCTTGCCTCTTACTCACCATGCTGTCTTACTTGCTCTCTCTTTCACTTTCTCTCCCTCCCACTCCTCCCCCTCTCTGTGATCTGTTCGACTCAGCTTTATTGAGAAACGTTTCCTTACAAACACAAACACCTTTGTACCGAGACAGAGCAGAGAAGGACGGACTGGAGACTTGTTTACACAACTGTTGGGCTAGAAAGAGGCCAAAGCAGAGCTGGATACCATGAACCATTGTTTCCACTCTCAGACCACATTTCCTCATTTCTGCACTGTATTTCACACAGTAAATGATGGTGGGGGGCAGATAAAACCCGTCACAGTTTGACATTGGCAGAGACTGAGATTCAGTCTTTAAAGCTGCACTACTTCTAAACCCAGGGGTCAGTTAAATGACCATGTGAGGAGTGAAAGGGACTATTTGTGGTGATCAGCCCACAGAGAATTGCCGTCAACTGTGCAGCCCCCTCCTCATGACCTCAGGCCTTTTAGCCTCTATTAGCTCATTGTTTTGTTTTTATGGTGCAGACTCTTTCATCAGCCTGGTATCCAGCAGCAGTCGCAGCTGTTTCGGGCGACACAGCTCAGTGAAACCCACTGTAAACTACAGAGAGTGCATCTGTGACCTTCCACAGACCAGTAAAGACACTCACTCATGTAAGGGAGAATATCTGCTGCAATGTGTCTGTCCATTTAGTCCTATTCATAGCTTTGGATTGACAAATATCTCGCCACCGAGAGTTTTTCTTGTGACTGCAGGACACAGAGAAACGAGGTGTTGACACATTACAAGTTTACAGAAGACTCAAGTGTTGTGGTTGTGCTGAAAGAAGGCATAGGAAGCTGCACAATTATCTGTCACATCCTTCTCAGCAACTCAGTATTTATAGCCTAGTCATACTTAGAGCACACTTCCTCTGAGTGATTGTGACAAACACAGACTAGACGCGCCGACCTACAACGCTTCATCATCAAAGTTAATTTATGAAAATCATGTATGTGATGATACAAACTGTGGGGCATCTTCAGAGCGACTTCTCACCAAACACTCTGATTTTGATACATTATTCACATGAGGCCACAGTGAGATGTAAAACCCACTGAAGGATGCTCTAATATCAGCAGTGTCCCTGAACTAAACACGTCCATTTATCAGAGTGACAGGAGAATGCATGTCTGTGTTTGCTTTAAGTTGTGGTAAAATAAACAGTGCAGGAACCACCATTGTGCATTTGTGTGCACCATTACTATGGTCTGTCACAACCGTAGCTGAGTGGGAGGATTATTATTTACCAAGCCAGTTAAAACCAGTGCAACTACAGTGCTGTGGAGCCGACTGCAGCATCATTAACAGTCAGTGCTGGGCTGAGTGAAGGATGTGTTTTCTAATCACCGACTCAATCAACAAGCCTCTCTCCTGAAAAACAGAATCACTGCAGCACAACCACACATTTCTTGTCCTCTTCTGAAAAACTGCCACTTCTTTACCCACAATGCAACTTGACTGCAGACAGTTGGACATGTTATTCTAGCAGCAGCAGCTAATGTAGCCTGAGGGCCACCGCCTGCAGCAGAGATGGAGGAGAGGACGTCTCTCTGGCTCCACACCTCCATATGTTTTCACTTTTCAAACTTGTCATCTTCAGACCAAACACTGACTTTTACTACTGTTTTCATATCGGCACGAGGACTCCAACACCTGGAAACACCTGGATACTGACTTTGAAGTAGGGAAACAGAAACAGGGTTCCTTTTAAAGTATGGTAACCTCAGTCCCAGAGAGAGGTAAAAACTGAATATATGATTCAATACACACCAGTATTAGATGACCACAGTGGAGCCATTATGCCTGTGGACCAAACTGAAATGGGAATGTTTCCTGGAATTGTACTAAAAATGAAAATGGATTTCAAAGAACTGATTAACTGCTCAGCCAGCAGACTGTTCATCCCTCAGATCCTTTATTTCTATTTTCATTTGATGATGAAATGTAGCATAACTCATGATGCAAAGTATTAGTCCTTCATCTTGGTTTATTTCTTTGTTTCATCAACAGTTGTGTTTTCATCGATCACATTTTCCTTCAGACACAGGATGTCTCACCAACACATAGTAGCATGAGACATTCAGATGAGTGTATAGTGTTTGCTTTGAAACAGAGCTGGCTGGCCGCCTACTGAACCCTGGCTGAGACACACACGTCCTAAACACTCACCTCTGACCTCATCAGCTGACCACAGACCAGCTCTGATTAATCGGCCCATCGCTCAGCAGCTTTACACACTGCCATTCGAACAGCGCACACACAAGAGTTGTGCAGTGGTATTCTGCTGTCCATCTGCCACATGGATGTAGGATTAAAACTAACACACACACACACCTCTGCTACAGATCCTGTATCAGAAACTATACGGTAGCCTATATATAAGCTAATGTACAGAAGGTGAGGAATGTGCAGTATTAGTGGTAGGTGCAGCTCACCTCGGCCTCATGCTGTGAACCGGAGGCCTGAGGGTCTTTAAGTCTATAGTAATAAGAGTGAATTAAAAGTTGAGCTGAGACGGTTCCTGTTTTCTGCTGCTACTGTTTGTCAGTTAGAGGTCTGCTTCTGTGCAGGGAGACAAATGTTTTTTCCTGCAGATCTCGCTGCCATAAAGGTAAGCTATAATTACACATGCACACACAGATCCACGGGAGGCAGGAGATTACACGAGCCCGGCTCCATCTGCTCAGGGGGAGAGACAGGGGAAGGGAGGGAGGGAGGGGTGGTTGGCATTTTTATTGACCCAATTTCCAGCAAAACTACATCTCACACAGTTGACTTGTTTCCTCGCCGGCTGGCTAACAAGCCTATGAGCAAGGCACAGGCCCCACGCTGCTGCAGTGGGTCTGCAGGTTGGCCGTCCTCAGCAGTGGTGGGCACGGTCAAGACAGAGCTTTCAGAGACAGGGACAGAGAGAGAAAAGAGAGAGGGAGATACATGTGGTGAGACTCACCCTCACTCTCCCTCTCCTTCCTTTGTTCTCCTGTCATCATCAACAGACCCAGTACAGTAACCAGATAACAAGATGCCTGCTGATATCTATTTGTGAGTCTGTGCTTGTCCGTGTGTGTGTGTGTGTGTGTGTGTGTGTGTCTATGTGTGCGCGCGCTGTATTTCATTTTACAAAGTGGGCCATTGTTGCTAGGTAACATGGCAGGACTTGAGCAGTGTGTAGCCAGGAAAGAGAAAATTCAAACAAATATATCACACTCTCACATTGTCCTACTTCTACTCTAGACTTCTTCAGTCACAGCAGGAAAGAGAAGCACCAGAGTGACTGAACAATAACCTGCTAATTCATTCCCCAACGCTCGTTTCTAATCAAACTCCATTTATTTATCAGTCTTTACACCTATACTTATGGCAGTGTGAGACAAAATTGTTAAGTAACTGTCTAAATTTGCTTTTCTTCTTACATCATCTTGTGTTACAGTGCTGCAAGACTGAACTCTTTATGCTATAGTTAGGCTGAATACTTTACTGAGAGATTGCCGCACTTATCGACATTTTAAATGCTAGTAAAAGTCTAGAGTTGCTACTGAACCTTAACTAGGAAGCTCAATAATCCTCATCTTGTTTTAGTGTGTTATATACTGACTGGACTGGTCCCCACAGATTGTGCTGCATTAGGTGCACACACACATATGACCACATCTTCATGTGCGAGTTGCAGCACTGCACATGTGACCTAAAAGCATTACTGTGTCTAGAGGGAGCTGTGTGAGGTCTGATTAATGTTCTCAAGTGAATGTGAGATGGATCTGAAGACTTACAAGTCTGAAAAGTAATAACATGAGGATGTGGGGTTAGATATTACCGGACCACCGCCTCCTCCACCTCCTCCGCCATTCATGGAGACATTAGTTTCTACTGCTCGCGGCCAAGTTGCAACATGGGTAATGTAGATGCCGTGTTTTGACAAGACATGGAATGTGTGAAATGTGAAAGGTGTCTATTTTACTGTGTTGACTTGGTTATTTCTTTAGCAAGTGCTTCATGAGCCCAACACCATGATGGAGTTGTGCTAAGACCTGCAGACAGATGGACAGACAGATTGAGTGACTAATAAAAGGCTCAGGCAAATCCCACAAAGTAAAGTCTGTCAGTTTTCATCCATCTAGCTAATGATCAGTGGAAGATCTGGGAGCTCTGGGCTGTCTGTGCATGGGTCTCCTATGACTGTGGGATTATTACAACACTGTGATAACAATGTCGCGCTATTTCAAGTTTATTAGCAACATACTCCTTCAGAGGTAGACTTAACGTGTTACAGTTCATGATGCAGCACGACTGTTTCTTCTTGAAGAGAAACTCTGTGAACTGGAGTCTAGGGACGATGATCCATTAAATGTTGGTCCATTTGACTTCACTGCACAATGTGACCTTTGGTTGACAATACAAAATCGCCAAACAAGACAATACCTCCAATATTACAACAAGACATTGACACCCCAGTTAGGAAGATATGAGTTTAACAATATGTTATTAGTCACACTGCATCATATTCATCACATCAGAGATTTAAAACAATGAAAATATCTATCTACACAAGTCTGAGTCCTCCTGCTCCCTGTCCTCCCTGCTGCTCAGTCACTTTAAAGGGGAACTATGCATCTGGTCACTTTTCTGCTGTTTTGCTAACCCTCCTCATGGCCATGTGCATTTGTTTTCAACAATGCTGGTGAGAAATCAGTCAATAAAACGGTACATAATGTTACAATGTTACAATGTTACAATGTTACAATGTATATTTGTGTAGTCTTACCTCTCATAAACAATAAATTATGGTTTACTGGGCAAGTTTGTGTTGTGGTGCGCAGAGACGAGAGCTGGGACACCGGGGTGGGGGCAATGATCTTGCAAAGGTCTTTTTCAGCCAAGAGACGCTACATGGAAGGCAGAGAGCCTCCATTCTCCCTTCTAACAAGTTACATGTCATTTATCAAACCATCACAATTACTGCAAAGCTGTTTAAGGTAAAAATGTAGCATAGTTAAGCTTAACAATCCTGCATAGTTCCTCTTTAAGTTAGACCAATAAGAAACCAGTCTAACCAGCCCTGATGAAGAAGAGTTGAGGAAGATGACACTTCATGCAAACTCACACAGACTTTAAACATGCAAAACCTGGGTCACACTATTTTCCTCACTAAAGGCTGTGGCACTTCAACACTGAGTTTGCCTTTGATGATGGACATCAGTATAATAAACATACGCTGTTGATGGGCGGTCTAAAAAGAAAGAAGTAGAAACAGTAGTCCTGTCATCTTTGTTTGGCCTCATTCAGTGGCTCAATGCTGGTATGATGTCGGTGTGGTTATCAACACATCTTTTCCTCTGCATGTGTCACATGTCAAAAAAAAAGTCTGCATGTTTAGATTGGACATGCAGCGGTGCAGTGAGCCACGAGCTGTGTCTCACACATGCACGTCACACAGCTCATCATCACTGTCTGACTATTTGAACAACAATGACACTATGTCACAAATACTTGTTGCATATTCCTGATGAAAGCACTCCTCAGTAAAAGTTGCAGAGTAAAGCTGCTCCAGTAGAGATATGGATGCTGCTCCAGGCCACTCACACAGAGGTGTTATAGACGAAAAACACTAATGATGCAATGGTATGCAAACTTTGAAGATGCCGTGCTGGTAAAAGGACGACTGACACATATCTGCATGTCAAGATTCATCTGAAATAATCTGGCAGCACGGCCATATGCTGCAAGAATTAACTTGGCTGCATGAGACATAGTAGTCACTTCAGACTACTGACAGCAGAGTATTTGACAAGACAAGATATAGTCTTTAACAACAGAGGGACGTTTCAACATCTACTCTCATTCACTCCCTGTGCGTCTTTGTTGAGGTGGGCTTGATTGTGAATTAATTAATCATAAAGCGTTTGTGTTGTGCACGTGAAGCTGTGGGTGTGATTACGTGAGCCTTTGTCTGATTGTGGAGTGCATCCACCATTGCCATCTTCAATCAGTCCTGCCTACCTGCACCCTGATCAGTGTACAGCACCTCCATCACAACATGGTAACAATGATGCTGCTATCTTACGTGACGTGAATCATCTGATCACTTCATCTCAGCAATCACTTCCAAGTCGGCCTCTGTGGGAATACGAGTAAAAACTAGTGAGGCCCAGACAAACGCTACGTGCTGATGAATCACAAACTGGGAGGTTTGTTTTGGGGAGATATTTATGGGATCTCTTCAGGGTTACTTGCATGAAATCCTCTGTGCTGGCAGCAGCTAAAGATAAAACCGCCTCAGGAATTCATTTCTAAAAAATGGAAAACACACACAGTCACACTCTCACACCGTAACTTTCTGTTCTTCTTATAAACAAGTTCTGTGTAATACAGCTTCTCTCTCTCTCTGCTGTCTGTCTGTCTGTCTGAAATTAGGGCAGAGGAGAACTCTGCCAGATAACACCAGTGTGTAGCAGCACACGGGCACTGAGCCAGAACGCAACATGAAAGAGTGTGTGTCAGCTAAAATAGAGCGTCCCTTTAGTTGGTTTTTTAGCGTTGGCTCTGCACCATTCGCCATTGCTTCAGAGGTGGCAGACAGACACACTGTCATGTGGCCTGTTAGCTGAGCAGCCACAGTCTCCACTTTAAACGGGGCCGGGTGGACCCCCCCCCCACTCTGAGCAACACATGTACGTGGGGCCGTGCTGTATGGTCTGAATCCTCTCTCATTAACCATTTCACCATTTAAATAGCAACAAGATGCGAGAAAAAAATAAACATAAAAGGATTTTCTGTAAATTCTATTGCTTGAGATGAAACAACCTGACGTGTGTTTTGGGGTAATCTGGTCAGATAAATTACTGGAAGAAACCAGGAAGCAAACTGATCCAATCAGAGCCCAGCCCAGCGAGAGCAGAGCACGTACTGACGACCTCAGAGCATTTGAAAAGCAGCTGAAATCAAAGAGTCATGACAGAAAAACTTGTGAACATGTGCATTAGGAGCTGAGTATGTTTAATTGAATACTCTGTATCCTCCCTGCATTTCCTATGGTGGTGTGATGCAGCACGGCTCCTGCTCTTCCCCTCCTGTCATCCCTTTGTTCACTTCCACGCTCTGTCTCTCTGCCCTTGGGTGTCGTCTGGTCATTCACTTTGTGTCTTTGATGGGAGTCTGCACAGGGTGTGTAATGAGTTCACACAGTACTCAATGCTCCATGGGAGACGGAGAGATGATGTAATATCTGGGTTTGAGATGCAACCACGCACACACGTGTGTACTTACGTGCATGTACACACACACAGAGCAAAGGTTAGAGTGGGGCTAAGGGAACAATAGAGGAGAACAGAACAGAACAGGAGGGCTTAGACTCTTTGAAATCATCTCTCTCTCTCTCTTTGAGTCCGTCTCCCTCCTGTCTCTCCTTCTCCCTCCTCTCATCTTCATCTTTGCTGGATTTCTCCACGGTGACAGATGAGATCTGATCTCACGTCTGAACTGGGGGGAGGTCAGTGCAGAGCTGTGTGGATGAATTAAAATCTGTCTCAAGAGTCAACAGCAGGTACACGCTGCCCGTGGCTTCAAAAACAACTATGCTTTGGCCTATTTGGGGGAAAAGGAGATAATGCTTTAGTAAAACATCCACTTTTATCAGAACAAGTGCTCAAACAAGAGCAGTTATGATCCAATGTGTTCTATGGTTGATGAAGTCATGAAACAGTGTTGCTTCATTATTCCCTGTGCTGTTGTGTAATACTGGCATTCACTTGGGAAGGAAGGATGAGGAGGAGGGGGGGAGTGGGGTTCTTACTGATCAGTGTAAAATAAAGCTGTTGTGTCAGTGTGGGGAAGCCTGGGGACGCCATTTCTAAGCAGCGTGCAGACAACAGTCAGGAAAATAACCAGATAAAGGCAGACACTATCGGCTTTATTACCTCCACTAATGGGACGCTCTCTGCAGCCCAGTGTCAGCTGTGACTAATGACACAGAGTTTCAGCGCAGTGTGTGGAGTCTGCATGAATCTGATCTGCTAAACTAACAAAGAGCTAATAGCCCTCGCCTACCTATCTCCGGCACTCACATCAAGTTCATTTATAGAGCACATTTAAAAACAATCAGAGGTGACCAAGGTGCTGCTACAGTGGAGATAAAGCTCCAACACAGACAGCCACAAAAGGCAGAGATAAAATACAAAGACAAGACCAATACCGTATATATATACAAATATAAACTATAAATCGGAATACAAACAATTAAAGATTATATGAATCACTAAAATAACTAAAAGTTTCAATGGAGGGGAATGCTTAACTGAATGAAACCCATAAAACAACTTTAACTCAGAGTCTTAGATTGGAGGGGCAGCCAGTAAAAGGTGCCAGTACAGGTATAAAACCATCTCTGTGTCTGGAGGCAGGTTGGAGTCTTATTGCTGAGACAGATTAACCCAAAACTGAACACAGTAAATCACAAAGGCTGTGTGTTGTTTGTCTGTCTTTTAATGGACCTGGAGTCTAATAATAAAGTTTACTTCCACTAGAAAGCATCAGCAGCCTATGGAAATAACTGACTTCAGAGAGGAAGACAGAAACAGCCTCTCACTGCAGAGTTCATCTGTTCATCAAATTCTAATGAAGATGTTTCAGTGGTTTCTGGTTTTTGACATGAGCTACGTATCTGTGGCCACAGCTGTCTACAGTAGGTAGACAGTAGGTAACGTGTGTTGTTGGTCATTTCTGCATTAGAGAAGTAATGACAGAAGTCATTATTTCTGCCTTGTTGTCATTAATATCAAGACTTCCTTGTCATCCAGTATTTCATATCATGGAGACAGTCAAGGACAGACGTCCGAACTGAAGTCCACTCTACACTGAGCTGACAGAGGGCCATGTGGAGGGAGGTGACCTGGTCCCTGAGATGGTTTAAGAGAATATAGTGAGCAACTATAACACAGTGCTGTGGTCAAAAGGAATCATAATGACACCAGTCTAAGGCAGTAACAGCTGAGAACTGAAATCTCTCCATGACGTTGTTACTGTCTAAGACAAACTGACTAACTGTCTAAGACAAAGACAAATTTCCATCTCCTCCACAACTACAGTACAAGGCCTGGGAGAGGTTAAAAAAAAAGAATAAAAAGTGTCCTCAGCAGGGGTTGGCTGTGGACTGGACTCTAACCCAGTTTCAGTGAAGGACAATGAATCCAGGACGGTGGAGATAAAGTCATTTAGGCCACCAGGACAAGAGCAGACAACTGCACATGAAATATGCGTCATCTGGGTACAGCAGATCTTCGTTGCAGTACCTGATAAAACCATTATGAATGGTGCTTTTCTACTGTGTGTTCAGACCGGGCGAAGGATGTTGCAAATGCCAAAATAAGTCATTCAATTTCCTTTAAGATCACACATGACCCAAAAAAGACAGATCCACACAGCACCTACCTACTGAGTCTATACTGCGCTCTAATCTTTACAATTTAAAGATGAAGTAAAGTTAGGTACAAAGCTGCCAGGGACACATCTGGTATTAGAGTGATCAGTAAATGCTGGAGTTAAAGGCAATAGCATTTCTTTTCAGTTGTTGGAGCTGTTTCACCTTTCATCCAAAAGGCCTTTTCAGTTGTTCAGAACTAAACAACCCTGTCAATCCATGACTATAACCTGAATGACTGCAAACCAACAGACATATTCAAGAAATACCATTCTGGAAGCTGTAGAGGTGCAGTGAGCTTGACGGCAGAGTGTGACATGTGAGACCAGCCATCCTGAGTGCTGCTGCAGTTCAATGACCGAGATCCGTCTCTGATTATAGAGTCACTCTAGATCATTTCATTAAAGCTGTAAAACATTACTGAGAAGCAACAGCGTCAACACCTGCAGCAGCTGGAATGTTCTGACACTGTATCTGTGACTGATGCAGCGGTGGGGTTAGTCAAACACACTGAGTCAACAGTGTTGTCAGGGCTGAGGCAACAAAGGACACACGTCAATGAAAAACAATGTCAGCCCACATAAACATAGAATCTTAAATCATCCAGTGACTGGAATCGGAAAACTGTTTTGTAAAACAGTCATTGTATGAGAAACAATGAGTCTGACTTGGCAGGTGGAAGCAAGTGTGTATCAGAGCACGTGTTAACTGTCTGAGAGGGATGGAAAGAAAAAGTCCAGCAGCTACAGGAGGAGGAATGATGGTAGATTTATTTAAAAGGGAAGGGCTCTGTTTACTGTAACTGTACAATACACTCCAGATTTCTATTATCTCACTAGAACAAATGTTAAACTGCATTTAACACTTCATCAAACGCAGTGTGTTTCTCATACATTATTAATATTACACTATCATCCACTACAGACCTATGTTACATCAGGAAGTTATATCACATCCTGTATGCAGCCAGCTGTCCTCACAGAAAAGGTGTAAGGAGGAATATTTGTCATCACAGGCCACATGTCACACAGAGAGAGGTGAGAGGCTGAGTCAGTGTGTGTGTGTGTGTGTGTGTGTGTGTGTGTGTGTGTGTGTGTGTGTAAAAGAGACAGAGAGAGGTTGGTTGATGGAACAGTGTTTTTCTCTGCCACATGCCACACCTCAGTGTGGTACTCCAGTATTATTCAATCATTACTTGCAGAACTCATTCTGTTACTGAAGAACTGCCAAAACTGTCAAAAGACACACACACACACACACACACAGCTACTACATTGTAATACATTGTGCACAATGTTTACACATAGAATGCTTGCGGTAATTGTATCATGATGTAAACCACATGAGAGCTGAGGCTGTGGCTGATGAGCCCACATCCCAGAATGACTGCAACTGGGTGTTTTTATTCATGGGCTCATCTTCTGAACAAATCAAAGAGATGATGATCCAACTTCCAACTTCCCCCTCCCTCCCCCTCATCTGTCTGACGAGGCAGAAGAAATAGAAAAGACAATGTAACAAGTGTAGTCACACTGCAGGTAAACATGATTTATTGGTGGATCTATTGAGAAACTACAGAAACAAGCTCCAACTCTTTTAAAGCCAGAGGTTCTCTGCAGCATTTTTAACCTCGACTAACACTCTGTTTAGTGTAACTCTTGGAGGATGCACATGCATGAGCATGCACATGGGTGAGGCAGAACACATTCCTGCCAAAGGCTTCACACTATTGCATTGATTTAGAGGTGGCTGCACCAAGATACGCAGCGATGCACCAACAAACAGAGGAGGAGGACTGCATGCTCATAAACATGAATGTAAACCATGCTGGGTAGAAATACTCACAGTACATGTCTGGTGCACAGAGCAGTTGGAGCTGCTGAGCTTCTAATGTGACTCATTTCTTTGTACTACAGTTAATACTACGTCTTCATGATTAACATGGAACAACACACTCACAGCATATAAATAGTTGAATGAGCATCAAACAGGAACTTTTTACAGCCATTGTAGACGGAAGAATACAATATACAACACGTCCACCATGACACACTTCAACACATTAAGTCAAAGGATTTACATCTGCAGTCTGAGGCCATGTGGGAGGAATATGAAGACTGAAGACAGTAAAGAGGCGACAGTAAATCCTGCCTCACTAAACACCTTATCAGTCCCTTGGCAGACAGGAAACCCAAAGAAGACTCATTTCCTACACACACACATAACACACACAGAGGCAAAGTGCATGGGGAGGTGTGAGCACTTCCTCTCTTGTGAACAAAAACAATATGAGAGGAAAGCAGAGAAGCCCCAGTTAGACCTGCTCTCTGTGCATGTGCATGTGTGTGTTTGTGTGTGACGTCGTCCAGGCGTTGTCGCAGTGTATGTGCATATTTAAGTGCATGCATCAGTGTTTACTAAAGAAAGACAGTAAGTGGATGTGTGCATGTGTATGTATAGTACATGTACCCAAAGGCATGCAGTCCGTTACACACACACTACTGTCAGGTAAAGGTCAGTTTTCTCCAGACTCAGCAGAAGGCAAACACACATCTACACATTGTGTAGCTCTGGAATGCTTCCATTATAGACGCATCATGTAGCATGTGGGTTTACGACGATCACTAAAAGTTAATCTACAGTGGCCGATGAACTGTTTTCACTTCATCAAACCCACATCTCACTTTGTGTGGTTGGTGTTTTGTCCCTCACCGTATCACTGAATGTTTCACCGGTGTCTTGGTCCTCCTTCATTCATACACATCTTTAGGTAAAACAGGATGATGTCCATGCTATAGAAAGGTGTTGGGTGTGTAACATCTTAGCTGGGACCAGTCAGTGTACATGTGTGTGCTCCTTTCATCCCAGCAAACCATCTGAAACGTTGCTGGCTATTAATGTTCTGTATACACAACCAGCTACAAGCCACATGTAGTGTTACATCTCCATGTTTACACCGAGTATAAACTGTAAAATCGTGAAGTGACTTGTTTGTTGTGCTCAGCCAAACACACAGCATTGTGTTAGACATTAGTCACTGTAGTGGCATCACACACAAGCTAATCAGATGTATATTTTCATACTTGATTGTGCATACTGTAAAAGCATGAGCCTCAATAAGAAGTGCTTCAGTGCTGGGGGAACAGGGTGTTGTTCAGATCTATCTGTATCTATGGGAAACCAGTGGAAAAGTAACAGAACCATAGAAAAACAGAGCAGGGAAAAACAAGAGGGCTAAATTAAAGCCAAATGTGTGTGTGTGAGAGAGAGAGAGTGGGTGGGTGGGGGATGGGATCTGTGTCAGTGAGTTATGGGGCTGATGCGAGCTGGGTGGGGTCGGTGGGAACTTTACAATACAAGAGACCCGACCTAAACACACAGCCTGAGGCAGGCCTTGCCTTGTCTCAATTGACTGCTGCCATTAAAGCAGCAGCTCCTCACACGACAAGGGTCATCTGTCTCCCCCCCTCTCTCTCTCTCTCTCTCTCTCTCTCCCTCTCTCTCTCTCACACACACACACAACTGTTTGTGACCTTTTCCTTTTAAGACTACAGTCATCTGTTAAAGTATGTCAGTGCAGCTGTGTGTGTGTGTGTGTGTATGTGTGCAGCTAGCCTCAGTGCTGATGTAGGCATCTTTGAATAGAGGGAGAGCAACCTGGCAGTTAATGAGAAGTGTTGTGTGATTCCCGGCATAGTAATATGCATGCTGATGTATAGGGTATGTTTGTGCGTGTGCATGCGTGCATGTGTGTCTGATGAAATGAGCTGTTTCCATTAGCTAACAGGGCTAAGGTTATCCTATAGGAGATATGACACCACAGCCTTACACCCCCTGACACCAGCTGTCATTAGGAACATGCCTCACACACGTGCACATACATGCAAACACTGATAAACACCGTCCTACACATGCGCACACAAATTCAGAATGGAATAAACCCCGTAAACACACAGACTGTATCGATGTCATGTCAAGGTCCTTCTCATCCAAACCATCTAGAACCTGTGGATTATCTGAAGATATGCTCAGACATCACCAAAGGCTGTATGACAGAAGTAGCTCTTTGTATCACATGGGAGAATACACAGCTCTAAATAACATTTATCTGAATAAGATTTGTCCAAAGCAACATCAAAAAAAGGAAAAAAAGAGAGAGATGGGGGTAAAATAGCACAATGTTGAGCACCTGCTGTCAGAGGGAGGAAAGATACACACTGAAAGCCCATTGGTTGGTCACAAGGTAACTGCAGTTCAGTGGTTTTAAGCCAATAAAAGTGTTAACTGGGAGGTGGACATGAGGAGTGAAGCCCTACAATGTTTCACTCATGAAACAATCTGCCTGGAAGAAGCAGAGCGAAACACTGGTGGATAGAGAAAACACAACAGAGATGAACAGCTGCATTCTGCACTGTTTGGTTGGTATAGGTGTGTCGCACATAATGCCTTGAAGCTTTAGGCTACAGGGCTGTGTGTTGGTGTATAGTGCACTGGTTAAAAAGAAAGTTAACATGTGACTACAGTAGTTGTAGTGACTGTGGCCATTTGTCTGTCTTTCTTATGACGGACCACTGTTTGTCAGTAAAGTACAGAGAATAGTGACCTGAGTGTTTCCCCTGCTGCTGTCAGTCAGTCAATGACTTTTTATAAAGAGATATCATATTGGACCAGTCAGTGGTGATCCCAGTGTCACTGCTTCAGGGTGAATCTGAGACAAACAGGTGAGTTTGAAAGTCTGGCCTCTCCACAGCCCAAACACGTGGACCTCAGTGTAACTGGAGACTGTAATCTGCATGTGGGTTTAAGTAGGAATGCTTGCTATATAAACAGTATCTACAGTTCACCTTACAGCTGAATGTAATTTCACACTGTAAACTTGACTGACAGTTTTAGTATCTGCATGAATGAAGAGCAGACATTTATCTATCTATAGAACTAGACTGGAGATCTGTGTTACAACCTGGTCTTTATCTGGATCTTTTCCAGTTCCAATACTGCTGATCAGATTACTGCATCTTCCTGCTGCTCCACCTACAGCTACTACTGCTGCAGCTGTTACTACTACCAGCATTACTTTCTATTAATATCCTTACTACTGCTGCTGCTGCTATCATTAGCCTCGCTGACACTCTGATCAATCCTCTGATAGTGGACCAGAGACAGGTTCTGATGCATATCAGCTCCACCCGCGGTTCTCACCACTAACATAACCGTAACGTCACCTGTCTGAGTGGAATTCCTCACTCTAACTGAGGTGGGTGGCTCCACACTGGGCTCAGCTGGAGATGCATCCATTAACCACCACACCATGGCTAATGTCACATATCAGTTTCAGCTTCACAAATAGGGCTAATGACTCTTTAACCTGTTTATGGAGCTGAATCTAACATCCTTATTATATCAATATATAATGATAACATGATAAAAAATACTCTTCTTTGCACTAAACCCATTATAAAGCGTAGAAAGAGCGGACCAGTCTGCAGGCCGGAGCAGAGAAACAGCTCAGAGAATAAAAGACGGAGAATGAAGAGGGAGTGAGAGACATCAAAAAAGTAAAACAGGTTCAGGCACAACAAAGGTAACCATGAATAATAGAGAAAGGAGAGAAAAGAGGCAGATACACTGTGTGTGTGTTAGAGTGTGGAGGTCACTGGGGTTTAGTTATGTAATGATGCAATAACTAGACTAGCAATCTGCTGGGTCTGCCTGCCTGTCTGCTCGTCTGCCTACTCATCCATCTGTCTGCCTGCAGAGCAGCAGCACATCTCACTTTCTAACAACTTCACATTCACAATCTAATGAAGAACTGAGTCAAAAACCACAAATAAAGGACAGTGGCCAGATGCTGCTTCTCACTCTAAGGTGATAAGAGTTTAACTCTTTCTTTCCAGTTCTCCGTCTTACTTTTTTTAGTTATTTTGCTGCAAACAGTTTGAAGCAGATTGCACCACATTGTTCACAGTGACTGCATACAACAGTGAAACTGTTCAACCAGTTCTTGTGGTACTTTCTCTGTTGCGCTTCATAAATCTACAAGTGCTTCACAGAAAGACTCAGGTCATCATTTTTATTATTTCTCTCTGAGCTGCAGAGTGGCCAGTGTGGCATGATGGAGTTAGTGCTGTGTAAAGGTTCAAGATACTGAATCTACCACATGGACAAGTGTAGCATAAGTATTTGTAGAGCACCTTGATGTTATTAACCAGACTTTATTTGTTCCATTTTAGACTCATTACTTCAGTAATGAATCAGAGCTTTAGCTGACACTCCAGTCTGCCTGCCGAGATCCTGTCAATTACATTTGTGACTTTAAGTATTTATTCAATTAGCTAAAATTCCTATTAACACCACAGAAAACTAGGAAAGCAACATGAAGCGTTGGTATTTCAATGTCACTGTCTCTGTATGTTTGTGTGTGTGTGTGTGGATGTGTGTGTGAAGAACAGTCCTTTGTTGTAAAGGTGCTGCTTTCAATGAAAAGAACATTCAAGCTACAAAAACAGTCAGTCCTGCAGGAAATAAATGTTTTTCACATTTTCTGCTTCATGTGTACCTTTGAAATCTTTTAGGTTTATGATTTCACTAATATCAATTAAAACTGAACGAGCTATCTGACATTTACTGCTCTAAAATCAGTTACTCAGTTCTTTTTGAAGCACACAGCTTTATTTCCCACTTGTACGTGTGTCTCTGTACTAGATTTTGATGTTGTTGCTATGACAATGGCAGCAGGGCAGTGATATGACGAATAAGTGAAGAAAGCAGGCAGACAGTGAGAAAAACAACTGGAGTGTAGAAGTCTTTGAACTCTTATCTCCCATGCGTGTGCCAGATGGCGCTATGCACTCCGCTATTACATAACCAAAACACTGAATCACATTTCCATGCACACACTCCACACACAGTTGAAGCCGCACACGCAAACACAAACAAATATGCGCACAGTCCAAGACTAAATGTCATCAATGTCAAACATTTATGAACCAAACCCTTCAGTCAGCAGCAACACAAAAACATGAGTCCACTGCCAGAGACAAGCGCAATACTACAGCGTGAGCATATTTATGCAAAGCACTGTTGTATGATACAGTGTGTGTGTGTGTGTGTGTGTGTGACAGCTTGACACACAAACAACAACAAAAACACCACAGCAACCACACTACCACCACACGAAAGCATGAGAGTATGTGTGTGTGATGACAGACCCACAGAGCAGACGCAGCATCACAGTGCAGATGTGTTCACTGATAACTCTCACTCACACACACAGACACACACAGACACACACAGACACACACAGACACACACAGACACGACAGAGTGAGACGTTCTAGTTGAAACCACTCTCAAATACATTTGAAATGTGGTTTCAGCTGCTACTTGACTGTGTACAGTCAGTGAGGAGCCCTGCAGCGTTAACCCGTGGTAAACCCAGGAGGTCCAGAAATAACCCTTTAAACACAAGCTCCACGTTAACAACATCATCCTGAAATCAGATCCTCTGCTATACTGTGTGAATCTATGTTGAACTTCAATAGTTATGACAGGCTGTATTATCTCTGGTTGGATGTCTGCAGTGTCATATTGAACACAAAGCATTCATTCTGTTTCAACTGGCTGCTCATCTGTTATCAGTATATGGTTTCTGACACGGTGTTGGGGAGAAGTTTCACTGCAAGATAACTCCTAATTCAAGTACTCTGCATTATCTATTACTTCAACACATTCACATGTGAAAACAAGGCAGAACTAAACTGGCAGACAGTGTTGATGTGCTTTGTGTTACACTGTATAAATGATCAGTCCTTGATTATTTCCTTCTGCTATGAAATAAACACAGTAACAAGTTTAGCGCTGTTTCTCTCCTTGTCTCCACGGCCACCCTCCATCTCTGGCTCGTGTTCTCACTCACATCTCATCTCTTTATCTCTGACAACTCAGGAAGTGTAATCAGGTTTATAATCTTGCCTGAGTGTCAGTAAACATCAAGTCCTTCACCTGACGTCTCGCTGTTGATTCTAGTAGTGTATCGCCCAGTGCTTCATTACTGTGAATGAAGCCGTACACATGTACACAGACAGGAACTACTGCCCAACAACTAGAGAGATTAACTTTCTGGTTTCTGGTGGAAACACAATCTAAGTTTCTTAAATGATTCTGAAAGGTTCAAAGACCCAGTCACATAATTTGCAGATCCACTGTTAAACACTGACTTTAAAGAGTGACAGTTCTCTGATGGCGACCAGGACAAGGCTGAACACTCAGTAACCACCGATTTCCATGGACACAGACACACCAACAACAACAACAACAGCGACAGAGTGAGGATGAAGAATGATCAGAATGGTCTCGGGGAAAACACTGCAGTGAACTTTCAACAGCAGAGTCACATGGCTAACTGCTCCTATTACTGTGCCCAGCCTATAAATAGAAAACAAAGGTCTTACCAGGGCAGGCCACTGTATGTGTTTGGCCTTGGTTGCCTGCAGCAGGCCTCCTGCTCCTCCACCTGCTCCTGCTCCTCCTCCTCCTGCTCCCTCCTTCCTCTTGGCCCAGACCAGCTGGTGCTCCAGTAGAAACAGCTGGAAATCCTCATAGACCTTGACCCACTCTCTCTTCTCCCACTCCTGATCATCAAACTCCACATATACCTGTACAACACACAGAGAAAGAAGAATTCATTAGCATGACAAACCATAATAAGCCAGTGCAGTTTGGTTGAGTATGTTGACTGGGTTTGGAGCCGACTGTTTGGACGTTTGACTTCAGAGGGAATGGTTGGGATTTTTAAACATTTTCCACAGTGCAGGTCGGCCTTGCACCATTTAACACCAAATCCTACACTCAGAATAGAAGAAAGAAAAGCTGGATGGATCCTGTCCCCCTGTTTGAATCCAACCCAGGCCCTTTAACTTTAAAGACATGGACAAAAAACGCATGTTTCTGTTACGCTGATCGTGGCAACTCTCCACATTATCAGCATGGATTTCCTTCTTTTGATATTTCGAACAGGTAAAACCTCTTTCATACACTCACTAACCAACCACAATATCAACTGTTCTGGCATTATGGTGAAGTTATGGAGCTGTATAGTTCAGATGTTTATTTAATTATTTTCTAAATAAAATATTACCAATAAATGAATGAATGAATGAATAAATAAGACACAGAAAAAAACATTTGCTGCCTGGGCCCCATGTAACAGGAACCCTAAAAGCTGCCAAACTCTCATGAAGCTGGAGAGGAAAGAGAGGAAACAGGAGGAAGACAGGAGCTGGAGTGGAACAGGAAGGAAGAGAAGGAGTAAGAGTACAAGCTAAACGAGAGGAAGGGGGAAAGAAGAAGATAAAGGCAGAGGAGTCACACCTCTGATGGGAACTGCGACAGAAATAACAGGGATGGACCAGTCAGACAAGCCATGTGCATTTTTCATGCAGTGTTACACAGGATATAAACTCGTGTCACGTGAGACACATGCCACATCTGATCACCTCCTCAGTGTTTTCACCCTGGGTCTGTTTGTTTGTCAGTAGAATTATGCAGAAAATACTGAACTGATTTGCTCCAAACGTGATGGAAGGATGACTTTATTCTAGGTTCATATTAAATCAACATTTTAATAGACAAACAAAGCACACACACACACGCACCCAGTTCAGGGTAGAATATAGCAGCTGTTTGCAGCAGATAATATTAAATGCAATTTGATCACATGAGGTTTCCTAACGTCACAAAAACCTGTTCTGTTTGCAGTCTTAGTTTATGAGCTTGCTATGCCAGCGTGCATCTGTGTGTGGGTGTGCATGTGCACACCAATGACTGCATACATTGATATTGTGCGGTGACGCCATCAGACATTGATCAAACTCCCGTCCATACATCCACCTGATTCAACTGTGAGTCAATCACAGCTGTCAATCTATCAGACCCCCTTTAACAGCATTAAATAACTAATTAAAAACCAGATGTACCAGATAAATGAGCACTCAAATGACTGAAATGATCATTGGGAAACATTTATTTGATGTGTTCTATTGATTTTTATTGAGTGCGGCCCACATATGGAGTGGGTGGGGTTTATGATTAACCGTCTGGTCCCAACCAACATGTTCTGGCTTTACTTTTAGGAAGCCATGACAGGCATAAGGCATCTGTGTCGCCCATGTGTGCCCCCTCTTTTGTTTGTTGTGTTTGTCGTCTATTAATCTACCTACCTGTCTCTATTCTTTGTTTTATCAGGTCATCTGACTCCTCGCCTCCTCTGTTTCAGGTATATCAGTAGCTACCAGCACACTGCTCTCTCCACCGTCATCAGCTCTAACCCGTCACTCTGACGCTCTCCCGTCTTCTATCCATTCTTTCATCTCCAGTTCACCCCAGACAACAAAGGGTTCACCTCCATCTGTCACTGCCTGAGTCGCTGAGTTCAGGTGAGTGTCATTAACTCACTATAATTAACTGCTTCTTCTTTCAGTTTAATGCCATTTAGAGGCACAACTGGCACTTACTTTAATGACATCATCTACATTCTTCAACTATTATTTGATTAAATGATTAACTGCTTACAGTGTCAATTAGAAATTATTATCATGATGCCCTACAACATTTGTGGTAATATTGTTGGGTTGGGTCACAGGATGCAGGAAGTTATTTTACTTTGATGTGTCGCAAAATGTATCTTTGTTTATAACTCTATTGTTCAAAACATGTATGAGAAAGTACACCATCTGCTTTAATACAGATAATGAAGTTCAAAGTGACTTGACGCACAATACAAACCACAGTCTTTCCTAACCCGTAACCAAAGAGCTTCTGTTGCCTAAACCACAGACCTGGCTCAGGATGTGAACCTGGTGCACTGTGAACCACTCATCCACCCCATGATGATGCAGAAGCATAAAACCACGGTGGATACCATCACAGTGATGTTTCTCTGCTTCTATAGGCTACACTGTTCATGTCACTGACACCATACCATGCACACTGTGTCACAGCATGACGTGACATCACAACAGCCACAGTGCAGGGGTGGGTTTAGCCATGAAAAGCTGTGTAAACCGAGCTCAACCTATGGACATCACACTAACACACTCTAACTGCATTAAAGTGGCACTGTTAGTACGGTGGGGTGTGACACTCTGAAGTGCTGCCAGTGTAGAGCCACAGAGGGCAGACATGAAAAGAATAAATCGATGCATTACATTACAAAGCCTCTGACTTGCTGCTGTACAGGTAGAAACATAAAAAGGGTAAAATTCTTATGGAAAAGAAACAATACGGCGACAGCAGCTCGTTTCCTGTTTTCAACATGTCACACTACGGCAGCCACCACAGCATTCAGATCAAAGGCATCAGTCAAAGGAAAACGCAGCCGTATTGTGCCTCTCCTCCTCCTCCTCCTCCTCCTCCTCCTGCAGCAGCTGGCCTGTGTTCCTCTCTGTAATGTCAATGGTGCTCTCCAACACTCAAGGATCATCCCACTGCCTTTTCACCTGGCCTGACCCTGGCATCCGTCTTCACTATGCATGCACAGAATCACAATCTTATAATTGTCGAGGTGTCTTTTTAGTAATTCAAGCGTGAAAGCTGCCTTTTAATTCTTTGTGCAGGAAAAATTAACACTAGGGTGTGTGTGTGTGAGTGTGTGTGTGAGAGTGCACCACAGTAGCAACAGCTATATATCCTCCTGATCCTATGAGCAATCAATGCCTAAACCTAAGGCTGAGTTATGCGTGGCAGCTCTCTGCAGAACAAAAACACCTCACCACAAACACACACAGCAACTGGTTGGAATAAATGATTCTATGCGTCGCGGTGCCTTTGTTCTGCATCATATCTGTCTGTACAGATTAGGAACATATACTGTACACACACACACACATACACAGGGTGAGGGCTGCAGAGAGAGGGGGAGGACAGAAAGACAGACTCTGTCCTGCTGTCAGTGTCATCTGTCTGTGCACTGACGACCATCAGAAGACATTTTAACAACCCTGACACGTCCAGTGCAGAGAAGCTGCTATATTCTGTCCAAACAAAGAAAAGCACACAGACGAGTACACCGGCTATTCAGCTGAGAGAAACATACACATGCTAGGGAGAGGAGGAAACTCAGTGTCTGGTGAGTCTGTTGCCACAGTAACTGCAGGCAGCAGTGAGCGTTGGCCATGGACACACAGACACACTCACACAGCTCTGAATCAGTAGGCTCCTATCAGCCACAGTGAGCAGGATGAGAGACAAAGGGAGAGAACAAAGGAGAGCAGGAGCCATACGTACAACACTGTACAGCATCCCGTTTTTATCAATATGGCCTCTCACCCTCACCACAGGCCATGGCGCTCTCTTCTCTAGGCTCGCCCATAGCGCTCATTAAAGACACCGAGCTCCACATGAGAGTGAAGCTGAGTGTCCAGTGCGACCCCCCCCCCACACACACACACACACACACACACACACACACACACTGTGCAGATGGTGTGAGTGTGACTATGTGTGGCTGAATGATTCAGGAGCTCAGAGCTGGCAGAGGCGTTCGCTTTTCAGACGGCTCCACAAATCTGTAGTGATGCACCTGGTGATGGTATTTGGGTTGGTTGCGTCACACTGCTTATCATTCAGCAGTGTGTCTGCAGCATCCAGACCATCAATAGATCCTGTTACTGGTGGCGTTTACTCACTGAGATCATCTCATAGTGGAAGGTCGTAACAACACACACATACTAAACATATCAGGGCTCCAGGATAACTTGTAGCAGGAGCACAGTGGCTCCTAACTTAAAAATTTTAATTTTAGGAGTGCAAGCAAAGAATTTAGGGACACACACTGTAATTCAACTTGCAAAGCAAATATTTACATTTCCTTCTCATTCATGATCCTCACACACACTGGCTGCAAAGACAGATTCAGGATTCTTTGAGTCGCCCCTTAGGCGTTTCACTACAAAAAAAGAGAGGAAAATTTACTGGTTTCACATGTGATGAAAAATGTACTTTTTGCCTCCATGTAGAGGCAGTGTGGAGCCCTGCATATAGATTAAAGGTTCTACTGGTGCAAACTGAAAATTTACACTTTTCAGTCAGTCAGCTCATCCATACAATGTAATCCACCTTCTCCTCTGATTGAGACTGAAATTATGCCTCCTACAGGACTAATACAATAATCGTTTTGTTATTCTGTGTACTGTAATAACTAGTGTGAAGCCAATGTAAGGCCCGGGGTGAGGACAGAGTATGCACAGTCATTTGTGTTTGCACTTATTAAGAACACCTGTACACCTGATTGATCATGCAGGTCACAAGCTTCAGTTCATGTTCACATCAAACAGCAGCGTGTGACTGACTGTGCGTGAGTGAGTGTTGGTTTTTTGAAACAGCTCATCTCTTGGATTTTCACACAACAGTCTCTAGAAATTTTGCACAAAAAAAAAGAAAAAAAACTCAAAAAGAAAACCAATCCAGTGAGCAGCAGCTCTGTGGTGATGAGGAGAACGGACTGACAGACAGGACACTCTTCACACTGTGGCTGCAGGTTGCTGCTGCCGTCAGCCCAGAACAGAGAGCTCAGGTCCTTATTACCGATCCATCATGGTTAGAGTGTCACAGTCTGTCTGAGTATCGATGCCCACCGTGTTCATCCATTTAGTTTGCCGTCTTTTAATGGCTACTTCCAGCAGGAAAAATGTTTCATATTACAAAGCTAAAGTCGTCTCAGACTGGTTTCATGACCGTGTCAGTGAGTTCAGTGAATTCCTGTGACCTCTCCAGTCACCTGAATCCAGTAGAAAACCCTTGGGATGAGGTAAAACGGGAGATTGGCAGCTTGAGTGTGCAGCTGACAAATCTGCGGAGATGGTGTGATGCAGTGGTGTCAGTTTCCACACGGCTGAAGGGACCTACAGGGTTAGTGTGCTATTCCTGATAAAGTGCAGAAAGCATCTCTGTGATTGTTTTTTGGATGTTCATATAAGCTTTATGACTGTGACTATCGGTGTACAGGAGGTAGATGTGTGTTTAGCTGTGCACAATGTATAATCTGCCCATCACTAAAGGCTGTAGAGCTGCTTTCTGGCTGGCTGCACCAGAGGCCGCTGACAGCCAATGAGCACAAGGCGTGAAAGCAAACAACCAATGCAGGGAGAGCAGCGCTATCTGCCTTTTAAATAGAACAGCAGAAAAAGCTGGAGAAAACACGTAGCGATACGGAGTATAGAATACAAACGAGAGCGGAGACACTGCTGCCACTGGGAGGAATAATGGATCCAATATGACGTCAAGATAACGATGAAGCTGAGAGAATGTGGGATTTTCACTCCACCTCATTCTTTATGTGAATTATAACTCTCCTTTGGCTCTCGTTTTGCTGGAATGACCTGGATGTGAAGTGTCAACAGTCCTGGATCACCGACCCTCACCACTTTCACTCGAGCTGTTTTAACCCTTTTGATAAGTGAAGGCTGTCAAGCAGCTACATGACCCTCTTCCTTTTCTATCTGCCTGTCTCTCAGTCCCAGCCTTGCCCTGTTGTAAGTCATGTCCACACACACACACATGCACACACACACTGTAAGCTCTATCCTGTTCTCCAAAACTCTAATCTGATTTATTGAGCTTGACTGCACAGAAAACATGTAGTCCAGGCAGGCAGGCTAAAAAGACCCCTTTATCCCTTTACCCCCACCCCACACCCCAATCACAGTGCACATACATAGAACACACAGTTGACTACTAGATGGGGGATTTAATTCCAAACCTCCCACTGTATTTAGCAACAGGCAGCCAGTCCCGCCGGAGGAGACTTTACATCAGAGCCAACGTCACCGCAACCAGGCTCAGTCTTATTGTGAGCCACTTGTATATTTCTCATTAAAGGGTACTTGTCGATATCAAGAGCATCTTTGCAAAAAAGACGGTATATTTCTGCTCAGTTAGTTTGGTCTGACGGCCAGCTCTAGAAAAGACTTTGGTGTTTCTCAACTTGTATTTCACAGTTATTGGGGTCACTGAACTCCGGGGAACGTTCAGAGCTTCACAGCTTTACAAACAGCTTCTTTTTTCCATCAGAGGTGTACAGAGGGCTTCACAGACCTCACAAACTCACTGTCTAAACTATGTCTAATCAAGTCAATTATCCACAGGTGGACTAAATCAAGACTCAACTTCCAGCCTCGTCTCAGGGATAATTAAAGCAAACAGGAAGCACCTGTTAGGAGCCGTGGGAAAGGCTCTAAAAACACAGTTTCACATATTTATATTAAATATGCAGCAGGACTGTCTTTAAACATTAGAGTATAGAACCATTTACAAATACATCTTCAACTAAATACCACTGCATAATGTGATAAAATAGCTGAGATGAAGACGGCAGCTAAGCTGCATCACTGCTGTGCTAATGTGGAATCATGAAGGGCACAGACCTGCAGGGTCTGAGAGGAGACAGACAATGAGAGAAAAGGAAAACAACATAAGAACACAGCATGAGTGGCACAGGCTAATGAGGAGCATGAGTAAGAAATGATAAATACAAAAACAAAGGGGGTTGGTGATGGACAGGAATGACTCAGTAAAAAATGGAAATCAGAGGTAAAAAAAAAAAGAATCATTGACTTAGACCTGGTTAGAAATATCAAAATGACAATGGAGAGACTTTACAAAATAGATTTTTTTTTTTTAAAGAAGGAAGAAACAGTACAAAAAGGAAGCAAAATTAAATTGTGCAAAAACAGAGAAGAAAGGGGGGATTTAATGAATTCATGTCAGGAATGAAAGAGCAATAAAACTAGAACAAGGTGGTGGCTGACATGGATTCAGGGGCACAGGGCAGGACAGACACAGAGGGAGACAATGAAAGATGTGAAGAAGATGAAAATGATGAAGAGGAAAGCATGATCACTGACAGACAGCAGAAAATGACGCATGAAGGAGAAGGAATGATTAAGGGGAGAACAAAAGAAGAGAATCGAAGGAATGTGACAAAAAAACATCAAGTAAATGAAGATGAGAGAAAGATGTCCAATGCAACTAATGGCAATAAGGATTAGGACAGAATAAAGGAGGATGGATGAGATAAGGTTAAAATCTTGCTTCCTGGAAATGGAGTGACTAGCCTACCACAACAGCCAGGTTGACAACACTGTAACTAAGGCACCTCGTCCCTGACAACGGACCAAATGATGCTGCTGCTGCTGCTGCTGCTGCTGCTTTCTACTCCTAAAGAATATCAATCAGTGGGGGGAGAGAGAGGGAGAGAGACTTTGATAGAGAGATGGTCCCCCAGAGGTACATAAATATATGAAGCAGCTTCTGAGTCGCTGGGCTGCTGGCTGGCTTCCCCTCGCAATTACCAACAACCAAGAAAGACTCAGACAGAGACTGAGGGAGCGAGAGAGAGAGAGAAATCTCATCAAGCAGGGAGAGTGAGCAGAGAAGAAGAAATCTCATCATGCAAAACAGAAATTCAAGTAGGGCTGCTGTGGGCAAAGACACGTTTGATGTTCTCTCCTAATACAAAAACACAGAGACTCAGAGAGACTCTATGTGTATGTGTGTGTGTAAGGTTTTATGACTACTGAAATTGCTACAAGGGAGAATGGTGGGGCAACTGTAAGACATGGAGATGAATGAGGACAAAGAGACAGAGAGGGGCAGAGAGAGAGAGAGAGAGATGGAGGAATGGCAATCTGGCCACCCAGCAGCTAATCATGCATTATTACCCTCAAGAAGAATGGACTGAGCTGTGTGTGCTGCTGACACACAGACACACACATCGACTGCTGCTCCTGTTACATTTTTCAGCCCATCAACTACTTGTTGGTTCTTCCTGCGCGCACACACACACACACAGTCACAACACACACACTACTTTAAAGTCATCTTTAAAAACGTTTTATATTCAACACGTTGTATCAGCCCCTTGTGTGCTACATTACGCACCACCACCTCCCTTCATCATGTTTACATGCTGTGTTGTAGGGGCGGTGGGGTTTGATGTGCTCCATCAGTCAGCCATGTATGTGATCAAGTTATATAATTGGTTGAGTGATTTTTAGTGTTTCAAAATTCTCACTGGTAGCTACACTTTCAAAAATGACTCTGCAGATGTCTGTAAATTCCACTGGTGACATGATAGTTGCCGTTTTAGCTGCAGAGTAACCAGTTACTATTTCATGCTTGTTCTATTGTCTCAGCAGGAACAGAGAAACATGTGAATGACTACAGCATCATCATTCACTGGATTAAAACACAGTTCATGAGCACAGAGACACAAACAGATGAAGGGCTGGAACCAGCTGGGTCGAATGCAAATACGACACATGATGGGAGCTGTTCAGCGATTCCACAGCAGCTTTCAACTGTGAGATTCTGCTCTGCTCAAGGGGTGCTGGGCTTTCACCACATATTCTGCCTCTGCTCTGTAACAGTCATTAAACCTGTCCGGACTGCTGTGAGGAAAAAGAGCATTTACATTTAACTGCGGGGCTCTGATGCAGAAAGCGTAGGACCTGATGTGAAAACTGAATATTAATCATACATATCATTTAGAAAATACCAACTAAATAAATGGCTGGGATTTCTGCATGCTTTTAGCTGAAGGTGAAACCACTCTTGTTAACAACATGAGTGTTGCATGTGGTTGCATACATCACTCTTTTCACGCCTGCAGTGTCAGAATGAGGGTTTTTACTGCTGTGGGAATGGATCTAAAAATGAACCAGATATCATAATAACACGTGCACTTTTTAGCGCTCTAGGTAATAATTACTGACTTTGTCGGCCATGTCACACTTACACCGTCTCATCAGTGCAGCCAGGGCCCTGTGCTGCATCCTCTCCTCTAACTGCCCTCTTTCTATTTCTCTCACTGACACCATCATAATAAAAATGCAAAAGTACCATGAAGAGAAACCTCTTCTGAGAGAGGTCCATGTGTAGACTAGAGATCACCTATTACACACCGTGGCAAACGCCTTTACATCCAGGCGACACGGCCAGACAGATAAGGTCGAGAAAAAGATTTGTAACGTGTCGGTAAAGTCACCAAACCAATAAAATGCTCTGAATGCGGTTTAACAAGATCACAAAGAGGAGATGATCTTGAAATGGTCCAACCAGGTTAAAGATCCAACACAACAGAGACAGAGAGACAGCGAGGGGGAAAGAATGGCTCTGTTGTGGACGCTCACTGGGATGGAAGTAATGCGAAGGAGAGGGACGGAATAAGAGAGCAGATGAGCTGAAGTAATACTCAATGACAGCATGAAGAGACATCCCCTCTTCTACAAGGTCATCTCTCCCTCACTCTGTTTCTCTCTCTCTCTCTCTCTCTCTCTCTGTCTCGCTCTACCTCTCTCCGTCAAGCCCACATGGGAACCGGAGCAGACACAAGATGGCAAGAACGACAGAAAGAGCAGAGAGATGAAACGCACAAGGGAGATTTGGGAGGAATGAGGAAAATGTGGGGAGAGGAAGAAGAGAAGAGGAGGAGGAAAAAATAGCAAACAAAGAAAAAGAAAGATGGAGAGATGGAGAGCAAGCGAGTGAGCGGCAAAGTAAACAGCCTTGAGCAGAGTGATGTGACCCTGCTTCCCCCCCTCCTTTATTCCTCCTTCATCTCTTCCTTGCGAAGGATGTGTGGGCCCAGGAGAGAAGGGGGGAGGGAGAGGTGAGAGGAAGAGAGGGAAGGAAAAGGCTCATCCAAAAATAGCTCAGTGTTGTTGTAGACGCATTACTAGGAAAATACTTACGCAAACACTTCCTCCTGAGCCAAACATTTGGGGCTGAATCTGGTTTATCTGTGACCTGTTTCCACATGTTCTATTGCTATACATCACAGCAGCCCTCATGTTCTCACAGAGCACGTGTTCACTTAGCTACTGCAGCTCATTAGCCCCGACACATGTGAGACATCAAAGTAAACAGTGGACCTCTGTAATACGTCACCTGAGTTTATACAGTTCTTCTACCTGACGAGGTGCTGCCTCACAAAGAGGTGTGACGTTGTCTTTCTTGTTTTAAAGGTCCAGTGTGTAATATTTGTCAAGGTTTATTGGCAAAATCTGAATATACTACCAATGAATATATTAGTATAAGTGTATAATCGCTATAAAATAAAATCTGTTTTCGTAGCCTTATTCTTCTTTTATATCAAGGGTCTTGCTTAGAGAGTGTCACCATCTTGCGCCGCCATGTTGGTACGGAATAGAAAATCCAGCCAACCGGAGAGCATGTTTCAAGAGTTTCACGTTCATAAACAAACAATAGAATTATTTAATAGATAAATAATAGAATCATAATGCTAGATGCCACTGTTTTCCCCTCATTTTACACACTGGACCTTTAAAGGAGATGCTTGGTATTCTTACTATTCCATGAGAAAACCACAGCCTGCTGTTTGATTTGATGTGATACTGTTTCACTTCTCGACTCTGTCCGAGGCTCACTCTCATTCAACATAACACTTCTAAACTGAATAATAAATACACATGTAACAACAAAAAGACGAAACTGGTTGGTGACTGGTGTTAATGTTTTGACTGATCTGTGGATTTTTGACTGAGTAGGTCTCTAAATCAAATGACTAATGATTCAGATCATTAGGCCATGGATATACATCAATCAACCAAAACACTAAAACCAATCGTCTGCTTCAATGTCATGGCCGATCCACACACCTGTGATCTGTTCCAGAGTCTACACTCTCCTCTGCAGAGACCTATAAGTTTTGGACCATACGGTACTCTGTACCCTGCATCATCCTGTATACATCCTAAATTATTAGTATCCTTCCACAGCACATACAGTTGGTGCCAGGCTGCAAATGGAGCCTATTAACCAACACTGAAATGTACAGTCCAGTCTGCAGGAGAGCATCATTACTGTAGGATTCATTTGTATCAACATGTGCCATGAAGACTATGCTGACCAGTGCATATCTGCTGCATTTCTTTTAGAGACTTGTACTGTGTTGCTCCTGTGCATGTCAAGCGTGTACTACAGAAGTAACGGAGAAAGAGTTGAATTTGAAAAAGAAGAGGAGGAAGGAAAATGTTGTGGCGAGCAGCCAGCAGCACTTTTCCTCTTGAAATTTACTGCAGCCTGTATACATGATTCAAAGACTGCTGACTGCCTGACTTATAGACGCAGACTTGCAGGCAATTCCAATTTGTTTCTCAAGTCCAACCTTTAGGGCTGTCTGCCCTTCATTTGTAAGTGATCAGGTCAGATTTGTGTGTTCAGGCATTATTAAGCAGCAAATCAGCTCTGTCTGCTGAGGAAACAACATTGGTGTGCACATGTGCACTGCTAATGAAGTGGCTGTCTCGCTCTACATACTGTAGTGTCAATACAGAGCTATTAAATATGGAATACTGTAGGGAGCACCAAAAGAGACAGTGTTGAATATTCAGCAGGAGGCAAGGACACAAACTGGAAGGAAAAAAAACACTTTTCTTTTCTCTCTGCCACTTTTTCTTCTTCTCTGCATTTCCCTTCCTTCCTCCTCACTCACTCCATCTCTCCCGATAATACAGCTCTAATAATAGCTGAGTTGCATCGAGACAATTGTTCGGTGGAATCTAGGGCAGCCGCTGCAGAGGCAGTATGGGAAAATCCCTGTTGCCTTCTCCAGCCTGTGAGCCTGCCTGCGGACTGTGCACGCTTCTGCGTGTGTTAGTATTCTATCCATCCTGCACAGGAAGAAAGAGACAGAGGGCTGATTACTTGTTACATCACGCCAACAGAGTGATGCTTTGAGTCGCTGCTGGATGTTTGTAAAAACAACAGTGGGCAGATCTTTCATGAAATTTTAGGTGATGCCTATCTCACAAGTTGTACTGTGTGTGCCAGCAGAAACATCTGTCTCCACACATCTGGATTCTTCTTCATAACAGCAACCAGCCTGAATACTGCACTGTTAATGTCAGACTAAAGGAACTAAGGGGAAAGAAACTAACGCCTCTTTGCTAAACATTTTGAATACTGAAACAGACGCAAGATTAAACTAATCAAACTGCTGCAGCACACTGAGTTGAAGTGTTTAGTTACAACAGTTTAATCTCTATGCTGTAACATAACGTGTGCATAATCCTATACTTATGTGCACCTTCTGAAGCAATTAATTACTGTCAAATTAGTTTAATAATCCCTGATTAACTTGTCCCTGTACACAGAAAACAGAAAGTCTTATGTGCAAGTTCTTGTTGTTTGTTTGCTTCACCGTGCTAGCTGGTTGTAGGTCATATGCAGAATGTAAAGGACAAACTACAGCTAATATCCTATCAAGTCACTTTTCCCACTGTGTCTTAGCAACAGTGGACAGAGAAAGGTGAAGTGGTTGTAAACTGTCATTCAGCAAAGTTTGAGTATATGTCTCCAGAGAAACAAACAGTCAAACACACTAAACCGTGCGACAGCATTGGCTGACAGCATCAGTTACAGTGTGTGGGCCCTGCTATCACCCTTTACAATGTGCAGGTCGGTGTGATGAACAGGAATGTCTCCCAGCTCCAGCAGCTGCTCTCACCCATACCTCTCTCAGTCTGGACACATAGTGCTGCTGAACCTCCATGAAAAGCTTCAACTCATTTCAGTCTTTAGTCGTTAATATGCTACTGTACATACAGAGGGTTTGTTTAATGTGCTTAAAGAACATGGAGGTTAGGGTGTTTTGAAATTAAGACTACATAGTGAGATATTCACATCAGCATTTCTATTTTTTCTCAGTTCAAGTCAAAACACTGGTTAAAAGTTCAGTTTTGTCCTCTGCTCTACGAAACTGCCCCCAAAACCAAGTATTAACAACACTGTGAATTCTGTTGAATCTTAGCCTATATGAGAAGTGTGACATACTGTAAAACAAAGTCCAGAAGAAATACTCTGATAATACAGTGAAAGTAAATAATGTGTGAGTGGCTATCAGGAGTGTTATTTTAGTGCACTGATGAGTGCATCAATGTGTGTGTGTGGGAGGTCTGCTTTGACATTCCTCCAAAATGTGTGAGAGCAGCTGACAATCTCAGACTTCAGGACATTTCTACATGTTCTGTGGATTAACAACAGACAGACTGACACTTCTACAGGAGAACCTGCTGGAGTGTTTAATATTATGAGTCTCTTCTAAGAATCTGCTCTGGTAATTGACCCCTGACATTTAATTCACTTTTGATATTTTAATTGACCTCGATACTTCACTTTTTTTTTATGACTAACCTCTACTAAAGCTTCTGTGGAAACACCTGGACCTGACATCCACACGCTTTTGTTTCACCAGTGATTAATTGTTAGGGACTGGACTTAAGTATTCACCGATGTGGTGGAGAAGCAAACACCTATAGTAACAACATGCAGGAGGCCAAAGCTTGTGTTCATGTCTCATGTTTCATTTTCTTTTGATCTGAATTCACTGTTTCGTATGCGTTACATAATCTCAAGTCCAGAGGCCAAACTCCAGCTGTTATCAGCTGGAAAGTGTTAATTGTGAAACAGTGGTGTCACAGTAGTGAAACCGTAAAGCAGTAGTTCAATTATAGCTGACTGAGAGAAACAGAGTTATGACACTGTAGAAACACTGATGTGAAGCCCGGGCTGCATACATTCCTCAAACAAACACAACATTGTTGACATGAACTGTCTCTGCTGTGGGACAATACAGAATGTTTTCAGAGAAGTGGTGAGGAAGTTTTCCTCTCAGACAGCTCTACAGTCTGCTATCAGCCACGTTCTACTGGTGACACGCTGATAACTTGTGCGTGAGTCGACAATTTAGGCCAGCTGCTCCCAAACTAAGGTCATGAACTCCCAGAGGGTGAGTGGTCACAAGATGCCGACAGGGGAGAGACTATTCATGTTATTTATTTACTCTTTGCCTTTTTACTCGTGATACACTGAATACATTTTATTTTTCCAGTCACATTTCTGTTGAAAACTCCTCATGAGAAGCAATAAGACAGAGGGACAATCAGCGTGTTAGTACACACTGATTATAAAGGGAGTAAAATCTAAAAATGCATTCACACCACTGAGCCCCCTCTTCTGTGTTCAGTCAGTGCAGCTCAGTCATGGATCACATCATTCATTCAATATTAAGAAACTCAGACAACAGGGATAAATGCAAGGCCAACACAAAAACAAACACCACACTCACTAATCTGCCAAGATCACAGGCACGCGCACACACACACACACACACACACACACACACACACACCAAGGCTGGTCAGATTGCCATCACGTGAATACCCTGTGGTGGCCAATATGGGAAACCAAGCAGGACTGCATCATACTACTGATTCATGTGACTTCACTAAGACTCGACTGTGTGTGTGTGTGTGTGTGTGTGGGTGTGTGTGTGGGTGTGTGTTGGTCTGTCTGAGAGAGTGAAGAGATGGAAAAAATGTGTGTTTTTAGGAGAGAGGGAGAGAGAAAGGGAGAGAGAGATTGAGGGACAGAGGGGAGGCCTCAGAGCAGCAGTTTTCCACACACATGGACAGGGAGAGTGAGAGAGGGAGAGAGAGAGAGTGTGTGAGAGAGCGAGAGAGACCAAGAGAGAGTGAGAGCGCTGGGCTGTGGGGCTGATGTACTGAACAAAGAAGACCTCTATTTGAGCAAGCATGCAAAAGTAGGTCTGCACTAGGTTTGGAGAACTACAAGAGCGAGTGTGTGTAGTGTGTGTATGTGTGTGTGTGTGTGTGTTGCGGAAGACAAATGGTCTCTGACATCTCAGGCTATTACAGAGGAACAGCCTGGTACAGGCGAGAGGGGACGTAGATGGAGGGAGTGTGTGTGTGAGAGAGAGAGGAGCTCGTTGGTGACCTTAGTTTCCTCCTTCACTTGATATAAAACACTCGACACGTCCACCTGCACAGATGTGATCATGTGTTTGACAGCGTAACTCACACCTTCATTAGCTGCTCTGCTTCTGTGGCTAACACACACACACACACACTCCTGAGGTTACATACTGACGGTCGTCTGTCAACAACTGTGTTTCAAATGCTTCGAATGCAATAAGGACTGGTGTTATGTTGCAGTGTTTCTCCTTGTCTTGGCCTTGAACCAACCGAATCCTTAACCCCAAACAGTTATCTCTGCGACGCTCACACATAGCAATAACCAAAACTGAGCCCCGCCCCCAGCTATGGGGAGGAGTACCACAGGAATTGCTACTTGAAAGGGCAAATACGGCACAAGACCAGTCCCAGCGTTACACTTCCATGACACAGATGTGGTTCCTTGTCTTAACCAACTTTCCTCTCATCTATTTATGCTGTGTTTTCCAAGTAAGCACAGTCTACAAGCTTTCAAAAAAACAAGCTAAATATAAGATGAAGGAATTTCTAACGCCTCAAATTTTGCTTGTGAGTGACAAACAAACAACTTTTCTGCTGAAAAAAGCTGAGGCTGGAAGCATCTGTCAGACAGCCAATGAGAAACTGCTGTCAGAGAAAATGATTCTGTGTGTGCCTGATAAATATAAGAAAGATTGTGATGCTCTTCAACAAGCTTAATCATAGCATTTTGTTTCACCTTCATGAGAGTACATGCATAACCTTAGGAATAAGGCTCATCATCAACAACTTGTCTGATGAGGTGTCTTCTGTCTCCAGAATGTCTTTCTAGCAGCAGTGTGGCTGTGTGTGTGGCTGCTCCAATATGTCATTTCCTGAATAAAATGAATAAGAAGTGTCACAAATGTGCATTCTTTAACAAGCCATTTTGGCCTGTACTGATGCAACCACAGCAAAGTATGATGGTGCAGAGACATTCCTGCATTCCTGAGGGAAAACCTGCCAATGTAATGCTTTGATTTGTGCAGCGTCTGCGAGATTCCTCGAGACCAGGCTTCCTCTTCCTGCCTGTCCCTTTTCCTCTGGTTTTCCCTCCAGCTGTGCTGTAAATATCTAGCATAACAACTGTGTAACTCATCATTACTGCTATATGTAAGGGATCGCATTAGGGTCAGCTATGCATCCCACAGACAACCATAGTAGTTTTATGAATGAAAAAAATAAAGACAACACTGATGTTAGGAAGAATGTGGTGAGATCTCGTGAGTAGGTCAGAGAGTTGTTATCTGATTAAAGTGATCACTCTCTCCTCTCCCCAGGTGCTTATAGGGTGTGGAAGGATTCCAGTGTTACCTGTCTGACACCTGACTCCACACCCACACACACCCACAGATGCTTCCAGCCGCCTGCAGAGCAGAACAACTTGTTTCCAGAGGCTGTTATTCTTGTGGTGTTAATTACCATGAATGAACTGGCTCAAGACACACACGCAGTCTCCCATTTCATAGCATGAGACACACGACTGCAGGCACTTGGGAAAATTGAATTGTCTGTTGCTACCCTTTCACCTACTCCCTCTGCTCTTCTTCACCTCCATTCCCTTCTATCCATCGCTTTAGTTTTCAAAGGGAGTTATTGTTCAGATACACTAGGCTGTTAAACACACTACGACTCTGAGCCTGGGGGTTTTGTAGTAAATAGTTCACAGAGTACAGTTATCAGAGGTTAGACGATGTCAAAAGAGAGAAGTTGTAGTTTATGATCTAATATCAAAGCGACAGCCATAAAGGCTGAAGTTTACCACTTGTTATCATGTCCTGGAGTTCCCATTCTTGGCTGACACTATGGCAACTCAAACAGAAACATAACAGTGCCAACAACTATGTTTATGTTTCCATTCACTGATGAAGACATGCAGATGAAAGCCATGGTAGCTCCAGAAAAAAGTTGGTACGTGTAGCATGAGTGAAGCTGTTTCAAAGCTGCTGCTCACGGTGCCAGCCCTGCCCTTTGGTGTCCCACTAAAGAACTGTTTTGCCATCTGAGCTGCATTAAGTCTCGATTTTGGAAGGAGTAGATCGACAAAACATAGCTCAAGGTGAGCCAAGCGGTTTGAAACCAGCCAGAGACAAGTAGCGACAAGCAGTGGCAGAACCACACACACACACACTCACCCAGCACTGTTGAGTTAGATGAGACAGATTCAAAACAAACTGATGATTCATGTGCAAGGGTTCATTTCAAACTATGTGGAGGAAAAAAACATTGAAAAATCAGGATATCTGTTAGTCTCACTAGCCGGAGACATTCTGGTACCTCTTTAATTCAAGATGGAATCAAAAGAGACTCTTGCTGCCAGCGAATTAACCCATCGATATCCTTTTCCAGGGAGCTGATTCACTCACAACAACTTTGGACGGTTTTTCACTCACCAAGGAACGTAGGGTTTTATTTGGATTGTACCGGAGCCAACCCTCCACCATTTCAGCAGAAATGGTGGAGGGTTGGACCTAATGCTAGAAAGCCAGGCATGTAGAACAAAGAGGGTGTGTAATGTGGAGCACATTCATGGCTTGGATCTGCATACAGAACAACATCTGGTGGACTATTTAGAGCTGGATGTCTGAAACACACTGAGCTAACAGCAAGCAGACACCACGCCAGTATCCCCCTCCTCTGTAATCCTCTCGCAGGCTCCTCCAATCAACTGCTCACATCGTTCTATCAGAGACAAGGTCACGTTTCTGTTCACATACAACACATACATATATGGCTGCTGACATGAGGGGAATAACAGCCTTATAAAATAACAGTGTTACTAACAGCGCTACTTTTTTCCAGTAACGAGTAATCAATACAGTGCCTGTGCGGAGGAATACTGAGTGAGTTGGTTAGTTCCAGATATACGGGAGCTTAGTGTGAAGGTTAGTTCCTTTTCTTGGTAATTAGTTACATTTATAATGTTGTAATTCAGTTACTTTTTGGGGAAGGTAACTACAGTAGTAACCATAACCAGTTACGTTTTTAAAGTAACGTGCCCAACACTGGCTGCTGCCTTATACTACAATTGCGTCAGACCTAACACAAAGGTAAGGGATAGTTTTACTTCCTTTACTGTGCAGTTTGTTGTTTCAGTATCAATGTTGGGATGTATAACAGTCAGTCGCACTACAAGAAATGTGATGACAACTAAGGCAGATTAACTGAAACATGTGATACAAAGGGGAAACTTGCACGATTCTCCTCTTCCATGATTAAACCACGTTCAGAGTTTATAACGTCGTGTGCACTTTAATATATCAAACAACCACAGCAGGCCCCTCCAGTTGCGTGCCACAACGTGATTACCGTGTTCTGGTGGTGTGATAAACAATTGCACCTCCTCACCAGTCGATGGTAACGATCATTAAGCGGCCAAACGTCTTTCTGCTGCTCAGATGTTGAGCTCACTGGAGACTTTCAGCTCCTGCTTTGCCGGCTGATGAACGAGCATGTGCTTTTGCATTAGAGTGAACACATCTGATAATGGCAGCACTCAGCTGATTCAGACCCCCCGGGGAGAGAGCAGTCTGCTGGCGAACGAACCCGGTGACACCACTGTTAAGACGACTTAATGGTGCACATGCACACAGTGAGCTCATCTTTGATAAACCTCACTAAAATAACTAAGGTAAAATGATTTATTCTGACCACATCGTGCATATGTAAAACTGTGCATTAAAGACAGCCCATTAATTTCAGTTTCTATAAATATAGGAAGAATTTATGGCTGTGTAACTGGCTCTCACTCAGTCCAGCCTACACACAGAGGATGAGCTCATTCTCCTCCAAATGCAGGCATGTGTTTATTAGAACAGCTAGAACCTGATCATTGTGACACCTTCATACAAAGCACAGACTCCCTGTACCGGCACATTCAAATTCACATTTCAAACAGCAAATCTCACTGGCACTTTGTCTCCCATTTTAACTGGGTGATGCACTGGCTTTATAATGAAACATCTCATTATAACAACACAATAACATATGCAAACTGGCATCTCCCCACCTACCACGACCAAACACAGTTAGCATTTTATACAACACTACTTTTTTAAGACATTAACACACTCAAAACATGTTGGCCACAGAATTTACATATACAACAGTGTAACCTTGACCAAATGGATGCAGCTATGACAGTCACTGTGATGAATCACATATCTGTACCATGTCTGAACTGTTTCTTGGGTAATTTACATACAGTTTGGAAACGAGCATCTGCCTGGGGGGGAAATTAACAAACGTGAAACACTTCAGTATGGTTTTTGCAACACGATCAGACGTTAAGTTAAGTGTCTGTGGCGTTTGGTGAATGTGCTTTAGACAAGGAAAATCACTAGTCAACACCACTGCTGGTCTTTGAAGCTGATAATTCCTTGTAAACTGTTGTCAGACACCGGCCTGCAGCTCATCAGCACGATCCTGTTTCCAGTCACTCACTTTAACTGCAGCTTCACAAATGCTCAGTGCGACAGTGACTTCTGATAACATCACAAATCCAGAGTGTTGGGTTTCTAACTCAGGCAGACAACTGCCATGGCTTCAACAGCACAAGTGCAATAACAACAATTCACCTCTAAATAAATGAACAATCATTATAGATAATCAGGATCTCAATACGGACAAGATAATCACAATTCTGTCCATAATCATGACTCCCTATTCATTCAGAGAGATCTTTACTGTCATACATCTGAATGAGTCATTGGGATTATTATCACTTTCTATACAGTGCATCACGACAAACCCCTGACCCAAGTACACAGTTTGCAAACAACCCTTTGTGCTGCTGATGGAGCCGTCTCATTGTATTTAACTAGTACACACACACATACACACACACGTACAGAGAGTGATTGTGCTCAGACACAAAGAATGTTAACTACAATGCTTTGTAACCATCAACAGCAGTTATCTAACCAGCTCGGTGTCTCTCTCTGTCTGTGGTGTGTGTGTGGCTCGGACAGTGATAAAACCAGTTTCCCTCTCCCTGCAGAGCATGAGGCATCAGAGAGTGGAGAGACTGATAAACTTTAAAGCTGCACTTAGATCATGTTTGCTACTTAATTATTTATTAGAATAATTATGAAGATTCACATCATTGACGTTTCTGTCAATCAACTAATCCACGAATCAGCTGATCCTTTCATCCCTATTTAGATACGCTGTTGTTATCCTCACTGTAATGACCTACAGTGTTTCATATCTACACTAACACTCACCACTTTTAACCCTGCAGCACTGTTGAGGGCAGTAATGCAGTCAGAGCTTTATCGAAGAGATCACACATCAGGGAGAGAGAGAGAGAGAGAGAGAGGGGCTACTGCAGCCATCTGTTCAATAGCAGACCTAAATAGTACAGTGGTTTAACCAGACATTAGCACCACATGTGAGTGCACACACACATACACACACACACAGTCACATCCACAGGGGACAGATTAAGCAGTTGTACACTGTCTGCAGTCTGAAATCAGTGCTTTCCCTCCACTGTGGGTTTCAGAGCAGTAAACACTGGGGAACTCGACAAAATACTGAGGAGCCTTGTCAGTAACAGGGAGATAGAGACACAACAGAAGTGAGAACAAAGCCAATGTAAGCTGTGTAAACACACTCACCACCAACACATCTATGCATTTCGTAATGACGCCTGGAAACGCCGTGGTCCCACGGAAACAGAGCAGCCACGTCCAGGAGCTGAGAGCACAGATGGAAACCTGCCAGGTGGACTGACGCTGTCCTTGACTCAGCAAAGTCTGAATCATGTTTGTATCACTGCCCACAGATAATCGTCATCTGTCCAGCCGCGTGACACCTTTCCTCTTTTCGTCTCACAAGCTAAGGATCATGTGTGTTGAAGGTATAAGGCCAAAGACTGGATATTTCTCACAGTCCTGCAGAAATGCAGAGAAAAGTTGCTGGTGTTTTTACACATATTAAAAGTATCTGGTGAAAAAGTGAAAAAAAGAAAAGAAAATAACTGAACTATTAGAAGAAAACATGTGTGACACATGTGGCATCAGAAGAAAATAAAGCAGGCAAAAAAACAACTGACGTCGACTGTATCAACAGGGATCTCCTTCCCACAAACAATGGAAACCATCTGCCAGCTCTGGGAAAGTACTGAGAGTTACTACACAGGATGACACACTGAGACAGTTCCAAGAATCATTAAATGTATTTAAGGGTACAGCCTTATTCACACACAAGAACTGTCTGAGTTTATTATCTACTCATCTGTGAAATAATAATTAACATGTAATTACAATAATGTTGTTAAGGTGTATAAAATGTGTAACAGTCTGTAACAAGTCAAGGGTATCTGTAACAAGGCAATCTCCAAATGTTGTGAAGAAAGCCATGAGGATGGGACAAAACATTTGGAGAAACCCTAGTAAGTGTCCTTTAGACGATCTGTCACTGAGGTATTTTCTCCACGGTGACATCAGAACCTAAGTGATTAATTACTCTGGCAAACGACTGTTACCTGACCTAGTAATTCCACCCGTTCATGCCTCTCATTGTTTACTTGTTTTTCAAATCATCTTGATCAAAGTGTTTGTTATTATGATTGGGTCAGTGGTATGTTGTCAGAGGTGACAGCTGCTTGGCATTCACTGACACAAAACACTGTTGAAGCCAGTGGGCCAGTTCAGGGTCTCTGCACTTCTATTCATACGCATAAAAGCTCCAGAAAATGAGAATAAAAGTGCTCCTTCATTTATTTGGCTGAACAACATGAAAAAGAGAAAAACTTTTATCAAAAAGAAAATAGTGTGTGACTACTTAACAAGACTAGGTCAGAGGAGGTGTAAAAATAGCACACAGTGGAGGAAACAAGTGTCCAGTGAGGCGTGTGTGTGGTGTGGACAGTCCACACAGGGTGCTGTGGTACCTGCTGGACATGAATACTCCCTCTCCTCCACCTAAAGCAATGCTGCAATGTCATATTGTCACTCCTCCGTCTCTCTCTCTCCCTCCTTCCCTCTCAGCTCCATCTCCCTCAGGTCTCCATCTTTTCCTTACGGATGTTTTCCTCAAACTCCTAATTTTAAAGTGAAGCCACCACAAACCATGTTGGTGACAGGGTGAGTGTGGGAGAACAGGCAGAGAGAGGAGGCAGCAGACAGAGTGACTGGCAGCTCCAGACTCAGCTCTATTATTCTGGGTTCATGTGAAGGCCAATGACTGACATCATGGAAAATAGCTTTTCAAAAAATTCTGCATCATTACGACCACTTGACAGGCCGCCACTGACAAGGCCGGTCTGTGTGTGTGTTTGTGTGTGAGGTGCATGTGTGCAAGCGTGCGTGCACATGTCCATTTCCTTTCAGCAACACTTGCACCAAAATATGAGCTCACAAGTTTTTACTTTGCCTTTTCCAACCCACTGCCGGCCGGCTGCAGTGACCAACAAACACACGTGAATGGGTCTAACACACATGCATGTATGTGACATGCAGGAGCTGCAGTGCTGTCTGTGTTTGTTGGCTTGTTAAACCTAATCACAGATTGGTTTTAAATTTATCTCCAGCTTAATTACACAGCACATAAGTCTGAAACCTCACAGAGCTATTCTGGAGCCCCACAATATAAGAATGGTCTTGCTATTATGAGGCCTGTTTACTGTTGGGTCTGTGAAGCCAAAGCCATGAACAGTGATGTCCACATTTCAACAAGAGGGAGAGCACCAAGTTTGCTGTCCTATAACAAGAACAAGAAACACTGTTATTATCTTTTAGACTCTTGAAACCTAAGTTTTCTTTAAATTAAAGGAATCAAGTGAAACAGTTTGGCCAAAAAAAGTTGGTTCTTTTCTATGTTGATTGAGTTAAAGCTGAAGAAGCCACCACGTCTGTTTTAATCTGGACTTTAAAGCATGGAACATACAGCTGATAACAAAAAACCATTACAGTGAAAGCAACAGAAACACAGAGGAGCCATGACTCAACCCAAAACTATGTGACGCAAACATCAACAAAGACTGTGTGTGAGCGGTGTGCATGCGTGTGTGTATGTGTGTGTTTGACATTGATCCAGCAGAGCAGCAGAACACATATTCTGCCATGTCAGGAGAAAACGCTGGCCTGTGTGTTAACAGTGAAGTGCTTGGTCTCAGTCAAACTCAGACTAAAGCCTCTCATTAATAATCCACTAACACACGGCTGAAGACCCTTGTTCTTAGAAACAAAGAAACAAATGAGCTGGGTGAGCTTTGTTTTTCAGAGTTTAGACTTTCATGGATCCAAACATTGTTGTTACAAAGTTGTTACCAAGATAGTGTTCACCACAGCTTTCAGAAAACAAGTCTTCAGCCTGAATCACCATGTGCAGGAGGTCATTCACTGTCATTTCTGAAAATACATGACATTGTTGCATTGATACAAAAGTCATTGTTTGTCTTTTTGTCATACCAGTAATTGGTAGGCCTATACGAATTCTTGAACTATGGTAAAAAATAAAAATAAAAAAAATAAGCTAAAAAAATAAAAATAAAAACAGTTAATGAGGTCATGTAACCATTGACAACCAAATTCTGAATCAATTCATCCTTCATGTTTGTAATGGATTTGACTCAATTCAAAAGCTGCTTGTAGTGATAGAAGGTAGACTCTACCTACAGTATGTGTCAGTGGAGAGTGGCCTGTGTGAAAGTCCACCTTCTCACTCCAACTCATGAAACATTTACAGCATTACACTGCCCTCCCCCTCTTAACAAGCACTGCGGTATATAAAAGGAGCTGTCCAGACAGAGGTGAGCTGGCAGCTGTTTAACCAGCAGCCGGTGTTCAAGTGATACTTGTGTGCCAAGATTTTATAGAGCAACTCGTATTTGTCAGTGTAAACATCAGGCAGTCATAAGGACTGTGGTGCAGCTCAGTGAGTGTTTAGATGTGGTGGAGGTGAGGTCTACATACAGGTGAACATCACTGCTGAACTGCTTCTTAACTTCATAACATTATCAGATAGAACTCCACCCATGCTATGACATACTGTATGTGAAGACGTCAGCTCAGGCTCAGGGAACTTACTTGATTTAAATAATCATTAGTGTCACATCTAGTCCCATCTGTGGGACTGCTAAGTGCAATGTGTACAGTCTGAGGACAGATCATGATGTTGTTGACAATGTAATATTATATTATGTGTTTACAACATGATGGGTGTATGTGAGCCATATATTCTGTACATTATCCTACAGTCTGACAAATACAACTGAGTTGAGTCCTAACCCCGAGTAAAGCTCCAAAACTCTCTCTCTCACACACACTGTCTCTTTCTCTGCTCTCACACGCACGCACATGCACACACACACATACACACTCTGCCCTCACATGTTCATGTGTGAAAGCCAAGAGACAAACACAGCAGGATTGTTGAGCATGTTAATTGAAACCAGACACAGTGAACCTCAGCCCACAGTCTCTCTCCCTCTGTCTGTTTCTCCACATAAAGTGACTGTGAACACAGTTTGTATCAGTGTCCCCTGTGGGAGCAGGGCCCCCAACCCTGGCACTGGCCCTGCCTTGCTCTGGGGAACCTTTCATAATCCCAGGTATGTGTTAGAGGCCAGTCATGTTATGTCACCAGCAGTGTTTGTTCATGGCTTTTCCAGCCTCCCCTTCTCCCCCTGCCTCCTTCTTCCTCCGTTTAATCCACACTTATTTCTTCTGGCTGCGTCTGTATTTCACCCCCACCCCCCCCACCCACACAATCACACACACACACACAAACGCACACATACACACACCCCTCTCAGAGATGGTTTGAGGTCAACCAGCTCACGTGTCTTCATCTCCTGCAACAGCATGTGGGTTAGAAATTCCACCATCCCACCGTTTCAAATTGCATGTTTCCTGGCTTGAAAAGAGCGCGCGCACACACACAGCCTGCCTCCTGCAAAATGGAGCACACTCACACATCATACCCTCACATGCATATTATTCACTTACATGCTTATACTCTCATATGTGCGCACAAAAAGCCCTGCTAGTCTACAGGCTGAACAGCATGCAGTCATTTTAACCAAAAGACCGTGGCTTGTTCAATTAATACCTTCAACTAATATTACTAACACCATAATAGCAGAAAGGTGCAGTTGTCTGCCTTTGGTGAGACTGACTAACTAGCACTAGTTATGTGACAGTGTATCAGCCCTATGTCCCTCTATTGGTCCCAGACTGAGACCTGACAGTTAATATTACAGCTAGTTACCTGGCTGCTCACTGCCTGTCTGGAAAACACAACTTGCAGTTATGATACTGTCCAACACAACCTCTGCCTGCGTAGCCCTGACTTAAAGAATACAGTTTCAGGTGAGACATTTAGTTTGTATGGTTAAGAGAAGACATTATGTCAATGTGTCTTCACATCTAACATAAGGCAAGCAGTGTGTTTATGGATGTGTGTGCATGCCACATCTAACTCTCTGCCCACTTCCATCTGTACACGATCCTCATTCACATAACATAAGTCAGCTCACCATGATCAGCTGATTATGGAGCCTGTGTGAGGTCAAACAGGTCAGAAGTCTGAGGGTTCATCTCAACTTTATTCTATCTAGACAGAGATTTAGTGTGGGTGTGTAACAACTATAATTAGGGATGTGGCTGTGACACAGAATCACACCAGCATGACCATAAAATATCACTACATCAAAGTTAATGAATGACAACATATTCAACCCCAACTGTAATAGCTGATAAAGAAGTAAGTGAATGAGCTTTATGCAGAGGGAAGGCTCACACAGCTGGCAATCAGCAGCCACTCAACCCTTTATCATGGCTGATATCAGTGTGACTGTGTGTGTACATTCACTATAATCCTTGATGGTTGCTATTGTAACGAGAAGTTTCTTCCTGCTTGGCTGGCCGTCAATGGCTTTGCAAATCCTCTGCACTTAATCTCTCCCTCTTTGCAAATGGGCATAAATAAATAAACCATACAGGAAAACTATTGAAGACCTTAAGCACAGGTTGAGAGGCTCAGTCAGAGTGTGCCCGTAGGCGGGAGGGGTGTATGTAGAGAGGTACTGCGTCTGAACTTTAACTGGACAAAAATGACTTGTGGTGAGGTTTTCCAGCCCATAAGCCTGATATTTTCCAAGTGAAAGTTAATTAATGCAACTACTTCAGTTCAGGCTAAAACAGAAATAAGATATTCCATAAATACTATACAATCTAAATGTATGCCTGCCATTACACAGCTTATAATAAGAAGCTTTTGTAAAAACCTTCCAAGAGATGTACATTCAGCTTTGTTAATTAATTTGCTCTCTCAAAGGCATACCGATTATCAAGAAAAGAGATTTTACAGACCGACAGCTTTAATATCCTGATCACATTCTGGATGGAGAAGACCCACACAACATCAGCAATAATAGTTGCATTGCCAACACCAGCAGTAGTAGTAGTAGTACTAAGACTTACAGCAGTAGTGATGTTATTAGAGCTGTATCAATATTAATCCATATTTCCAGTTGGCCATCAAATTGGGGAAGCTTCTGAATATAATTTCATCTCAAAAAGCAAAAGACACGAGAAGCTACACTAGTTAGGCCTAATGTCTTTTCTCAGTCATGATGGACAAACAAGTATGCAGAGACTTTGAAAAGTCTCTCTCTCCATCATGCTAAAGCTGTCTTAGAGCTGTGAAATACTACAGAAGGGCGAAACACTGTGTTCCACCAGCCTTAATGCATCTCTAACTGCACTGCAACTCTGCACAAGTCCCAGAGTGTTATGCTTCCTCAGGTGGGAACCCAGTGTTTTAGTATTGGGTGTTACACACATTTCAGGCCATAGGTTTGCAGGTCACACTAATTCATCAAAGTAAAAACTTCATCCTCCCAAAATACAAACCAGAGACTGACTAACACTGAAAATGAAATCAAGAAGTGCTCTTACTTAAATTACTGCAATTATGATGTGTATATTTTTTACAGTAAATAGATTAAACCAAACTGAGGTAGTGAGTGTCTCCTCAGTCTGCAGGCTGCATCAACCAGGAGGAAGGTCCACATGCTGTGGATATTAGTCTACTGTCTGATTCTTATATTTAAATGATTCCAGCAAGTGATCTAAACAGTCTGCAGCTTTCTTTAACAGACTTGCTGCACTTCAGTATTCACGTGTTGTATGTGTGTGTGTGTGTGTGTGTGTGTGTGTGTGTGTGTGTGTGTGTGTGTGTGTGTGTGTGTGTGTGTGTGTGTGTGTGTGTGTGTGTGTGTTCCAGAGCTGGTATCAGCTATTGTTGAGTCAGATCCACAGGTTCGTACAGGTCTGTGGTGCTGAGCGGTCTTGGCAGCGAGTGCACACAGATTCAGTAAAGCCAGAGGGTAAAACATGATTCAGTCAGTCACCACCTGCACAGCTTTAAGTAAGCTCAACTTGAGGAGGTGAAAAGAAGAAGGTGAAAGCTTGTGTCAGTGTCTGACCTGGAGGCAGTATGTCTCAGTGTAAACCTGATTTGTATCAAAGTGAAGAAGATTAGTTCATTCATTCATTTCTGTTGGAGCAACAGCCGGCTGGTTGTGCAACAGCCAGCAGTGTGGGGATGTGGAGAGCTGTCCTCATGAATGCTTTATGTCTGGCTCTGTTACACTGGCTGTTATCAGACACAGGGTGCACACACCATCAGAGCGACCCCTCCAGTTGTCAGCGAAGAACACAACACCACACTTCCCATCATGCCTCTCCTCTTCTACCTGATCTCATCCGAGTTGTCAATTGTGGTCAGGATGAATGTAGGGATGAGACACATTTTGACTGAAAGACACCTAGGAACACAAACACTGGAGGCAAGAGCAGCATAATAACTGTAGTGTGTTCTGTCTGTGTGTGTGCACGTGCGTGTGAGTGTGTGCGTGTGCACGTGCTAGCGTGCATGTCTTTGGCAGCCTTACAGACATCTGCTGTGAAGGTCAAGTTTCAGTCTGTATGGAACCAATCAATGGAGCCAGCACTAGAACACCCCTCCCTGCCTTCATCTGCTGTACTGGGACACACACACCGACTCACACAGACACACACACGCACACAGAGTGAGAGAGAGAGGGAGAAAGAGAAAGAGAGAGAGAGAGAGAGAGAGAGAATGCAAGCATTCACAAAGCCAAGTATGATTATGCACACACTTCGTCTCTGTATGTCTTCCATGCACAAGCCTGGATCTAACACACACATACATTCACACAAAATAGTATGCTCTAAAACTTACACAAAGACAGATACACACAAGCCAGTAAACTCACACAAACATAATAAACATGTGTGTGCACACTTGGAAGCTGCCAGGCCAGCACAACACACTCAGACTGACACATGTGGAGAAGGAACCTTGCCCTAGATTCTCAAGGAACAATCTCGTGTTACATCTCTGCTCTGGCTGGCCTTTGTCGTGGCTGCACAAAAGTCTGGCGGCCTGACAGAGGTAACACACCACATTCAGGTGGACTGACTGCACACAGTTTCTATTTGGTGACCTTTGTTGTCCTTCTGTGTTACTCACCTTAGTATATAAAGGTTTGAGAAAGTCACATTAATAGTTTGCTGTCAAACTGGGTTTAGGACCTGGTTTAACACAACACAAAGACACCGATACTTGGCAAAAGCTGTCCACTTCTGAAACCAGAAGTACTGGCAACATTTGAGAGGGCGACCACACATTTAAAGGAAGAACAACATCTTCCATTGCACTGAAATCCAGACATGTTAAAAAGCCTGAAATTTACTCTTCAGATCCAGGAGGTTCTGGGATTTCAGCTGTCTATAAAGAAGAGAGCACTCTGCTGTTTTCTCATATATCAATCAACTTGGGAAAATCTGATTCATTCATATGACAACACATCAAAATATAATATAACAAACAGAAAGGAAAAAACAGTAAAATAGACACCAGTGTGCTTGCAGTGTTGTAATGTCAACAGAAACTTTGGACTTCACACACCACTACATCCACTATCTTCCTTCCACAGGGCACTCACAAAAACACACAACCACACAGGCAGCACATGCACAGAGTGCGTTCAGCAACACTGGGTTATACACAGCGTGCATGTACAGTGCAGTGACCTAAGCAGGCTGGGTGAACGCAACCCACATTTCTGATGAGCTTGCAACAAAAAGTTTAACAGCAACATTTCCAGCACGACAGAAAAGAGCAGCTCAACAACCAACTGTACAGTACAGTTTACAGTGTGGCTGTTGCTGGGAATTTCACTCCTTGGATATTAATAAAATCTCTGACATAATTAGGCTTCATTAAGCTTAAAAACATGAAAAAAATAATAATTACGCAGAAGCTACACCTTTAGTGGATTAAATGAAGTTCTCCTGAAAGATGTTTCCAGTCTTGGCTGTATGCAGCTCAGAGAACGGTGCCCCTTATCATTACAACATGTAAATAAAGCCACCGCCGTGCCTCGCTCCCCATTCACAAGCCTCATTACACTGCAGGACTCCACTACTACAGCCACTCCTCACACACACACACACACACACACACGCGTGTGAGTATGTGTGACTGTGCAGAGCTCATAGACACACCCAACACACTTTTGTTTCCTGGTGTGTCATGTTGGAGCAGCTTTATTCCACTCTCCCTCCTTTTTTTCCAGGACAAGTGACAATGCAGACTGCGTGTGTGTGTGTGGATATTTCCACATGTGGCTTTTCTGTCTAGCCTGAGTGATAAACAGTAAGACAACAAAGTGGAGAGCTGAGGTTAGCGAGGTGATGGCTGATGAAGGCAGGGAAGCCTGGCCGACTGGTTGTGTGGCTAGCTGGTACAACACAAAGTCTGCCTGTCTGACAAGCTGTGCAGCTTTGTTGCTGCCACCGCGAGTGACTGAATGATACAAAACACAAGCACAATACCGACTGTACTCCACTATATCAAGCTATTACAGCTGATAATTATTCAACTTCATTACGTCATGTTGATGGCAGAGTCCATAAAAAACACTGGTTGACATTTTTCAGCAAGTTAAGAGGTTTCTTTTTCGTTTTTTTTTTTTTTTTTTAAAGAAAGGGACGACAAACACAACAGAGAACTGCTAACCAAGATCTGAGATCATCAGCTTGTGAAGGCAATGGCATCTGCACAGTCATTGTGAGGAAAGGTCAGACAACGCAGATTGATCAGCTTTATAAATATTCTATTCTCTAAACAGCAACTGCAAAGACAGTGCAGTGTTCATAGTTTTAATAAAAAACTGATGAGGACAGGGGCGATGGAAATTGAGCTGAGATTTGGAAGAGCATAAAAAACCTGCTTGTAGATTTACTATGAAGGCAAACCAGTGTATCAGACTCTGGAGTGGTGGTGCTCTCCTCTCTTTTACCGTGCAGCTACACCTTAAAAAAAAAAAAGAAGACCTTTCCTGTGTTCTCCATTTGCAAAGTGACAGCTAAACAAGTCTTGTGGACTGATGAGGCTGAACCAGAAATAGAAATGTCTGGCCACAATGAGCAAAGATATGTTTGGAGAAAAAACACTCTTTCTCAATCTCCATCGGAAAGGATCGATCATCCTCTGGGTTTGTGTTGCAGCCAGTGGTGCGGGAAACATTTCACTGGGAAAGAATGGACTGAATTAAACAGCAGACAAACACCCCCGTCTTTGTAGAGGTGGCCTCTACAACAGGATCATGTTGGTGAACATGCCCAAAAATCCACAATAGACTACCTTTTGTACGCTGATGGCTTTGCCATAAACATCATCAAAAATCCATGCCAACCCAAGAATTCCCCTGAACTATTCGCCTTTTGCAAGGACAGAAAATATCCCCCAAACAAGAAGTGAAAGACTGAGCTGCCACAGAACGTGTTCACAGACTGTGATACTTGCCAGAGGGAGTGTTACTAAGTACCGACCATGCAGGAAGCCCAGACTTTTGCTTCAGGCCATTTTGACTTTTGTTATTTTGAAACTGTAAAGGAGGAAATAAAAAAATAAGCTTGCTTAGAAGAAAAAAGAAATGTGTCATCTTTAAACAGATATGTTTGCAGCTAATTTCAATACGACGACTTACGCCCCTGGTCTGACTGGTCTTCTTCCAATCTTGCAGCCCAGTGCAGTTCTTTAGGTTTGTATCCATTAGCAGCCTGTGATGCTTTTATTATCATTCTGTACCTCCGTTTATGCCACCTGTATTCACAGCTCGCCAGGCATTTATGTCTCCTAGAATTAACAGAAAGCTCTATTCATATCCATGTAATTTCACAACAGCTGTGCGCAGCTGATGCAGTGCTATAGATGTGCTGACAACACACACCACTTGAGCAGACTGCAACAGTGTGAAACACTGCAAAGGAATAATACCTGTAGTCAGAAAATTTGTCATTTAATCAATTAGTCAATCGAGATAACATTAATCCACAACTCTTTTGATAAGTGATCAGTAATTGGAGTCATTTATTGTGTGAAACAATGCAAGCCCCTCATTTATTACAAGCTGTAGTTTTTCTGGGATTGGACACATACATTCACCATGTCACCACCGACTCTGAAAATGTGATTGACATCATTTAAGTGTAGTGAAATTTTAAAAGACTTAACAATTATTCTTAAATGAGGATAATCATTAGCTGCAGCTCTAGGGAGAACTACTCAGAGCCAGAGAGAGTGTGCTGACAATAAGAGTAGTTATCTTCTCTCTCAGGTAACAAGAGTTAACTTGTTTAATTGCAGTTCACATTCCAGCTGAGACACGTCAAATACCGAGTCGCCTCACACCAGGGCTGAAGCAATATGAGTTTTCAAGGCCAATATACACAGTAATATTCAGCGGTTCAGGCACTGTGTAGGCGCTGCAGTGCTCTTAATCTTTTTATTCATTGTGAATATTTCACTTTTTATTCAGGTACACCAAGGTTGAATAAATCCAGTAAAATAGAAGAAGTAGAATATCTTTGTGGTAATTCTCATCATTAAAATCTACTCTGGTTTAGCAAGACTAAAGTCAAGACAAAGCAAACAAAGAAAACTAAAAATAAACATCCAATTAACATGCTATTGTGCAATACTGTAACAGAAGAACATTAGATTAAACTGTGCAAAAGCAGGTCTGCACATGATTGTTTCCAGTAAATTCTATTTTTACAACTAGCTTCTATTATTATTAAATCAACTAATGATGATTCATTTACTCTATAAAATGCCCAAAATTAAAAAAAAAAAAAAAACAGCCGACCACTGTCCAAACCTCAGTCTTTAAGGCTCTAATCTTATCTGATCACCTCACAGTCAAAGAAATGTACGTTTTTACTCGACAATGACAGAACTTCTCAAATCTGTTATACTTCTCCATTATTGTGGTAATAATAGAGCAATTGTCAAAAATCTTCAGGTAACATTTATGTCAGCAACTGCAGGCCGGGAGGAAAGGAGAGTTAACTCTATACCATCTGGAAAGAATTAGTGAGCTCTTGAACAAAAGGAAAAGAGTGAAGAGAGGGAGACAGAGAAAAAGACAGAAACAAGTTCTGCCTTTTCTGCTTTACCCTGAAGCAAAATGGAGATTAGGATCAACTAATAGAGAAAAGAACTAGACTAGGACGCTGTTTGACATCCGTACAAATTAATGGAGGATCTTCAGAGAGTGCAGTCAGTCAAAAGCGAACCATTGAAATACCATGAAAAAATCAAGCATTTCTGATTTACTTTTCTACCTAATCCCTTCATAATCAAGCTGACAGTATTACCCAGTATTACTAGCTCTGTACCAAGGCTTGGTAATTCAATACATTAGTGGAATCTACAATTTAAACTAGGATTGCAGAACTCCACTATTACACTACAACAATGGTTACAATACACGCCCCTACAACTGTTTTGTGTTACTGTAATTGATTATGTATGGGCTATGTTTTAAAATCTGTATTACTTTATGGATCTGAATAAAAACCTGCCTTGGAAGCTGTGTCCCTGCTATATGGTGATGACAGCAATGGTAGTGATCTGACTTTAAAGCTCTTTGTCTTGGCTGACAGATTTGATTTCTCTGTTTGCATTTCATTTACAGAGTGCAGTTGTGCAGTGGAGTCAAGAAACCCACAGAAATCAATTTTGTCCCACTCCGGCTCCAGTAAACAATCAGTCCACTGTTTCATTCCAACACCAAACAGTGGAGCCAGTCCACTGCTCTCTATCACCTCCACTTGATATAACTCAACATTTCTGTTCTATATGCTGCTATTCTGCCCCACTCTAAAGGAAGGTAAACCCGCTCTGTATTAGTATTCTGTTCAGTACACCATGCCCCTCTATATAAAAGAATTTTTATTCTGTATCTGTGATGGAATTTTGTGACAAATTTCTATTCAGCTCTACAAGATGGTAGCAAAGAAGCAAAACCTTTGGTAACACAGAAATATCCTATTTATATTTAATAACCATAATATACTGTATTCAGACAATCAACAAACAGACAGAGCGAATCATCTGTATGTTTGTTCTTTCCAGTGTTGAGTCGTGTTCTCCGGCTTCGTGCTGCTGTATTGTACCACAATCCAGTACTGAAGGAGTTAAATTCTGTGCAGTGGGTGAACTCAAAGGAACTGGCGTTCACGTGGCTAAGCCGCTGTTGCTATGGGAGAGAGGCCAGACAGAGGAGAAAGAAACCCCTCTCTCTCTCTCTCTGTCTCTCTCACATTCCCGTTTTCTCTCTCTCTCTCCCTCTCTCGTTCTCTTTTCCTTATCCTCTGCTCTCTTGTTCTCTCTCTACCAGAGAGCCTGGTTGGCTGGAAAACCAAATGACTAATGAGAGTACACAGCTCTCTCTCACTTTCTCTCGCTGTCTCTCCTTCTCTTCATTTTTCAAATAGCATTCGCTCTCCCCTTCGCCTCAGCTCTCTGAAACATCTCTCTCCTCCCTTCATCTGCACACCTCGCCGTCTCTCCCTCTCCATCCCTCTCTCGATTTTTCACTCTCTCTTTCATATCAGAAAGCTAGTCAGTGAGTCATGCACCGACAGCACAAGGCCAGGCTGAATATGCCAGAGTGTGAGGTTTAAAGAACAGAACAGCAGCCGGCTTCTTTTCCACTGACAGTCAATTAGCAACTTTACTATTTTCACTAATGAGGCGTATAGCTACATCTTTAAAATATACTGCAATGGTTTCAAGTGCTGGAGCTAATAATTATTAAAGGGTAGAGAATTTACTCTTCATACATAACAAAGAGCAGCAAATCTACAGATCTGACAAGCTGGAAGCAGCAGATGTTTGACAGTTTTGTGATACAATTAATCAACCATCCCAATAGTTGCCAATTAATTTTCTTATAATTGACAACATAATTAATCAACTACTTGTTTGCGCTCTAGTAGTTCCCCATAAATATAATGTACCCAGCTAAAAGGTTTGTGGAGCATGCAATAACAGATCCCAGTCTCAGAATGAATTCATATTTCTACACTCACCTCAGGCCATTACTGAAAGCAAAGGTCCATACCTGCTACTTAGGCAAATCACAGTACAACAGTGTGGCTTCTCTGAATGAAACTGACCTGATTATTTTATCTTAGGAACTTTATGAAGGCAGCATGGTTATGTTTACAATGCCCTGTAATACACATAATCCAGTTTAAGTCCAATAAATACAAAGGAAAAGCCTGAGACAGGACAGGAGCAGACAGGAAATGAGACAAGAGATTGGGATGGACTGGAAGAAGAGTACAACATATAACACCATGATGGAAAACAAAACAAGACAAGACAGCCAGCAGAAAAGGACAAAGACTGGACAAAAGTGAGCAGAGGTCACACACAGCTAATCTGGCACTCTAAATGTGCGTCTACAAAAGCTGTTATACAAGTCACTGCCCTGAGGACACTGGCACAACATGCAATGAATGTTATTAATGATGAACTACACTATCAGTTATCAATTTAAATTTAATTATATTAGATTCACTTTACTGTCGTAACACAGAGCAGAGCTCTCAGACAATAAAGTTGCATTGTACATCAAGAACAGAGCTGTAAAGTGAATACAGCAATGTGCTGCAGGGCAGATGAACAGTGGTGTGTGGGAGCATGGACGTTGCAGGTGAGTAAGCTGGAGAGCTTCAATGGTGAGATCTCACCACCCTCTGCTGTTCTCTTCAGTCTGAGACGCAGCAGCTGCCGGTACCAAATGGAGACGCAGGCTGCTCATGGTGCAGGACAAGTTGAGCCATCGTGACTATAGGGTGTCAGCGTTGAGGTCCCAAGAGATGAGGACACCCAAAACCTGACATGGTCAACCTCCGTGCCACTAATATGGATGGGAGTCTTTCTAAACCCGAGAACTTTGATTCTGATTGAAATGCAACTAAAAAGGCTGCAGCAGAGTCTGTTTACATTCACTGTCATGCTGTTTCTTACTGGCAGCAATATGTTACTGCAGTGGAACAGTTAATGACAGGCTAAGTGAATTACATTATGGTGTAGGTATGAACATGTTTTGGGAGGTCATCAATGTCCCTACAAATATTTGCTTTATTGATTGTTTTTTTCACCTTTCCAGTAACATTTCCCTACAGTCGCCTTTCTTTTAATACCTGATTTATTATTGTCTATATAGTTTTTAATTAAATGTCAATACAGATCTTAATGTAAATACAGATCTAATGTTATTAAGCCCATCCATTTACAGTATAAAAAGTCATTTTTGCTTTGGAGGGGTTGCTGTGTCCCTACCGATGCTAAACCCAAACTATGCACTTGCATTTCTGGGTCAACTGGTGTGGGTAAGGATGACAGACAGACAGGTAAGACAGCATTCCAGCGTCCCCTGTTATCTCCAACGAGGAAGCAACAAGTAACGGTCACAGGTTTACCTCACAGGGTGGACAGGAAGACACTAGTTTATTCAGAGAGTGTCCCGGCCCCAGAAATAGACAGAATACAAACAGCAGCAGGTGACATCTCGTCTTCTACTCAAAAGAGAAGACGCAGCCAAACTAGATGGACACGCATGAGCTGCAGTTGCTCAATTCATTTGGGAGATGTTCCAAACTGAACAAGCACAACCTCCTCATTACTGGCTACACCAAAATAGCTTCCCTCACATTCTTTGGTAAAACAGTCTAGTTAGAGGGCCGCACCAGTTTTCCCTGACAGCAGTGTTCGAAAATACACAGGAAAGCTCCGGCTCCAAGAAATGATTCGGACTCGAATGGTTCAGCTCAGAGAGGGACATTTATTAAAACACACCGTGTTCCACACTAGTGGGACTTTCCCACTACCAACAAAATCTATTTTTGATCCTCCATATCCAGACTGAATATGCCAATTTGAGTCAAAACCACATCGTTTTGATCAGCTCCTGGGTCTCTAAACAGTGATGGGTGGTGGTGGATTTCATTCAGAGCAGTTGTGAGCGCACAGGCTGCTGTCTAATGGTGTGATGGAGATAACAGCAGTCAGACAGGCGGAGGTTTACTCATTCCATATTCAGGACACAGTCACAGTCTGTCTGGGCTTCTCACTGAATGTTTTACTAACAAGACTCTGGGTCCACTGTTGTGGATAACAGCATAGTGAGCCATTGTCATGTGTCTCTTTCTCATCACAAATGTGTAGTGAACTGAAATCAGGTTTGAGGGCAGAGTAATGTATAATTCATTTTGTATACTGATTGATATTGTGAAGTATTTAGCCTGACCAGCCCGGCAAAGTTCTAGTGGCTGGGTAAGCTTGACAGTCATCATTTCCAGCTGTCCAGATGCCTGACTGTTCACCAGCTCCTTCACTCAACATAAACACTTAGAGAACTTGCTGCAATCAGATCAGTTTTTAAGAGGAAATCACATGGTGGCTGCTGAGAAACCAAAGTGAAAATTCTCTTAAATCATCAACCAAAATCTAAACATGTACAGCCATAAAATCTGTTTATGCTCAATGGTTTCAAAAACTGCTCCACAGTATGAAAGACAATCATACCATAATCTATAAGGAACACATTGCAACTTCATGTTTAACTGCAAAATGCTTGGCAGTCACTTATTTTGGGTCTTGCCAAGTTCCATGTGTTGTTTTGTCACTTTTCTTAACAGACACAATGCATTTTTAGCATTATATGCCTCTAAAATACAAATTCCATCACAGCTTAGTGATGAGAATAACAGTAGTGTAGTGTAGTACACCAGGAAACCACAGCAGCTGTTGTGTAGTAGAGCCTAATGTATTCCCAGGGTTATCTGGGAAGCCTGCGAACCTATAGAGGTTTTATGGCCGCCGTATGTAGCACTGTGATGTAGTGGAGCTTTAGTGCACTCACACAGTGTGTGTGTGTGTGTGTGTGTGCGTGTGTGTGTTGAAGAGATGGGGGAGGGGTACGTCCAGCCAGAAATCCAGCCAGCCCATCCTGGCTTCAAATTGCATTTTGTTTCCTTAGGCACCAGAAAACAAACCACTAACACTCAGTGTATCCAGTTGCGCAAACACCACATAACCTGGGAGTCACATAGCAATACTGTCTGTGTGTGAATGTCAACCCGATAAATAAAGACTAATTATGTAATCATTCAACGGACAACATTTATGTCCCCAATTGTACTGAAATTGACAATGACAGCTACTGTTGAACAGTAAAAAACAACAACAACAAGCCACTGAGAGCCTGAGGACATAAGCACAGTGAATAATGGGACACATCAACATTAAAACATACCTGAAGGTTACACAGCGACAATAAACGTTGCTGTCCATACATTCTGTCTTTAGATATATACGGTAGGTATGTAAACCTGTTCAAATGACAATGTTAAGGCTGACTGCACAAGATAAATAAACGGCAGCATTGTCATACGTAATGCTGTGCCACAGGAGCACAATGTCAGTCATTATTGCTCTTTGTATTTCCAAGTATGTGTTACAAGCATTTCCTCTTCATTTACTGAGGTTTCTGTGCTGTATTGTGAAAACTAAAACCATCATTATAATACACCCTGCTACATACCTGTGATGGGGAGCTATATTGTGAATATTATAGTTATTATTTCATTTATTTAATAGAAGGCCATCAAATACAGCTGAACTCATTATTAAGCTATTACTGACATTGTCTAACATCTATAGTTCACACTAAACAAACTACATACAGATGAGAAATAATGTTAATTCATTTTATTACAATACTTAACTGATCATTTCATCACAATATGATGCAGTATGATGATATCGAAATAATCTATTTCTTATAAGTAATAACAATTAAACACTGTAATTGTCCCTTCAGCATGGTGCAACATAAACTCAGAAAAGAAGAAATTTGGCAAGCTGATGATAAAAAAAAAAAACACTTCATGATTGCAACCTTGAAAAGCACTGAATAGCATTCAAAATAGTCAAAAATCCCAGTCCAACTGGAACAAAGGGTGCAGCCTGATTCATATTATATCATACATGTATGCACAACTCGATATTAGAAGGTGTAAGCTTCTCTCTAGGCCATGTTTATTCTCCGTGTCTCTAGTGTGCGTTTCCACTCTAAACAATGCTGCTATTCACAACCCAACACACACTCACACGCAGCTTAGAAATGTTTCTAAACTGGCTGAACTGCAGCACTGCAACAACTATGCAGACTGTGTATGGAAGGTTCTTCCTGCTCAGTCTGTCATTTTCTGCTGATTAGCCACATGGAGATGAACTTCAGGCCACAGCCCTAAAAACAAACTAGCAGCACTGCTACTGTAAACATACACACACATACACAGTGGACTGTAAGGGAAAACAAAGGCTCCTATAGGCAGTGACCTGATTGCCCCGCTCTTTCCATTCATTGTGAATCCAGATGAGTGTGGCAGTTTTATGCCTAATACAGTGGCGTAGGGCTCTGCTGAGTTTTTTCTTTTTCTCTGTGAAAAAAGTGTCTGCAGAGGAATTACAATGCTGTTTAGATTCCCTGCATTTCACTCTGTATGTCATCAGACTCTCTCCCGCTGTCATGTATTTTTCTGTTTTCTGTTTCAGTGACTATCCCTGCAGCATCGATAGTGGGTCAACAAGGAAAATAATTTACAATGTGATTAATGGGGCAGTGCATCTTAATACTTGAGAGCATTCTTGACCTTTTTTTAATTCCACGTCCAAACAAACAATAGTATTTCTCTTACGAGTCAAGCTAATAAAGTATTATCCAGTTTATCAGGTGGAAGGAACTCAAACAATGGGACCTTAAATGGACTGTAAGCAACTGCATGATGACTATAAGTGCTAACATTTAGCTGAAACCTACAAACAAAACTGGACCGACTACACCATTAGCTCAGTATCTAAATACCCAGAATATGCCTCGACCCAATGTTACATCATATCACATACATCTTATCACATCTACTAATTAGTTATGAGCCCATTGCATAATGTGAACCAAGTGTTAGACAATGAAACTGTGCTTTTATAGCTTGCTACTTAGGAGAAGGAATATCCCAGAAGAATAAATAACATATGCACAAACAGCTGGACAGCCTTCAGTTATACTGTGTACTATTCCTGTTCTCATACATCCTACAGAGAATTGTGTCTAAACCAATTGAGCAAAATGCATCAGTAATTCTAATATTTCCTTGTCTACAAAAAGGTCTAATCTCCTGTGAGGCCAGATGTCTCTGGGGCCGTCACAACCACGGATATCTGAAACCTGAAAATGATAATAAGGATAACATATCATCAGTATTTGCCACAGCTGGTAACATTTAGCTAGAGAAATGTCTGCCAGGTACAGTTAGTTTTACTAATTACACTGCATCATAGTACGTAGTTAGTAATGCATAACTACAGTTCATACTGGGAGTGTTAACCTTGAATCAGTGCACAAAAGATAGTAAGATCTTATCATGTGCTTGTTCAAGGTGTGCAGAATCAGACTGTGTGCATCTCGTTTACCAACGTACTTCAGTTTTTATTTTCAGTTCTTCTGCACATCATAAAACATAAGGCTGCTTTCTATTACGCAGAGGCACATCTCAAAATACACACATGCTGTCTAATGAAGCGAGAGCATTTCACACTCAACATCACTTCTCAAATCATGTTAGACTAGGGCTGCAACTGATGAACATGTGCACAGTCAATTTATCAGCCAATTATTTTCACAATTAATTGATTTATTTTGATTATAAAACATTCAAAAATCCCCCCCAAAAATGCCCATCACTACTTCCCAGAGCCCAAAGTGACATCTTCATCCACCAAAAACATTTAGTTCACTGCAAGCTAAGACAAGGGAAAGCTGAAAATCAACACATTGATGGACCCATTGAATAAACATGAGTTACTGATTAACTTTCTTTTGATTTACTAATCAATTAATTGACTGAATTGGCTCCATATTGGAACTGTTACTGTCTGAGAACAATGTTGTGTTGTGAGTTAACTGCCATAAAAATACAGATCGTATTGTCACAAAGTAAAAGCCTCTGATGGTTGAATTTATTAGACACTTGATTTGACAATCTGTTTGTTGTCATATTTATACTCATTGATATAATGTGCATTATTCTCTCACTAAGATATACAATAATACAAAGGTGTGATGAGCTGTTGCTAACCCAGTATACTGCTGTACTACTGGCCGATCTGACCATAGACACTTGACAAAGGCTTGACAGCTTGGCTTGACACACTTCTAATCTAATCTCCAATCGTTCTCGACTGTATTCACTCAGCTAGTTAAGCCCCTTGCTAATGAGACTGTGCCCCACTGTATGGAATTAAACTACAACACTACTCATTGCCTAAATTATATCTCACACACACACACACACACACACACCACAAGACCGATGGCAATAGGTAGGCTAGCTGCAAACGTGTTTGTTGTGCGATACATGAAATACAAATGTGAGGATGAGGGAACACGCAATTACACATCTGAGACATGTTCAGCTATGACAGTGTAATGGACCCGTGGCATTAAGCCGCCTCACTATTACTGTCAAAAAACACAGACTATTTGATGTAAATGCTTGATCCCAAGAGAGAATCACAGAAAGCCTTGAACCTGTGACACCAGGAATTCACTACTGACTAATCCCAAAGAAAGCACCACAAGTAGTCAATGACATGTGAGGACCTTTGACACACCGGTCTAATTGTATGCTTTAAATTACATCTGATGAACAACACACAAGGACCACACTAACAGATGCCTCTCGAATTAAGTCACACAATGAATGAGACTTACGACCATTAGTTGATAGTATTATATCTGATGACTTACTGTTATCAAGCATATGTACAAAGACAACAGGCTGGATAATCAAATCAGACCTGTGCTTGGGTTTGGCCAGTTATCTGCATAGCCAGATAGAAGGATTCTGTGAACAAAAGAAAACGGGGAACAGGCACTGTACAATGAGACAGTGCAGTGTATCAGCCAGCCAAGGGCTTGTCATGGTAAATATTTCACTGTTTGCTGGTTTTTGCATGTTAACCCACTGTGAAAATACCTCTTTTAAAAGGGAAGAGGAAGGGGGGGAAATCAGACCAGTATATTGCCTTAGATTTCCATCCATCACTGCCTGTCTGCTACTGCCCGTATAAAGAGCGCGATAATTACACATCATGCAGGAAATATATCCGCTACTGAAAGCTCCGATGGTGACAATACTGAGCTGTTTTTGAAATTGCACATCATGTTTTTTTTTATTCTACATGACGACAAATTGCCCATTGTTCAGCCTGCAGCGAGCCAGTTTTTATGTTTTTACAAGTCCTAGCATTCCTGCGTCCTTGTCCGAGACGGAGAGGGGGTTTGTTGTCCGCCTGGGAGACACGGGGGCAAAACGAGCCTTCACGGACGATCGACACTCACAAATAAAAGGTAGATTGTGGCCAATAACCACGAGGTGACGGGGGGATTAGTTGGACGTAAAGGCTGTAACGCCGGGGGGTAAATCTAGGAAGCCAACCTCACCTCCGTCAGCTGATTTGCAGTATACAGCAGATTAAAGCGTATAGCTGCTCGGGACTCAAAATTCCTGCACATGCTTTTCTCATACTCTCTCTCTTTCTTACAAACGCAGCCTCTCTCACACAAACGTCACAATACCAGCTCAGATCCCAGGTGTTTCTAATCAGCAGATTGATTAATGATAAATTAACGTTTAGTGCTGTGGAGACAGTGGTACTACACAGAGATAACTGCTTTTAACCATTATTGGCGTTGACTAAATATGAAAACATGGAGGTTCGTCTTCACCACAGTAAATGATTTATGAATGAGACAGCGTTAGAGAGGATTTTGGTGTAAATAAGCAGTGTGTTGTCTGCTTTCTATAACCCCCTGCTGGTAGTCCGCCTCCCAACTTGCTTAAGTGTCTAATAACTGGTGGAACTTGCACAATCCACAGAGAGACATTTCGGTGGAAACTAATGATAAACAGAAGCCGTGTACTCCTCGGGTCCACTGAGCCATAATAACTAACACAAATCCATACAATAATTTCCGCCTGGCAAGCCTACAACATTGCCTCGCTGGCTAGCCACCAACCACAGAGATTTCCCCATTTGCTTTGCATGTAACAGAGTGGAAAAGGGAGCACAAAGTCGGGGGTTTTCCTTACCGTCAGGTCGGGATTGTCGCTGTCAAGATGGTTCACGGCTCGTATGACCCCGGACCTCCACGGCCACCGACCAATGTCGCCGATTTCGGGCGGCTTGTCCCCGCTGACACAGAGGAACCGCTTCCCGACCAGCTCCGGCCGAGCCTCGACTGCCATGGCCCTTTGCTGGTCCAATCCCCCCCCCCTCGCAAAAACTTCCCAACAACGACGCCCTTACAGACCTGTCATTTACGACATTAATTCAGCTCTAAAGAATCCAACGGTAGAAAGAAAAAAAAAAGAAAAAGGAAAAGTTATCTGTCGCTAGAAGCTGGAAAACCGACCCGGGGGATTTAAATGTGTAGCAGTCTCCACCCGCTCGAGCGTCAGTCTCTTTTCTCTCCGCTTGAAAAAAACGGTGGAACACTGGACCGCATCACCGCCGCCATCCATACTGTGTTTCTCCGCTGGATCCCATGGCATTCACACGGCCGTAGCACGGCTGTGTCCCTCCGCCCAATTAAACCCCATCCGTACTACTTTCGCCGAGCATCGGCTGCTGCTCGTGCTTGTAGAGCTGCCACGACTACTGTTGACAACTTCTGCCTGTACTACCCTACTACTGTAATAATACTGATACTACTGTTACTTCTAGTGCCACTGCTGGTACTAATATATTAACTAGGCTACTACAACAGTCCCTATACAGCCTGAAATCACAAGCCGTAAGGAAATTAATTTTATGTTTAGTTGATGCTGTTATAAATAAGACTCAGTTACTAACATGGCAAAGTAGAAAACGCGAATTAATACAAAAATGGCAGAAATCTGAATTAGTGAATTAGCCTATACTATATATGTAATCCACCCTCTGGGTTGTAGTCTTTGTCAAAAAAAAAAATCAAGACCTAAATTATCTTATTTTAATATTAGGCTAATTTATCAAATATTAATTAAATAAAAATAAAAATTGTTCTCGTTTTATTTTCAGTCAGAAAACCAAAGATGAGATTGACGGTTATGGGTTTATTATCACAGAAACTACAACAGTTTCTAGTAATTATTTAGCCTACATTTGAGATTCCAGTGTCAGTGGTTATCTTTGAACTATTGCTAAACGTATTTCAATTAATCTATCAACCAACATTTATATGGACCTATACATATACACTACTCATTTGGTAGAGGCTTTTATCCCAAGTGACTTACAAGGGCTTGGGATAAGTACTCTGATCTTATGTCAAAGTGGGAGATCAGGTAACAGAAGTGCACTATAAGTGTGTGGTGTATAGTAAGGACTCGTCTGGCAAGTTATGTTTTTAAGGACAGCCCAGCACAGGCAGACAGGGTGCCACCAGGGGAAGTCAATGAGCAGTGGAGTGATGTGATTGAAAACTATACAAGTGGTGCTGCATTCTGGATCATCTGTAAGGGTTTCACTAGTGTGCATGAATGCAGCAGGTGAGACGAGCCAATGGGTGGCATACTGATGTCAGGTAAGGCCTGAATTTGTTTAATGTTATACATTGAAAGCGGCACAATAGGGGACAACTTGGTGGGAATGACAGGTATAAATGGTATCTGTGCAGCAGTGATATGTGAAGCAGTGATAACCAAACTCAAGACATAAAAAGGGGCCTCAGAGTCTTGGGACACCCCTGCAGAGGGACAATGGGATATGGATATTAGGCACAGTAGAGAGAATGTCCAGTGAGATAGGATTCAAATAAAGAACACACTTTGTCCAGACTAGACAGTATATGGACAGCAGGATGTGGTGGTTCACCAGGTCAGAGGCTGCTGATAGATCCAGAAAGATTAACACTAAGGTCTGAGCTGCAGCATCTACCCTTAGGTCTCTGTCAAAGACAACACAGGGAGGAGTGGAATCATTTGCAGACTGGCAGTTCCACAGCCCAGCAGAGAACAAGGCTCATGCGGGCGTGGATTGTTGCAGCGAGCAAAGGTTAGCAAGATTTCTCTGCCTTTTGGCACAGTGATATTTTCTGTGTTTATCAAAGACAACAGAAACAAAGCACATAGGCTAGATTGCATCCAGCTGAGTACACCCTCCGGATTAACAACACAAAGGGGCTCTTTTGGGGGGCATGAACTCACATGCCCCTAGTGCCCCGAAACTCACAATAACCATCATTGGTGTACAATCAATGTATTAAAAGTGCTAAAACACACACAGTGATGTTTGGGAATTCAATTTTATGAAAGTAGCATTAACTATCTCTGGTCATGAGGTTATGTTTTCCCGTCTGTGTTCATTTGTCAACAGGATTACGTCAAAAGTACTGAATGAATCTGGTGGCAGGATGGGGGCATGGGCGAGGCAGAACCACATCCAGATGATCACCATAAATTTAGTTTGTTTTTTTCTCTCTCTGAGGTCTGGTGTGTGTTGTCTGACATTACCCTCAGCAGAGGTCTGTACATCTTGCAACTGCAGTCTCCTCAAGCCACATGTCCTTGTCCTTCTGATGCCAATTGATTTTCTGAGAATGTTTAATTGATAAAGCAACAAGTGCGCACCCGCCAGGGCTGGAAATTAAATCAAACACAGAAGTGTAGGCTACGAACTGCAGAAGGCCCGTTAGAGTATGGCTCTGAAACGGAGTCATCTCCATAAACCCCATGTTAAAATATCCAACTTTGCAACAGAAATGTAAAAACATGTTTTGATTTACATCACCAATTTAGTAAATTTCTATTTAGCTCATTTGTTTAAAGTTATGTATAACTGAAGGTATGACAGTCTGCTTTAACCAACAGTTGGGTATTGTCAAAGTCCAGGAGCTGTTTGCTGAATCAGTTTGTGGTGTTGAAACCTGTTTGAGGGCTTTTCATGCAAATACCTAACAAATAATACGGCTTGTTATGTGGTTAATTGACTAACTCCTGTTTTTGTGACATGGCATTTCCTGTGTATTCTTACAGTTGTTGTTTTTTTTTTGCAATTGATAACCTGCCTCTGAGTTTCAAAAGTCTTCACTTCTCTTTAACAGACATTACTGTAATGTCACCTTCAAATGCATTACTGCACCAGAACACTCCAGAAGACCAACTCTGGTACCAGAACACCAACAACCTTTGTTTCTCAATAAAGAAACATGCTGATCTAAAAACACTGAGAACAGGCAACATCACAATATGGATCTCTATTGCTAATGAATTTCTTTAACTGATTTATTCATTAAGTATAGGCAACATTCAAGCTTGAAAGTTGAATGAAATTATGAAGTAATAAACTAATAATGACAGCTCTAAATCCTGCACACTGAGCTTCTGCATTCCTTTTTACCTTTGTTTCATGGTAAAGCAGTGCACACCTTTCAAATTGATTTGCACTTACACTGAATTTAAGTGCAACGATAATGGAACCGACTACACAAACAAACTTGATGTTCACTGTGGTGGCAGATTATGTAAAACTCAGCAGCAAGCAAGCAGCAAGCAAGTCTAATAGATCTCAAATCACATTGAAATGAATGGAAACCAACGACGGCACTGAATGGAAGCACATATACGATCAAATACCAACAGATGTCTTGCAGGCAGTATTATAGGCCCCAGTAGACTTTGATAATGTTGGCATCAGAGCTAAATTGATTAACAATCATTTATCATTTCATTCATGGATTTACAACTCCTTAGTCTTGTTCTATTGCATGAATATTTCATTCAACGTTTTAAATGCAACTGACATGTTTGGTCTCTTTCTTTCAGAGCGGATTTACTAGTTGCTTTGTCTTCCACTGAGGCCTCCTGGGCTGTAAAGGAGCAAGAAAGAACCAGTGAAAGAGAGGGAAGGTGTGTGTGTGTGTGTGTGTGTAGGGATCTTAAGGACAGTGTAGAAGTTTTTGTGTGCAGCATGTAGAAAGCCATCAGCCTGGAGCGACCTCTGGGGTGGCTTACAAGAGAGGTGGAGAAAGAAAGATGGGGATGACAGAGAGAGGAGCAGAGGAGTAGTGAGAGAACAGGGGAAAGATGCTGAGGAAACAGCTACACTAAGGTCACATGAGACAAAAGAGGAAAGAGGAAGGAAAATGAGGAAGAAGAAAAGGACAATGGCCGAGCAGAGGTTTGTCACGGTGGTGAAATAAGAATATGAAACAACTGAAAGGAAAAGCACTGTGGTGAAGATGAAGAAGTGTGACTTACAACTTCTCATCCCATTTACATATTATGTTATGTTTATTATAACAGGCGTAGAAATGTTTAGATCGTTTTTTGTGGTTTTTGTTTACATTAGTCATTGCTTGTGGGCAGCTTCAGATTTGTTGCAAAGTTCATAAATACACAAGCCATCTAGTAACCACTCTGCAGCTCATGTTATGCGACAGAGTGTGAGTGCATGGCAGTAATGTTATAAGGGGGTTTTCACTTGGCAGCCTCACTGTTGTTTCATTTCATGAAGTGAAAGAGACCCTCAGAGGACTTGATAGAGATATTTGGAATGCAGAACATGAGAGAAATCCCTACTGTATTAATTTACAATACTGTATTATAGACAAGGAAACATTAAATCACCACCATGCACTCCCAAAGCAAAGTCCTAAATCAGAAGCGTTCCACACAAATACACTTGGTTTTCACCCGTGGCTGATTTTCAGAATATCTCTGCTCAGTGTATCCGCGAATGTGTGTTTCTGACTAGATTTTGCAGCTGTGTGTGAGATCATAGAGCATTGCAAGGTTAACAGTGAGCAGCTGAATCTTGGTGTGGGGCCATTTTTTTTGTTCAGCTGTGATCCTGTGATGCTGTCCCAGACAGGCTGTGTGACCAGAGAAGCTCCACTGGGAATCTACCTCACACTGCTGCACACCGCAACAGCCGCCTTCATGAATAACAAGTAGCCATGGATCCATCCCCCTTCCTCATACATGCGCACACATACTCCTGCACAAAACATACATATACATGCATGTGGTCAAAAAACATGCACATCTGCAAATATAAGGGCATGAGCTCATAGCTGCACACATACAAGCTTGCATGCGTTTGTGCTCAGATATCATTATCTGCACACACAGAAGTGCCCACACACACATACAAAGAGACAGGCCTGCTAAAGCTCACAGATGGGCTCTGTGTCTGCCAACTCCTATGTATGGAAAACTGTAATGAATATGATTACATCCTAAAGACTGGTGTGGTTTACATAATGAGCTAGACAAGGGCTGGCCACACTCAGGTATCCAGGCAGGCTTCTTTACCAATGTCACCTAGAATACAATAGAGTAAAATAAAACCATTACCCCTCAACCAGATCTTCTCTCACAAATTTCTGAATTTTCCAGTTAATTTATTTAGTATAACCCCTCTCTCTGTTAAAAAATTACATATGTGTACAGATTTTATAGCAAAGTCCAAGATGTAGGTTATTATGTAGCCTACAAGCATCATAATAAAATATAGTCCTTTCACAATGCACATTTGGAAAACATAGTTTACAGAGTTGGATCTTGGGCTGAGAAAATTAATGAAGCTGGTATGACACACCCTGATATACACTCATTACCTGACAAGGTGCATTTTGAGAAAAAAAAAAAAAAAAACGGTCGTGGAAGGAGCTCACATTCCGTTGGTCGACCATACACGTGTCAATTTTGGTAACACAAAACATGTAGAGACATGCCTGGACCATGGCTCTATCATCCATGGTCTGCACCCGCCCGTGCTGTGTGTGCTGAAATTTAAAACAAGGTCACCCTCCATTTTAATGCTAAGAAACATGCTACCCCGACAACAGCGCTTGGGAAAATCCACCGAGCCGCCTCATTGCTTCTGCCGCCCATTGGCTAGAATTCGCCACGATTCGTGGACCGACCAATCAGAGCTCAGGTCGCTGAGTTTAAAATCCCACCGCTTTCGCTAAACGCAAAAGTCACATGGCCAGACGTGAAAAAAATACAGTTCGTGCGCGTTGTAAACAGAGCGAACTGGCCAATGGGAGGCTGAGGAGGCTGTGCTTTTCCTGTTGACGTCAGTCGCTATCTGAGCGCCGTCCTGGTGCCAGGAACTGGATCGCAAAGCACAGAGGGAAGGAGGAAACCAGGGGGGAATAAGTGACTGCTACAAAAACAACGGGGATCGTTATTGGATATAATCCGTCGCTCAGCTATGTCTGCACAGACAGAACAGTGATATCTGGTGTTTTTCAGACATGAGGCTCGGCTGATGTTGAGGGAAGAGACAGCTAGCTGGCCCCGGATTCGCTCATCGAAGTTTTCGGCTGAAGAAGTTCACAGCGGTGCGGCTAGCCTTTGACGTTATCACCGGGGACAGTCTTCTACCGCCGATACAGCCCGACTCTACCGACAACATGGTGTCCTGGATGATTTCTAGAAGCGTTGTGTAAGTACAAACACGGTAAAGAAGAACGGAAGTGAACTTAAATGCACCCTTTTGCCTCGCGGAGATAATTAGGGCACCTGGTGGGACTGAGCATTGTTAGCATGTCCGGCTAACTGCTCCGGGTCCGGCGGCTAATTCGTGTCCGTAGTCTTTTAATTTTCTAAAATTAGTACGGAAACTTTGTCAACAAGAAACCACATCATTTGAGTTAAATAATTACCAAGTGTCTCAAACACACCGTATTGTTTCCCCCTGCTGTGAAAGTGTGTAGCTAGCTAAGTCTGGCCTTGTGGCTGGTGGTTTGCTCCCGTGCCCTACGGTAACAGGCGTCTACCGTGTTGTTTATGAATCATGACCGTGCACGCTGCTGGTGAGTCAGCTGTGAAACACCGTGAAACTTTTGTACTGTGAGGTGGAACTTTTCAGGTCTTTACATGTTCTGCCTGTCAGGTGCCATCTTGAAGATATTATTAGCCAGACCCAACCCCAAAATAACCTGGAGACCCCTGCATTGTTGGAACAGAGGAAGAAAGGGCGTCCTTGAGCGAGTTTAAGTGGCCTTGTAAGTGTTTGTTTGGTGACTGGATATCTAGTTATCTCCTGTCTTGCTAGTGCAATAATTTTGCGAGGAAGTGTGAAGTCAGAAATTCAGTTTCAGTAAATACATCAGAGGGAAAGTGTATGTGTTGCACTTTTAGGAGAAAGTTGTCATTCTTGGCCCAACAACATGCCTTTGTACTTTCTCTGTTCATTCTGTACAGCCTCTTTTCTTGTGTCTTCTGTATACATCTTCAGACAGTGGTTACATAACTACTGGTGGAGGGGTAATGGACGACAGGAATGTGGTGGAAAGGATAGAAGGGAGTGGTGGAGATTTATGGAAAGCCTCTCCTTTTCCTCCCATGCAACTATTAAAACTCGCTTTTAAACAGAGACAACTCCACTTTGCCACAAAGAAGAACTCACATTATTACATTACATTGACTTAATTGGCAGATGCTTTTATTTAAAGCAACCTACAAGTGAGGGTCATCACTATCATATTAAGCCATCTCTGCTCATTTACACTAAACCCAACATAGAAAATGCCACCCTTGTGTATGATTTTTTTTTTTTGCAAGCAAGAATCGGGTGTCATGTATAACAGCGTCAGTGTGCAGTGTTGAACAAGCTGTGTAAAAGGATCTAAACACAAACTATCACAGATCAGTACTCAGTGGAAACCTGGGTCTAAATACAGGAAGCCACAGGGCATCGTAGACTTTTATGGGTGTGGGTAATCGGTCCAAATCTTTGTATACACTTTCTAAACCCCACTGTTAGCATAATTATGCACTTTATCTTTTGAATGTTTTGGTTTATACAACTATAGATTTCAAAATCATTGATTGATTGAAAAAAACAAACAAATCCAGTTTGCTGCCTTTTAAAAATGCCCCGGGAGTACATTACCATGATAACAAACACATTGTCACGTGTTTGCTACTTGCAGCAGACAACATTAATAGATCATGTCAAATCACAGTATTTAATCATGGGTTTCAGTCCAAGTAATTTTAATGAATTCCTTTTACTTGAAGGTTTTTTTTCTTACATGCAAGCTTCAGTTACTTTTTCCAGCAGTGGAAAAAGATGAATTCACTTAAGTAATGAATAAATATTCAACCACTAAGCTGATTCCTCGATTATATTACTTATTTACACTAAGAATGTGTAATAACAGATAGTACCAGCTAATTTATTACACCATTACACACCTGCTAATCCAACAATTACCTAGCAGGTCAGTCTCTTGGCTAGTTAGCATATGAACCACTAGCGCTGTCAAGTTTGTACAATGACAAACAAACAAACGGACAAAGGGTTTCTCCCTCATGGTGAATAAATCCTGTTTAACAGCATCACTGACTGTTGTTAAAACTTAGCTTAAACTCCTAGCTTATCTCACTGATCATATCTGCTGAGTTTACGTGTCTGTTTGGCAGAGACGTGCAATTGCGAGGTGGAAAGTCTAGCTCGAAAATGGGGCAGTCCTGGTAGACCAACCATAGTTATTATTTTGCCATTGAGAGGAGAGGAATGTGTGGTTTAAAGGAATAAAACTTGCCTCTAGTATTGACTTTGTAGTCACAGTTGTTGCTATAACTGTATTACAGAGAGCATAAACTCCCTTGCACACTTGAGACGTTCAGATCGGCAGCCAGATTGGAACAAAGTCTTTGAGTCAGTAGACAGCCCATTAACAATGGATTCAGCCCATTGCTTTTTTCCTATATGCAGTCCAGTATTTATCCAGTTACATATTTTTTGTGGTGTGTGTCACTGACTATGAAGGTTAAAGAGCTACCAACTCCAATTTGGGAGTTTATGTTCACCTCAGGTAAACAATGCTTTATAAAGTGACTGACAAGTAGGTGGACACATGGACTGAGTCATTATATCTGGTGTGTAATGCTTTTCAGTAAATGACTGTCTGCCTCGGCCGAGAAGCTGCAATATTGCAACATGTGACAATTCAGTGATTATTATTACAAAGATGAAATTTCTCCATATAATTTGGCCCTAGCTTAACCTTGAGGTAAATGAAAAGATAAATCTGAAAAACAGAAGTGGAATGTAGTGTCTGCTTGACTATAATTTCATTGAGACAGGCTAAAATGTCTCTGGGATTGAACTGACCTAGGTAGTGTTTTTTGCAGTCTGGTGGTCTGAGGTGTTGATATATTTCCGTTATAAAGGAATTCTGGGCAGAAGCAACAGCTACTCTGTAGTGGGTAAAGTTGGATTCTTTAAGCTTATAACTCATAACGTTTGAAATTTGCAAAGGCATTTGGTGAGAGAACTGAAACCTACGCTGTTAATTGTTTAAATTGAATATCAAAAACACAATGTCTTTCCTTTTGTACTGTATCATTCCTCCTGTGCATCTCTCCACCTCTCCTCCCAAAAAGCCAAGTCATGCAGCAGTTAAAAAAAAAAGAAAAAGAAAAGCCAGACTCTGTTTTTCAACCAACTTATTTTCGGCAGCAGCTCTGCAGACTTCAAGGAGTGGTTCCAGAGTTGTGTGCTTCTCTCCCACTCTCTATTTGTCCAGTTCTTTCTCTTTGCTACAGTCTCCCTTGTGCTGTTTACAATTGGGAAAGGGGGAATGCTGTCTTCTGTTATCACAGCACAGTTTAGTCTCAATTTCAAAGTTGCTATCAGATAGCATTGCAGATGGGTGGGAGGAGGGCAGGGGTGGGGGGCTTCAGGTGTTTGTTTCAGAGCTGTAGTTTTAGATGGCAACAGCGTGTGTTTAGGATCCTCAAATGATTAATAATTGACACATACCTGTGTGCTTGAAACCTTAGGCTGCAGATGTTCACGTTATTCATCATGAGTGATGTGAACTTCCCAACTATAATGGTTGTATTGTCTAAAGCTGGTTTTCTGTGTACAACCTGTCTGCTCGTATACTCTGCAAAGTGAAGAACAAGACTTTCAGGATCAGTCGGATGGATCATGTGCTGTCGCTGCCTCGGGCACACACACTCAATGTTATTTGTACTCATCACTGTTGAGTAATATGCATATGGGAGTGTGACATCAGAAATAGCCTAAGGTTTAAAACTTAAGTGTGACTGTCACCATAGTGTGTGGACACATTGTTTTCACATGGAAATGGCATGTTACAGTTTGGACAGCTTAATGTAGATGCTGATTAGTCAAACAAATCAATCACAGGAGCTGCCTCAGCTGATGTATTTACCGTGGTTACGTGCACGGTTTTCCAGGCAGTCGGGGATCGTTACTGACATTTTGAATGTGTTTTACATCTCGGTGAAGAGGTTTGAATAATCTGGCTTGTTTTCAACTTGTCTGATTGTCCGACAGCTTGTATTTCTTGATGGACTTTGTAATCTTAACCGTCTCAGATTTCACCTATTAATGCAATAGGTGCCATGTTATTGGGCCATAAGTGTAATAAACCAGAGAGATCTTTTTAAAATAAGCAGTGTGCCTTATGTAAACATTGTTGCTCAATTGCTATTGTTCTTAAAGTGTATTTTAGTCTATCTCAGTGTTTTTGTGGTGAAAGTTATGCTTCCACAAATATGGTAAAAACCTCTGGGCTGAAGACTAAACTTGTGAATTATGTGTTAATTCATTTTTTAAATGTGGGAAGATTCAGAGAACTGCGAGAGCAGTGTAAATGATATATGCCATTTATTTCCCTATGAGGAAATACTCCGGGGAGGTACAGACCTGGACTGTAACCAGTCCCATTTGCTGTAGCAGCAGTTCTCTCAACAATCCTCCCTCTGTGTTTTTAGGGGAAAAGTCTTGTAATCAAATTCTTATTCCTGAAGCTCAAACCAGATGGTGGGAGCTCAAATCTTGGAGATCTGGAGTTTTTTTTCCCCTGCCTCTCTCCCCTCTTGGTGTGTCTCTGTTTTTTATTGTTCTTGTTCTCTCTCTCTCTTTCTTTCTCTCTCTCTCTATCCCTCCTTCTCTCTCCTCGCTCTTGTCTTCCTGTGCTCCCCCTCCCTCCATCTGGTTGTTGGTGGTGTACGGTGTCAGGAAACCAGGGAAATTGACCTGGAGCCCAGAGTCAAGGCCCATCTAAAAGCAAGGGGCTATTTTCTCAGCTGCATGCAGAGAGAGAGGGGGGAGAGTGTTGAAATGGGAAGAAGGAGAACGAGGAGGGGGCGAGGGGAAATAGAGATATGGTAGTTTTGGAATGAAGAAGGGGCCCCCGCTTTTCACTAAATTGTTTCAAGAACATTTCACTTCTCGTCCAACTTCTTTTGTGAGAGATTGGTTCATGGAGAAAATGTCTCTGTTTCTCAGGGAGTCAGAATGAAATACATGTACACTTCAGACGTTGTATCTATGATACAGTAATTGGGGGGTTCATGCAGTGAAGGAAAGTGGTTTCAGAAAGTATTCAGCCCACTTACGTTTTGTTCACTTTATCAGATAGTACATGATTCCCATTTCTGCCCATAGAATAGACTCAGGAATCCATTATGACCAAGTGAAGGCATAATCTTCGACAGGTTTGTGCAAAATCTGAACCTGAAATGTTTTCAGTTTGTTATGATTGATTATGGAGTGTTTGGCAAAACTGCAATCTTAGCCAGCAACAATGTTTCAAATTGTGCAGGGAAAAAAAAGGTTTCTGTCTGTTTGGGATAAACATGGGCCTAAATGTAGATCAGATACTGGTTCTATCCACACTCCTTCAAGCAGAGTAAACCTTTTAACCTGTAGTTTCATGTGAATCATAATGCAGTCAAACTGGAACACACTGGCATCAAACCAACATTTTCAGCTCAAATCAGCACTTTCTTAGACTTTCCAGTGACAGTTGGTCCCTGATGTTCAGTGCACGTCTGTTGTTAAATCTTAAGCAGCGTGCTAGAGTTTGTCTTCAACATCAAACGTAGTCTGGATGGGTGCTGACAGAGGGAACAATCATGCAAACCAAAACTAGCTGTAGTTGATAGATCAGAGGACTTTCCACGGTGCAGACTCACCAGCATGTAAAGACACAGTCGTAAAAGCAGGACGGCTCTTTCCAAAAACATTCCTTATGTACTGCATAGTGCCCTATATTATCATTATACGTACTCCTATATTTACTTTGTGCGGCTTCTTTTGAGTGACTGTTGATACTGGTACATTTAGTAATGTAATTCAGACTCATGGTCATGCTGCCATATTATTTTCATTACTGGTGCACAGTGAATCTTGGAAGGATCTACCTGTTGGAGCTTTTGTGGCCCAGGAAAACAAAGCTGCGTTCCTAAGCCACTTTTGAAGGAGCCTTCGAAATGGGACAGCCTAGTTGCGAAGCCGTGATGCAACCGGCCTTCAAAAGCTGCCTTTGAAGGATGCAGCCCCTGAATTAGGACACAGTTTATAAGCATGTCAGATCATTTGAAGTAGTTTGCATTGGGATCCAGACAGTGCAGGGTGCTCATTAAATTCGTTACCAGCTTCACCTATTGCTGCCCCACTGACCTATCAGAAAACTAAGCCAATAAATAAAAGTAGATAGGGACACTGGAGGCTAAAACTGTGGGCAAAGCAGTATTGATACGGTATAGGCGGCTAAAGATAAGGCTGTTTGCCGAGTGGTGGAGCCAGCAGAGCTACGTCAGACACACAAACAGACTGACTATAGTTTACACCACGCTTATCTTTGGGACTCTGGCCAGGAGCTTGTAAAAAGGCCGCACCAGTCACATAGCAAACACTGATAATACAGCAACATTCATATGCAAGGATATATGGTCCAGTTGTTTGACACCACTTTGGAAAGAAAAACTGTATAGGATGTAATGTGAAGGCCTGGCAGTACTGTATGTAGACTAATACAAGTTAGTTTCACAAAATAGTGTGCAAATGTGTGTGTGTGTTTGTTTTTTAATGAATCTTTGAATGAACTTCCTGCTAAAGATCCCACAGACTAATGCGCATGGAAAAAATTACAGTTGTATAACACAACACTTGACTAATCAATAATTGAGCTGAATAAACCAACTCCTAGCATTTGATTAAGAGTGAAACATGTGTTGTATTGGTGTTTTACATTTGTATTACCTTCCAGGAAAACATGTTTTTAATTTGACCAGTGACTAACCCAAAAAGAGAGGAATGCTGCCTATCTTGACTGTAGCTCTGCAGTGTAGCAGTGCTGCAAAACAGTCAATATTTCTCACCATCCACAATAATCTTCAAGGTGAAGACTTTGAATTAAAGATAACCATGAGTTATTATTTCAGGCCCTCTGCCGTTCCTGCAGTTCGTAAAAACATCTAAATCTATGTGAAACAAATAAATGCATATCAACCTAAAATGACTGTCAGGCAATACAGATTCCTGTCCACTTGAGAGGCTTGGTCTCCTGTTGTTGATTGTACATCTGTTCCAGAGTAACCCTGCAAACCCACTCACCAATTTCCTGCACAACAAAGCGGATCCCACAGGAGGTGGGACATTGCTTACTACAAACATGCCCACTACCACTGTAACAAACTTTAATGTTTTGTGCTCTGCTCACAGTTCTGCAGTATTATTCTCCAGCTTTGTGCAAATAAAGCAGAGTGAGTTGAAATTACAGTGCGACAAAGAGATGGAGACGTGAGGAGAGAGTTTGGAGCTGTGGCAGCTTTGCTGTTTCTATAGCAACAGCAGGAAAATAAACCGCTGTGGTTGTTGGCGGCTTGCCTGCTGCTCAGGGGACTCTGGTCAGTCAGAGGGAGTGTGTCTGTATACAAGACTATATACAGTGTGTCTGTGTGTGTTTGATGACTGTTCTGTGAAATCCTCCTGGGTCCAGACTTATATGGTTTAGCTTTGGTCGCAGCTCGGTATGAGTTCACAGATCGGATTTCCCCGTGCATTTGCACATTCTAGCTATTATGTCAGGGTTGTCAGTTGAATGTCAGTGCATCCTTTAGACTGAGGTTGTTGCCATCATGGTTCCATAGATACCTAACATCTCAAACTCAACTCAAACCATATAAGGATTGGACTAAAATGATAGAATGTTATTTGTTTTTTTTAAAGTATATTTTTAGGCTTTTTTGCCTTTTTTTTATTTGATAGCACAGTGAGATAGACAGGAAAGGGGGAGGCAGAGAGAGGGGGAATGACATGCAGGAAAGGTCTGCCCGACGCGGGATTCGAACCGGGGAAGCCTGCGTTGAGGACTGTAGCCTCTACATGGGGCGGCCGCTTTAACCACTGCGCCACGCACTGCCCCAGAATGTTATTTGTATACTTTTATCAACGACATGGTGTTTTTGTCTTTAACTGCCACATTGTTGATTTAGGCACAGAGATGATTCTGCTGTGCCTTCTACAGACTCGGATGTCACAGGACACTTTGGTCTGTCATCAGTCATACTCTGCTGTCAGGTGTGTCTGCTCTAACCAGTTCACATGGGTGGTAAAATGAAAACCAAGACCTTTGCAGCTATTACACACACATGCCACGGAGGCAGGGTGTTCCCGACAAACAGAGGTGATTTCCAAGGGCGACCACGGACCAACAAGCAACTAGTGTTTAGGTGGTGCATTATGATGATTTTGTAAATGGAAGTGATCACTGAATTTTCCTTCAGCCAACAGAATGAAAGTGAACATGGAGTGATCGGTGTAAGTGTGCTCAGCTGTGATTCATTTGGTATGAAGCTCCTGGATCCAATGTTGATTCTGTCAAACTGTGACAAAACAACTTTATTCTCTCCTTACCTTTATAGGTGTGCTGTTGCTATGACTGACGTGCTTTCCCTTTGTTAGGATGTCATGAGGAGTCTCAGTTGCTCTGTTCATTGTGTTACAGTTGAACAGTTGAACAAGCTGCATGCCTTATGTCGATTGGGTTGAGTCATTATTGGGTGTAGTCCCGGTGATTGGGTGTAGTTTTGGCTATAGTCCCAGTGAAGGTGATGGTTTGGAGAAAGCAGGATGCATGGACAATAAAAAATAAATTTACAGTTAAAGGGGAACTCCACCAATTTTACACATCAGAGTCTGTTTCCAGTTTGGGGAATGTTCCAGCATCTGTGAAAAAAGTTGCACAGAGGTTGTTGCTAGTCCAGAGGGAGCTGTGTGAAGCTTCAGTATGCTCATGGCTCATGGATATCTCTTTGATTTGTTGGTCACATAACAGGCAGAAAGCCCTGTGTAATGTTTTGTACAGAGCACAACACAAGTGTTCAAGCTGTTCCACTGATGAGCTGTGAAACCAGTGAATGTCCAAAGTCCCAAGAAGGGATAAAAGTGACTGAGAGAAACTCCCAACTACTGAAAAGGAATTGATTTTCCAGGGTTTTTCTCCCATCTCCTCTCCATTATAACATTTAGGACAGTGTTTTGGGGCAGCTGAATAAATGGGAGAGAATAGATACTGAAAATGAGACAATACTTTTTGTCTGGAAGTGAAGTTGGAGAAAAGGGGCTCATCTCCTATTTATGGACAACCACTGCTTCAAGCTGATTTGAATCAAATAATGTTGAGTGTTTTCCAGTTGGTCTGTCATAGAGTTAGGCCTGAAAGTGTGTGGGTGGTCCTGATCGAGCTGTATGAGTTTCTGAAGGCTGCTGTAATGTGTTTTGCTGCTACAGAAGAAATAAGTAAATAAAGAAAAAGGGCCAAGAATTCCAGCTGTCACAGGTGATGAACCCTCCCTTCCCCCTCCCAAAGCCAACCTTCAGTTTCTCCCCCTCTCCTTCTCTCACTTCCTTTCAGGGTGAAGTAGTTATTACCATTACGAGATGGAATGGCGTTTTACACTTGTGCCTCGATTTCTCATTCAGTCACATCGAAGGTGGAGTAAGTTATGCTGGATCCATTCAGTGCTCCTTCAGAAGCCGTCCCTCTACATGCTGGATCACCAAGGCAGTGATTTAATGGTGGGGCCTGGAAAGTAAAACAACATATAGTATAAAATGCCACCAAACAAACAGGTTAAAGGGATAGTTCAACATTTTGACAAATTGCCCGTTGCCATAATCCCTATAGTTTTAGGAGTAGGTTCGGCGGAGCAGAGCCGCGAGCTGCTCAGAGCTACGCTACGGAGGCTCATGGGATTTCTTAGTTTCCCTCATCAAACTCATCAAATACACAATCCAACAACTCCGAAATGCTCTGGTGGACAAGTTGTGACCTGCACATTCGATGAAGAATTTGAACCTACAAATGCCGTTGGCGAGCTTTCCAAACATTATGGATTCCGAGTGAGGTGTTCCAAATTCCCACATGCTTGGGCCCAGCAGGGGACAACTTAGGCCATGGGGCTTGACATACATTAGTGGATACCCTGCAATAATAAAGCCTCTACAATCTGTATATGAACAAGCTCTCAAGGTCCAGGACATTAAGCCTGAAAACTACCATGACTGTAATATACTTCCTGGACACGGTCTCCTCTCACCGGGGAAAATCTTATTTAAGATTATTAAACGGGGATGTTGGTTGTAGGGAAGGAGTGCACTGCTACACACTGTACAATTGGTTTCTTGATCTCTCTCTCTGTCTCTGTCCCTCTCTTTCTACCTCTCTTTGTCTCTCTCACACAGTAACAACAACAGTCCAACCTTTCTGCACTGAGTTGCACACCATATATTCTCTTTGTGAGTGTGCGTGTGTTCTTTTGTTACTGCCTTCACCATGTGTTGGCTGGAGAACAAGCTCTGTTAACTGCAGTAGATTGTGCAGCCACAAAGACTCCCTGTACAGTCTGACTCTACCGAAAATGGTTTATCACTCACTCAATGCTTGAAATACACTCACTGTTTCTAAGAATTACTGAGACAGAAAAAAGATGAAAGTCATGACATATTAATGTATAAATTTATGTAACTGACTTTAAAGCTCTACTTCTAATCACTTATATTATACCTATATTAACAATGGATCAGACACATGTTTAATGTGACAGGAGCTGCGGGTAGTGATGAAACGTTGCAGCTCCTCTCAGCTCTACAGAGCATGTTAGTCCAATTCAGCTCCTTGGTTTTGAAGCTATTAACTTTGTTGCTTTGGTTCAGTTTCACAGCTAATGTGTGAAAAACCAATATTCAACCACAAAGTGGCGAACCTCTATGAATCATTGAATAGTCTTAAACCAATTTCGAATGGAATTTTTTGCTTGAAATGTCCATCCCTATGACAAAATACACTTCATAACTTTTTATTGAAAGAGTTTTGTCACTACATACATTTCAAGTGTGATCAGACATGGATGTGAAATCGCAACTTGATTGATTGGTGGCGCTAATTTGAGGAAGGTACTATAGAAACCTATGCAGTGATGTGTGAGATTTTCATAATTGATATTCAGAAAGTACAGTATTTCAGCATTATGTGTCTAATCTGTTTCCAATCAATGACAGAGTCGCTGTGCAGTTACCAGCCAGGGTGAACGGGCTTAAAGGTGCCACCTGCAGAAGCACTCTTTAACAGTGCAGTGCAAACCATCATAGTCTTAAGATGCATACATTCAAATGAATATGCTATAAAACATGAGGGGAACTGCTAAAGAACATAAGTCCAGACACAGAATCAAACCCCACATTACCCCCAGCTGCCCCTGCTGCTGCTGCACAGGATTAGAGGAAACACTGAGTCATCGTCTTGTGTTCCAGTGGTTTTCAGACTCTGGGTCAGAACCCAACACCCAATCATTGTGCGATATAAACAAGTCCCCAGGTTGTTCTGAACAGGCGATGGCTTTTAACTGGAAAATCTCAATCTTGTATGTAAGCCTCAGTTTGCAATGAGAATTAGACTCGCAATTAATGAATTGGTGGTTTCAGTGTAAAATCCCTCTCACAGCCTTGAAGGAAACTGTTGTGACTGCACCATAAACATGTAGACTAGACATACCGGAGACTTTAAACAGGACTTGGTGCAAATAGAGCAGTTGTATTTATCAGGGTTTTTGTAGCAGACCTACTAACACACTTTCCAGAGCTCCCATATTTATATATTTATATATTATATAGTTTGAACTGAACTCATCAGCCTATAAAGTTGTTGTTTGTTGTTCTCTCTCCCTGCAGGCTGCTGTTTGGGACCCTGTATCCAGCATACTACTCTTACAAAGCTGTCAAGACCAAAAATGTCAAGGAATATGTAAGTTCATGAGCTTCTCTCAGTGTTTTTGTATATGCTTGGTTTTTAATTATGACCTTAACACTGTTTTTTTTTAGGAAACTGATAACATACTGTAATAATTAACAGAAAAAAACATTTGTAAATTAATTAATAATTGTGTCAGTTCCAACTTCAGTGTCTTTACAATGCTTTGTGCTTACTAATGCCAAGAGAGTTACTTAAATGCCAAACACATTTCCATGACCCTAAATCTGTCTAAAGAACCAGACTGACTTGTTGTTCAGTTGGCTGTTTGTGGTGACACACTTGACAAACTTTTGTTTTCTTTTCTTTTCTAACTGTTATTCCCCTATTTCTTGAGTCACACTTTTTTTTTTTTTTTACAATACGTCACTGTGACTGACATGCCCTGACATGCACCTTATTTTGGAACATCTATACCTGCTTATTCTTGCAATTATCCAGTCAGCCAATCATGTAGCAGCAGCAGCAGCACAATGTTTAAACTCCTGCAGTTGCACGAGTTCCAGTAAATATTAAAATCAAACATGAGGAAAAAATATTTGATGAGTGACTTATCATGGTGTGATTGTCAGATGAGGAGAGAGAGTGTCACATGGGCTGGTTTGAGTGTGTCTGAAACAGCTGATCTCCTGGATTTTCACACACAATAGTCTCCAGAGATTTTACTCTTGATGGAGCCAAAACAAAAACCATTGAGTGAGCAGCAGCTCTGTGGAGGAAACAGTCGGTTGATGAGAGAATGGACAGACTGGTTGGAGCTGGCAGGAAGACTACAGTCACTCAGATAACCACTCTTTACAATTGGTGAGCAGAAAAGCTTCTAGAGTGAACAACACACCCAACCTTCAAATGGATAGAAATCCAAGACTGCAGTCTGCATATAGGCTCACCAACACAGAAACACAGAACCTGGTCTGATGAATCTGGATTTGTGCTGAGGCAGCAGATGCAGGGTCAGAGTGTGGTGTCAGCAGCATGAATCCATGGACACAACCTGCCTTGTGTCAACAGTCCAGGCTGGGGGTGGTGCTGTGTGTGTGTGTTTTCTTGGTGCATTTGGCCCTTGATTCCAGTCAGTTGTGGTTCATCTTGGTACGGTTGTGCAAGTCCCTTATAAGGTTACCAGTTAATGTTGGTTGAAGGAATGTTAATCTTTAATGTGACTTTTAAAAATGTTTTTGAAATCTTCCGTTTTGTTTTTTTTCCGCAACGTCTCACTAAACGCAGATTAGTGTCTGGAATAGTAAATCTGAGGGAGGAGATGCTCATGTTAGATCAGTGCTTTTGGTTAGGTTAATGCTTTAATGCTAATAAATGAAAGAGTGACAGTAAATTGTCTCCCGAGGAAAACTCTTTGGAGTCCTTCACACCAGAATGCTGTTTATAAATGTTGAAGGGGAAAATATTACTTGAGCTTTACAGCTGACAGTTATGAAAAAGACTTGGCATCTTCTTAAATATTTGATTGATTTGATTTTTTTCATCATTGGCAATATCTTTGTCACAGAAAGTGTTGTGTTATTCAAAGACAGATTACTATCTAAATGCAAACCAGATGAGTACCGTAGTAGGATTTGATAGTGTCTAAATGTTTTCTGAATTTGAACTAATCTCTCTCAGACCTCAGCAGCAGATGGACAGACTTAAATCCTCTCTCTTCTCCATATACATTAATGGGATCATGTTACAAAGATGCACATTTTATGAACCTCAGCTGGAAGTCTTGTATTTAAATGTCATCCATATTAATGGAGTATCAGAGATTGGACTGTCTGTGTTTGACACTGATTTCCTTCAACCCTGGTTCTGAAGGGAACCTATATATGTGTGTATGGATTTAAGGGCTTGAATATGTTTCTGTAATAGAGTTGGGTGATGTAACTAATGCCAGCGAGAGTGAAATCGCAGTCGGCTGAGTTAGTAACACATTCACACACAGCTTTAACACACCAGCACAGGGCTTCAGACGCAGTAAGCAGCGGCTCTGTTATGAACCACCTTCCACTCTGTTTCTCTCTCTAATTGTCTCCCTCGCTCTCTGCTTCGGTTTGCTCTACTGATTCTCAGGTCTGCTTCCTTTGTTGTGTAAAGCAGCTGGCTTAGTACAGGGACAAGACTTATGAATTTCTCTCTGCACCTCTGGAAAGGAAAAAATGGGTGGAAACGAAGTCAGTCGATACCAAAACAATACGCTGAATGTCCAATTTGAATGCTTCTAACATACTAAGACACCACATCCTCTCGTGCAACTAAGGATCATTATCCATACAGCAGTCTTACTCCTCAGCTTCACTTTATGTTGTTACCAGTAAAGTTGGCAGTGCACAATACTGAAGGTATCCAAGGTGTCCTTCCTAGTATGTGCACTCACTCTCAGGACTTGGCTGAAATCAAAATCTCTACATTAACATTATTTGGATTTATATCATTTATTAAGTCCATCTCGTTAAGTGAGTCACATCCAACAATATTACATTTTTTACAAAGAAGCGTTTCTCTTATTAACATATTCCCACTGATTAATTTATTTGTTTGCTCCAAAAAAAGGATTAAAATACACTGGCAGAGACACAGGGGTTACAGCAGGTGAAAGCCGAGACAAGAGACCCAAAGGGCCTCAGCTCAGGAAAGCTGGTCAACAAAATAACAGCGCCCACAACAACAACAAAAAGTGAACATCAGAATCTTGATACAGTAGGATTTACTGTAGGCCTTTTCACTGAAGACTGAGTGTGCACTGGGGACGCCCATTTGATAAATTTTTAATTAAATACGTGATAGGTAAATTGGAATGAATGCCTCTAGTCACCAGTCACCTGTGGTCGGTACTGTGATGTCTGTGGGCTGTGTAGTGTAGCCAGGTCACCGGGGCACAACCTCAGCCACAGCTTGTAATGATAATTTGTTTGGAACCCTGAAACATTAATGAGAAACGATTATGTTGTTTCAACAATAGTCTTTGTTTGATCGTATCAGATCGTTGCCCAGCCCTGTTAGGACCTAAGGGACTGGCCGGATGAGCTTTCCCTTTCTGCAACACAGCCAGCACCATTGTTCTTCACTCGGTCGTGCTCCATTATTTAGGTGGAGTCTTTGGGTGGAGACGGTAGAGCACTTCTGACATGTATTTGTACAGTGACGTTGTTCAGCCTTCTGATGTCACACTCGCCAGACGCTAGAAAACCACTGTTTGCACTGGGTGGTGGTATGATGCTGACTCAGTGAAGGAAGACTGGGTATCACTTGAAGATGATACGAGTATCACATACTGCTGTTTGCAAACAAGCCTCCAGCCTGCCGTGATCATTGGAGCAAAATACATTAATGAGATTGAATTATTATTTTTTTTCATTACACACACTCCAAACTTCCCGAGCACTCACAACAAGGAGATGGAGGATCCAGTGAGTTCATTACATTAATGTAGTAGCTGTTGTGCAGCTGCACTGGGCCTGTGGCTGCTTTTATGTGACCTGAGCTGCAGCACATCCTGCCAGAGGTTACTCCAGTTCATCACAAAGTTGGCTTGTAAATTCATTCCAGAGGCCCAGCCCTCTTTCTCCTGTTACTTTGGTGTGTGTGTTTCTGTGCAGACATGTGTCCATACACTACATGTAGGCGCATGCATTGCTTACAGACATGTCTCTCAGTCAGTGTCTCCCTGAACAGTCTTACCTTTAAAAAAGGGAGGCAACATCTTTTACCAATATGGATCGCTGTAAAAGTGTCATAAGATTTGATCAGTGATGGTGTTTTTAAAACTTATTTGGGGGCTGTAGCTCACTCTCTGTGGAGGGTGTAGCTGGAGTTGCTGATAAATACTCATTCCTTTATACTGAATAATGAATGCTTTTCACTTTAACAACAGAAACCTGATGTCAGCAGGTGTTGGCAGGTTTATTGTCCACTGTAAAAGGGGCTGTCCCATATTAATCCCATTCTTCAATAAGTCCTCAACAGGGCTGACACCACTCAGTTAGAAGTAACTGAATACTGTCCCCCATTACCTGTCCGTTGCTGGCGTAGGAGTGATAAAGTGCTGAAGCTTCTGACCCCCAGGCTGCACTATTTGACTTGACTCTGTTTCACTTAGAAGACTTTATGGTGAACAGTCTCACTGCATCCCAGTCCAACTTGAGCAGACTTGTCCTGAGTTGTTAGTGCTGCAAAAGCTGATTGTGTATTTGGGAGTCAATTTAAAGAAGTTGTCTTCATCTGGAAGGAGATTCTATTTCAGGACCCACTCATTGAAAGTGCCGGTTTTATTGGGATCATAAATGAACACAGAAATTGTGCAGTGTGGGAGCCAGGGAGTGTTGGGTTAGAGGGCATGATTTAAATGATAAAATTTAGACCCATCTGAACAACATAGTCATTTAGAGAAGAGAGGTGTATGTGTTGAACTGTGTTGGCTGCTGTGGCTGGAGCCTGCATGTCCACCCCTGCCCGCCTCTGTCTCTGTGATCTTTCCACCAAGTTTAGTTTCTGCAGTCGTTCCTTCGGCTGCACAGAGCTGAAGTCAGGTGTTTTTTTTTTCTTCCTCTTTCTCTTTTAATGGAAGGCCGTTTTTCATAGACAGGGCTAGTAAATGTCTGCGATTGCCTCAGGAAGGCAAAATGGCTGCTGTATATTTCACTGAGGTCATGTCTTAATGTCCTCCCTACTGATGAGATGAAGGAGGGAGGGAATGAGGAAAAATGCCGGAGAGAGGGAGAGAAAGGGGTATGAAGTGGAAGATGAAAGGCGAAAGGTAGAAGAGAGACAGAAGCAGCGGAGGCAGAGGGAGACTGAAACATATAAATTAGACGTCCTCTCCATCTCACCGGCTCTCTGTTTCACTCTTTACATTTATCATTCCCATGAGCCTGTGGGTGAGTGTGGAGGGAGTTCACGATGAGGTCACCAATTAACCAGTCCAGCCGTAATGGTGCAGGCAGCAGAGAGACAGCGCAGTGTGTCTGTGTGTGAGCGCGTCGGCCTAGTGTGTGTTTGTAATTCTGAGAGTTTGTGCTCATGAGACAGGTGAATGTGTGTGTGTGTTTGTGTTCACTGCCCCTCTCCGGTGTTCTCTCTCCTTCAAACACACACTCTTTACTCTCTCCCTCATCCACCCACACACACACTGACATTTCATTAGCTAGTGTCAGTGTGTGTTCAGTCATGCGGCTGCAGCCGGGTCTGGCTAATACCTCAGCCTGCCATGTGACTGTCTGCCTGCCTGCCACAGTCTAGCGCTGGCTTTGATATGGAAATCCAGCCAGAAGAGCCTGGAAAGCCCTTAAAGAGGGACAGCGGGAACGAGGGAGCAGAGAGCAGGGAGGACAACGGAGAGCATAAAAGCAAACTGATATCAAATCCTCACTACTACTGGCCTGGGAAGGGACAGGGTGCAGGATTAAAGAAAAAAGCAAAGAGAAGAATACCAGATAAGCCCCAGATTACCTAACTCCCCAGCCACACCAAGTATAAAAGTGGCTTAAGTTCATTTATTAAAGTCCTTATTGACCATAATGACCATGCGCAATTGACAGATCAGTTGAGAACAGGGTTAGTAGAACAAAAGGCACTGCATCAGCATCAGCACTGCAGAAAACACTCAGCACTCCTGTGTGGATGTGTTCTCTCGGCCTGCAGCAGCTCTGTTCACTCTGGAGTTTCTTGCAGTTTCTTGGGTTTTTACTGAAGACTGATACAAGAACTGTGAAAATCAAACTGCAGACTCCAGTGTCAAGTGATTTTCTGGCCACGCTTAGAACAGCTGACACAGAAGGCGGCGGGATTGTATCACATATTAAAAAAAATAAAAATAACTGCACTGAAAAAAACTGATTTTCAGATCCAGAAAGAAATGTCGATGTGTTTCATTCATAAGGATCATAAAGTTTGTTTACCAGACTTTTGTCATCAAACTGTAGGACAGGTGCAATTCTACATTTCCTGAATTAATGCACCTAAAAATATTAGTGAATTTGAAAGCTGTTTTGTGTCCTTGTTGTGTAATGACTAATTGTAACCAGGACTGAACAGTGTGGAAGTAAACATGTTAGTGCTCTCTCTGCAGTGGTGACACTCTACAGTCTCTTGTTACTCATCAGCCAGTCAGTAGAGTCTTGCCTCATTGTTTGGTGTCGTCTCTGTTCAGGTGCGATGGATGATGTACTGGATTGTTTTTGCCCTCTACACTGTGGTGGAGACCATCACTGACCTCACGCTGGCATGGTGAGTTTCATACAAGAACACACACACACACACTCATTTACATACATATCATACAACAGTGGAGATCAGATCACCAGATGAAAGTGGGACTGATGAAATTAAATGAATCTTCATCCCAAACATGTGTGAGAAGTCTAACCATAATAACTTAACCTTACTCCCTTCATACACGCTATAACACTGTAGTCGGGCAGGATACTATTCTCTGTGAACTGAGCCTCAAAGAACATGCTGATGTTGAACTCCTCCACTCAGAGATTTAAAGGGCACGAGGGATGTTGAGACGTGCTCTTAGTGGGAGTGATAATCTGCTCTGCACATCATTTGCATTCATGTGAAGTCACACTAAGCCTTAACCCCAGCCATGTAAGAAAGCACTGTGCAAGACAGCATTAAGAAAGGGAAACACCTAAAGCCATTCAGTGAGCTAAACATGACAACTCAAAGTATTCAGACCCCCTTCAAGTTTTGTATTACCGGTATGTTGCAGATTCAATTCTCTCCATCAGTCTAGTCGCTATGATCCATAATGGTTAAGTGAAACCATATTTAGAGAAGTCCTTTAAAGGTTCTCTCCAGCAGGTTGTCATATATCTTTCACTCTGTCCAGCTCCTCGAACATCCATCCATTAAGCATCCATTAACGCTCCCTCTGTGCCTGCACATCTCCAGGTTTCCCCTCTACTACGAGCTGAAGATCGCCTTTGTGATATGGCTGCTGTCGCCCTACACCAGAGGAGCCAGTCTCATTTACAGAAAGTGTCTGCACCCTCTGCTGTCCTCCAGAGAGAGGGTAGGATCACTCATCCATCCATCCACATCTATACAATCATTGTTGTTGATACTATTATGGTCACGCTGCTTTTATACTGATTAAACTGTCCACTAGCAAAGTGTATTGATTGTTTCCCTCTAGGAAATAGACGAGTACATCGTCCAGGCCAAAGAGAGAAGCTATGAAACCATGGTGAACTTTGGAAAGCAGGGACTGAGCATCGCCGCCACCGCTGCTGTCTCTGCAGCTGTCAAGGCAAGTGTCTCTGGCTCCACTGAACACTAAATATTCAGTTTGATCTTCTTTTAAAGGTGTTGCTTTGACTAATTATTTTCATCATTGTTGTGCTGTAATGACGGGTTGATTTAAGAGGTCCTCTTGTTGCAGCAGTTTGAACAGCATCTCTTGTGCTATTTCATCAAATTGAGACGTCTCCCATAAATCCCAGTGCTTCTTGTCCCCTCCCCCTCTCCTCATCCTCACAGAGCAGGATCAGCCTTTGTGAGATGCTTGTGAAAGCTTGAGCTTCCTCTGCTTAGATACAACAGTGCCCTCTACCTGCTTTGCGCAGCAGAACAACCCCGCAGCTTCACCGCGTTCAACCTGTTGCCACAGAATGTTCTGATCGCACTCGTGAAATGACACTTGAGAGAACACAACCAGAAATAGTGCCATTAGTGTGTTAATTAATGCAGGGGTTGCATTACCCACAACAGCCAGCCCTGAACAACATCGTGCAGTATCTGAAACCCTGCTCATGCAAATGTAGCCTCAGTGTGTGTGTCTCTAAAGAGCCATGTTGTCCTTCAGCTCCCACTCACTGCAGACCTGGTGTACATCTAGTGTGTGTGGATGGTTATTCAGCATAGTGTGAACACCTGAGTGTATCAGATAATCCCTGTTGATCTCCTGTGTCAGGCTTCACTGCACCGGGGTAATCCCAGGCAGGGGGACTAAACAGAAATAATGATGTCAGGTCCACATAAACAGCTGAAGCCACCTAACATAGATATGGTTTAGCCTGATACATGATACTGGTTTCACCAGTCAGTTATTTTTATATGTTCAGTGCAATCTGAAAGATGCAGAAATAACAGACCTGCAACTAATGGTTATTAGTCCAAAGATAGTCTGTGCACTGACCTATAAAACAGAAAGAACAGAAAATCATCTTAACTGAGGCTGAAAACATGATTTAATTTCTTGAAAAATTAATTAGTGTGCAAACTGTTGCAAGAAAGTCTTTTTACTGTTGTTTGAAGAACAAATTAATTGAATGATGTTGTTCTGGTCATTTTGGAACATGTGGGTTCTGACTGAAGCTTTCTGACGTCATATTGGCTGAGGCAGCTCTTACCTCTCTGCACAAAATGTTCATGCTTACGACAATAAAATGTCAGAGTAGGATGAAAGCACCAGCTCTACAACTGACCGTCAGAGCAGATACTCCACAGTTGGTGTCTGTTTAAAGATAAATGGTCTGTGGTTCCACTCCCGACCAGACTGACTCCTACAGTTATTTATGTCTATCCACTGTGACAATCCATTAAAGACATACAATGCCCCCCAACCCAAAAAAAAAAAAAAAAATTAATTACTTATAAAATGAAAGCTAAAAGAACATTTAAAAAGATGAATGAATCAAAAGGTTTCTATATTAAGCAGGACAAAATCTGACAGAGGATGCAACATCTATATCTTAACATATTTTCAAATGATGTACGTACGGAAGATTTTCATCCTCCATGCTCCCCCGTGTCCTGGTTTTGAGGCAGGATATGGAGTCGACGTGAAGCTGTAGGATTTAGTGGTTCACAGTTCATTTCAGCTCACAAGCAGCACATCCTGCTTATGCTGACTGAGATTGGCAGCGCTGTGCAGCAAGTAAACCACACATGTGCATCCATATGAAGACGATATTTGAAAAACCCGATCATAAAAGAGATCCGGTGTCTTTGAGTCGGCAGAGCCATTAGGAAGTGTCAGGAAAAACGAAAACCGCCACAAGACAGGAAATCGTATTCATCCCCTTTTAATGACTAATGTCCTCTGGCTCACTATCAAATAAGTGGGACACTGTTACTCCAGTTAGTTTTTGTTGGCCTTAAGTGAAGCCACAGTGTTCTGTTCTCCTGCTTCAGACAATAAAAAACCCTCTGTTTGACTCTGCTCTTGTAAAAACACTAAAAACTGAATGACTTGGCTATGTATATGTTGGAACAAAGGGGATGTGGATCAGAGGGATTAAAGCCAAGGGTGTGACTGTGTGAACTAAGACACAGTTGGCTGTTTCTCTACCTTCAGTAATGTATGTGCTTTGTAGGAAAATGAGCGCGAGCCTGGTAAACCCCTTCCTGTCTCTGCTCACATTTAACATGCTGTTAATCACTGCTTCAAAGCTGCACCTCTCTGTCACTCTCCAGCATTGCAGTCTCACTCCCTCTCTCTCCACCACGCCTTGTCTCTCTCTCTCTTTTTATTTGTCTCTCCTCTGCCTGAACACTCTTGTTTTTCCTGTCTTCCCTCTCCCTTTATTTGTGTAGCCTCTCCTCGTCTTTCCTGTGTTTCTCTTCTTCCCTTGCTCTCTGCCTTTCATCACGACAGTTTTAGGTCACAGTGCAATTTCACATCCTTTAAAAGCCTTTTGTCTTTCAGTTGCAATTGATTAACGTTTACTAGTTGAATCAAACCAGATGTGTTGCACATAAAGTACTTCTACCTGACAGACTGAACCAAACAGTTCAGAGAGCACTTTGAAAGATTGAAGTAGAGACTGTGGGGCTGTGGTTTGTTTTTACTAATGCATCTCAGGTAATCAGCCTTTTTAGCATGTGATTTTATTAAATAAGAAACTCCCGAGACTCACTCAAGGCCTGTGTGTGTGTGTAGGTGATTCATTATGCATGCAGCGTTGATGTGCATGTAGCCTGCGGCCAATTTAAATTGCATCCATAAAGCCTGGGCAGGTGTGGAGAAACAGACTGGCTTTTGGACCTTTCTGTTACTGCTCTCTTCCGCTGTTGCTGCTGTTGGTCTGATCCTATGCGCTCTGTGAGCAGTCACTGCAGAGACTCGCCTCTGGAGATGCAGCCGACGGAGCACGCCCCGAAAGAGAGCATGTCAACCAGAGCCCAGTCTGAATCACAATCTTCCACTGAGCTGAGTGGGTGCTTCACAAACAGTCCTCAGTGTGCATGGTAACACAAGAGAAGACTGTTGTGAAAAGTCTTGTTGTATATTCAGGATAACCTTGACATGCTAAACTTGGAAGTTGGTTATTTTCACAACTTCCATATTTTCTTCTTTCCACAAAACTGTCCTCATGTCACACTTCTGTGTTCAAAGGGACAGTTGCTTCTCCCACATTAAGAACACGGATCTACAGTTTGTGCATGCCTAAAATGCAGTGACATTGGACTTCATGTATATTATACTTGATGTTCTTAAACCCTAGTTGGTACTTTAAGATCTATAGCTTTCTTCCTGAACTGATCTGAGTATGGCATGAAAATATCCTCCTATGCCTCTTGTGGTTTTCTCTCTTCCAGCATGTTGGTACATCGTCATACCAACAAAAACATAGCAGCTGCATGCAGGCATGTTTTTACATAATCCTCCTGTGCAGGTACACACTTGCTGACTGCTTGCCTGCCATCTCTCTGCATGATGCCTAGGGATGATTCCTAGTGTAACAGACTTTTGTAAGAGTGTTATGCTCCTCTCAGTGCTGATAACACTGTATAGAGGTGTTTATAGAGGGCCTCGGGTAATTAGAGGAAAAATGGAACCATTCATCTGGACTTCCTCTGCTCCCAGTGTCTGACTGCATGCACACTCACTTTAGACAGACCTGGAGCCACGCTGTGTGTTCCTAATGTTATTTTGGTCACCATGATGATGATGATGTTGATGTGTGGATCTGCCCCAGCTTGCTCTCTAGCTAACCTTCTTGTGACTTTGTTTCTCTCTTTCTCTCCCTCCTGTCTGCACTGACATCCCTCTCTCTTCAGGGTTTCTGTGTGTCAGCAGGCTGCTCTGGGAGGTAAAAACCAGTCAGTGTAAGCAGCATGTTTGACAGAGTGTTTCCCGGTCATCTCACACCAGCATCACTCCACCATGTTCCCCATCCATCTCTGTTCTTTCACCAGAGCTGGTAGCTGAGAACACATATCAGTGCTTATTTCCACCTTCCTCTCAATGTAGTGCCCAAGATCTATAATCTAATTCTTCTTTATGAATAGTGTTTTCTTTCTCCTCTGTTTAAACTTTCATTTCATTGTAATACTCAACATATTTAATTCCTCCTGTTTCTTTGATTATGTTTGAGTTTTTTCTCCCTTTGTTGTGTTGATGGTTTCATTTTGTGAAGTTTGTCCAGATGACATCTTAATCACTGTAGAATACTGGTCTCTTGTCAGTAATATCCATATTGATCATGACATTTGTATTACTGTGTCTCATCATGTGACATATTTATGTATTTAAAGGGACAACTTGATCAGAATGATTTAAAACGAAACTGACTGATCTACAGATACAGATAAAGTAGTTGTTTAACGTGTAGCAGGACAGTAGAGGCTGAGGTTTGATCCAGGTTATCCATCTGCTTTATCAGTTTTCTAACCACTGGATAGAGCATTTGTAATGTAATTTGACATGAGTCTGAAGGTTTTTCCTCAGTAGTGTGGCCACTGTTATGGAGTTCAAAGTAACTGGACTTTATAACTTTCTTGAAACGTTCTGTAAGGCCGAGGCCAAGTGTTCCAGCAGCTGAGTGAACGATGATGCTCTCTCTGACAAACCTCAGAGCTGTACACTAGTCATAGGAAAGTGAAAGTCAGTATGTAGTATGTAGACCACTGGCTTCCAGTGTCTCAGAAGTTTTACCCCTCAGTCTACATCATTACTCTATGATGACAAAGTGAATAATGACTCAGAAAGCTGTCTGTGAAGACTGACAGTCATCCAGGTCTATGGCTTCCCAAGAACAACTGAATGAAGGGGAACACACTGCGCATGCATATCCAATATGTTGTATGTATTCACAGATCAGCCACAAAATTAAGAGCAGTTCCCAGTTCAGTCAGGCTGATTGATTTGTTAATTCTCTGTTATATTATTGCTCAGGTTTGTGTCATTTTCTTCCAGCTCATAAAATTCAAATTCTTTTGCTTTGTTTTCAAGTGCGGGCAACACGTCACTTCCATTCAGTATTTAAATTGTATGATGTTAACATCAGATTTCTGGCGTACTATTATACAAAAAAGACGATTCATTGACATTCATGTACTTTTTTTACATAACCATAAATTAAGAGTTTTCAACTCCCAACAAAAATCCCACCTCACTGCAGTGGAGTCGATTCTCCACAGACTGAGGTTGTGTTCAACACTGGCTTGCTCACTCCATCTCTATGTTGGTTTGTGTCCCACTGTGTCTGAATTGTCGTGCAGTTTGCTAGTCATGCAATATTGATCTGTGTGTGTTTGTGTGTGTGTGTGACAGGGTCAGGGAGCCATCACAGAGAAGCTTCGCAGCCTCAGTATGCACGACCTCTCCCAGATAAACCAGGAGGACGGCAGAGGATACCCGTACTCAGCCAACCCTGCCATGAGGAGATCTCAGAGCACTGATGCTGCCGACGGACCAGGTACACACACACACACACAAACACACAAACACACACAGGCATTTGTTGTATATCTGTATACTTTTAGTGTTTAAGTTAGTAGCCACTAGGGATTTGAATAAAGAATATCTCCCTATACAGGCATTAAACCTGCAGACATTCAAGCACAAACGATGTTGCATAACAGAAAATGAAGGACGTGTTTAACACGTCTCATTTGCAAACTGATGGAACTCCTGAGTCACAGCCTGTTCTGAAAATAATGTGACGTGGCTCAGTGTTGGACAAATGCTGGCAAAACGGATGTTCAAAAAGAACAGTACTGATGATGAGGTCATGCCGTGCACACCACAGAGCGCACAGATGGGCTGCTCTCACAACACACAACACAACACACAGTCAACACGGCAACAACTCTTCATTCAGCATTTCAGGTCTCCTCAGGCTCTATCTCCGTTGTCCTTTGTTTCCTTCTTTCCCGCCATCCTCCCTTTTTTTTCTCGATGGGACCTGCAGGTTGGCAGGCATTACAATGAAAGCACTCTGAAGGTGTGACTGTGTGTGTGTGTGTGTGTGGGTGGGAGGGAAAGAGAGAGGGAAAGATGACTTTCCCGCAGACAGAGGAGATGAGATGAGGTTCAGTGCGATGCTGGTGGAATGTCAAACACACACTCTCTCTGTTCCTTCTGTCTACCTCTCTGTCTCTCCCTCTCTCTCTCACTCACACACACCCACACACACAGAGCCCAGTCAGTGAGGCATGTAGAGAGAGAGGGAGTAGGGGCTGGGAGTGGGGGAGGAGTAGGAGGAGAAGAAGAGGACAGATGAGTGTATAGCAGGAGAGTGGAAATGTAAGGGATGAATGGAGACGGAGTGAATTGAAAGAAGAGGTGGATGGATTGAGGGAAGGAGGGCTGGGAGACAACATTAGCATACTGAGAGAGGAAAGAGTGTATTATGTATTCAGCTCAGCCCGTCAGCAGAGAGACACAGAGATGAAGGGAAGAGAAATGTTTTCACCCTCAGATCTGCTCTCTCTCTCTCTCTCGTTGCTGTGAGAAGTTTTCACATCACATGACCTCCACTGGTCGTATCGAAGCTGCAGTGGATTTGTTTAAACAAACCTCATGACTGCAGAGATAACTGGAGATATTCTGTATAATGTCAGTCAATCCCATGTGCAGCCAAGTGATGTGTGTAATTAATTAACTAGCCTAAATGATTAAATGCTATTACCCTCGTTAGTCACCGCCAGAACAAATCATCAGGTAAACTAATTATTAAATTCTAATATTATATGACCAGTGTTGGGCAGGATACTTTAAAAAAAATTATTAGTTGTTGTTAGTTATTACTGTCCCCCAAAAATAACTGAGTTACTATATTGTGAAAGTAACTAATTACCAGGGAAAGTAACTGTTGTGTCACTTTTTTATTAAAAAAAATTATGAAATGTTCAAATATATCAAATTACTCTTAATCTAACCACCAACTCACTCAGTATTCCTCCACACAGTCAGGCTCGGCGACGGCCATCGAGGAGCCTGACTATGCGGAGGAATACTGAGTGAGTTGGTTAGTTCCAGGTAAACATCTCTTTTCCGACTAGTTGATGGACTGAAACAAATGTGTATATAACGTCCATTAAGATGGGAGTATTATTTTGTGAAGGGACTTCTTGAGTCAAGTAATGGTGTATTTTATTGTCAGTAATAGTAACGGCGTTATAACAGGAAAACGGTAGCTTTTCAGATTACTCGCTAATGGAAAATGCAGCAAGTCGTTTATTTGTAACACCAATATTCCCATCATTGTATATGCTGTTGTAGCTGTTGTACTTGATGTTACACAGCTGCCCTCCACTGACCCTGGGTTATGGACACACATCAGTTTATTTTGACTGGGTCCCTCACATGCACACACTGTCCTGTTGCCCCAAATACCCATTACAGCAGCAAATGTGGATTAATGTGCTGCTAAAAATACACAAACACACTGTTTCCTCTTGTTTGAGAAACAATTCTTAAAACTACAGAGGAGGGAAGTTGGACAGGCAGAAGAGGCAGACAAACACATTACTGGCTTTGACCTTTGATTGATCTGATTGATTAAATAACTAATGTAGGATACTCTGAGCCGTACGTTAGCTCTGCACTGTGCTAATGGGGCTGTGGGATGACAGGGCCAAAGGTGGACTGTAAATGGACATTGACTCCCACTGATAGCCAATATGACAGATGAAACCATGCACTAATAATGAGGGATCAACATTACACATCGCCTAGCAGGTCAAGACAAAACCTCTCCTACTTCCTGTGTGAGCATTGGATTTTCTAGAGGAATTTTAAAGGGATAGTTCAACATTTGGGCAAATTCGCCTATTGCCATCCGTATAGTAATAGGAGTAGGTTAATTTCCCTTAATGATCGGTGCATGTTGTTTTGAGATCCATGGGGCAGAGATGCAAGCTGTATTTGATGAGCTTGATGAGGGACAGGGGACCTGTACCATTCACCTCCATTGTGTTCGCTGAGCAGCTCATGTCTCCACAGATCTCAAAACAACATGCACTGATAATTAAAGGTAATGAACCTACTCCTATGACTATAGGGATTATGGCAATAGGTGAATTTGCCAAAATGTTGAACTAGCCCTTAAAAGGATTCCAGTGTCCTGATTGGACAAAGTGTTCCAGGTCTCTGGCAGGAACCCGTTAATAAAGCCTCCAGCTCTGTGCCTGACAGGAAAGGAGAGTATCACCACAGAGTAGACTGATAGTGGCTGGAAATGAAAATGTTGAATGCAGTGAAAATGAAACCCTGGAACTTTGCTGGGCTGCTTTGTTTTAGTGTGAATGTAGGAGAGCAGGGACCTTCAACAGCCCGGTATCTGGGCTGTTTAAATAGCAGGACTAAGCTCCTTTATTCGCTTGTCCTTTTGTGACAGTTAGCATCCAGCCAACACAAACAGTGTTCAGATGGTATTTTTGTTCCCCGAGTTGGAATTCGAGGTCTCATCCCACCCTCTCTCCTCTGGGAGGTGAAAGGTGGAGAGACGGCCCAACTCTGGAGAGTGGGGAGGTGTTCTCCTCTCTGACTGACTCCAGATGTGACAACATCAGCAACAGGAACACTATGGAACAATGTGCAGGCCCTGGATTTGTGTGATTTTAGTGAGGCTGTGCAGCTTGTAAGAAGCTTCCAAACATCAAAATGTGATCATGTTGTTGCACATTAAGAATGAACCAGTTTGTATTGAAATGAAAACCATGCAGCCAAGCAGTCTCACTACTTGTGCTCATATTCATCTTTGAAATGAAGCAGAAGAAACATGGCAGCTGTTTTCTGTTCATTGTCAGAGATAAACTGTTGACCTGTTGCTCTAGTAAACTTGTCCAGCTGAGAATCAGGAGGCAGAGCAGGTTGTCCACTCCTCACTGAGCTGGTCCTGGTCCTGGTCCTGATGGTGTCACTGAACCTCAAGTTGCTCCCACTGAGCAGACCCAGAGCCCTGTATGAGAGCTCTGCCACCATCATCGTGTCAATGAGAGAAAATATCAGTGCAGCCCATTTTATTATGAAGCTGATTTTCCCTGCTGCACTGTGAAACAGGAGGTCTATGTGTTGGCTCATGTATTACCTTTGTGACTGTTGTGTTACTATGCGCTGCTCAGGGAAGCAGCATTGAGACAGGTGTTTGCTGACCTCTGCTGGAGCAGCTGCTGACACACTCAGAGCTTGAATGAATCTATTGGTTGGATAAAATACAGAAGCTGAAACTTAGACACTTTACCTACCAGGCAAACCAAACTATTATTATTTTTTAATTATTATAATATAAATTCTGAACATAATAATATATGAAGTAACTGAATAATAAATTAACTCTAGAACCACAATAGAAGTATAGAAGTGTTAGATTGACCTAAATAAATGACTTCTTGTTCATTTCAGTGATGTATGTGTTTCTTACCCTCATCCTTCTTTCACCTGCCTGTATGATTTTAGACTCCTGACCTCAGCTTTTTAACCACACATCAGAAATACCCACATTTACAGTACACATCTCGGTGTGTATCACGATGTTCCTGACATGCGTGTGTGTGTTTGTTGTTTTCCAGAGTACTACTATGACCAGGATGAGAGGACGGATGAGGAGGCCGAGCCGACCTTCTCCGAGGACGAGGCCGTCACCCAGAGAGGACTGAGACGATCGCAGAGCGTCAAGATGACACGAGCCAGAGTCCGTAAAGATGTGAGTGTCCTGCTCCGTTAACACATGGGTTCAGACGGCCGAAAGCATTTGTCTCTTAACAGATCAGAGAGGAGTCTACTTGTTGTGTTGTGTTTATTCTTGTTGTGAAATCATCTGTATGCTGCAGAAACACATGACACATGTTGTTCTTATTGTTTTGTCACCAGGCTCGTTATGGATCCCTGAAGATTAAAGGCAAGAAGAGGCCAGCACTGAGCTCTGTTAATTATGCAACATGAAAAGCTTTTGGCTTACACACATACACATACGCACACACACTCACGCACATGCACACACACATTCTCACACACACACACACACACACACACACGGTATTGTCTGTATTTCAGCTCTGACTCTTTAATCTCTCTGCTGACATATTTATTACCAGTTGATCCCAGAGACTCTGAGAGAATTCACTGTCAGAAAACTTTGATGTTTGTCGTTGAGACAATGACGTACATGATGTTTTTTTTTTTTGCTTGGACTTGTGTTTGTTTCATCTGTCATTCATGTGTGTTGGTGTGATGCGATATCTGTGGTCTTTTAGATTTTAGATCCATCTGTTTGTGGTACCACTTTCCAACAAGGCCTCCTCTGAGGAGTTTATTAACTAACGAAAGACTTATCTATTAACAAGATCATTATCAAATGCTTTAAAGCACAGTTATAGGCTGTTCATAAGAACAACTTTTGGATTGCCAGGCTTTGCTTGTGTTTATTCTCATCCATCATACATTTGGCTCCTCTATTCATTAGGATGTCTCCCAATAGTCGGCCGCCTCCTATGTGTCAAAGTTGTAGCAGTGGACTTTGTTAAAGCTACATTGATTAGTGTATTTGTCCACTCATGGGCAGCAGAGCTGTAAACACAACATCTGGCATGTTGTGATGATGAATGTTTGAGCAACATTAGCATTCAGTTGTTTTTCACTCTCTTTGCTCGCATCATAACATTTTCAATGTCAATTTTTAATGTAAAAATAATGATCAACTCAGCTGTGACGCTGACTAATGTTAACAAACCTGAGATGGATGAAGTGTAGTACAGTGCTGAGTCAGGTTCCTGACTATTATTAATGTCACTCCACAGTTTAGCTGGTTTTAGATGGAATGCAAGTAACATATTGATGGTTGTATAGCAGTTAATATAATTGTAGGTGTCAGTTTGAGCCACAGTAGCTGTTGACAGTTTAAAATATGCATGACTCAGCTTTAATAATGTATATACTATACTACTACAGCAGGCAGACACAGTTGGAGAGCACCTTCCCAGCATTTTTAGCAGCAACAAGCCAAAGCTATTTTTAACAACCTGGCAACCCAAATGTTGTTTTTATAATTGGCCTCTGAATGACCTGCACCGCTTCATTAAATGACTTAATGACCCATGAAGTAAGCCGTCAGGTTGCACGCAAACCGCCTCATGACGAGGACCTTTTGAAACCTGGTGCCAGTTTTGCTTCAGCTGCCTTTCAGGTGTGTTATCAACGAGGAAGCGCTGACACTAGTGTCGGAGGCTGTTCACCTCTGTATGGCTCAGTGTAGTAACAGACTATTTTTTTTAAAATCTTGGCGGACACATTTAGACGCAGACACTTGCAACATTCCCTGTCACAGCGGTGACGATATCAGAGCCCGGGTCTCAGCAGGACACGGGCGGTTCTAAACTCTCCTTTGAACTTTAAGAGAGGAGGGACCGACCCTGCTTTGACTCGATCTTAAAAACAGCAGCAGATTAACACTTTCCCTTACTGCCATCAGAGGACGACAGTGGACACCAGTGAAGAGGAGGAAAGAGAACAGAACAGTGTCATTCCTCCAGGTTCTCAGTTTTTCTGAGGACCCAGAACTTCCTCTTACAGTTGATGATTATCTCTTGTTTTTCCTACTTTTTACCTGTGTATTTTTAGGGTATTTAGGGTATTAACTGTGTGACCTGATCACATGTCTGGTTGTAAATTTCCAGCTGTATTTTGTTTATCAGTGAATATATCGTTTTGAATTGTATTATTTTGTAACCACCTGTTTTTGCACATATACCTCCTCCCAAATTTGTTTTTTTTATGCTGTCATTGCTTTGTCATCTCATTTTATAATGTACTTTGCTGTGGGAGGATGCAGCACACTGTGTGAGCTTAAGATTTCTCATTGCTTTTTACAGTTTGACTTGTTTGTGTCAGTGCTTCACTGCAGAGACTGTAGACGTTGCTGTGGAGAGACAGAGGAATTGGGTATATGTTGTTTCTCCGGCAGAAACATCGTCCTTCAGATCCGTCGCCGTGCTTCTGGTTCAGCAGAACATCTGTCCTGAAGCAGAATCACTCCTATTGACTGATTTTAGGAAAAAAAAGCCTGAACAAAGTGGTGTCTATCAGGACGACAGTGATGGTGTGGAAAGTCAAAGAAACCACAACCAGCTTTAAGAAGAGGATCAATCACAGCAACACACAGTTCAATGTGCTTATGGACACGTTGTCATTGTTTACTGCAGGGCTGTCATTACTATCTGTCCAAATCCCTTGTGGTCTAGCAGAGGGTGCTCTTCAAATCTATTATCACTTTGACCTTTTGCTGCCCTACTGGCTCTTTACTAACTAGACTAATCAATACAAGTGGAAGAGGACACTACAGAGCAGAGCTGTGCTGGTCCGACCACCTGAGAAGCACAGTGGAAATATTTTGGATTCCTCACTGTGGACCAACATAGATGAGGCCGACTCTACAACAGAAACAACCTACTGCTGCAGCACAGCCAGAGGAGCTCCACACTCATCCTCAAGACTCTTACAAACAAATACAATGTTAGTTTGATTTTCTTCAAACATGACTTTTTAAAGTGACAAGTCTAATTTTAAACTGTTTTCCAAACAGCTCTGTGGACCAGCAGAGTTCTGCACACTTGGAGAGTCTCTCATTTGCTCTAGAGACCAAGAACCATCATTTAGTTTTTTAAAGTTTAACAACAAACCAACCTTGCTCTTATTATAATGTGGATGATTTAATGCTCGTAAGTGACTAATGAAACCAAAGCTTCATGTACTCACCACAGTGTGGTTGGGTTGTCGGGTCTGTGTTGGTAAAATGTCTGGTGTGTGGATTGTTGGATTTAAAATGCAATAAAATAAATGCTGTCCGATAAAGGAAGGGCAACAATTAAAGTGTGTGTGGCTGGTTACGTTGTTGGTCTTCATGTATTAAAACTGTGTTGTTTGCTGTGTTAGCCTGTTAGCTCCAGACTGGACACACTGTGCAGTCAGTCACTCTGCTCATGAGATACATGATCCAGTGTGAACAGCAGAGGAACTGTGGGCCTGTAAGGAAACTCCTGAGGTGACTCAGAGATTTGGACATGAGTCTGTTTGGCTCGTTTTTATTGTAGTATTTCAGTAACTTGTAGTTTTCCATGGTCGGACTAGCAGGCTGAGTGTTGAATCTCAGTGCTTGTGTCTGTTGCACAAAGTAGCAGCAAGTTCATCTTCAATATACAAGTGAAAATACACTGCCTGTCCAAAAAGAAAGTCACACTAACATTTCATTGGACCGCCTTTAGCTTTGATTATGGCACGCATTTGCTGTGGCATCGTTTCAATTAGCTTCTGCAATGTCACAACATTTATTTCTGTCCAGAGTTGCATTAATTTTTCAAAGATTCTCAATGGGGTTAAGGTCTGGACTCTGTGGTCACATTGGACCACATTTCTTCCTTGAAGATGGTATTTCCCCACTATCCTTCCAGTTTTTAATAATACTTAACCCAATTTTAGAAGTCTCAGTAATCTCCTTAGATGTTTTATTTGCTTGATGCCAATAAGTTGACCCTTCTGAAAGAGATAAATATATTTTCCATGACCACAGGACGTGTCTCCTGACATGGTTGTTTAAGAAATGAGACTGCATCAGTTAAGAGTTAAATAAGTTGAAGCATAGCTGAAACATAATCATCCATGCAGTAATTATTCAATGAGAGGCTCTTACCTATTAACTTAGTTAAATCCAAGTGTTTTTTTTGGACAGGCAGTGTTTATTCCATTTTTTTCATGTTATAACAAACCCAGGAGTTTTCATGCATTTCCTCTCAAAAAAAGAAAGGAAATCACCTGCCTCTCATGGGGTTTGGGTGTTGTTAGACATAAAAAACAGAAAATCACTGGTATTCAGAGAAAAAAAACAACCTAATCCATTCACAGAGCTGCTGATAAGAGTCAAAGTCAGGAAAACACAGAGTTTTGGGCATCAAATGTTTTATTCTTCTTATGAATACCAGCATGAAATATGAACTGTAAGCCAAAACATAGGTAACGCATGGTTACAGCAGGTGAAGGTACCTGAACTGGCCTTCAAACCCCAAACATCACTTGTACAACACGTGTGTTCAACAGCACATACAGAACACGGCTCTCACACACAAGTGCTCTAATCAGTCTTCCACATGATCATTCCAAAAAAAAAAAAAAAAAAATCATATAATATCACATATAACAACACACACACACACACACACATTATTAAATTCATAAAAGGAGTCTGAGAGAGAGGGGGGTGGGGGGGTCTGGGTGTGAAGAGAGTCAGATCCTTCCACCGAGTGCACTTCTAAAAACCAGCTCAGCTTCTGTTTGAAGCTTTATGAAACTAAAAATAACTATTCTGGGATGAGTCTGCAGATCGTTGGCTTAAAATACACCTGTGTCAGAGCCAATGTGCAGTTTATTGGGAACACCAGGTGAGTCTGTAGAATCACACGTCTCCACACCTGTTCTCTGAGCTGTGTGATGCGTGGAGGCTGCTGTTCACTGCATTACACCGTACAAACACCTGCTTCTGTTATTCAGTCAAACCCTGGTTGATATAAAAGCCTGCAGCTCCTGCTCACATTCACAGGCTCAGAGGAGCAGGAGCAGTCTGTCGCCTCTCCTGAGCCTGAAGCCTGCAGGTGTGTTCACTGCTCTGCACACTGAGTGGACCTGGCTAATCTCTGGCATCCGCCTTCACTACCCCACAGAGGTCAACTATCAGGATGATTTCTGTTATTTCCTCTCCTGTCAGCATGTTTAGAGTGAAGGTTTGAGTAGGGGAGGAGGTGGGGGGGCATCACGGGTTGGATGATGATCATGATGATGATGATGATAGCACAGATGGCTACATGGCATTAGACACTTGAATTCTGACAAAGGAGCGTGTCACACAGATCCAGATGTGGGCTTCTGGTAGAAACCAGGGAAGACCAGCGCTCTGAGGAGCTGAGATGATTTGAGAAGTGCTGCATTTCTCCGTGTGGACGGGTTCAACACCCATCCTGTCATCCTGACACAAAGGAGAACTGCTCATCCATCGGCTGATCCACTGATCCAGAGCTGTGACTGCCACCAGAGCACAGGAAGTCGTCCAAGGCACGGGTTGGGTTTATTGAGAAGAGTTGCTGAAGCTGTTTTGGCTACTGTGATTACTGCTGTGCCGGGCCCGCCGGCTCTTGAAGCTTTCCATCGTGTGACGTCCTCCGGTCTTTGATGTACAAAGTGAGAAGAGACTCCCCCTTCAGCTGCAAAGTGACTTGTCTCCATGGTTTCGGAGCGATGCTGCATTCACGTCCTACGGCAGCGGTCGTCAAAATCGCTTGACGGTTTTAAACTCAAGGGTGTGTTTTCTGTAGAGCTCAGTCATTTAACCTCCTCACATTGAACACATCATGACAAAGTCAAACATTTCCACTGCAAAAACCAACATCATGTCAACGATAAAACAAACATGCAGCAAGATAACACATCCTGCCAGAGATACTGTCATCAAAGTCATTTACTCTGTTAGCTTTATCGAAAAAAAACAATATTTTCTACAGTTGTCCGTGTGTCAGTCCCACTGCTTCCCCCTCACCGACCAAAACACTCCCAGTGAGTCTTGTATTGTTTGAAATGTGGATCTATCATATTTTGCATAGGTCGTGAACGCAGCACAGGTGTCCTGTTTGCAGCCAGTTCTGCACTGTTATTGATCCAGAAAGGAAAGACACCATTCTCAATGGGAGTCCAAATGCCTCAGAGTGTGTGACTGTGTGTGTGACTATGTGTGTGTGTGATGGAGTCACGTGTATTCAGACTGCGAGCAGCACAGCAGACAAGGTGGCAGCACCAGGGCTCAATAGCCAATCATGTCGTCAATGGACCACACGTGGAGAGGATGAGCAATTCAGTTCATTTAAAGCTGCATTCATCATTTTTATCATAATGGTTCTAATTTTAGCCTCTTCCATCCCAGTGTTTCAGTCAGCACATAATGCAGATGTGCATGGTTCAGTCTATGTGCTTCCATCATCAGGAGTAGGCGGAGACCAAAACAGAAGCTACAACTGAATGGATTTATATTTAAAAGACGAGCTTTTCTGCTGGATGTGTACACAGGAAGCTTTCAGTCTTCTGCTGACCTACATCCAGCACTGCTTTAGATGTGTGTGTGCTCCTCTCAGTGTCCATGTAGCCCTTTCTTATCATTCATTACCATAAGCTATGAAAATGAACGTTGAATAAATGATATGTGAATACAGCATGGCAAGGCAGTGCAAATCTGCCACATGATGTCAGCACGTGTTTTTCACTCATGGATTAAAGGGATAGTTCAACATTTTGGCAAATTCGCATATTGCCATAATCCCTATAGTCATAGAGGAAGGTTCATTACCTTTAATTATCGGTGCATGTTGTTTTGAGATAAGCGGGGCAGAGACGTGAGCTGCTCCGCGAACACAATGGAGGTGAATGGTACAGGTCCCCTGTCCCTCAAAACTCATCAACTACTACTAATAATATATAATAATAATCTAACAACTCCAAAACGCTCTCATGGAGAAGTCGTGACCTGCACATTTGGTACGCTTTGAAATAATCATGTATAATTATGTAACATTAAGACCCATGAAGCAAAAACTCGGAACTATTTGCGCTTTTGAAATCCCTCCACCCACAGCCATGTCTGGAATGTAGTTCCGGCTAGAAAACAACTCTGTCTCGTAATGTTACATTATTATTTCATAGTGTGGTGAATGTGCAGGTCACAACTTGTCCACGAGAGAGTTTTGGAGTTGTTGGATTGTGTATTTGATGAGTTTTGAGGGACAGGAGACCTGTACCGTTCACTTCCATTGTGTTCGCTGCGCAGCTCACGTCTCTGCCCCGCCGATCTCAAAACAACATGCATCGATAATCAAAGGTAATGAACCTACCCCTGTGACTATATGGATTATGGCAATAGGCGAATTTGCCAAAATGTTGAACTTTCCCTTTAATGAAATTATTCTTTCTGCTCTGTGAGACAGTTGTGAATCTCTACAGGAGTGTCTGAAATGAAAAAAAAAACACCCTCATGTCTAAGATTTGGAGACTGTAGGTGATTTACAGTGATCCACAATAGGTGAACAACATCATCATCAGACATCTGATCTAAACTGCAAACATCCTGCTCCAAACCTTTATGACTGTTGATATAGATATTTAAATATCTATATCAACTCATGAACCAGGCTGCTCGCAGTGTGAACAAACAGTGACTGTGTGTGTTTGTGTGTGTATTTAATTTCCTTCCATCAGAGTGCATGTGGAGAGATGTTTTAATATTGCTGTTGTTGTGCAGAAGCATCCATCTGCATGTAAATCAGAGAGTGTTTAAATCCTCTTATTGTCAGTCAGGTCACATCAGAGATGTAAGAATCACTACACACACAAGTCATCAGTCTGTCATCTCAATCTGCTCTAAGAAAATAAAAAAGGCTGCAGTGGAGTTTTTTCCCCCAACAACAGCAATATGCTCTGTGGCTGAAACACACTGCACATCATCCTGATCTGTGTATGTGTGTGTGTGTGTGTGTGTGTGTGTGTGTGTAGGGTCAGACCAGCATTGTTAACACTCTCAATAACTGGTTGTGTTGGAGCTCTTTTGATGATGATGCTGCTCATAAAAGAGCAGTTCATCCACAAATCTAACATCTGGTCATGGTCGTTTACACACTCGTCCTTTAGGAGAGCTCCCACAGTGGCATCTGTGTGTCAGTGTAACATACAGTGAGTGTGATGATGATGATGATGATGATGATGCAGCTTCATCCCAGGACTCTCCATGACAACTGAGGACACTGGGAACATGTTGTGATAGAGCACCAGAGCACAGACACAGATGTACGGCTGCTGGTTCTGAAACCAGATTATAACACGTGAAGCAAAAGTAACAGCACGTGGTTATTTATAGGGATGATGAATTGATTGGCTGATTATTATTAGGTAATTTTCAATTTTTCAATAGGTCACAATTGAAAGATCGGGATTAATGTCTAGTCACTGATAATCTTAAAAATAATCTGTCTGTGCCCTCTACAATTTATGCCAAAGATGCTCAGTATCTGGCCAATCACACTCATAGATGATTGGTATCTGTGGTAAATAGAATGTGATCGGAGCATCGCTGCTTAATTTTCCAGATTCCCGGAAGAACATCAACTCAAAGACTGGACAGTAAACATATCAGACAGTCAGAGATGAGAAATTCCATTCTATTTGATTTCAGGTTCACTTCACTGATGTTTGTTCAACCTTCCTTCTTATACACACACACACACACACACAGAGCAACGGAAAACAACAGAAAACGGAATTTACAGATTATTTTGCAGAAGTAAAAAAAAAAAAAAAAAAGTGATTCAGAGCTAATATTTGAAATAAAACATATTAACAAAAGCACCAGTCTAATTTAAAGATAAATTAATGGTATTGCTTATTTAATATTTCCTTAATTAAATAGTTAACTATGAATCATTTTCCAATAATCACTGGCTGGCTAAACTGACGCCTGTACATCCACACATCTACTGTTTTTATCATTCACATCACACACACACACGTACAAATATTCTAACTTCTGGATAAAATCACCATCATTTAGCTTCAGAACACCTATTTTATGGCTTTTTTTTTTCTCCAGACGTTCTGCACAATATGATAAATCCACACACACATTTCAAAATAAAAGTCCTCAAACAGACTCTACATCATTACCTGGATGTTATGGTCTCCGCCCGCTTGTCATGCTCTGAGCTCAGCTCGTCAGATGACACAAACATTGGACGTAGATGTGATAATGGCGAGGAAGATCTGTGAGAATTATTTCATCAAACTACACACGATGTCGTTTAAAACGCACGTTCCTGGCAGCCTCGGTTAGGTTCCTGAAGGTTCACGCTGAGCTCACTGTATGTCACACTGACACACAACCTCATGATGACATCATCTGTGACTGTGGGTGGACTCGACCTCTCTCTTTGACCTAGATGGTGTTAGTGGTGCAGATGTTATCTCTTAATGAGCCTGATTGGACCTCTGGTCTGCCTGCGTGTGACTGACAGCTCCATCACTGTTCAGTTCTGTAGCACCTGTCAGAGCAGGACAAGGAGCAGACACACAGAGCATGTAGAGGCCATACTGGCTAAACCCTTGTGACTGTGTGTGTGTATGTGTGTGTTTGTGTGTGTATGAGAGACGTCTGTCTTATTACAGTTTATCTCTATCCAGTAGCTCCTGTAGTTCGTTCTGGATGTCCTCCGGCAGCTCCAGAGGAGGCAGGTCATCCAGACACAGGTCTTCCTGAGCTGGCATCTCCAGCGGGGGCAGCTGGGGGATTGCGATCTCCTTCCCCTTCCCTGTGCTTTTCCTCTCCTGCCCGCCCGCTTGCGGTAGCACCCAGAGCTCCGAATGCTCCACCAAGTCTACCGCCTCGGCCGCCTCGGAGCGCAGCCGGCTGTTTTCCGACCGCAGCCGCTCGTTCTCGGCCGCCAGACGCTGGTTTTCGTTCATCAGGTGGTCGACCAGGCGCCGCAGGTCCTCGATGGTGGTCTGTTGTTCTTCCAGGCGGGTTTTGTCATCTTTGGTGGTCTTAGATCCGGGGCACGGTGTAGTCAAAGGCTGGCAGCCTCCGGTCTGCCGAGTCTGAAGCTGGAAGAGCAAGGTGTCGTACTCTCTCTCCGAGCCTCCGCACTCGGCGGCTGAGAGGCCCGGGGCGCCGTGGGACTGGAGCTGCCCCGTGGCCTGGGTCTGGGCGAGCGGGGCCGGGCCGCCGGAGGGCTGCCCCGAGCCGGGTCTGGCCTTGGTGGCCTCGCGGCGAGCCTCTCTCTTCCAGCGCTCTTGGATGAGTCGCTGCTGTTTGATATGACTGTCCCTCTGCAGCTCCATGGACAGACGAGCCTACAGACACACCGTCACACATCAACACTGACTCCAACACTGACATAGAAAACCCATACAGAACTGAAATTACACATCTGTCAGTATGAAGCCTGAATAAATACATTGACCCTGAGCCTGATCTCTTTAAAGGGATAGTTCAACATTTTGGCAAATTCGCCCATTGCCATAATCCCTATAGTTTTAGCAGTAGATTCGTTACCTTTAATTGTCGGTGCAAGCTATTTTTAGAACGGCGGAGCAGAGCTGCAAGCTGCTCAGAGCTACGCTACGGAGGCTAATGGGATTTCTTGGTTTCCCTCATCAAATACACAATCCAACAACTCCAAAACGCTCTCATGGACAAGTTGTCACCTGCACATTCACCACGCTATGAGATAATAACGGAACGTTACTAGACCGAGTTGTTTTAGAGGTTAATGCAGAGACTGCTTGCCGAAAACTGCCCCCGACGGGAACGCACATCAGCGGTTTTGCATGAATTTACCTCGAAAACAACTCCGTCTCGTAACGTTCCGTTATTATTTCATAGCGTGGTGAATGTGCAGGTCACAACTTGTCCACGAGAGCGTTTTGGAGTTGTTGGATTGTGTATTTGATGAGTTTGATGAGGGAAACCAAGAAATTCCATTAGCCTCCGTAGCGTAGCTCTGAGCAGCTCGCAGCTCTGCTCCGCCGTTCTAAAAATAGCTTGCACCGACAACTAAAGGTAACAAATCTACTGCTAAAACTATAGGGATTATGGCAATGGGCGAATTTTCCAAAATGTTGAACTATCCCTTTAAGATGTATGTGTCTGATCCACAATATCTGGGATTACTCCACTTAGAGAAGGTAACAGAGAGGTCCCTGCAGTGACTGAATTAAATGGGAAATACACAATATCTTATGATGTCCCTTTGAGATTATATTTATTGGTAAAATCTAATTTCAAAAGTCACAGAGTGTTACACAAAACAGAAATAAACAGAATCTACTTTTCAACCTGATCATAAATACAGTCCAGTCCTGTGGTGTATTTTGATTATTTCAAAAAGTCAGTATGTCACACATGTGAAAATCAAGGACATGATGTAATTAACTGAATTCAAGAGATTCTGCTGCTTGCTAACAACCCTGTGTGTACAGGCCTAAGTAAACAAGCCACGGCGTCCAGGGACAGTTGACACAAGAGACTCACTCTCTCACCGTCGGAGGACAACGGTGTCCTTCCTTTACCTGCTACTTAGTGCTCCCATTTTTATTACGGCTGCTCAGTGAAAGCAAAGGTTTACTGTATCCCTGGTGATTATTCTACCTATATACATTAACCAGGATCCTACTTTACATTGCTATACATACACCTGGACTGAATCTGTTATGAAAACTGATGTTCCAATAAACAAGGCCCATCATTTGCACACACACACACACACACACTGAGTGACTCACCTGCTCACACTCTGTTGTTTTCATTGCATCAGTCAAAAGATCTGGAGGAGAAACAGAAACAGAACTGAGCAACTTCAGGAAGCTACGTGCTGACTGATTATTAACCAGCAGCTCATTAATACAGGCTCTACCATACACTACACACACAGATTACGCTGACACTAAACCACCGTTTGCTGTATAGGGTCTTTAACTTCACACTCTCTTGTCAACTCTACTGTCTTGAAGGTGTTTCGCCCCAGGTTTGCAGCATTATTATGCACACAGGCATTTATTTAAACACTCCATCAAACATGAGCTCTTTATCACATGTCCATCATACTTATTTGTGAGTAGCTATATGCTAAAGGTGAGAAGAGAGTGACAGACAGTGTCAGTGTTATAAAACATACCAGCTGCTTTTCCATGGCAGGAGATAGCCTCTTCATACTTTCCAGACGAAACCAAACGGTCTGCCTTCCTGCTCTGCTGATGAGCCTGGAGAGAGAGAGGGGGAGACACGTGGAGGGGACGAAAGGCAACGGAGGAGAAGAGAGAAGAAAAAAGATTTGATCCATATTAGTTTGAGAGTTTAAAAATAGAGAGGGGTTGCAATGAATCAGACAAATGTTAAAACTGGAGTGGGGTACCAAGAATTTAGGAAACAGGGCTCAGAGGGAGCGAGTGGAGAAGAGGCAGGTGAACAAACAGAGGGAGGTTTTTTTTGGTTTAATATTAGATGTAAGAAAAATCATAGGAATCCTTCTGGTCAAAGACAGAGGTAAATTTGCTATAGAGTTGAAAGAAATATAGAAAAATAATCAGCAACTATTTGACATTTGATTAAATGTGTTGGTTATTTTACAGAGTTACGCTGCTAAATGTCCCAGGGCTCTTAAGTGAGACATCTGTGAGAATACAGCGTGTCAATGTGGAAAATGTTTTGACTGCACCAGTAAGAGCTCTGAAGCACTTCTCAGTTTGTAAAAGGGAGGAGCGTTTTATCTGTGCCCGAAGAGACCTGTGAGTGAGATTAGCAGATCAGAAAATAAGATTTTGGTGTTTATGGTGCACTCTCTCCTCGTCTGTATCGACACAGCTCCTCCACACGGAGCAGAGAGCAGCAGGGCAGGGAGGCTGCAGAGGACAGCGTGGTGTCTGGGTGAGGTGGATCTGACTAAAACCAACCACAACTGAGCAAATCATGTCAGAGATGGAGCTACTAAATGTTGAAACAACAGTTACTTTTACTGAAGGTACTGCATAATGTATAAGAGGAGATGGTATGAAATGGATGTGTGTGAAAACAATTGGCTTTGCTACTCTAACTAGTCAGCTGTACAAACAGTAGTCAATTGAACTAAATGCTACTTTTATTAATGCACCGGTAATTGACTCAGATGTTGTGCAGCTGCCCTCCACCAGCCAGGGCTGCAGCCCCTGCAGATGGCTGGAGAGGAAGAGTGGACAGCCATCACTAACTGCAAAGCTTAAGTAATTAGCAGATCTAAAATAGCATTAGGTATGAGAGCTTGGGCACAACAACAACAACAACATCAGACGCTACAGCCGGTAGTTGGCTGCTTTAATGAACAGCAACGTCAACTGATTTGAGACAGAACAGGAAAAAAAAAAAGAAACGCCTCCAGTTACAGAAACTCCAACAACTTGACACAAGACACACTTACCAGAGCACTACACAATACATTGGTATTTCACAGTGGGTTCCCAGGTGGAAACGGCACTGGAAGCACCCAATAAATTCCCATCAGCCTGTTCATACTACTTTAATAAACATATTATAGGGACACCTGGCTGGAGCTGTACAAATGCATGACATTGTTCAGATGTTTCTATTTACCTACCCCTCTCCTTGGTTACTAATGATCAGAATCAGCCCTGGAAACATCACAGTCGACCCCTTGTTGTTTCTGATACTTCAACATGTCTTCTTTGATTATAATGCTGAACACAAAGTCCCCATAAGCCAGATCAGATAGCTTGTTCTGGAGGGAGTGCCACTATTGTTGCTCTTCATTGACAACAGCAACATATTAAACAATATCCATGTTGCATTGTGTTTTGTTGTTCATTGTTCTCCTGTGTAGAGGGTTTGAGCAGTGTGGCCCTGACATTTTAAATAACCTGCTAAAAGAGGAACATCATCACAAGGCCTTGTCAACAAGTTAATTAGCAGTGTTGGGCACATTAAGTAGCTATAATCAGTTATAGTTTCTAGTTACTTTTTCTGTAGCGTCACAGAGCCTGCCTGTGTGGAGGAATACTGAGTGAGTTGGTTAGTGGAAGATAAGGCGTTTTGGAGTGGTTGGATTGTGTATTTGAGGAGTTTTGAGGGACAGGGGACCTTGTACCGCTCACCTCCATTGTGTTCAACGAGCAGCTCGCGTCTCTGGTCCGCGGATCTCAAAACAACATGCACATATTTTTAAAGGTAATGGGGTCTACTCCGAAATCTATAGGGATTATGGCAATAGGCGAATTTCCCAAAATGTTGAACTATCCCTTTAAGCTCGCTCTGTCGCGGACAAAGCCCAAAATGTACCATGTGTAGCACGTCCAGGCTAACAGAGAGCAACACAAACAGAGAGCAGCGGCGGAGCGGCTAGCCGCTAACTTACTGTAGCTTACCTATACAATCCCCTACTAGCTACAGTAACGTTAGCCTGTTATTGCAACATCGGGAGCGACACTTACGAGGTTGAGCGGGCTGTCCACGACCTCCATGGAGTCGATTCTTCGAAGGTTTACACTACATGAAAGGTGCCTTTGTCCTCCGCGGACTGTCATTCGCACTGTGGTTCAAAAGACCCAGAAAATAGTTGTAAGAAAATTACTGTCAGGGGAAGCACAGTCGCCTCCACACAGCACAACGCTGCGTCAACACGTCGTGACGTAAAAAGCCGTTCGGTCACGCTAGGGATCCACTGGCGTCAATGCGATTTCTTGCCGGACGCGACGCCTCTGAAAAAACGGACGCTTCGGTAGGCGGGAACACAGACCGGCGAGTTAACGGACAGTGGACAAGCAGACCCCCGCCCCCCCGAGCTGTTCTCTATCTCGCTCCCCATTGGACAGCGACCCTGCGTCGGACGCATTCATTTGCATAAAGTTGAGCTCCGGTCAACTTTTGGACGCGCCGCAACTGCTCGAACGGACGCGCCGCCTACCCAGAATGCTTTGCGGGCGCGTCATTAACGGTTTGACGCGTCCCATAGAAAATGAACTGGCAGCCGCGTCGCGGCGGACGAAACGAACGCCAGTGGATCCCAGGCGTCAGATGTTTTGCTGCGTCAAGCCACCGGAAATAGAAAATACTTGTTATCAAATTAAAAGTCTAACGAATAGTAGAGTTGAACATTTAGAAAAACTACTGTTAAAACATGCTCCATATTTACTCTTACACATTTATATTTTTTAACATTAATGTGGCTTTATCAACACGCTGAGTCTGAACTGTCATAACCGGTATAACACTAGCAATGATGTTTTTATTGTGCCGCTTTGACCGGAAATGCTGCGTTTAATGCTCTCTCACTGTCTACACTGGTTTGTTTTCTGAAGAGGAAGTGAATTCAATTTATGTAGTTAATAGGTTTCAAATTATATTATTTTAAACGCATAACATCTTATATTATATTATAATATTAGCGGTTTGTTTGTCCTGGAGCAAGTGGCGTTTAATGACCTCTCTACACAGGTTAAGCTAACGTCTCGGAGCCCGGACATTAAACAACGCAGCAGCGAAAACACTGATGCTGGTGAAAAAGAGAGGCCATAGGTGTCTGATAGCCTCCAGCATGATCTCATTAGTCCTGCTCATGATGGTGCTGTACGGAGCCATCGGCACCCAGCAGCAGCAGCAGCAGCAGGGCGGCCCCAGCATCAGTCAGGACTACCAGCTGCAGGGTCGACCCCTGTACAAGCTGGACCTGAACTGGCCCAGGTACCCCGAGATCTTCACCGGAGAGGTGTTTGGCGTGGCTGTCGACCAGTATGCTGGTGTGGTGTATGTTGCACAGAGAGGTAAATAAATACTCACATGCACTGGCTTTCATAGAGCAAACATTGGTTTAGCTGTTCCCTTTGCAGGTAAAATGCTTTTGCAAGTTATAACAGTAGTTTACAGCTTTTACTTTACCAGACAATAGCCTACCATATCCTGTAAACATTTGTTAATGGAATTGTATTCAGTGGATGTGCTGACTGTGTACAGAAGAAAAAGCCTGACAAATGGGGCCTTATCTGAGAGTTGTATTATAGCCTATTAGTTTGAGATTTAAAAAAATAGAGAGGTGGTGTAATGAATTATTAGACAATGTTAAAATGAGAGTGGGGTACCAAGAATTTAGGAAATAGATGCAGGTGAACAAGCAGAAACAGGTGGCAAAAGGCAGGTTTTTTTTCTTATTTTGGTTCAATATTAGAAATTAGAGAAATCATAGGAACCTTAGGCTATTGGTCACAGGCAGAAGTGGAGTTGCTATAGAGCTGAAAGAAATATAGAAACAATAATCACAGCAACTATTTGATTTTTGATTAAATGTGTTATTTATTTTTACAAAGTTAAGCTGCTAAATGTTCCAGGGCTCTACAGTGAAACATCTGTGGGTGAGAGAATACACTGTGTCAATGTGGAAAATGTTTTGGCTGCACCAGTAAAACATTAAAGAGACGATAAATATATCATTTTGTCTTTATAGTCATTTTGATATTATTATTTAGTGGTCGACTCGACCAGCATTTCCTGGTTTCCCGGACGCTTTCGCTTTCGTGTGTCTTGCTCCGTACAAAATGTGCTCAATGCTTCACCCAGTATTTGCTTTGCTCTCAGGTGACAACGTGCCCAAGGTGCTGGTGTTCACCACAGATGGAGATTCCCTCATGCCGTGGAACACAACCACACTGGAGATGCCTCACGGGATATTTTTAGCAGATGCGGCTTCATCAAACCCAACGGTGTGGATCACAGACGTGGGGAATGGCCCATACGGACACTGCATCAAACAGTACTCGCCATCTGGGAAGCTCCTTCAGGTAACAGCTTTACACACAGTAGGAGTCTCAATTGGTGCGAGGAACTGTTGGCTCAGCTTCCACCTGCTTGGTTTACACTTGAACTATTTTGTGTGATTTGTAGAATCCAATCATTTCGGTGTTTTTGTATTTGTCAGATTCTTGGCACACCAGGGCAGGCGGGTTCTGGTCTGAGCCCGCTGCAGTTTGACCAACCAGCTGAGATCTTCGTCCACAGCTCCGGGGAAATGTACATCGTGGATGGTGATGGTGGAATGAACAACCGCCTCATCAAGCTGTCTAAAGAGCAGGAGGTGTTGTGGATCCACGGAGAGAAAGGTCAGGGCCTGGCCCAGTTCTACATCCCCCACAGCGTGACCGTGGACAACGCCCAGCGGGTGTGGGTGGCCGACAGGGGCAACAAGAGGATTCAGGTCTTTAACTCCGTCACCGGGGACTGGCTGGGCACGTGGGGCAGCTGCTTCACCGAGGACGCCCCCTACTCGGTCCGCCTGACCCCGGACAAGAAGTACTTCGTCGTCGTCCAGCTCAACACCAATCAGATTTCGGTACTGGATGCGCCACCGGTGGGTTTGATCGGCCAGTGCAGAGTGGTGAGTGTGATCCAGTTGGCCGATGAGGTGAAGCCCCACCTGGTGGACCTGGACATGAAGACCGGAGCTCTGTATGTGGCTGAGATCGGAGCCCAGCAGGCTCAGAAATTCACCCCCTTCAGTCTGCGTGGTGGTTTCCTGTAGAGCCACACTGGGCTCTAACTGAACAACTCAACTGGCATGGTTAATCAATTATCCAATCATAAAAGCTTCACCAACTCATTATGAACATACTGAAAATGTTCACATGTATTATCATGTCATTTACAATAATTCAATCCAGGTACTCTACTGATAAGATATTTAAGACCAACATGTGATGTGATGCACTTTTCTAATTTAAGTTTCGTTTGGGCCCTCAAGGTGTTTCATAGCTTTATGGATGTTTTGACAGTGCAGTGGTCCAATGGAAAAACAAAGAAAAACTCCCAAGTCACTCTCGTGAGTTAATAAAAATGACTTTTATTAATCTGGCATTGTCACAATGACATGTTTAAAATGACTACGACGCGTTTCGGCATCAAGCCTTCATCAGGGAGTCAAACAGATAATTCAGATACACCAAGGTCTTCTGTCTTGGTGTTTAGCCAATGACAAGTTGCCACTCATTTGCTGTGACCCAGAGTGGGTTAAATCCTCCTTTCCCTTAATTTTTCTTCTTTCTCTCTGTGTCTCTCTCCCTCTCGCTTACTTCATGTCCTATCTTTAAAAGTAAAGAAAAGCTATTTCAGTGTCTAAACACATCTTCAAAACATCCAAAAACAAGTGACACATCTCCTCAGTTTTCCCTCAGTCTGCTTGTAGCTAAGGTAGCATTATTATTAGGGGAAGCTACTGTAGTAGTCTAGTCAGCTGTGACTTGAAGCATGAGAGAGGATGTTTTTTTTCCATTCTGATTCATTAACCCAAAGCTTCATCTTTCCACAGCGTTGTAAAAACTAATCCCAGCCTCATATGGTTGTTACAAAAACATGGCACCTCCTGGAAAAATGAACAAATTTGATGCTGTGGAGGTGTGTTAGGAAAAAATAACAAAAACATCATTAAAGTAAATGAGCAAACCAGAGTCTGAACCAGCACACACTGTTAATAACATGAAAACATGGACATCAGCTATTTTTAACCACTAGTTTCAACACGATTATATGCAGGTCAGAACGTATGTTATTTGTTCTTCTTAATTCCTGAATTACTGTTTTAAATGGACATGTTGGTGCTGAGCTTTTCATCCCCTTCTGATGTCTTGTGAAGCTGTGTGCCATTGATGTGTTTTTTTCTTGACTTTGTGCTGCTTGAAAGAACGAGAGCTGTTTCCTTTCTTCACTGCAGACACTTTAAACCCTTCTGTGCTTTTTCTGGCTCAGCCTTTAAACGTCCTGTGTAGTTCTCTTGTAAAGGAACACTCCTCATTCAGTTTTACTCACCAGAATTCAGTATGTGCATATTTCTGTGGCGTAGCAAGTAGATTCCTCTCCTCATGATATTTTAAGCTATTTTGATTCTTGTATTGTTTACGTCTATGTTACCGTCTGGTTGTGGTCTTCTTGCAGGGATATTTCATGCACATGTGGATCCTTGTGTCTGCATACAGTGCATGTGCTCATACAAATATCAGATCTATATTAATACAGGAGGTGTGGAGCTCCACAGGGAACCTATGAGCCTGGCTCTCATTGTAAAGACTGTTCTATGATTACATGTTGTGTATATATGTGCTACAGGCTGGAACTGAATTGATTTGCACACAGTCAGAGTTTATTTAGCGTTCTGTCTGAATGTCATTGAACCTGAGAGCTCTTCATGTTGCAGTGATGTAGTGTTCTTCTTAAAGGATGTTGCCACTGTATGATGATGAAGATGTTGTATCAGATGACTGTTCTTGCTTCTTGTATTTAAGGTGGTTTGTGTGTGATTGTATGTAATTCAGGCGAGGGGTCAGTGAGGTACGAGGTGATACACTAGTACTCACAAAACGTTAGGGATATTTGACAAGAATATCTCTATAAAAAGATCATGCTACAGTGATATTCTATCATGAAAACAGGCCTTTTATGTAGAAAGATGCAATGGTAATTTCTTTATCTCAAACAAAAGCTAACAACAGTGGTGGCTATAGCACAACAACAATCTCAATAACTTGATCAATTTGATCAAAGTGTCGTCTTGGTCTCATGTCAAAATGTGAACATGGTGGAGAGGAGAGGGAGAGAAAAGAGGACTGTATACAAATTGTCATTGAACCAGAACATTTAGTGGTTCAATGACAATTGAATCAGACGGCGCTTGTGATTTTTATGGTTGATCACCTTGTTAGAGAACAGCATGTTATTAAATAAGTACTGAAACATTGAACAATTGGACATGTACATTCAAAAGTTTAGAGAAGGTTAAATTAAGTTCACCTGCAAAGGTTATAGTGCATTTTAGGGGCATTCTGAAATTTAATCCAAAAGCAAACATCCCTAACTTTTTGTGAGTAGTGTATGTGTCTCACTCGATGGTTCTAAACCAACTTTGCTATGAGCAACCCACTGACCCTGCTTCATAAATGGATGGTTTCCAATGAAGTAGATCTCAACAAAGTTCATGTTCCCAGTGAAGTGTAAAACATTTCACAGGTGAAAAAGGACACTCCAACAGCTTCGCACATAAACTTAGTTCAGGAGTTTTGACAAATGAAAAAAAAACAAAGCTGTGGAGGAATATGGAGCTCCTGTCCTTCAGGGCTACAAGCTGAAAACAAAGTCTGTTACTAACAGGCGGTGTGGGTGTTGAAACACAGTTTCCCACAGTTTTATTGAAGTGCAACAATAAATCACTGGAGAACTCCTTTAGTAAGTTTATGATGAGACTTCTGTCTTGGGAATGTCTTGTAGCTCTTTTTTGTTTTGTTTTTGTCTGTTTTGTTATATTTTGATTCAATCAGTTTGGACATGGGTTTGTTTCTGCTTAACTGTCCTTGAAGCATTTTGTAGTTCAGACATGATCAAGATGTTAATAAATGATATATCTGATGCTTCCTGGCCACTTCCTTATGTTGTTAATACTTGGACAGGGGAAATTCATGCTCACATTCTGATGATGTTAACAGAGCAGACCGTATCCCCTGAGTATGTGTTTGTCTGAGGTGTCAGTCATGGAGTGGAGTGTTCTGTGTGGATGATAGGATCTCTTTATAGGAGATAGGAGCTCTTTGTCATACAATAGTGGCTGTGCAATATTTTCCAGAATATAGAAGAAGGCTCCTAGAGACATGACCAGTGGATCTCTATTCCAGTGTTTCACATTCACTTGAAGACATCAGTTAAAAAAGGTTACAGAGGTGAGGGCTGTAGTTGACCACTAGATGGAGCTCAGTGTTAGCACAAACAGATCTAAAGTTCTCTGTAGAATGTTATTATTATCCACCATCTATTAATATTTCATAATATATATGATTTATTTACACACTTATATTTGTCACTTGACAGATGTCAGTAAGTTTGACAGATGGACTGGATCCACACGGGTTTAGGTCAAGTTTGGTCATAGAATAACTGAACTTTGTTAAAAAACAAAGCAGGTGTTATAAATGTGTTTTGCTCATGAAGTTTGATCAGTCTTGCTTTCCACAGTATCTTTCAAATTTTAAGACAGCTAATAACTGGAACATGGAACCAGTGAATTAGATATCTATCATTTTGATTTGAAAGATATTAGTTGGTATGTAAAATGTAAAATTTATTTTCTTTTCTTTTCTTTTTAAATATAGGGCTCATCAGTTTGTTCTTTGGGGTTAAATTTATATTTTACCTTTTAAATCTAATGAATGTTTATATATGTGTTATTTATCTTCTTAATTCAGGGGTATCCATGAATATTGAAGTTTTCACACCTACCATCTGTGTACATTTTGAGGTTGATTTCCAGAACACGAGGCCAGCCCACATAGAGTTGGTGTTTCCAGCTGCCCTGCGCCGCTCAGCCCTCAGCTCTGTCTGACAGGAACTCTGTAGGCGTCAATGCAAACAACAGACAAATGTGAATTGAGTCATGGCTCATTGAATAAAAGCTAGAACTGGCATGAGACAAAGGGAAAGAGCAGTGAGAGAGAGAGAGAGAGAGAGAGAGAGAGAGAGATCTGTAGCCAGCAGCTGGCAGAGAGGCAGAGGGCTCTGAGTGAGATGAAGGAGCTGGTGGAGCGGTGGGTGAATATCACACAACAGAAAACTTAATAACAGTGGTGTCATTGTTGCAGGGCTGTGGTGGTCTCTCAGCACAGGAACAAGAGCAGTGAAGAGAGCATGGAGACATGTGGCAGCCCAGACTGCAACGAGTGTATAAGTATTATAGGATAAATGCAGCGCTGTGGTGCTACAGAAACACATCGACCTGTACATCATATTCTCCAGACATAAGGGAACATGTTCACTCAGTACAGACCCCAGCAAAAAATCATATCATATTCTGTTCTATATATATTTTCAGTAAAAGTGAAAATGACCACTCCCACTATGATAATGACTCACACATCGGTTGTAAAAATAACTGCTATGTGATTATCGGTATTATTATTATTATTTTACATATTGTCAGCAGCAAATAATAAAAGAACATCCCACACGTTATAAAAATGAAAAAACCTTTAGTGAAAATTGCTAATAATATCATTATAGATTACAGAATAACAGTTCAAGTTTGTAAAATCTTTCACAGCAGTTCAATGTAAGAACTAGAACTGCCATACAATTAATAAACTTATTCTGATGTATGTGAGCCTTTAAATCACTGAAAATATCAACATTTCCTTGTGTTATTGTCTACACAGAAATGAGACAGTGGTCATAGTGATGTTGTGTCTGAAACACTGTGGTCATTATGGTCACCAACCAGCTCCAATCAGCAGCCTGCAATAATCACCTCTTCAGAGGTTTTCATGTTAAACACACTTTACCCCTGAGCTCATATTTATTTCTGACTTCTTCAGTCAGCAGTTCCACTTGAGGTTAATGAAGCTGATAATAGGCTGCTGCACATTTACTTGAATGCAAGATTCTGAACCCAGTGTGTGAGAGTAAGGTTCAGATGTAGAGTTAAACTAAAGTCACATAAAAGACGTTAGCATGTGCATAATATGGTTCAGTGTAGTCAGTGTAGTTTTTGTATCAGCAAAGTACACACATGGCTGTTTTTAGTTGCTGACAATGTGACCTTTTAGATTCTGAACATTCATCAACAACAGGAAGCTGATCAGTCACTGATCAACTGATATAATCTTTATTCACCATTTGATTTGTGTTTATCCAAGTGTTTAATCATTGTTGATTTTCATTCATTTAATAAAAATGAAATTCTTGTTTCATTTTAGAATTCTAACTAATGAACATGCTCCTGTGCTGTGCTGATCCTTGTTCAGTGCAGTCTGACCACCAGGGGGCGTCACGAGACAGACACTGGCTGTGAGGACCTTTCTGCACCTGACACTGTACTCAAACACTCACTGAGCACTTTAGTGGATACATCTCCACCTGCTCATTCAGCCAATCACATGGCAGCAGGTATAAAACACAGCAGCAGTGTCATGTTCATATCAAATATTAGAATGTGTATATATATATATATATATATATATATATATATATATATATATAAAAGAACTCAGGACTTTGATTGTTTGAGCTTTGAGTGTTTCTGCTGATTTCCATATCCAACAGTCACTTCATTGTGCTATCAATAAATTAATATATATATATTTTTTAGATGCCCCAAAAATTCGAAACTTGAAAAAACAACAACATGTTTTTACTCATGGCGGAGCCAAAGACAAATACGCAGTGTGCAGCCGCTCTGTCATGTTGATGAGAGAGGTCAGAGGAGAAGGACTGCAGGTCCAGACAGGAGGCATATGCCTCAGACAGTCATGTTATGTTGTGGAGTAGAGGCTATGATGTGAAATACAGATTAAAGGTCAAATGAACCAGTTTATATCAGTTTTATCAATGCACAGTTTTATTAATAGAAGGGTCCTCAGTCACAATCCTCTGGTTAACACCTCTAAAAGTATTCTGAGATGTTCCTTAACATTGTTTGTATTGGGATGATTTTGGAGAACAGGCATAACACACAACGACAACATTCAACAATTTTTGGTGCCTTTCTTTACGCTTTTTAATGATATTTTGTGTACTTTATTAGTCTTTATATTTTGCGTTTTTCCTTTCTTATCAAGCTTTATTGAAAGGTCCATCAAGGTACAGAGATCAGGGAGGAGTAGAATTCAGCTTGAGTTGGAAAAATATCAAACAGTGTTAAAAAAAAAAATTACAGCTATTGATAGAAAAAAAAAGTATTGTATTTAAACCATGTGTTAGTAAAAGCACAACATCACTGATTTTATTTTTCATGGCCCAATAAACGTGGAAGTCCTCTTTCAATCTGTGTTTTATTATTTGAGGGTCATTAACATTGATACATTAACACAAGGAATTCATGGTTAGTTAGGGCTGGAACTAACTGTACTGTTTTATCTATGATAGTTCAATCTAGTATAAGAATGAATAGTATATTCTATTAAAGCAGAAGTAAGCGATCCGGTCGTTTTGGCTAACTTTTTGTCAACCGATGGAGTTAGCAGTCCCCGCCCTCGTCATGGATCTATTGGTCCTCGTCCCTACGTCACCACATTCATGCGCATCCCTTGGCTGCACACACAGCCCTTCATGCCGTTCTCTCTCCTCATTGGATAAAGGTTGTAGGATACAAGGAAGTATACCAGAAGTTTTCTCCTCGGCTTACAGCAGAGCAGAGTGACTGACAGACCCGTGTTTCAGACCAAACACTCTATGTAAGTGATTGTTGTCGGAAGATATAACTATTTAAGACTTATATTAAAACAAATATTCTGCTTACTTCTGCTTTAAGTGATCTGGAAAATAAAAGGTGTTGCTATTCAAGTAATACTGTTTCCTCTGAGGTCAAATAGAAGTTGTAGGTTTTTGTTGTTCTAAAAAAGTGATGCATGATTTTACTCTTTGATTGAGCTACATCTGCACACAGTAGTATACGTATACTACTTTAGGAACCCCTCTCTGTCACCTTGGTGTTGCAGACTTAACAAATAAAGCCATGACTTGCTGGTTTTGGAGGTTTCCCGCTGCCTTCAGACTAAGGAAAAAGGCATCACCTCCTACACGTCTTCCTGCTGCAGGTATTTCCCCGCTCAGTCTGCAGCTGTCAAGGATGTGCACGATACTGTTATTCCCGTTGACTTGCATATAATACAGAGGAATGTGCGTGTAGGAGTGGGCCTATTCTACACACCAGGATGGTCACACCGACACACACTTTCTGCATCCCCGTCCACCTCACACTTTCTCTTCCACACACTCTTCTTCCTTTCTTCACTCTCTCACTCTCACACAGCCTTTGTTCTCCTGCAGTCTTCTTGTTGTCCTCTTCCTCTATGGTTTCTGCCTTGCTGGCTGTTTTGCTGACAGACTGCAGCTGGATGTCAGAGCCTGGATAGAGGCGGGATCCTGAGTGTGTAGGCTGGCCTTTAGAGTCCCTCTGCATGGGCAAAGCCCACACAACACTCCCACACACCTTACCCATACACCCAGGAGGGATTCCAGTCCCCACAAAGGCCACTTCCTTGTTAGATGCATTCATTTGTTAAATGCATCACATTAAGGATTCACCATGATTTTCTTTTTAGGGAGGAAAGAGTATAAGAGATGCTGTAATTCTCAGCCTGAAGCTGGTTTCAGATGACACGTGTGCCAGTGTTTAAAAGATAAGGTTGATGCTATTCTGTATTTATATGACTAAGCCTATATGTTTCTGTGGGGGCTACTGAGGACACAGGCCTCCCATCCTCTGTAATATTACAAATGTTTGACACATGAAAATCAGTATTTCTCCAGCAGGATGTTTACTGGCTCTTAGCAGCAGCTTAAAAAACCTCCACCAACATTAATAACCACAGTGCTGTATTTGCAGACCCTTCCTTTATAATCATTGTCTATAGGGAGGTTACTGAACAGAACAACGTACCTAGAACTAATTATAATAATGACTTCATCTAAATAAAGCTGCAGTAAACATTATCAAATGGTTCACTGTCAACAATCTGAATGATGGAAAATTACAACAAAAAAAAAGGGGATGGCTCAGGATTTGGAGACTTCTTGTAATGCCAGTATTTCTAAAATCCTATAGCTGAATATGGTTCTGATCAAAGAGGTCAGTCTTTCATCTGATCACAAATGTGTGTGATTGTTATCATTTTCTGTTATCATTTGTTTCCACTGAGTATTTATTTTCAATGTACTCTGTGGCACAGTGGAATAATTCATATTTGGCTGTAGAGACACACTGTATATGAATACAATACATTCATTACTGATTTGGCTATCATAATTAGCTTTATCCTGTAATGTGATTTTAAGAATTTTTATGCCATTAGAAAATATATAAGAGATTAAATAAATGAACATTTTTCCTGTTGTTTTTTCTTGCTCTTTATTACTACAGACATGATACTGTGTGATTCTCCTGACTGGCTTCCTGCTGCATCAGAAAACTACAGACATGGACGTTATTGCTGCCGTGTCGTCATTCCTGTCATGTCCTGTCAAAGAGACAAAGACGGCGTGAGATGGACGATGCGATGCAGTGTGATGCTGCGTGATGCAGTGTGACAGCCTCTTTCTGTTGAGAGATGTGGAGTACCAGCAGACAGCAGCTCCAAGCCAGAACAGGGACTCGGGTTTTTAAGTCAGTCTCACACATCAACAAACATAAATAGGCCTGTAATTTGGGATTAACTGTGACAGAGAAACCATGGGAAACCTATGCTCTGCTGAGACCTCTGAATGATAATCAAGTTTTTGAAGCACTTTTGGACCAATGTACCAATCAGCAGAACGACTTTTACAAACACAGATAGATGAGATGGATCTACAGTGTATAGTCAGGTTAACAGCAGGGGTCTAACACAGTAGGCCTACACACACACACACACGCGCGCACACACACAATAACCTATGCAACATTCAAAAACTATATATATATATAAATATATATAAATACACCTGAAATGTATTAAGTGCTAAAACCCAACCTGGTCATGGAGAACTCAAAACATCACAGAATCCAACATCTTTGTTCCTTCGTGAATTTTCTCTTCTCCCTGACTCTATTGTGTAGAATGCAGATGTTTTATGCAGATGCTTTAATTAACAGTGCAGGCAGGTTAGCAGCTCATTATTATTATTTTTGTTTTACTTGTACATGTATTTATCCCCTGGTAACCATGACTGTGCCATAGTCCAGGAGTTGTGGAGGTCTCTTGCCCTGGACCAATGTGCAGGTCAGCAGGACGGATTGACAGGCTGCCTCGCAGAGAGGGCAGGGAGAGCAGCAGGGGGGCAACGGGACATGTGGAGCTGCAAGCTGGGAGGAGGCATGGTGCTGTAGTAGTGACTGTCACCTCAGAGACAGATGGCTCTCTCTGGTCTACCAGCACTCCCAGACACGAGTGCTGGGATGTCAGTGGGAGTAACGCGTGGTGCTGAAGGTGCACTTGTATCACAGTTTGTCACAACTGTTAACACACATTTGTTGAAACATCAGAGCCCTTCTCTGTAGAACTGCAAACACAAAATATGTGGTTCTTCCAGCAGAATCAAACAAAAGCAGTTCAGTGTTCTCAGATCATACACACAACACCACATATCAAACACAGATTTGATGTTTGAACACACATGTATTGTTTTTAATACAATACATACAATTTTAGTTTTTAGAAACAAGTATAAACAACTCAGTAACACAGAGAAGATATAGTAAACTGTGAGTAATACAGTATAGGATGTGCATTACAATAAGCATACACTAATACTGCAAAAAGATACATTGAAAACTTCATTCTCCTGGAACAACTGACTCCAGAGCTGCAGGACAGATCTGACATGAACGCAACAAACTTCTTTGTCTTAATAATAATAATAATAATAATAATTATTATTATTATTATTATTATTATTATTATCATATTGTGTCGTGTCCATTGGCCTCAGACTGGCCAGTAATTGTGCCAATAATATGCTTATCCCACTGTGCAGTTTTTTATTTAGAGATACATGTAAGTGGACTGTGTTTTGTGTTTATGTGACATTTAACATGCTTTATTTTTTAAAATCTATTATATCAATCATATTTTCCTAAATACCTGAGCTACTTCACAGTTCTCCACACACACTCCTGCAGCAGCAGAGCTCAACCCTCTGAGCTCATGAAGAGTGTGACTTTGTGTGGTTACATTAACACAATTCACAGAAATCAGGATAGTGTATAGTTTTATTAGATACTGAATTTTGTTACTATTGATCCTCTGATTTTTTGTCCTGTGTCAGCCAAGCAACACAAAGATGATGAATAGAGATGAATGGGTGTGGTAGGGGGGGTGTATCGTTCCTCAGGAGAAGCACTGTATCAGTTCCTGTCTGTGGTTGAACATTAACAGGCTTTCCATCACAGGCTGCCACTGTGAATGGGAGTGAATGTAGCTCCAGCTCTCTGCTGCATCCTGAGGCCCTGCTGAGGCAGACAGGAGCCTGCCAGTGTCTCATCATCAGAGCTTCAACGGGATCCTCTGTCTTTGTTTGTCCGGACGAGACAAGACGGGGATGACGACACGTCAGCCAAAACGACCTCGTCTGTGGTTTCTGCTACAGCAGGACCTCAGTCAGTGGTCAGCACAGAGGAAGTGCAGAGGAAGTACGGAGGTGGACGAGAAGAATTAAACCCGACTTTCAAGCACTTGTCATCACAACCTTCTGCCCACACTGTTGCCTACAGTGGAGGTTCAAACCGCACCAGGTTGTTTACTCCCTCACAACAAATCTCATTTAATCTGTGTGCAGCTTTTTTCTTGGGGATGTTTTTTCTCCCCATTTCTATTTTTACTTTCATTATCTTCTCCTTAGTGTAATTCTATATCACAGCTACTTCTTTCTCACACATATTACATAACTATTTCAGAACACATTCCTCCCTTTGTTAGCTTAATTTAATTCATCTATTTATGTATCTCTTTTATTGTATCTGAATCGAGGTTGTGATGACAGATTGACACATGTTATATGTAAGTCTTATGATTTTGGGCTGTATGACTAGATTTGACTTGACCTGCCTAAATAAAAATAAACCTAATTCATTTCTTTGAACACCAGTATCTTTTCTCTTTTTTTTTTGGCTTATTTTCATTCAACACAAACACAGTGTATGTATCTTAATGGTTCACCAGAGGTAACCTGCACATAAACAACCATTTCTGAGTATTAAATCAAGAATTTCCGATTCTTTAACTAAATATGTCAATTTGGGATGTTTGCTGTGGAATGCAGGAAAATCTGATTATTTTCTTGTTTGATAATAAGAACTTTTAGGGTGGACGTGAAATGAATGGATGATGAATGACGTGATGAGGACGGTCTTGTTGGCTGTGTCTCACCACAGATACTTGAGGTCGTCAATCTCTGGGTGTCTTTGTTCTTTGGAGGGGACAAGACAGGAGTGACAACACTTCAGCCATAATGGCCTTGTCTGTAGTTTTTTAACGCAGCAGAGGAAGGAAGGCGCTGGGAGGAGAGGAAGTACGGAGGTGCAGCACACATGAGAAGTCATATACACAACTGGCAACAAAGAGAGTGCTGGGTTAGCAAGAGGCTTGTATGTTCAAATGGGGGAAAGCCTGGATGGCTAGTTGTCTTCTGTTTCAACTGGACCGGATATTAAAACATCAGTCTTTTAAAGACATGTTTCAACATTTTGAGACTCTGTTATTCTGGAAGAAACAGAGTGGCACAGGAGTGGAAACAAATAAAAAGACACCAACAACCATTCAATCTTTACAAAAACAGGTATTAAAACGATGTGCCTTTATGCTAAACAAGGCTAACTGCATCCTGACATCCATGATATTAATCGGGGCATTTTTAGACACTCTGGAGGCCCCAGGCAAGAGCCCCCTCCCCCATCAAACATTAATCGGTTTTGGTTTTCGATTGGTTTTGGAGTTCACGGGTGAGAGAAGGTAAATAAACAGAGTGTGTTGGTTAGCTCCAAAGAGTATTATGTTCTTGAGTTTTTGTCAGCAGAAAACAGTGACTTTAGAAGCTCTTTACACTTTGGAACGCTACATTAGTGACTAATCCAAAACCATTGCTCTATACATAACTTAACCATAGCTCAATAAATAATCAATCAATCTTAGTTTTAACAGAATATGAAAAAACAACAAAGAATATAACTAATATAAAGTTATTAATTTAAAAAAAACGTATCCCCCTCTTGGAGAAGTTCACTTCATGGTTAATTTGCAAATACACACATTTGACACCAGTCCCTCCTACTCGGAAACTGGCAGGTAGGGGGGCCCCATTAGGGAGATCTCAATGTCTAAGGGGGTTTCAAGTTGTGTCACTGATATGGACCAATGTCAGCCATCTCTGGGGGCCCCTTTCCAGCTTGGGGCCCGGGTTGCCTCCCCTGTTGTAACGCCTCTGACGTTAATATCAAATGTTCAAGTAGGCCTAAACTGTTACGATTTGTCTCTTGTTTCCCGTTTTATTGTGAAATTCCCTCTGTCCTCTCCCTCCTGTGATCACATCACGTGTCTCACCTGTGTGTGATTGCTCCACCTGTGTCTCGGTTCCTCTGACCTCAGTGTTTTCTCGTTGCTCTTTGTTGGTTCGTCCTCAGGGTTCCTGCTACTTCTGTGTTCCCTGGTGAGTTCCTTTGTTTCATTTAATATACGTATCTTTCCTGCATCCCGTCCCACTGTACCTGGTTGCGAGTCTTTGCATTTTGGGTCCGTCTGCAAACCCTATCATAACAGAAAAAGATACGTTTTAATTTGGTAACTAAAAGCTCAGTTGTAAAAAAAACGCAGGGATTGAAAAGGATTAAATGACATGAAGAGACAACCGTCCTGCTTGCTCTACACAAATCCCCCTAAATTTACACACACATTTACATCCACCCCGGTCATATAACACAGTTTGAGTTTGTCTGGGACATTAAGCAAGGCCTCAGTGAGCTGTCCTTTAACAGCTGGCCTTTTTCTGTGTGTAAAGCTCCCAGATGTGAATGTGTATGACTGGATATAGATCAGAACAACAGTGAAAAACAAGCAGCCTATCCAGGGTAAAATAAAGGAGAGCATAGGCTCTGCTATAAAGCCCTGCGATATTGATCGCTGATAAGTTATGACCAGCTTGTATTGATCCAGCAGGACATGTGTCCACAGCAGGAAGACAAAGACACACACCTCAGCCCTGACTATGAATACGTCAGGACACAACAAAGAAACAATGACGTTCGTTCTTTCTATTTTTAAATCCTGATTTAAATTCTCTAAAACTGTTTTTTCTCCAAAACTAATATTCTCTGGGTTGCTGTAAGTTTCTGAGTATAAAGAACCAACCATTTCTCCAATGCATGGTGATCACAGCAATAAGTTATGGGAAGTAGATATTGATCCGGCCTGGTTTGTGACCACAGGACATTAAGAGAATGTCACGCTATCCATCTGCATGTGACGATAGAAGATGACCGACTAGCAAAGACTGAGGAAATGCATTCAAAGACCTGAGCTAAATGTGGGAGTGGAGGCAATCCATCCAGATCCACATGGCTATTCTGGGATGTTTCAAAGATAGACAGGAAGAGAAGTCGTACAACAAACACATAAAGAGAATCCACTGTATTGAAATCCAAGAGAGGAGCAATGAGGAACCAGTGTGCTCAGATAAACTGAACACATTTCCTCAGCAGCCTCAGAAATCCTAATGTCAATGGCTGGATGTGTCACAGGAGACAGATACGTGAGTGGTCTTGCAGCCACCTGTGACCATATAGCTACATCCATAAGGACGTCAGAGGAGAGCTACCAGACAGGAAAAAAGCTTCATGACACACAGTCAGAGATTCACAGAGATGGAAATCCACTGACAGATTTTATCTGGGCATCTTAAGTAACTAATGGTTGTAGAGGACATGCTGGCATATCCTGAAAGCGCAGATCACCACCCCCTCCCTCCAGCGACTGTCATCATATCACCATCCAGACATCATGGTCAGTCCCATCTTTTCATAGCCTACGCATGCTTCATTAAGATACTGCTGCAAAAAGATGAAATCACTGAATAACTAAATTGTTTTTTTAAAAAAAAGGGGCCTTTAAATATAACTCATCCTAAAAGTGGTACACTTTGATTAAAATCCAATTTTAGTATTTTTCTCTTACTGGAAATGTATATGCTTCAGTAACATAACACATTTCCTCAAATTTCCATTTGTTTCCCTTTTACAACTGCACATAACTCTAACCCTTATTCAATAATTGTGTAAGAAAGCAGTATATATTTGCACAACTATATAAAAAATGTACATTTTTGATGGACATGATGATGTTGTGCATTCACCATCAGACTGCAGTCAGGTTTACATTCATATAGATGGAGATTTCTTTCATTCAACCAATCAAAACATTTCATTTTATTTACATTTGCAGTAATGACAGAGTTCCATACACTGATGACGGCACACTGACATAAAGCTGCTATGTTGGTGCATGTGTGAGACAAGGGCAAGGGTTGAACTGGACAGAGGTTCACTTGTAAGCTGTAACAAATTGGCCATAGGCACTCAGTGTATTAATGCGGATGCAGTTTCTCATTTTAAAGATATTTTGCATTTTACTCGCCTGTGACTCGCTGATTATCCTCAGGTCACTTAACAAGTTTGAGAGTTTAGTATAAAAAGTTTCCCTGAGATTTTACTTCACCAAGTTAAAAGTTTCTTCATAACCTCCTCAGTGAAATCGCAGCCTAAATGTGTCTTTGGCTGCAGATTAAAGAATATTATTGTAAAAGAAATGATGGAGATTGAATAACGGCAATACTAATAAGGGGAATGGTTTGAGGAGTTTCTGTACATTCCTTTATTCTGAAGAGAGGGGGAGATTTTTTTCTATTTTTGGAGCCCATCAACCTCAGATCACATCATCCGCACAATTCAATATAAGAGTAAACACATCAGCATCAGCTCCGAGGCCTCTCTACAGCAGAAACACAACACACACAAAGACGATCAGCAGAGACAGAGGGATTCTTGATGATTTTCTAATAGGGTTTATTCCTCTTTCCCGTCATTAGTCAAACAGTGACAAATCCATTTGATCTCCGCTGTGTGATGTTATATGAACTTCACTGGGGAAACTCTCTCCTCTTCTGTGCAGATGAGCCTGAAACCTGAACCCTCACACTCCCTTTTTTACTTAATTGAAGCATTGAGAGGCAAATTGAACAATAGCCCGGTGTAATTAAATCTTAGCAATACCCTGTTGTGCTAGTTTAAGCCTGTAATGATGTTTTTGCTGCGCGCCTCTCTCCTGTTCCCCACCAATTAAAACCTGCTAAAGAGCGTAAAGACAGCTGGATCGATTTCTGCTTAATGCCAGTGTTGTGGTTTTTGAGCCGTCCTCCAGTGGCACTGAAATCCAATAAATGGTATAATCGTGGTTCCTTAATGACAAGACGCAGGTGCAGGGTGATTTGTTTTTCTTGATTTGGCATGCAGGATAAGATTTACACAAGACGGAAAGTTCATGTTGCCAATAATGTGTGCAGCTTTCAAGACGCAGCAGCTACTTAAAGAACAATAGCAGCGATTTGGACTTTACAGAAGTCCATGAGTGTGTTGGCTGAGGTTCCTGGTAGCCTGGGCCTATAGCAGGATAATATCACCACAGAGGAGCATGCAAACAAAGGACCAGAGCAGATTTTACTTCATAGCCTTTCTCTACTTGTGAATTATTGCTCTTTGAGCCACATGGTAAGTTTTATAAGGTGAACTCCACTGCTTTTAATATCAGTATAAAAACTAATGAAAGTTCAGTTCAGGATCTAGTTCTGGGAGTAGAAAGACACCGATATATTCTGTGTGGCAACTCCTGCGTGAGCACTATCTGCAGCAACTGTTATGAATAAGTTGGTTTTCTCAGTATCAGAAAAGGCAGGTTTGGTTTGGGGTTCCCACAGACCAACCAGCCAATCATACACAAACTTGACTGTTTCAATTGATTCAATGATGATTCAGTGATGATTCAAGAGGCATTCACTGGGTCTGTGGGCTGGCTGCATTAATGTGATTGTGTGAGATTGCAGGTGTGTGCGCTGGTGTTTGCAGATGGAGTTTGGAGCCCACTTAAGAAAACCTGTAAACACAGCCTTGCACAGTGTGGTTCACTCTGTGTGGTGCTGCAGCTGATCCTAAAAGTCCAGACTAAGAAGGACTGACTTTTGGTAGATGTGCTGGTCCAAGGAGGAACTGCTTCCCATTAGTTGGCAGTATAGCATGAGAGCTGCAGTGTTTCCTGTGTTCCTTCATCAAAACCATGAAGATTGGTAGAGTTCAGAAAAGCAGTGAGGTGTAGTGTAACAGGCCATACAAGCTTCTCTTCTCTTCTCTTCTCTTCTCTTCTCTTCTCTTCTCTTCTCTTCTCTTCTCTTCTCTTCTCTTCTCTTCTCTTCTCTTCTCTTCTCTTCTCTTCTCTTCTCTTCTCTTCTCTTCTCTTCTCTTCTCTTCCTCTCTGTGCTGGTTGTTTAACTAGTGTCTGTACAACTGAATGGCATTCAATTATGAGCGCTATTATCAGCCTGGAGGTTAGGGCCCTGTCTAATTCACTCCTACTCTGTTGTCACAACATTAAGACCCCCCAACCCACCCGCTCCTCTTCCGTTATCTAAACTACACACATTGGCCATCTGATAATAATACCTGATAATGATGTCTCCCCTCCCCCAGCCCCCCTCCTTCCTACAACTCCTCCCCAGCTAAATGAAAGCAGGGAGTGGATGAGCTTCTCCTACGCTTCTTTAACAGCATTAAAGTGTTGGGGCAGGTACGGTTTCCTATCAGTTTTATCCAGAAGGAAACACAAGACTCACCAGCATCATTAGTGAGCCGACATAATGTAATCACTCATGAACGAGATGTGTGTGTGTGTGTATGTGTGTGTCTGCTAGGCAGGGGGTTGGTAGGCCTATATTACATTCATCAGCAGCAGCGGTTATTAAAAGTGAACTTCTCTGACTTCTTCTCTGTATGTTTGTGTGTGCGCACGCATGTGTGTGTTATTTGCATGTTAACTGGTAATTAAAGGTGAACTTGTTTAAAATTTGGGCAGCAAGAGGATTGGAGGTCAGAGGTCACACATTTATCACAGCTGGGTGTCAGATGCAGTGTGGGTGGGATGCAAGTGTGCATTTGTATATGTCTTCACAAAATGTGCGTGTCTCTATCTGTAGTGTGTGTATGTGTGTTTATGTGTGAGATTGCTCTGCGATGATAGTTGTCTTTGTTCAACTCATACAAAGATGTGTGGGAGGAGAGGAAGGAAAGAATGACAGAAAATAGAAGGTAAGGAGGGGTTAAAAAGAGAGGTAGAGGAGAGATTTTAATATTTAAGATAAGGGAGGAAAAATGTGGGACAGATCTGGAAAGACTGAGTGACAGAGCAGGAGATATGAGAGGAGTAAGAAAATGTGTGAAAGAAGAGAAAGGAGAGAAAAGTAGAGTAGAGCACAGAAGAAATGAAAGATGGGAGAACAAGAGATCAAAGGAAGAGCATGAAAAAGTGGGGAAGAACAGAAATAGAGAGAAGAGTCAAAGGGAAAGAGAAAGACAATAAGATAAGGGCAGTGGAGGAGAAAACTGGAAAGCAGCTAAATGAAAAGTAGAAGAGAGGTGAAGAAGAAACAGGATTGATGAACAGCAGAAGGGGAAGAGAAAAGGACAAATAAAAAAGAATGAGAAAAAGATGAGCGAAGAGGCAAAATAGAGAAGGAAATGTTAAGGAAATGGAGGAGACGGGCACAGAGGGAAGGAGGAGAAATGATGGAGAGGAGATGAAATTTGAAAGAGAAAGAACGAAAAAAGGGGGGAGAGGTCGGAAGAGGAGGTGATGACATGAGAGAGGAGAAAAAGAGGGGTGGAGAGGAAAGGAAAAGAGGGAAAGAGAGGGGAAGTGGGATGAGAAGTGGAGAGCCTCTTTATCTGTGACGCATTAGGTCATAATACATAAAACCCTTTCAGCGCACCATTATACTCCACAATACTCCACTGTGTGTGTGTGAGAGTGTGTGTGTCCTGAAGAGGGCTGTTTGCGGTTCGTACAGCAATTTTGTACTTTGGCTTTTTTGTCCCTGTGGTTGTGCGTCACTGATAACCTCCATTAACTCATCATTGTTTATTTGCATTGAATGGAACATGAAGCCGGTTTTTATCAACTGATGCGTCTACATGAAGCGGACATAGGTGTGTGAGGTTGGCAGAGCTGTTGGTCCGTGACTCAGAGTGTTGGTTTGGTACAGTCCTCAGTCCTGAGACCTCCAGCTGATCGCCCGCTCACTTGTCTGCACACTGTGTTACGGCACGGCCCTCCAGTCCCAGACTGCAGTCTACAGCTGAGTGCACGAATACCATGTGCGGCGGTGTCTGCTTTGTTGGTCATTATATATCGCAAAATGCTACATAGAGTTTGCGAAGGCTCTTATTTTGAAGGGTATAAATAAACGCCTCCTAATGTTCCCATCTTTCTGTTGTGTTGCTCGTACTTCTATGGGAGTGAATATTTGTCTACATGACACTTTTATTTTGAAGGCACTTGTCAACCACAAGGGAATTTAAATAAATGAATAAATAAATAAATAATTGTGGATAAACAAAGGTCTGGCTTTGTCTGGTGTAGCAGGGACAGACACCGCAAAGACATGAGAAGCACTTTAATGTCAACACAGAATCAATATGGGGGAAATAATGGGCAACAAGCAACAACAGTTGCCATAAATGTTACCCATGTGTCATGACGTTAGTAATGGAGGATCAATGCCGCCAGAGACTGAAGAGACCGATCCCAGGTCTGTCCTGTCCTGCCGTGCCTTGTCCAGCCTTTAACACACAGTATATTATGTTTAACCAGTGTGACCAAAAAGGAAAAATACAAGTGGAATTAGGATCACACCAGCAGCAGGATATACAGTGGCATGCAAACGTTTTGGCAAAAGTCGTTGCAAGCTATTTTTAGAACGGCGGAGCAGAGCCGCAAGATGCTCAGAACTACACTAGGGAAGCTCTGTCTTGGTTTCCCTCATCAAACTCATCAAATACACAATCCAACAACTCCAAAACGCTCTGGTGGACAAGTTGTGACCTGCACATTCACCACGCTATGAGATAATAACGGAACGTTACGAGATAGAGTTGTTTACTAAGGGTGGCCTTTTGGAGATCATTTCATCTTCCATTTACTGAACTGTTCACATTAACAGAAATTTTGACCAGGGGTCCCCAAACTTTTGCATACCACTGTAAATAAACACTGTGAGAAAACAAAGTTTTCAAACTGATTTCCATCTGTCTGTGTCAGAGATAGTTCTTTTTATCATTGAAACAGGAAGTCTTAAAAAAAAAGAAGAAGAGTTCCTCAGAGGAAGCTAGATCTCCTCTGCTGTTATCATTGGCCTGCAGAATCAGCTCAATGTTGTTTTGTATTTGTTCAGTACTTTAGATTTTAGTTTAGTGTTTATATAATAGTATTTATGTGTCATTATGAGACACAGAGGGGTCTTCTGGAGTCTTATTTTGGAGTTGCTGGATATAATAAGTATATACGTGGCATAGATGTTTTGGATATTACGCAAGAAATATTACCTGTGAGTCAAATGAAAGTTACATTAAGGGAAATGAAATGACTTCATTTATTCATCAGGAGTCTCTTGTCTGGTGTTGGTCCCGAGGGTGTTGGTGTTAAGGTGTTGGTGTTAATGTGCTGACTTCACAGAATCACATTCTACTAAAAGTCCGCTAATGCAGATGAAGCCAGAGGAAAACCCTGAGCTCGGACCAGACGCCACTCAACAGGTAAGTTTAATGTCAGACACACACTCATAGCCGAAACCGAAGAATCCACAGAGGGGATTTCCTCTCTCACCCACCACTTTGTGTGTGTGCGTGTAGTTGTTTGTGTGGTTGCAGAGGTGCACAGTAAACATCCACGCTTTTTTTTTCAGCTTGAAATTGACATTTGGTTTGGTGTGGGCCTCCAATGATGTGAGAGTGGATTACATGTAAACTGGGGGTGGAGAATAAATATGCATGTTTTCAAACCTATATTTAGTTTACAGGTTAAGTATGTGTTTGTTAAGACCAACACTAACTGTTGACTGGTCTGTAACAGTTACACACACAGCAGCACAGTGTAGTAAAACAGTGTTAAAACATGGTCCGTCTTAAGAAAAACTGAAACCCATTAATCATAACACATAACACTGAACCACTGCTGGATACTTCAGGTACAACATACCGAGTAGTAATTTTTTTTTCAGACTAACTCTGCATTGGTGACGGACTGATTAGAAAACAGACTGGGAGACAATATATCGATGACTCATTGGTTCACTCATTGACTAATCAAGTCATTACACACTCATTTAATAACCACTTTATTCACGAGTCATTTTTATTTAACTCAAAACTAATCACTTAAATATTAGTTAATATTTTACTGTTGATGATGACGACGATATGAGCTAATCCTGCCCTTATTTACGTAAAACAATTCTTCATAAATACACTTTCCTTGTTTCTGCCCTACAAACCTATATAGAGACACAAGACAGAAGGATGCTCTGTGGTTGTGCGCAGAATTAAAACCAATAATTATTCTGGACAGATTTGTATGAGTATTGATCCATGCTTCTATATTTTTATGATAAATGTTGTGGAGTGTATTTGTGGTTAAATGGCACAGATGGTGTGTGATAAAAACCCTCCGACAGCTGTTCTCAAGACAGATGCCTCATTATCCACATTTCAGTTTAATATCTTTACATTCATATTTCTAAAGATTCATCTTCATATTGAACCAGAGAATCTGGAGATATGGGTTCAATATTTTCTCCAGCAGAGTGACGCCCTCCTCCACTCTCCGTCACTGTCTCTGTCCGTCTCTCCGCTTCTTTCACAAATGTGATTTATACTAAAGATTAGCATACAATCAGCCTTCATAACATTATCTTTATTTCCTTCATTCATATCTTTTAACTGCGCAATGAGCCTGTGAATTTGATTTGTCATCTTATCAACTGGGACTAATCGATTTATGTCGAATCAGCCGAAGAAAGAAGTGGTTGAAAAAGCAGCCGTGTTGTGATGCTGATGGATGGCCCATCTGGAGGATCCTGGGAATTTGAACCCGGGGTTTGGTGAGGGATCAAAGCAGGTTTTGGCAAACAATGGTCAGGGTTTTAGCTCGGGTGTGGACAGAGGTCAAAGTTGAGTTAAGTTTGTTCACCTTTGACTTCCAAGTTCAGCCAATAATTAGTAACTGTCCTCTGCCTGTTAGCAGCTTCAAACATGATCAAATACTAATGCACAGACAAATAAACTGTTCCACTGCCAGAACCAGAGAAGGTTGTGATGTTATAATTGTTATGTGGGTAATGAGTATGTAATGCTTCAGCACATAAGAACATTAGTATTGGACTTCAAAGCCCCATATCAACTATAGTCCTACTAAAGTTTATCAGCCTGACATCTACACCACAGGTACAGTTATGAATGCTGATCATCTATATTACAGGTAAATTCAGGATTACTCAAGCAGAGCTAATTGGTTGATAGATAAACAGATGTGTGTATCATGTGGCTCAAAGAAGAGAACACGATCCATCAGGTCCCTGCAGCCAAACAGGCCAATTAACCAATTAGGTCTCCTCATTAGCTCACCTATCTGTGTTAATGGACTTGTTGAGCAGAGAGAGTCAAAGCAATAACATGCTGATTGGATTACACTCAATATTAGAAAGACGAGACTCGGCTGGATTTGAATGAATGTGTGCATCAAACTGAGCAGAGTGAGAGTGATCGCACTAATAATCTATGAGAGAATGTGTGTGGCGATAACAGAAGCTCACAGACTTGTTTTGGTGGATCAAAGAAACTACCAGAACCCCCCCCCCCCACAAAGATGTTCTCTGAATGCTACCTACAGCACATGTTATCTGGGGCAACAGTAGTCAGCAGCACCCTACGTAGCGTCTCCATGGGAAGTTTAGTCGGCCCACCACCGGGGGAAGGGAGCTGCATTTTGAGACACTGCCGTGGAGGAAGGTTTGTCAGCCCTTAGGAGCCCCCTACCAGCTTGCCCCGCCCCATGTTCCTGCCTGCTTGGTCTATTCACAAGCTGCATCTCTGGTGGAGGCTATCACTGTCATTAAAATGACTAACTCACCACAGAGTACAAAACAGGACGTCAACAGTGTGATTGCACAACCTTATCTAGATGTTCGCGATGACTTACCCTTTTTCAGATTTTCTCAGGTTGTTGGCGCAAAGGTTGTTGTCATCGTTTCTCATAGTGAAAGGAATTTTGAAAATGCCAAAAGGTTATGAGAAGCAGAGAGAGGGAGGAGAAGGCTGCGTGAGACGCACGGCAGTGGCAGGCCTCCACCTGCAGCCACAGCTGGATTTCCTTATTCTGTAGCATCATTGAATTATTTCACTGTTTTATTTCACATGTTGTCGTCGCTCCTCGTTTGTTAATTACTTGTTCTGGGGTGAATGTGTCGTGACGAGAGAAGACGGGTAAAACACACAACATTTGAGTCTCTCCTCCTCCGAGCTGTTTGCTAATGACAGGACTCTAGACTGCCTGCATGACACTGAGGTCATTCGTCTTCCTGACACCCTCCCACACACACAACATGCATGCACGCACACACACGCACGCACGCACACATACACAACGCGTGTGCGCAAACACAGGATGTCAGATTATAGAGCACAGAGGTTCTCACGTTTTAACAAAGTGTGAAATTGTGAAAGTTAAAGTTAATGAAGAAGATCAGATATCATAGCAGCATCAATGAAGTCATGAAAATAATGGGGGAGATATGTTTAATAAACCCTGAACACCGGCCTTCTATTTACCAGCTTGTAAATGTTTATGACCCTAGCTTGATGTGGACATGTACAGTACAAGTGTGTGTGTGTGTGTGTTAGTGTTTATATAGGTCACTTGACTGGTCAGGATCCTAATCACCCAGGCTATTAGAGGAGGAACAAGGATTCCAGTGGTTATATGTCTGAATAGATTTTATAGCTCTGCCACTCATTAAAGAATTATCTCTGAAATATTGACTGAAAAGACATTATGGTGATGATGTGGTAATGAAACAACCAGTATGTGCTTCAAACTTTAACAAGAAATCCTTCTGTGTTTGTCCATGGTCTTTTTCATTTGAGTGTCTGAGAACAAGCAGGTTGAATAATGGAAACTCTGGATAAAATTTGCATGTTTACACATATATAGGCCTATGCAAAAAGGCACACACATGCATGCGTGTTAGTGGGTGTGATACTGTAAGTAACTCTACACTGGCCTCGCGTCACCAGGCTCTTCATACAGAGAGGAGAAGAGCCTGGTATTCGTTCACTTGTCTGGAGAGAGCGGATCCGGAATTCACCAAATTCACCAAAGTAAAAGTGTTCACCAACAGACAGGAACTTATAATACAATTAAATGCAATAAAAGAAAAAGGTTAACTTAATGGTTCTGGGATTTTCTTGTAAATTATATTCTTTAAATTAAAAAGTTTCACCCTATTTTATTAGCTTGGTGCTTTTATTTTGACGGAAAGGCCTGTCTCTCTCGCCCTGGTTACGGTTGCTCACCAGTAACCACAACAGCCACTAAACAGCCCCAGACTCACTGCATGAGGAAAGTTGCTAACTTGACATTTTCTTGATAAATGAAACAATAGGAAAACAGACGTTTTTCTTGCAGATTCACTCAGATTTAGATGTTTATTCATGTACTAAAGAAAAAAAAAATTACACAAAGAATACACTTAACAAACAGAAGTACATGAAAGGGAACCCCAGGGAAGCAAACATGCTTGTGGATAGGGGACCCTTGTTATCCTACACCTCATATGACAGAACTAATAGTCTTAAATAGAGGTTTAGCTGAAACCATGGCATCAACCACAGAAAGGCCTGTAACTATGAACAAAAAGCAAAATAAAAGTGACATTTTATTGTAATGATCCTCTGCTGTCTAGTTTTTTTTTTTTGTCTTTCGGTTCAGTGTTGTGTTAATATTTATTTGCGTAGTCAAGTGTTTCAATAGAGGAAAATGTTATGTGTCTATTTTCTATTCAAGTACACCTCTTAGTGCATGACAGAACAAAACCAGGATGTGGTTGGTTTATCCAACCACTGAAGTGCTGTGACATGCTCTCACACAACCCTGACACAGCGGCCAAACATTGAACTGCAGGTCACATGTCGCCAACATCATCATACACACACAATCATTACAAAAGATAACAGTTTTAAATCTAATATCCCTTTAGCACTGCATTAAACAGCAGCCACCTTTCAACCAAGAGGAAACTTCTGCACACAGAAATACCAAAAACATGACTGACCACAAAACTCTGCCTCCAAAAGTTACAATCTTCAATTTGACAGCAGAAGCAAACATGTTTACAGCCTGGGACAAATCATGAATTTATTTCTAATCCTAATTTCTTCCTTCATAATGATTGTACACAGTGAATTTTTATGCAACACACTTGTTCAAATTTGATTAAGAGTTCAGGTATAGGCATAACTGAGGGAGTGGCCACTTCCAGTGAGACGTAGATGAGCTTATATTTGTCACAAAGTCTCAGTTGTTTTTCTTCCTTTCCTTTTCCTCTGTCCTTCTCTATCTTGTCTGTGTGTGTGTGTGTGTGTGTGTGTGTGTGTGTGTGTGTGTGTGTGTGAGAGAGAGAGAGAGAGAGAGAGAGAGAGTGTGTGTGTGTGTAGGTTGGGCGTGGCAGTGGCTGTTCCCTCTTCATCCCTCAACAGCTCTTCCCACTCACCTGCAGCTCATCCTCACTGACTGCCACTCCCAAAACCTGCAGCTTATAAAAGATGACTCTCTCTGCACCACTTTGTTGTTAATCCTCTTGTAGTAAACTGCTTGTCCCCTTTTTCCTCATGTGTGTTCTTTCTTGTGTTTGCTCCTGGTTTTTGTACCTGTTGTAATTTTTTCTTCTTTTTCCTGCAGTCCTGCTATAGTTCTGTTCACCTTACCCAGCCTGCTTCCCTGCCTTCCCTAGTCTCTCCTCCTGATCCTGCCTGTAGCTCTACTGTATGTCCTGCCCCGGCCCTGCTCAGCCCTGCTTTACCTCCTCCTGGATGTAGTTTTTGATATTCTGTAATAAACTCTCTAAACCTGCTCCTGTCTGCCTTTGGGGTTCAATCTGTGTTTGGCCAAACTTTAACACTCAGCTCCACATGTCCCACCTCTTTGCCCAATTTGGATCAACTGGGAGTCTGGCACCATCTGAGACAGGGGAAATTGAAAGATGAGGAATTTTATGAGGAGAAAGTCATTCATAGTTGTGTGATGGAAGTTTGACATTCGTGTTCTCGAAATTGCATTATCCATAATAAAATGAGTATATCTCTGCAACCACAAGGTCTATTTGAATACTTTTGGTGTCGTAGTAAAGGGAAAAATGAGCAGCAGCAGCAGCAGCAGCAGCAGCAGATTGGTTGATTTGAGTGATTGACAGCTCATTCAAACCGTTAGAGCCAATAGAATGAGGCTATACCCACGTTGATATGATGACAGTACTGGCAGCCAATCAGAATCAGCCAAATCCTGAAGGCGCTCACATAGGTTCCCCCGCTCCTAAAGCCCGTCCGGACCGATTTAGATGTCTCTCTCTGCCGTGCTGCTGTGTAGCTTCTGTGTAGCCGCGGTTGCTATGTAACGTTCCAATCTTTGTAGCCTGTTCTTTCAGATGAGCGGTAGCTGATGTGTTTTGCATAATGTACAGTAGAACCAGAAATGTGGCGACATGGGTCCACACAGAGGTGCTTCATGAAGTTGATGTTTAGTTGTTTATTTAAGTAGCCTAGTGTTTGGGCTGTGTTTGGGTCATATAAACATGGTTTTTACACATTGTAGACCAGCTTCTGCTGTTTAATTTGATGTAAAATATGACTATATTCTTTCATAATTAGTGCTGTAGAGGCTCTGTGGTTGTTCTGTATGTCTGCCAGTCAGCAGGTTTTAAACTAAAACCTGCAGAGGCCTTTGGATGCTGGTCTTCACAATAGAGTTTTAAATCCTAACACCTATTAGATGCTACTGAGCTGGCTGTAGGCTACTGGTGTGATTTGAAACAAACTGGAAACATACATTTTGATAACTAGGTACCTTGATCTGCTAACTTCATCAGCTTGATTGTATTATTGACAAAGGCATAATGGGGAGGAAACCGTTCAATGGTTATTGGACAGGTCATGCTAGCAGTAAGACAAGAACAGTGAGAAGATGAATCAAAAATCAACCTCCAGCCAGAGCCTGGATGGACCTGTAGATGCTCTGATATACTGTAGCTATAACAGGACACACTTTGTGTAGAGGGGTTGTGGTGCTGCTATGGATTTAATTCAAACTCAATTTGTTTAAGATCTGTGTGGACAGAAATACCTTTACATCTTTCTGCTCTCAGGGGAATTAACTTCTTGATCCATTGATCTTGGTAAGACAGAGTTAGCGTAAAGCTAATTCACATTTTAACATGTGGTCAGATTGACTGATATGTGTGTGCTATAGACTTAAACCCTCATTTTAATTGAACCCTTATTTAGTTGGGGTCATTATCAGCTGCAAAACAACATCAACAGTAACAACAACTTAAAAGACAAGTGAAGACAGGTTGATGTGGGACATTAATTACTGCTGCTACGGTGGTTAATTATTGTGATGGACAGCAACTTATTGATGAAAGAACCTCCACATATGATGAATGCACTAACAGACTAATGGATAACACTGCAGTATGCTTGTACAGACACAACACAACGCACACACACACACACAGAGGAGATGTGATCTGGCCCTGGCCCTCGTGCCTTAGAGTGACTGCGTGTAGTAAATTAAAGAGCGATTAGACGAGGTCATTTGTTAGCCTGTTTGACACCTGACCAGGTCCTGGGAGGTGCTGGAAGATGAATGGAGCGCTCCACAAGTATGGAGTCAACAGGTGAAGATTAAGTGGCTTTAATGATGCTATTTGCTTAATGTCTTGGTCATTTTCTTCCTGTCTGTGTCTTTCCTCTAAAAACAAAGTTAACTGTGATTAAATGTTTAGTCTCTACCTAAACAGTTAAAGGTGTTACATCAGTAGCATCTCAACTAATAAACTCCATCAGAAATGATCTGTTAAAGATCAAATTTTGATAGAACGTAGGATACAGTTGGTTAATCTAACAGCTATATGAAGTAACAAATCACATAGTATAGCCTACTGTGTATGTAACAGACACACAGAGTGCTTTCAGACAGACACGGTTCTGGTTCTGGTTCTGGCTTTGTTCTGGAGTCTCAGAACCATGGTGCTTTCTGACGAACCAATTTGAGTGGAACCAAAATGTGCATGCGTTACTCTGCATTACTCAGGAGGAAGTAAACAAGTCAGTAGCAACATTTTTGCTTTCTTGCTGTCTCAGTAATCATTCTTCAGTTTTGTTAATTATTTGGTCTGGTGTTGGAGTGAAGCCAGCCTTGGTCATCTCTTCCGCAAGTTCAAAGATAAGAATTACTTTATAGCCCCAAAGGGAAATTCATACAACTTGTTCCTTCTTGTACGGCTTCCTAGCTTTTCTTGAAATTCTGTAGCCATCAAACATTTAGTTTCTTTAGCAGTTCACTGCAAATTCTTTCTCTCCAGTTTGTCAGTCACTGCCCTCTCCTCCTCTTTCAAATATGACGCCCCCGCTGATGATGTCACGGTTCAAAGGGAAGAACCAACTATTTCTTGGTTCCCTTGAGAACCGACTTTTTTTGTTATCTTTTTGGTCTGAACGCGCTGGCCGCTTCAAAATTGGGTTTGGGAACCAGAACTGGCACAGAGCCCTGCCGGTGTGAAACCCTGTGTCATTATCTTACATGGATTTTATGGATTCAAATGGACTCAGTGTCTGTAACTATGAATTCAGGGATGTTGTTCTACACTGCAGTTGAACTAATGTAATGTTTTAAATGAGTCTCATTCAGGTTTTGTATTAAGTGAAGGTGGTCTCTTCTCATTTCAGTAGCACGTCAGGTGTCTCGTATTGTGAATGTGACATCATTCATTTGCGTTATTTACCCAGACAACATTTTCTCTTGCCTTAGTGTATAATTGTAAAACACCATGCTAACATTATAACATATTAAAGGACAATTCCAGGCGAATTCAACTCAGGGGTGTATTTTCATATCATTTTAGGTCTAAAAGAAGGAATCTGAAGATTTTCAGTTTAATCGCTCCTGTTTTGCGGTAGGCTAGTTGTGTCTGTCCCCGCATCGCCACGGCAGCAATGAATGGGAGTGGATGTAAGTTCCGCTGCTTAGGCTGTTTACATCCCTGAAAGCCGCAATTTTTTCCACAGACAGCGTCAGATGGCTACTCAAACATGCACCGAGAAGTTTATTTACTTCAAGCAAGCCGACATGTTTGTAAAACTAGATCTAATTCAAAGTCTCCCGGAGTCTCGCGCGAGCCCGAAGTTGCAGTGCTGGTGTATTCAGGCGCAGTAGGAGCCACCGTTTGTGTCATTAACACAGGAATATCAACTCTTTGCTTGAAGTGTAAATTTTTTTCCACAGACAGCGTCAGGTGGCTACTCAAACATGCGCCGAGAAGTTTTTTTTACTTGAAGCAAGTAAAGAGTTGATATTCCTGTGTTTATGACACAAACGGTAGCTTTTCCCATTGCATGTGAACACACCGAGCACGGCAACTGGGTCTCGCGCGAGACTCCGGGAGACATTGAATTAGATCTAGTTTTACAAACATGTCGGCTTGCTTGAAGTAAATAAACTTCTCGGTGCATGTTTGAGTAGCCATCTGACGCTGTCTGTGGAAAAAAATTGCGGCTTTGAGGGCTGTAAACAGCCTAAACAGCGGAACTTACATCCACTCCCATTCATTGCTGCCGTGGCGATGCAGGGACAGACGCAACTAGCCTACCGCAAAACAGGAGCAATTAAACTGAAAATCTTCAGATTCCTTCTTTTAGACCTAAAATGATATGAAAATACACCCCCGAGTTGAATTCGCCTGGAATTGTCCTTTAACTGCACTGTCATGGTTACAGCTGAAAGTTTTTGTATTTGTGTTGTTTACGGATGTTAGCTGCTTAGGAGCAAATTCACAGCAGCACTTGTCTTTTTCCTGTGCATTCGGTGTATCTGCGTCAACAAGGAGACAAACACCATGAACAGCAACAACAACAACAACAACAACACAAACTAATGATTGATATCACAGTTCACAGTCAAAATTACTCCCAGCTTTTCCACTGAAGTGACTGAGGATGACGCTGAATGACTGTGTACTCTTGAACTCATGACCTTCTCCCAGACATGTGGAGAGTTAATTTCTGAATGTTCACATCAACAAAGCCCCAAAATATTAACATTCAAGATTATGACTCACACATCTCTAGACAATGAAGTTCAAAGGTAAACACTGTGTAAAGGTGAAACTATGGCTAGACCCAATACCTTCTGTGTTGTTGGAAAAAGTGATGTTACTTAACATAGACTATTTAATAGATAGGCTGCATCATTATTAAATACAACAAAAACCATGTTCACATTTGTTTATGTGTTTATTTATAGGATCCCCATTAGCTGATGTCATGACATTAGCTACTCTTCCTGGGTTCCCCAATGCTAAAATATATTATTAGGTACAAAGAATAGGCCTACATTATACATCACATTACAGTACCACAACAGTTAAACCCACAAATAAGTTCCTATAATAAATTATAATATGTTATATATTTCTTACTCATTGAATTTTCAATTTATTTAAATAGTCTTTTGCTACCTTTTTAAAAATGTGTTTTGAGTTAATATTTTTGATGTTATTAGGTAATGTGTTCCATCCTATAATGGCTCTGTATATTACAGTATGTTTTGAAAAGTTTGTTCTTGGTTTAGGTGCCAGTAAATTATCATTATCTTGATTGTCTGGTTGGATATTTATTGACATTTCTGGTGAACACTATCTGATCTGAGAAATATTGAGGTTTTTTACTGTTAATCAAATTCCTCATAAGATGTAGGAGACTTAATTTTAGTCTGTCTTCAACCAGAAGCCACGATAAATTCCGATGCATTTTTAAGATATTTGCATGCAGTGAACAATTGAGAGCAATCCTAGCTGCTTTGTTCTGTGAAATTTGAAGGGGCATGACATGGCATAAAGCGACAACGCTTAAAATCTCAAATGAAATGAGCATAAATCATGCAAAGGTGCAGGTTTGGTAAGGTGACACATTTCTGTTGAGCTCCAAGTCCCAGTTGTGAAGGTCACTGAGAGGAAATGAAACAAAATGCTGTTAAAAGAGTGAAAACATCTGAACCCAGAGCATCAGGCTGTGGTATACAAGCTGTACAGTGACAGAGGCAGGTAGCTATGGAACAGGTTCAGATTTATAGTTTCCTACCTGTTAATATCACCTAACCAACAACAGATGCATGTGCTGCCTATGATCAGGTTCTATCCTGCTTTGACTTTCAGTCTGGAGCAGCAGCTCAGCCTGGTAGCTTAAGACCGTGCTAAAGATGAATATGACGTCATTTCCAAATTCAAACGGCAAGCGATTTTTGTCTGGAACATGTCTGTACCTCTGTCTGGCTGTCTGTCCCTCCACCCTCTCACTTTGCTGAACATGGTGTGAAGATGACACATAACACAACTGTGAAATGTCCATGAACTCTTTGACCTGTAAGACTGCAGCTGGAGTTGAGCTCACAGCCGCCCCATCGTTTCCAGTCACAGCTCTGACTCTTCCACTCGCTGAGGATGAATATCGATGGCACTGTCAGATTAATGACATGGCACACACACATTAACAAACGCGTGCAATATATATACGGTCACACACTTACCTACATTCGTGCAACAGACAAATATGAGCCGTTTCCCCATCTTTCTCTAATGACGCTGATATGAGAGAGCGTTTTTTTTCTTCTTCCTTTTTTTTTAGGTCTTTATTGCAGTTACAAGACATTAGCATTAATGTTTTCTGATGATGGTACAAAAGTCAAATGTCAATGGTGGAGCCTGGCTCAGTCTAATGACTGAGGCAGGGGATCACTTTAATGAGCAGAAACCAATTAGCTCTGACCTGCTGATCTTTGGCCGCTCCCATGTGATCCTCCAGACATGCAGCGGATGATAAATGGGAGTCAGATTCATTCCAAAATCAGGTGTGTCAAAACATTTCTATAATTTTGTACCAAATCACTTTAACGGTTTTGTAAAAAAAAATATATATTTTTTTTTGATAACTTAAATATTAGATGCATTCAATCAAATGTGTTTTTATGATGATCTACCCCATCCAACATATAAAATTGCATTTGCCCATTAGCTTGTGGTAGATAGCAGGGTAATAGCTGGATTTCAGCTGGCAAACATTTGATAAAAATGTGCCTGAGGTCTGGGTTAACCGAGGTTCAGAGCTCATGGAGCTCAGTGGCTCCAGCTACTGTAGCTAACCAGACAATATGTCAATGTGTGCATTTTATACAAGAGATGTTTTTACCACTGACCTTTCTCCCATAAACGTAAATCCACTCATCTTGTCTCTCGTCCTCCTGCAGAGCAAAGTGCAGCACTGATCGTAAGCTTTGATAGCTGAATGTGGTTTGGACTCTCCAGGTCTCATTCTTCACTTTGCCGATCACATTTACATTTACATCAAGTTTTTTTAAAATTATTTTATTTTTTGTGGTGAGCAGGTTGATGGGTATAGATCCTTGCACTATGAATTCACACTTTCTTTACAGTTCCCTTCAGTTTCAGCAGCTACAGTTGCTATGTGAATAGAAGAAGAACAGATCAGTATCATGTGATGAGATGAAACACATTTTTCACAACATACAGTACAGACCTTTATACCATAGATTTGTAATGTTGTCATAACATAAATAATACTACATATACCGCACGCATTGCGACACGAATCGTCTCCCCATTATATGTACTAACTGGCACTTAATATTGACTGTTTTTAAAAAAAAACACAGTCGAGAGAGAGACAGGAAATGGGAAGGCAGAGAGGGGGAATGACATGCAGGAAAGGGCCGCCCTATGCAGGATTCGAACCAGGGCCGCAGTGCAGTGAGGACTTTAGCCTCAACATGGGGCGGCAGCTCTACCGAGTGAGCTAAACGCCGCCCCCGGCACTTAATCTTTTGCACTGAACTGACCGTTCCATGGCCCAAAAATCCCCATAGACCCCATATGTATTATTATGAAATCATAGTGCCTCTCATATGAGGCAACAACACATGTATCTTTTTTATTGATGTCTTGTAAAAACATGTTTTGTTGCTTTCAGATAAGCCATCCAATGTTATTTATGGATTCAGTGCATATACTGTCCCAGGACACATCACTTCATGTGTGTGGTGAATAGGTTTGTCTTGGTGTAACAGTTTCCTGTGAACAATTAATCACAGATGTGATAGTTTACATGTGGGTGGCCTGGGATGGAGGCAATTAAATTACTCCATCAGTCCATTCTGATCATGTGCATATATTTCTATATGCAGCATGTGGATGTATGTAAATGTAAATATGTAAAAAAAGAAAAAGAAAGACAATGCAACACAATGGAAGCTTTCTCTTCATTCCCTTCCCAATGCACAGCATGCCACCGCCCACTAAGAGCATGTGTGCAGTGGAAATGTACGCACACACATACAGATGCACACACAATTGTATCACTGCATCCTTGAAACTTTATATTACACCATCTTTGTTTCTGATCTACTTTGCCAATATTTGTTGCAAGTCCCCTGGAAGAAAACATAAACACAAGCCTGAATAAACACACACACACACACACGCTTACACAAACACTCACATGCACACTGCTGCATCCCACTCACCACCACTCCCTTCTCATGTAACCAGTTCCCCGCTCTCTTTAGGAAGCTCTGTGATTCTTGCTCACACACACACACACACACACACACGGAGGCGATAGACAGAGAATTGTCCTCAGGTTCAGAAAGAGTCAGAAAATCAAATGATGAGGAGTAACGGTTATAAACTACAACAAACACTGAACTGACCTGTGTGGACGCAAAGTGAGGTAGCTACTCCAGGAAGAGAGAAAAGGTCAGGAGTGGATGTTTTAGTGAGATCAGACAGGAAACAGCCACAGAATGACCAAAGAGAGAGTCATAAATAAAACAGCAGACACAGAGATAGAGAGACAGATGTGTCTGCGTGGTGGTGAGTGTCCCAGCAGAGCAGGCTGAGCGGCCTTCACTTTTACTGTCTCTCTCCCCGAGTCTGTTCAGTTCAGTCCCACAACTCCACTCACATACTCACCATTTATTATGTTGGTATGATTAAACACTGAGGCAGCAGTCAACTGTTGCTCATTTTACGCAAATACAGTAATATTCTTATTCTAAGTCAGAGGTCTTCAACAGAGGGTCCGTGACCCCTGGAGTCCGCAGAGGTACTGCATGGGGGTCATGAACTTTTTGGTTGATTATACAATTTTGTATATTTTTTCATTTCCACATTTATGCTTAAAATCAAAATGTCAATTTAAATGGCTTGTATGCATGATTATCATGCAATTAGCAGACATAGTTCATATAATAAAGTGTGTTTATAAATGACTGAATGAATGGCCACCCTACTCACTGTACCTTTAAAATAAAAACATGACATAACATAACATAACATAATGTTGTGAGGATTTGTTTTCAACTCTGGCTTCATCAGAAATCTGCATAAACTTTTGTAAATCTGTATCTTATTTCATTATATTTCTTTCACAAAATACAACAATAACATTTGATCTGTAATTGTGCAAATAAATATTTGATTATAACATTAAAAAATAATTTAAATAATGATAATACATTTTATTTAGAAAGCGCCTTTCATGCCACTCAAGGACACTTTACAGCAGTTAAAATCATCAATAAACAACACATATATACCATTCCAACACCAACACATAAATACCATTCATGTGCAGGTGTCTCTGTTGAATGACAGATCATCACGGTTCATTTAAACTGTGTTTACAGAAGGATTTGTGTAAAGTGTGTGGGCTGGATGTGATTGAAGAGTCCCGGGCCAGTTTTTCCTCCAGCTGCCTCCAGCAGCCACACTGAGGCTCCCGCTGCTCTGCATGCACTGCTGCTGCTTGGTCCAAACTTCAATCCTCAAAACCTGTTTGAATTATTAACTTACTGAATACACAGAGATCCTGCTGCATTCATATCAAACAGATGAACTTGGCTCTTTTTTTGCAGCTTTTTTGTTTCTTTTTTCAGTTTGTTCATTTTCACTTTTTTGTCCATTCCATGCTGAAACTTCTTCCTCTGCTGCCGTGGACTTTGTGATGTGATGCAGCGAGCAGGTTTCAGAACACATGGAAATGTTCACTCTGCAACTGAGTGGCTCATTTCATGGAGTGCATTGTAGAGGGAGCAGAAAGGGGGCTTTTTCTCTTTTTCCTAAACAATATTCACATGTATTTTCATGTGTGGGTTTCAAGTTTTTACAGCATTTGAATGTTTTATTTTTAGGGAACATTCTTCCTAGTCTGAGTAATCTGATTAGTACAAATTTGACCACATGTGCAAAGTATAGAGCTTCTAATTCCACAAATTCTCCTCTTTTATTTTTTCTACATCATTGTCATTCCCTTATAAAAATGAAAGATGTTAAAAAAAACGGTTGTGATTAGGTTGTGAATGACCAGGGAAAGACAGCTGTAAAAATATAAAACACAATACTCTCTGTCCATCATTTTCCCAATAATAGTAATAATATAATAATAGTATTAATTCCAGCAGCGGAATAATTCCAGTAAAGCAATATAACAAAATAACTACAGTCAGATTAAGGTAATTCTCCTCTCCACTGTCATGTGTTATTTCAGTGCCCTCTTTCTTTGATTCTTTGATGGTCAGTCTCAATAGAGGAAAGAGCCACCTACACCAAATTACCAAGAAAAACAGGAACCTCCCACGGCCAGAGGAGAAGAAAGAGAATCTGCCGGCCTAACAGGCAGCAATCTCCCACATGGTCAGCCTCACTACTCTGAGTGTGTGTGTGTGTATGTGTGTGTGTTGGGGGTGTCCTGGCAGTGCGGGATGACACGGGGAATCTGAGGATGTGGGTGGACAGTGATGGTCCCAGAGAAGACAAGAAGGTAGAGAGACAATGAGAAACACTGAGGAGGGGAGAGAGAGAGAGTAACACACCAAACTCTCAGCACTAAACACTTTGCTGTTCAGCAGTTATGACTCTCAGTTCATTGAAAATAAACATTTAAATGAGTTAAACATTTGTATATGGTTCTTCTGGCTCTCAGTGATTTCTTCTTCTTTTCTAGAAGTGATATTTATTTATATTTATTTTATTTATATTTACAGGAAATATACTGTTCATATATTTATTTTTTCCAGCCATAAATAGGCTATTTTAATAAAATTAAACTGGGAATTTATAGAGTAAAACACAAATGGTGTATTTGTATCTTTTAACATTGTGATATTTCAGCCTTATGCTAAATAGATTAATAATAATCCACATCCCATACACTTTAATGTCAAGCTAAAAAGAGAATTTCCGAAATCATTGCGAATTTATTTATATTATTAGAGCTGAAATACACACACACACAACACACACTGATTCTTGCTGTATGCTGTGACACTAAATTTAGCTCTGGTGTGAATCATTTCTTTTTGAGTCCACCTGTGCCACTCAGCTGAAACACACACACCTGTGTGTATGCGTCACACACACAGTGCAGATCAGAGTAGAGACCAAGCCATGAGGGGGAAGGAGCTGCTGCACAGCACAAAGACAGGACTGTGCTGAGGCACAGATGTGGGGACGGCGGCGAAAACTTTTCTGCTGCATTGAAGGTTCCCACGAGCGCAGTGAGTTACATGTTCCTGAATGAGTTTCATGACACCTAGAGCTGGCTGGTGAAATGAGCAGCAGGGGGAGGAGCACACAGTCAAGACGATGCTGAGAACTCTGATTGTCCTCGAGTCCTCGAGTGAGGCTCTGCACTGATTTGAACTCAGTCAAACATCTCTAGAGAACATCTCTGAAAATGTCTCCACAGTTTGTCCCCGTCCACTCAGACAAAGCCTGAGAGGATCTGGACAGAGGAGTGGCTGAGCAGATGTTCAGAGATTGTATTGTCATAAACAGAATGACCAAATGTTTTTAAAGTAGCACAGAATTTACACAAGTTCTGTTTTTACTCGGTGGTATTGAGTGATTGACACCTTTTAATGCCAAAAATCACATAATTTGCAGATAACACAACAGTAACTATCAAAGACAAAATGTTAATTACTAATTAATTTGAAAAACATATATTTCTATCTGGTTGATGACTATAAGGAAAGGTTTGTATAGCTCCTGATGGGATATTGTATCAAACTGATGACTTTGTTCAGCATCTTTGCACAAGCAGACTTAAATATTTATTTACAAGAATCAGTCAGTCAGCGAAGGGTAATGTGGATTTGATCAGCTCCACTTCTGCAGAGTGCAGTTCATCTGTGAGGACAGATGGGTGGACCATTCAAGAGTCAAATGAAGTTTCACTAACAAGACAACAACATGGATGTGACTGAGTTACTTGAGGAGACGGGAATAACATCATTTCATAAGAGTTTGGATTTGACTTTGATTCTTTACTTGCACATGGAAAAATAGTGAATTTATATCCCCAAGTTTCCCATTAAATAAAAAGCAGAATGACTTTTAATTTTCTTGAGTCCTGTAAGTTTCTCACCCACAGAGAAAAAAGATGAAACAGCAAAAGTATCAAATTAAATAAAGTCATGAAACAGCATCAGTCTGGGGCCAAATCTCCAAATGGGGCTTCAAACTGTATTTGCTGTTTAGCAGAGAAACAGTGGGACACAGAGGGATTATGTAAGTCAGCACAGTGATGGCAGCCGCAGATAAATGTTGACTGATCCTGTGATGAGGGAGCTGGAGGGGCCCGGGGCCCCCGCTGCTCGCAGCCCCGGCGGATTCTGGGGCCGATGCTGAAATAAAAGACTGGTAATCGAGTGGCTGTGGCGGCGTGGGCGCGCCGAGCGCTCGGCCAAAGCAAAAGCAAACCCCAGGGGCCTCATCAGCAACCCCTCCTTCCTCTCTCTCTCCCTCCCCCTTCCCTCTTGTTTTTCTCCTCTTCATTGTTTTTCACGTCTCTCCTTTGATTTTCTCTCTGTCCTCCCATTCCCTTCTTCACTCCATCTTTCATTTTTCTCTCCTTCTTTACCACCTTGACATTGGCTTATACTTCCTTTCCTCCATCCTCTCCTCTACTTCCATCCCACCATCTCTAGACCCAGTTTCATTCTATTTTTGTCTTTGCTTCTCTTATTGTCCACCCCCCAAATCTCTTCCATCCTCCCTTTCTGTCCTTAATTACCATTTGCCCTGTGTTTCATTGCTTTCTCTTTCCTTTCACCTCCTCCTTTCTCTCTCTGTTTATCTGCTCTGCATCTTCTTCTTCTCTCCTCCACTCCTACTCTTCTTACTTTCATTTTTCCTTTCTTCTTTACTTCCATTTGCATCTTCCCATTCCTTTCCTCCCTCTCTTTTTCTTGATTTTTCATACCCACAATGCAATGGTTTTCTGTTCAACATCCCACTTCTTTCCTCCCCTCTGTCCGTTTTCTGCTCCCTCATCTTGCTCTTCCACTCATCCTACTCTCTTCTTCCTTCTTTCCTTCCTTTTCTCAGTCATTGCTTCCTTCTCTTGTTTGCTTCTCTCTCTCTCCTCCTCTTTGCTTGACTCCTCTCCTTTTTCTCCTCTTCTCTCCCCTTCTATTATCTGCCAGGGCTTTCACTCCTCTCTCACTTCTCTGCCACAGTGTGCAAACATTTTTGTGTCCGTGGGCGAGACAAGAGAAAAACAGGCCACATTATCTGAGGACGTCCCCACAGCCAAACTGTTTCCTCATCAGAGTTTGTGGAGGCGGACGAGAAACATTCCTGAAAATGTGAAACATTCAGATGAGGCTTATCAACGTCGGGGCTTTTCAAACACTTTCAGTGTTCTTCAGAAACTCAGAGCTTTTGCTATAGCTGAGCTATTGTCAATGGAGCAGCCCGACTGTGGAACATTCTGCAGTCAGTGACGTGCTGAATGTACATCTAATGCTGCAGCTGGAAAATGTAGCGCTAATGTGCTTTATACACTTCATTCATCATTTATCTGAATTCACTGCAAATTATCTAGTAATTAAAGCTTTCAATAAAAATGATGCAGTAAAAAGTAAAATGTTTCTATTTGAAATGTAGAATAACGTTTGATCAAACACTTATCAAATACAATTTATAAAATACTAAGTGCTATATTTTTTGTAAATGAAGCTCTTTTATCTGTAGATATTATTAAAAACAATGTAAGTGCCTTTTACACCTGACCATATAATGAATATAATGGTTAAAAGAATGGCCTTAACTTCAGTTTTTTTGGTCAGCTGCTGTTAAGAATAAAATGTCAACGTAACAACCAGGCAAAATTCATTAGCTGATAAAGTGTGATTCACTACTGACCATTTATTCGGCTTTGGGGGTCAAACAAACGGAAAAAAAAAAGTTCATAGTTCCCTTAAGACCAACATCCAGTATGCAAGAACTCACCATGTGCTCAAAAAAGCAAAAAAAAAAAAAAGATCCACCAGACTCCATTTACTGTTTCTCCCGCCTTTTATGCACTGTGAAAACTTCCTTCACAACATTTACTGTTATTTGATTAAATACAAGATCAACATGGAAACATAACACAGCAACACTAATCTCTCTTGGAGTTATATGACTAAACGTTAAAGCATGAATGACCTTAAAATCATTAAAACAATAAATAATACTAGTCTGTTTACACAATATTTTAATTCCCACTGAACATTTAAGGAAATGTGATAAATATGACTGATAATGTGAAAACACAAAGATATGAAGTCTCTCTAAATCCTGTTTCATCCAGAAATAAGCAAAGAGCTGGAGTGTGTGGAGTTCAGACTTGTGTGTGTATGTGTGTGCGCACTGATTCAGTAACTGTAGGAAGACTAGCTCCTGTTAGCGTCATTAGCACAGCAGGGCATGGATGCTAAGGCTAAACCATTTGCTGGCCAATTAACAAGTTAATAACCTAAACTAACCAGTGAGTACAGACACTAAAACCTACAGATACAGAACTACAGTATGCATAATGCAAAAAACAACAACTAGACTTTCACTCACATCAAAGCAGGAGCGCTGATGACATCATGTTCTGCTTTGTTGGAAATGACTGTAACTGCACAGTAGGTCAGATATTTGCATTGGAAATCCTCTGAAAGGCCTCGACGCTATAAATAAAAAATGAGAGGTCACGTTTATTTTTGTTCACTGTGCAAAAAGCATTGGGCGTGTTAACACAGGAGTCAGTGGAGACATGTTGGTATTGGAGTGTACACTGGCTTTCTTATTCATCTCCTGTGGTTGCTGCTTGATTCAAACACACCCCATAATAACCAGGTGAGGCGACTGTGGTAAACCTCCGTGTCAGTGATAAAGCTGTAAGTGTGTGTGAATTAGGATGACAACAGAGAGTTAATTCCCTGTCAACGCTCATCTCCAGGATCTGGCAGAGGCACCAGATGATCTACGGCTAGTGACAGGGGACACAATAAATACAGCCCGCAAAATGGGGGATGGCCTCATTAGTCACAGCTTTCATTATGGAATGACAGCATGTGTGTGTGTGTGTGTGTCGATGTGCTAATGTGCCAGCCTTTCATCACTCCACACGCGCCGCCGCTATGTGTGTATGCAGATGTGTAGATTCTGAGTGTGTGCGTATCAATATGTGCATGTGTGTATCTCATTAATATTTGCATTCAGGGCACTAGGAGAATATTTAAAAGGTTTCTCCATTGACACGGGGCTATCAGTGGGGCTGTAGTTACTCTGTCAAGCAATCTGTCACATTAATGTGTGTGTGTGTGTGTGTGTGTTTAATGTCTCTGTCAAACACTCCTGTCATTTATTCAGTCGTTGATTATACATTAGGGAGGAGAAACGTTTCCCCTCTCACCAGCGTTATGTGTGTGTGTGTGTGTGTGTGTGTGTGTGTGGCTTCAACACTTGAACGGGGTATTTCATGGTAAACATTTAAATGTACAGTTACTGTAATGCACCATTAAAAGATGCTGTGAAATTAATTTGCACATCTTTGCAAAATCTGTGTTGATTAGTGACTTAGTGAACATGATGGGATATGCAAGGACTTCCTTTTATTATCAGGTGCATGAACAAGAATTATTAAAATTAAGAATATTTGATGGTTAGACCACTATATGTCATAACTGGAGGGGGGAGATGTTGTGTGCAGTATGGAAACCCCCCGGCTGTAACCGTTGGTAATGATGAATGAAGATGATGAAAATCTGGATGTGATGAAGAGTGGACACGTGGTTTACCCGATATGAAGTCCGATCAGAAACATTTCATATTCTAACTGAAGACAGAAGATTTATCTGCAGCAGTTTGTTGAGATTAAACAGTTAAGAAACACATGAGACGCTACAGTTCATTCACCTCTCGTGTGGCACAGCAGCTCTATGGCCGAGCAGTAACCAGAACGCCCACGGCCCAGGACAGCACAGGACAGGAGCGCAGAGTGAAGCTCGTGGCAGTGTTTCCACAGTGGAACAGAGCAGTGCAGTGAGATGTCAGATCAGTCAGACCACAGCAGTGGGGCAGGGGTGGATGGTGACGGGGATGATGACTGTACACTTACAGCTATGACACTTTACTCTGGAACTTTACAGGGGCGGCTGCGTGATTGTATTAGCAGGGTGGGAGGCTCAATTGTCTGTATATATGCTGTTTCTATTGCTGGCATATAGCCATATACATATTTACATGTAAAGACTTGCGTATATTATCTACAGGGGTGTTTCAACAGAAACTGTCTGCATATAGTATTATATTGAAATAGCCATGACCTCAAATTCCACCTAAAATATGGGATGAGCAACTAAGAAAGCAACTGTTTCTCAAAAAATGAAAAGATGCAACGTCAATGTTTTTTCAGGCTGGGTGTGGGGACGTACATTGTGCTTGTCTGTCTGTTATCAATTATTCAGTTGAGACAGAATGTCCAGATAAATAACCTTAAAAGATTTTTTTTTTTTCAAAATTATTATATATATATAGTTCACATTATTTTAAAATATACTCTGAAAGTGATGAAAATAGGATATCAGTCCCATTTCTGTGTTATTTAGAGCTGAAAGCAGGACATTAGGGAGTCACCAACTATAATACAGTATGCAGACTATATGTCATACATGTGAATTCTCCCTGTGAGAAACAAATTATTCAAATTAAATGAGCACCTCATGAATGTGAAAATGTTCAACAGGTGTATTACAGATTATGCAAGTCACAGAGGTTTTAAGTGTTTTTATGTTTTGAGGTTTAGAGCCAGGTCAAGAGCAGGGAGAGTCATTTCTTTCAGTCTTTATACTAATCTACTAAACACTGTCTAACTGCAGCTCCATGATGTTGATATTCTTCTCCTGCTCTCAGAAAGTAAAGGGAACAGTTTTTGCATGTTCTTTACTGTATATGACTGTGGTCTTTGGACAACCAGTGCGCAGACTCAAGCTGTAAGCTTGTCTGTGGGAGTGACACTTAGTGACTGTGTTCATCTCAGCCTCTGACTGATCTCAGAACTCAGCAGGACCTCTTTTGACTTTGTGTCAATCTTCGGCAAATTAGTCTCAATGCATCTTTCCTTTTAAATGTGTGAACACCATGAACACAATCAGAGAGAAAGAGAAAACTATTGATCAAGTATAGTTAGAATAACAATTACTTGTTTACATGTAAAATCTCTAAAGTTATGAAGTCAGCACTACTGTACAGAACAGTAAGGTTACAGTATGACCCTGCCCCTGCTGCTCAGGCCGTCTGAGACAAAGCCTGTCTCTGTATAACAGAGCTTCCCTCTGCAGCGTTCTTCTTTTATCATTTCTCTGGTTGTTCCCTTTTCTCTCCTTCTCTTCTATCTTGGACCGATATCAGAGTGTTTTCCACTCGCTTTCATGTTTTCACACAGACGGCCATGAAAGCTGTCAGTCTGGGATGCAACAAAGCTAACAGTCAGGGTGGCAGTCCAGACGCTTTAAAGGAAGAATTATGGATTTAAGAGCGCTGACTTTCAGAAATAAGGGGTAATGATCTTCCACCTCATAGAAAATGGGATTTTTGTGTGTCCAGCGGGCCCTGCTGTGACGTTAGAAAGGCTGTCCGTATTTGAGCAGGACACTGAAAGACCTGCTGCTCACTTTAAAAGAACCTCAGGATGGATCAAAGCTTCATGTCTCACTTTACAATGAACAAAATCTTGCTTTAGATTTGCTGCCACATCTATGGATTATTGAACACAAGTAGTGAGACACAGAATACCCTATTGGTGTAGTATTTTTTTTTTACTTGAAAGGGATAGTTCAACATTTTGGCAAATAGGCCCATTACCATAATCCCTATAGTTTTAGGAATAGCTTTGTTACCTTTAATTGTCGTTGCAAGCTGTTTTTAGAACGGCAGAGCAGAGCCGCTAGCTGCTCAGAGCTACGCTACGGACGCTAATGGGATTTCTTGGTTTCCCTCATCAAACTCATCAAATACACAATCCAACAACTCCAAAACGCTCTGGTGGACAAGTTGTGACCTGCACATTCACCACGCTATGAGATAATAATGGAACGTTATGAGACAGAGGGGTAAATTCATGCAAAATCACTGATGTGCGTTCCTGTTGGGGCAGTTTTTCGGCAAGCAGTCTCTGCATTTGCCTCGAAAACAACTCTGTCTTGTAATGTTCCGTTATTGCAATAGCCTGCACCGACAATTAAAGGTAACAGACCTACTCCTAAAACTATAGGGATTATGGCAATGGACCAATTTGCCAAAATGTTGAACAATCCCTTTAAGGAACATCTTGGGAAATACATATATTTCCTTTTTCCTGAAATAATGTCAGAGTATGATCTCAGCCTGATAACTTGATAACTAGCCTTTGTTGGCTCAGGGTAACCGTTACCTGTGTGTTCCTGCCAGTTCCTGTGCTCTCTTGCGTGTTCCTTTGTGTTTGCATTAGTTGTAGTGAGTCACTAAATCAATCTCAAGTTTGTTTCCAAATCTCTGTCTGCATTTTGGGTCTCAGTAAAAACCCTCAGCATGACAGCTGGTCACAAGACTTCTGGATGTGACACCACGGCAGACTGTCAAACAATGTCACCCTCTTCTGATGGCATAAATCACACAACGTTATCTCAAGGTGCTTGAGGTCAAGATCTTATGATAGAGATAAGGCAAAGGGTGGAGAAGAAAAACTCCCTTTTAGCAGAAAGCAACCTCCAAAAGAACCAGACTCAAGGTGGGCGGTGTCTGCCTCGACTGACTGAAGCGTAGGAGAGGGAGGAGTGTTATTAATAATGACTGCAGTGATGATAGCAACGCCAGGTAGTAATAATAATAACAATATGAGGCCTGAGGACAGGGAGGAGGTTCAGGGCTCGGCTGAGACTGTACGCTTTATCAAATACACCAATCTCTATAGACTCTCATGTTAAAATTCTCAACTTTACAGCAGCAATAAACATGTTTACAGGTTTGTGACAACTAAAGAGAGTTAACTTTCACTGAGATCTGGTTGCATACAAGACCTAAGGTGAAGGTAGGGCATTTTGCTTTCAGATAGATGACGGTGTTTGCTAGTCTGGCATGCACTTATAGGTCTCAGCTTCATGCATACACCCCTCCTCATTACTGGAAGAGCCAGGCATTAGTCAGTGATATAGATACAGTGTATATATATATTTCTTACATTTCTGTATGTGTATGAAGTGACAATGCTACAGGATGTTCATCAATGAGCTTCAGAGGTGCTGCCTGCTGTATTTGTCAATAGGGCAGAATTAGGTCGAGTCCTTTGCCAAGCTACAGTAACCACATCCTGACTCTGGCACTGTACTTATATAAGATTTGATGTCTCACCTCACCCTCAAGGAAAGTGGATAAATGTATTTTCAAAAATGTGAAACTACTGTTTTAACTTTGCACCGGTTTTACTGGGTTCTGATACTTTCTGTGTTTTTTCCTTTCCATATTTTACGTCTTCGTTACTGCAGCACCAATTTCAGAACGAGTGTATAAATGTAAATGCTTAATTTTTTTTAATCTCATTTCACATTCACAAAGGCTGCACTTCAAACAAATAACGGTTTTGACTCTGTAAGAGTTCAAGGCTGTGGATGCAAAGTCATATGTGTCGGATGAGTCATCTGTGTGGGACTCCTTCACAAAACATCTCCAAAAATATGGACCATCTTTTTTTTTTTTTTTTAATCCTCTGAAAGGATGAACGTGCTATTGTGAATATAGGCCAAGAGAAGATTTGATTGTGTCACTTTGGATTAAGGCTGGCTTTTGGTGCATATTAGGCTGTTTGAGGAATTAATTTTCTGCTTAAGGATTGTTTCTTTGTTTTGTACTTACATTACTCGAAGCATGGAAGTTGGGTAGGAGTGATGTGGGTGACGTATTATCCCGCAAAATACAGAGAAAATGTTCGAGGCGTTGGTCCAGCAGACTAAAACAATGTTCCACTGAGTTAATGGAGAAGATTTAATTATCTGCACATCCAAAATAAACACTTATATTTAAATGTATATGTTATAGAAAGAAAAATCCACAATTGTCACTGAAATAACATGAAACTGACAAAAGTAATAATAAATAAAAATTTAGTGAAAATTAACTAACTAAAATCAGACATTGCTTTGAATTGTGGTTCAACAGAATTATTTAAAAAAATAAAATAATGAAACTGGCCTGGACAAAAATTATGGTACCCTTAACTTAATATTTTGTCTTGCAAACTTTTGAGCTAATCGCAGCTGTCAGGTGATTTCTATAACTCTCAGTGAGACTTCTGCACCTGTCGACTCCTCGTAAGCAAACTGCTCCAGCTGTTTCAGGTGTGAAGGCTCAGGCTGCCTTCTCCAGACTCCAGCTCCTTCCACAGATGTTCAGTAGGATTTAGATCAGAGCTCATAAAAGGCCACTTCAGAATAGTCCAGTGTTTTGTTCTTAGCTGTTATTGGGTGTTTTTAGCTGTGTGTTTTGGGTCATTACCCTGTTGGAGGACCCCTGACCTGTGATTTCTGACACTGGGCAGCACATTTGGCTCCAGAATGCCTTGATCGTCTTGAGATGTCATTGTAACCTGTACAGGTTCAACACACCCTTTGTCGGGTGCAGCAAAGCAGCCCCAGAACAGAAACGAGCCTGATCTGTGTTTCACAGTATTATTTTCTTTGTATGCTTAATTTTTGCGTCTGTGTATGATGAGCTGATGTGACTTGCCAAAAAGCTCCAGTTTTGTCTCATCTGTCCACAAAGATTTTGGGAGAACGCCCTTTGGTCCTATACTTTTGTCAGTTTCAAGTTACTTTAATGACAATTGTGGCTTTTTCTTTCTTTAACAGAAGGGTACCAACAATTTTGTCCATGTCTGTATATGCTATATACACTACTCACAAAAGGTTAGGGATGTTTGGCTTTTGGATTAAATTTCAGAATTCACCTAAAATGCACTATAAGCTTTACAGAACTAAATTTAACCTTCTCTCAACTTTTGAATGCACTGTTCAATGTTTCAGTATACTTACTGAATAACATGCTGTTCTCTAACAAGGTGATTAACCACAAAAATCACAAGCACCGTCTGATTTAGTGGTTCAGTTGTCATTGAACCACTAAATGTTCTGGTTCAATGACAATTTGTATACAGTCCTCTTCTCTCTCCCTCTCCTCTCCACCATGTTCACATGTTGACATCATGAGACGATGGGTGTAGTGGTATATAATCATGCCTTTTCTGTGAGGGCATTTATTGCTTTGTCAACAATTGAATTGAATTGAATTGAATTGAATTGAATTGAATTGAATTGAATTGAATTGAGATAAAGAAATTACCATTGCATCCTTCTACTTAAAAGGCTGTTTTCATGATAGAATATAACTGTAGCATAAACTTTTTATGTTCTTGTCAAATATCCCTAACTTTTTGTGAGTAATGTATGTCAGTCCAGAATAATTTGCTCCAAAACAAAATGTTACGACAACTACCAGGCTCCATTTACTGCTGATATCCATGATCCCCAGATGTTCAGTCCCTTTAAGTTTGGTGCTTGTTCTGTTCCTCCTGTAATCCAGAGTCCCCCATATGGGTGACTTGAAGACATGCATAACAATAACAAAGCCCCCACTGCACTGATTATGAAAGAATATGGTCATATTATACGTCAAATTAAACAGCAGAAGCTGGGCTACAACGTGTAAAAACCATGTTTATATGACCCAAACACAGCCCAAACACTACTCAAACAAACAACTAGACATCAAACTTCATAAAGCACCTCTGTGTGGACCCAGTCGCCACATTTCTGGCTCGTATACAACTGTACATAAAGCAAAACACATCAGCGACCTCTCATCTGAACGTGAACATCGGGGCTTCCCCCAGCAACAGCAGCTAGCAGCAGCAGCTAGCAGCAGCACGGCAGAGGGAGAAGACAACAACCAGCAAAGTCGAGCAAAAACAGACACTGCGTGGCCAAAACATGGTCGTACATTTGCTCTTACCTTTGCTGTTTTGCCGTGAAAAGGTTGTGTTATGGGTAAATCCACAATATTTCCAGTTGAACTCTGCCTAGTGTGTACATCTGAACTAGCCGGGCCGAAACCCGACGGCGCTAGGACCCTACCATGGATGTAGGACCCTACACGGAAGCCTGGTGCGCGCGCATACAACCCTTCTTTTTACAGTCTATGATACAACCGTTAATATAATACATCCATGGATACAACCCCACGTTGGCCTGCACGTGGATCTGCTGATCTGACTGGTTCATGGCTGTCACATGGCTGCCAGTGCGGCCAATCACATCGACCTGGGTCTAGCGTCATTCCTCTCTCTCTATTGGTTAAAATGAGCCGCCCCTCACTCGAATCGACCACTCCGCTGCAGAGATAGAGGCTGAAAGCCAAACCCACCCAGAAGCTGCTCTGAGAGTGCAGCAGTGCGCAGAGAGACTGAATACAGCATGTTAGTTATTTCCAATCGGTTCCAGTAGATTTATTTTCAGTTAGTTTATCCAAATTGTGTGAAAATAAAGATTAAACAATAGTTTATAGTAGCAGGTGGTTCCAAGCTGTGCCAAAAATGGACATTTTGGAAAGTTCGCCTGGATATTTTGTAGTAAAATCTCAATCATTTTGTCCTGCTTCAATTAATCAGAATCAACCACTGCAGAGACAATGTTCACATGTTGTACAATGATTTTATAGAGAGTTTGAGGTTCATCAGCATTATTCTAAAGGGCACTCATCAAAAATATGATTTTTTTTTTAGGCGAATATTAATTTTATTAATTTTTTTCTGTGTGTCATCTTCATTTACTCTTCACCAGTAACAGATATACTGAAATTTACACATTTCAGCAATTCCTCATTTTTTTCCCTTTACTATGACACCAAAAGTATTCAAATAGACCTTGTGGTTGCAGAGATATACTCATTTTATTATGGATATGCAATTTTCGAGAAAAGGCCTAAAAAATAGGCTGGATTTTAAAAGGTTAATGTCATAATGCTAATGTTCAGAGGAAGTGGTGTCTAATGAAGTGAGGCTGCGGAGGTTGTGGTCAGTGGATGTGTTCTGAATTTGACTTTGCTGTGGGAGGTTGTTTTGTTAACACTAACCATATTTTCCCATTGTTGTCATTTACATTTCTAGACGTTATATCCCCTCAGCACTGGCTGTTTTTTTCTGGTGAAAAAGATGTGCGTCTGTTTTAATGTACACAGGCCGTGTAGCGGCTGGTGTCGTATGTGGAACACTGTGACCTGAGCCTCCTTTGAAGGTCTCATCATGTCTCATCTCTACAGGCCTTGTGTAGTGGGCTGCCATGACCACAGGACCAAAGCTGCTGCTGTCCCGTGTTGAGAAGGTGCTAGACTTGAGGTTACTGCAATGAAAATGTACAGAGGTTGGACAGATTTTCTCAGATGTCATTACAACAAAATAAGAGCATTCGTTCAATGCCCCACAGCACACGCCACAAACATGTAAATCACACACACTGCAAGTTCTGCAAAAGTTTCTGCATGCATACTGCAACACCTGAGGTTGAGTGAGAAAACACTTCTGACACTGGAAGGATGTGGTCACCGATACACTTAATATGTATCAAATCATTGAAAAGTGATCCACTGTCTAATCCACAGTGACTCATCACTTGAACTTTACAGTTCCAGGAGCTGATTATTGACCTTTAAGAAAGAGTCCACATCAACAACTCTCATGACAAATGATTAAAAGTGAAAATAATTTCCTTTCACAAACATCTCTAATAATGCCAATTATGAAACCAGGATTCACATGTTTATGAAAAAGACTGATTCTGTGGTTTGACTAATGGTTTGTGAGAAGGTTTTGGCGGGAAGAACCAGATGCACGTTACCAGGCCTCTGAAGGTCACCATCTCTGTGGTTTCTTGTGTGGTGTCTTGTCTTCTGTGGTTTTTACACTTTTAATTTGATTAAAAGTGTAATTACATTATTATTATTATTATTATTATTATTATTATTATTATTATTATTATTATTATTATTATTATTATTATTATTATTATTTTTAGAGAAAGTATTTGGGCACTCAGGATGACATTTATTGAATTATTTGCTGCGGATTTTTTTTTTTCAACTGTTGAACACCTACGATCAAGTGTCTTGTGAGATGCTGAAGCTTTTTTGTGGAGCTGTGGTTTGGGAGGAGCACCAATCATCCGTCTGATATTTAATATGGCTTCAGCTTTAAATGAGACCTGAAAGTCTTTATAAAGCTTTCAGTCCTCCATACATGGGCAGTGAGAGGCTGCAGTGTATGTGTGGGACTCCCACTGGTGTTTGTTGATCTGCCACTTAAAGACAGGTCAGATTTAGATTTCAACCATATGAGCTTTCTCACTTTGACTGTTGCACAGTCATCGTTTCTCCACCCCACTCACACATATAAACACACACACACATACACACACGTATTTGCATGCACACACCCTATTGGCTGTACACCCACACAGAGAAAGTAAAGCAAACTGTATCCAGTGTGGGTTTTATTTGGATGTCTGTAACGATTAAACTGGCGAGGAAATAATCGTAGATTCTTTCATATTGAACTGGTAGCAGTGGGTTAAACCTGAGTAGGTGTGCCTGAGTGTGACCTGGCCTATATTATGAAAGCGATAATATGGTACTGAGTTGTCAAGAGAGGTACTTCAAATTTCCAGTTTAAAGAGTTGTTTCTATGACTTGTTCCATCATGTGTTAACCTGGAAAATGAGTTTCCAGTTCTGTAAATTCACTGGAACACGGTACATGCTCTGTTTTGTAATCCACTCAGGACAAAACGTTGCACTATCTTCCGAGAAATTAATCGATTTTAGATCATTAGATCAATTTTATAGCATTTGGTTACTTCAGACTATAATGAATGATTCTGTGAATTAAACAAATCTCAAACTGTCCTCTGGTGCACAGTCATAAAAAAAAATTAAAAAAAAAATTAAGAGTCTCAAATACTAGGTCTCAAAGTCATACGACTAAAGAAATATATTTTTCTAATCTCTTACGGTGACTATTGTCAACTTTCTGATGACCAGACACTTTCAGTCACTGTAGCAATATTATAAGAATACCAGCACTTTCTTTCTGCCTTGACCACCCACTGACAACCACAGGTACAGTTAGTCACAATGCTCTAGGTATATTTTAGGGACAGCTCAGGGATTTTCCCTGGGTTGCTGCTGCAGCAGGTTACAATAACTGTTTTGCGTGGATGCCAAATGTAAGCAATGACATAATGGTCTTATGTGAATCGACTATTGATGATTATCACATCAGACTTTGATGCCTTTTTCGAAAGTGTTCGTGAGATCGTCTCATTTCAACAGAAATTGTAGATAGCTTCGCCACCGGCCCGGCTGCATGGGAACAGCAGAGGCAATCAGTCGATCCATCACTTTGATCTAGACTGAAATATCTCAGCAAATATTAGATTGATTGTCGTGACATTTTGTACAGACATTCGTGATCCTCGGAGGATGAATCAGAATGAGTTTGATCGTTGTCTCTTTCCCTCTAAAACCAAAACCAGGTCAAACTTTCTGGCCAAATCTCCACAAAATAACTGACACCGGGTGTACACTAACAAACATTATACAAATTAAACATGCTAAACATCAGCATATATAGCAAGGAGACATTAGTGTTTAATGCAGTTTGTTTATCTGGAGAAACAGGATCACTGTATAACATGTGTGGCCCAGATGTGAACAGCACTGTCCACATGTCTCTGATGTGGACTGTTTGATCATGGAATATTAGAAATATTGATGTTACATACAATGATATTGCGATCAGTCAACTTGATTGCCAAATGCAAGACAGTCCTGGTAAGCAACATCAGTAGCTACTGTAATGCGCATGGAACCGCATCATTAACATCATTTAGACTAGAAGATTGTACAGATCCCATTTTGTAATTGGTGTCAACACTCAGGGTCAGTGTTGTAAATAGTGTGTCAGGCATCAAGGGGAAGTGTATGGTTTTGGTTTATGGTTAGGGTTTGGGACACACAGGCATGAGAGGTGAAAAGTAAAGAGGTGGAGGAACACGATTCTCTGTCAGAAAAGGAGAAATAACAGCAGCCTGTCTTTAAAGTCACAGTGTTGGACTCGAATGAAACATGACAGAGGTCATTGTGTAATGAGTGAAAATAACACCTTGAGAGAAGATGTCTAGGCCGATAAGTAGCTCTAATAGTTGTGCTGTCATCTTAGTGCTGCAAAGACCATACACCACTCTACACCACTCTATTAACTGATCAAACTATCCAATCAGAAGATAGATAGTATTTTATTGTTAATGTGTAAAAATCTAGACTATGAAACTGTAAACTTTACAGTTTAGGTGCCCCCATCCTCAGGCAGCAGCACCTTGCTCCTATCGACCGACTGCTTTTCAGCATGCTCCTTTCTTCCTCTTATTGGTTTCTCCTGGTTGGAAAGGTGTGGAGGTCAAGGAGGTGGGCTGGCGTGCAGCACAGCTGACTCTGACACATGACACCGTGGTTCATGGTGCATAACCTGAAGTAAGTCACACACCTGTCGGAGGCTGTAATCTGTTTAAATTATTCTTTATCTACCTCCCGCATTTATTTTGATAGTTTCAGTCTCGTCTGTTGTCAATATCCCCACTTCCTGTAAAGTTTCCCACCTGTGTGACTGCTTGTCCTGCACTAATGTGCTGCACCTGTGTCTCAGTGTCTCTCCTTGTCCTTGTGTGTGAGGCTTTCCTGTGTAAACCCAATATCAGCTGTTAGTGTGTGTGTGTTTTTAAAATGTTGCATGAAATCATTTGTAACACTTGCCCTCTCCCATTATTTCTCTCTGTCTCTCTCTCTCACACACACACACACACACACACACACACACACACACACACACACACACGTATACACATGTCAATACAGCTGTGATTGTTAAGATGAGGAACAATGCACACCATAATTGTAGAGGTGCTGGCGATGGATAAAGTTGAGAAAAGAAAAAGGAGTTCTCCTTTTTCTTTTTTCAATACAGCTGTGATTGACATGTGCATTGAGGTGTGTCATTTTAATGAGACAGGTGTTTTGATATAGCTATGTGAATAGTTTCAACATTCACTCCTTATTTGCAACGAAAGACGTGTAACTGCAGGAGCCTTTCTGCCGTCTTGATTGTTCTATTACAGCAGAGACATGAATCACCACCTGTTGTAACACTAATGTGGAAGGACTTTAAATTAACCGTGAAACAGCCTTAGTGAATGCACTTAGAAATCTAGACCAGGTAATGTCTCCACTGTGCCGATTCAACTACAGAATGATGAAGAACAGAAAGATGCATGAATATCCCAGCAAAATATGAAAGTAGGTAGTGAGGGGACATGGTCAGGCTGTGAGGTGTTTAAATACCTGTGGACTGACTATACCTCAACACCTCCTGCTATCATATGGCCTCTCAGGTGGATGTAGAACAGTCCACATTGTATTTTACACTGATCAGCCACAACAAACAGATAACAGATGACTTGCCTGTCTTAAGAGTTAATTCTGAATGATTAGTAATTAGTTAAAAAACTTAATTTGTAGTCTCAGTTCTTTCCCACAGCTTCATGGTTTGACTCAGATCAGCCACATTAACCTGTCACCTATCACCTGTCTCGTGTTGGGGCTGATCGCTGTAGCCCCGTTTCTTCACATCAAAAAAAAAGAAAAAAAAGAAAGGAAATTGGGCTAGGACAGCCATATGTCAAAATGTTCAGACAAGTTTCAGTTGTTTTTAATTTTACGCCTTCCTACATATCCAATGTCAGTTATAGGCCTGCTCTAAATTCAATGATGAATCTATATTTGAATTACAGTATGACAGTGGTGAACAGTGCAACACGCACGCACACATACACACACACTGGAAACTATATTCCACCCAAGGTGCACAATTTTTTCTGTTTTCTGTCTGTCAACTTTTGTACTTTTGTCCACCCACGAAGGGACTTTACAAGATCAAACGAGCAGAATGAGTCCACGGCCTCTCTCTCTCTCTCTCTCTCTCTCTCTCTCTCTCTCTCTCTCTCTCTCTCTCTCTGTGTGTGTGTGTGTGTGCGCGCGCAAAAGAGACAGGGAGAGATGGCGGTGGGGTCACTTCTGAAGGAGGCCACAGGAGGGCACAGTTCTCTTGGGACTGAGAGGCTGTAGTGTTTAGTACTGTCTACACAACCATCACACAGGTCGTTGTGACATGTAAACACACACACACACACACACACACACACACACACACACACACACACACACACACACACACACACACACACACACACACACACACACACACACACAATAGTGAATCATCGTGTTTCACATCTTATGAACTAGTAACTAATTGGGCTACAAACAAATTCATTACTAAATAACATCATTCTGATGGATAATGAATTAAATGATGTGAAAAAGATTCATAAATAAAATGCAATAAAACCATGTTTGTTCATGTGACCCCAAAATCCACCCTGCGTTCATTTCACTTGCCCCCCACCTCCGTCTTTATAAATACTGATTTCCTTTCACTGAGCTCTATAAATATCTCTAAATGACTATATTTAACTTGTCAGTGAACCAAAGCTTTCTTCTTCTCTTTCCTAGAGCATAGTCAAATCAAACTGACACAAGTTTCCGCGCCCATGCTGCCTCTCACACCCAAAGGAGTAAATTCCGCTCGTCTGTCCGTCTCATTTAATTGTGGTTATACCAGAGCGACTTTCTGTTTCTCGCTCGGCTCGGCAAAACTCGTCACTTTCCGATTATCATATTCCGGAATGAAAACCAAATATGGGGCATGGGGGTGTTCCTGATAACCGGATTCAACCTTTTATGGGTTAAGAAACTAGACCGGAATTCCTCTTTTGATATCTGTGCGCGATTAAAAAAAGAATTGATTAAAGAAAATACGTGGGAAAATGAATGAGAATTAATATATTAATGTAAATTAAAAATATTGGTATTTTCTATTTACCGGATGTTTAGTTGCTATGTAGTTCTTTGTTTGTTTGCTGCTGTTCTGCATCGAGTGGAAAAGTCCGCTTTATCTCTCCCCGAGCAGCGGGTACTCCATTGACAAGTGAATCCCTTTGTAATCGTCACGGAGCCTCTCCACCAATCAGAATCGGCAGCGCCTCTCCCCTCTCAGCTTCCATCACCACTCCCACCCCATATTTGGGTAATGACGTAGTTCAAAAGGTTCCCCATATATACATAGTAGTGCCAGGGCCCGCGTCCCCTACAAGAGTTAACTTTATGAGCAGAGCGCATGAAGCGCAGCAGACACACGGAGCTCATCCTCTCACACTCGGTGACACACAGAGACATGCAGTGGTGACCCACGCGCTGCTGCGGGTGACACTCTGCTGTTTGTTATACACTTGGAAGAAAAGAAAAGAACAGAAAGAAGTATAGTCTAGAGAGAGTGGCGAGCAGACGAGCCTTTCCTGTCCTATGATGACGGCGAAAACTTTGGAGAAGGTGCCGGTGAACCTCGGGGGGTTCGTGCATCCTGACAGCGTGTACTCGGTGGATGACATCGCCACCAGCTTACCGACCTCCGTGGCTATTTTTCCCAACTCAGACCTGGGAGCGCATTACGACCAGCTCAGTGTGACAGCAGGTAAGATGACACTGTTTGATCCTCCCGGAGTGTTTATGAGTAATAGAAAAAAAGAAAAGAAAAAGTGGATTATTCACGCAGACAATGAAAAGTTGTGTTAGAATATGTTAAAATGCATATAAGATTAATTCAGGAGGGAGTTTGTGTTTCATAAATTAATTTAGATAAGGACAGAGTCTGTGCGTAATGGAGCAGAGATGCGACAGCCTTCTCTCCACTTGAAGCCACTTTCCCGTCTTGTGTGAACAGGTTAATTAATCCTGTTTGCGTTGCCTCACTAATGACTTGTGTTGTTTTCCCTCTGCAGATGGCTTGATGAGCGCGGACATGAGCATGGAGAAGCGCTCTCTGGACCTCTCCACCTACTCGAGCGGCTTCTCTCAGCCCGCGCCCCACCGCAACCAGACCTTCACCTACATGGGAAAGTTCTCCATCGACTCCCAGTATCCAGGTAACTGGAACCCCGAGGGGGTGATCAACATCGTCTCGGGCATCTTCAACGTGGCCCAGCCGCCGCCTCCTCCTCCTCCCTCCTCTTCGGCGTCCTCCTCCCCGGCTTCTTCAGGATCTCCCAGTCATTTCTCCAGCGGAAATTTGAGTTGCACCATGGCGGCTCAGAACCAGGCAGAGCTGGACCATCACCACCACCTCTACTCCCCCCCGCCTCCTTATTCCTCCTCTGGCTGCGGGGAGGTGTACCAGGACCCCTCGGCCTTTTTGTCCACTTCCACCTGTCCCATCGGCTCCTACCCACCGCCCTCCTACTCTTCACCCAAGCAGCCAGGCGGCTCAGACGCGCCGGGGCTTTTCCCCATCATTCCCGACTACTCTGGCTTCTTCCAGCCGGCTTGCCAGCGGGACATGCACCCGGCAGGTATCCAGGATCGGAAACCCTTTGGCCCGTGTCCGCTTGATTCATTCCGCGTCCCTCCACCCCTGACCCCTCTGAATACTATCAGGAACTTTACGCTTGGGGGTCCGGGTAGTGGAGGCGTCGAAGGGGGGGCACCGAGGCTTCCCACTGCGTACAGCCCACAGAACTTGCCCCTGAGGCCGATCCTGCGGCCCAGAAAGTACCCGAACAGACCCAGCAAGACGCCCATCCACGAGCGGCCGTACCCCTGCCCCGCGGAGGGATGCGACCGGCGGTTCTCCCGCTCTGACGAACTGACCAGACACATCCGCATCCACACTGGACACAAGCCGTTCCAGTGTCGGATCTGCATGCGCAACTTCAGCCGCAGCGACCACCTCACCACGCACATCCGCACGCACACCGGGGAGAAGCCCTTCGCCTGCGACTTCTGTGGCCGGAAGTTCGCCAGGAGCGACGAGAGGAAGAGACACACTAAAATCCACCTGAGACAGAAGGAGAGGAAGTCCTCCACTGTCTCCTCCTCGTCCTCCTCCTCGTCCGGCAGCTCCGGGCTGGAGCGGCCGTCAGGCGGGATCAGCGCAACCAACGGGATCTGTCCATAGTTAGAAAACTTTGTTGTCACCATGGCAGCGTGACGCACACTAACCCTTAAAAAAAAAAAAAGAAAGAGGAAAAACAAACGTTGAATAATTCGACTGAAACTGTTGTGAACTAAATATAACAGCCTAAACACCGGGGTGGGAATAAACAAACAAAAAAACTTCTGTGCAATCGTGCGCAATTACGCACATTCATCCATTCCTGCCCCAGAACTGACAGAGAGACTGACACGAATGCACTTTGCCTGCACAGTCTACTGAACATACCAGAACATATAGCCATTAATTCATGAGAATAGTCCAGGGCGAATGTAATAAAGGGGATTTTTAAACATCGCCACACTTATTGAGCATACAACAGGCTGCAAGTTGAAATGTGAAATAACTGCAATAACGTTTTGAATAAAGAAAACAGGTTTAAGTTATTAAATTGAGTTGATTCTAACATGTTTGTTGATGACTGTATCTCCCCTTTAGTGCCTTGCTGCGTGTCTTTTTGTACACTGACTGATTCAAGGACGCTTCTCATGCAGTGTGTATTTGTCTTTTAATATGTACAGGTGAAAAAGACTTTCTATTTTTGTATAAATCTCGTCTCGTGGATCTCCAGATGTTCAGCGGTTGTGGTTCACGTGTAAAAAATCATGAGTGTAAATATGTTGAACTAATATGGACTTGACATTTGTTGTAATGTGTGTTTTGAGACTTATTAAATGTCTGAGGATGCTAAACACAGCAAGTATCAGTTTCGTTCATCACTTAGAGAGAGAAAAAAAAAGCGCCGTCAACCGTGATGCGTTCATGGAACACGAACGTGTGCGGTGTTGAAAGTGTCAAATGAAATTATTTTATCTGCATAAAAAAGATTCGATGTTGGAAATTTATGGGGTAAATCCCAGGTTGCGTCACCCATGGCATATCTGACTCAGAGTCTTCACCCACTCGCTGGTTATTTAGGTGTCACATCAGGTTAGAAACCGGCGCTCCATATGCAAATAGTTTGTTTTCTGCTCCGCGGACACAAGCGAACCGAAGTCCGTGATTAGTGTCAGTGGACAGACCGGAGCTGAGCTGCTTTGGCTCTGTTCTATACAAGTCATTAGTCAAGTATTTGTGAAGAAATAGGACTCAAACGAAATTTGTGAAATATAGAATTTAGATTAACCTTCATACATTGCAGAGATTAGTTCATGGTGCATCTCAATTATATTATTATTTTTGTTCAGTACAGATTAAAATGTATTTATAGGCTGTATTATTTATATAACTATTTGTTAATTTACTTTTATATTACAGTAAATCTGTAGACTAAAAGTGTCACCACACAGCTGGAACCAACTTTAACTGTCCAGTCAACTACAATTGATTACTGTAGTTGATTGTTGTGTACTTATACATGATCAGAGGTAATGACACAGCATGTGACTTCATAGTCCCCTATATATTTCTGTAAATTATACTTCTCCTAATTTGAAACTCTTCGGAAACAAGAGGGTCTTCTTTCCACCTTCACAGGATTAGTTAGTGTGTATTCATGTTTCGATGCTGTGACTCACACACACCTAGTACCTCTAAGAGTGGGCTGCTGTGGTCACTTGTTTCCTTTCCTTTTACTAAATGTCTGTGGTTCTGTTCTCCTCTGGAAAAAGAGAATAATGCTGTCTAGCATCTACTTATAATGGATCCAAATTACAGAATTTATCTTGATGCTGTAAAAAAAACAAACTCTGCAAATCCTTAAGTGGAATTCATTTCACGCGAGTAAAGCTAAAGCTTCTTTATTTTGTCGACCATATTGTGGACATGGTTTATTTGCTGCTGAACAAAATGAGGTAAATGTGATCAGATGTTTTGTCTCTTTTCAGGCATCTCTTCCTGAAAGTATTAGAGTAAAATGACAAAATGCAAAACATGATTTTAGAGATTTTGGTTTATTTATTTAGGGAATCAAAAAACTGAAACCTCTCATTTCTACAAGTATTCAGAGGGTTCAGAGGCCTCTGTGGCAGCAGTTACAGCTCCTGCTCTTTCCTTTCCTTGTCTTTTCTATTTTTTTCCTGGACCCTGGCTGTTTATTTCTTCTGACCAGGTCCTCTGAAGCTCTGTCAGGTCAGATAGGAAGAGCCTGTAAACTGCGATTTCCAGGGCTCTCCAAGTTCTATGAGGCTTAAATCTGTGCGTTTTCTCATCAAGTACAGTCAGAACTCTGTTCTGAAGCCACAGCGCTGTGGCCGTTTGCTTCAGGTCACTGTCGCCCCAGTCTCAGTCTCACCTACACTGGAGCAGGTTTTGGCTGCAGGAATCCTTCCCTAGGTTCTGAACAGTCTCCATGTCCCTGCTGTGGATGATGTTTCACTGTAGGAGTTGTGCTGTCCAGGTGCTGAACAGTCCCTGTTATTTACCAGACTTAATGTTTGAGTTCTGCTCCTGCAGATCAGAGAATCGTTTTCCTCATCTCCTCCTCTCAGAACGCTTCAGATGCTTTACCAACTTCATTCATCTTTTACTCATAGTTGGGTCTGCCCTACCATAAAGCCTGATTGATAGAGAGCTGCTGAGGTGGTGGTCCTTCCAGCAGGTCTCCATCTGAAGCTCTGTTAGAGCAACTCTTAGATTCTCACTGACTGAGGCTCTTTGCTGTGCTGTTAACTCAGTTTATCCTGTCGGCCGAGAGTCCCGGTGGTTCCAAGCTTCTTCCATGTCACAGTTACTGAGACTGCTGCTCCTGCTTGGGAACTGTCACAGTAGACCACACATGGACTCCACTTGAGATGTAGACACATCTCAAGGATCAGTGGATTGACACTTGACTGGTTCCAGTTCTTGACTCCAAGCTCACAGACACCGTGCAGTCGTGTTCTGAGAATTATTGAACGCCAGGAAATGGCTCATTATACTGCAGATAGAGTCTTTTTTACAGTCATGACTTATTTTGATTGATTGATACACACCTGGTAAATGGGTAAAATGGTAAATGGACTTGCGCTTGTATAGCGCTTTTCTATAGTCTCTAGGACCACTCAAAGCGCTTTACAATGTATGTCGCATTCACCCTTTAACACACATTCACAGCACTGGACACATTCATTCACATTCAAATGTGGGTTCAGTGTCTTGCCCAAGGACACTTCGTCCACTGACCTTCAGGTTAGTGGACACCCACTCTACCTCCTGAACCCCAGCCGCCCACCTGTTGCACAGCTGCCTACAGTTTTTTTTTTTTTATCTCATACCGATCACTTATTGTTGGGTTGTTGGCTTGTTGTTGGGTGTAAATGATGCAGTTTTGTGCTGTGGAAGCTTTTCAGTTTCAGTCAGAGGTTGCCTTAAAGAAGTCTCCCACTGTCTCTGCACTGGACACACACACATATGAGACTGTCTGATTCTGGAGGAGACAGAGAACAAGGACCTTTCCCAGTAAGAAAGCTGTGGCGCAGCCTGCACTAATCTATAACATCTTTATTCTGCTGACGTCAGCTCCAGCACAAGAGCAAATGAGCAACACTGAAGAGAGTCATCGTGAGCTGAACAAAGGACATCAGTGTCCTCCCCCCTCACTCTGCTATAACATATCCTATAGCTGATTTATATTTGCAGTTTCATGATCTTGTTGCATGTTCATTTTGGTGCCGCACCTGCCTGATAAGTCACAGAATCTAAATTTAATAGTTATAACCAGACAGAAAAACTCACACGTCCCTGCAGCTCCTGACAGCTCAACAAATACTTTATTTACTTCTACACTACAAGACATTGATTTCTTCACATTTTCTGAGATCAAATAAGAACCACAGCTTTACAATAATGCTCAACTCGGACTACAAATATTCTATTGTGTTGATGTGTGGGAGAAAACTTTCCGGACGTTGACCTTTTCCTCTTCTTGCAGGCATTCTCGGTCTGGATTTGACTTGTTTGAGGATCATTGAGTCTCTTTTTTTCTTCAGGATTTGCCTGAACTCATTTCAAGTTCTACCTTTTCATGTCTTAAATATTACACAAACATTCCCCTCTCTTCTTCTTCAATAGCCTTTTAAGCACATTTAATAAGGTTTGACAAACTGTGCTCAGGTCTAAAGCAGCGTGCAGATGACCTCAGTTGGACAGATTACTGCATCTAAAGCAGCATTAGTGTGTCTCTGTCGCACTGTCATCGCACATTGTTTCATTTAATCCTGCTCAAGATTAAGGAATATAGGCTCATTGCAGAGTGGGGCACTGGTGTGATCGAAAGAATATTGTAAAATTAGGCAACAGAGCAGTTGATTGTGCAACAGATTGAAGATAAAGTTATTTATTGTTCAGTATGTCAATGTCTGTGTGTTGGTCTTACTTGTGGGACTGTATTTACGTTGGCTTCATCCCCTGGTTGGAGTGTGTGTTCCCGTAAGAGTGGGACACCTAAACCACACAGAAGGTACACTTTGTTTGCCCCAAGATACACTTTGGTAACTCACCTTTACAACACAGAGTTTGGTATAATAGCCACTCACAACTGTATTTATATGCTATAGAATATTATAACAAGAAAGGTTCATTTCATTTTATTAAGTGTGATTTGGAGTTGACTGAATATATTTAAACAAAGCAACAAAACAGGTCCAGTTTAACTTATTTATTTAAACTAATGTGTGCAATTAGTCTTAAATGTGTAATTCTATTTCTTTAAACTAATGTGTGCAATTATGTGTACTTCTGAAATTTAGAAAACTGTAAGTTTGGCTTCACATTGCATTTCACATGAATCTCTGATTAAATAAACTCCATTAACAGATGTAAAAAAGCACTATTATTGTATTTGTTTAGATTTGCGTGGAGAGGTCCCTGGGGTCGTAGCTTTGTAGACTGATCTGACAAAGTGGGCAAACTTAGACTTGACTTACAGGGTGCCAGTGTGCAGAGGAAAAATCTGCCAAATTACATTGAATAGAATATTATAACAATAATAATAATACATTTTATTTATACAGCGCTTTTACAGCTCTCAAAGACACTTTACATAAAACCAAATACAGAGGAAAGAAAATACAAAAAATACACAAGTGCTCAATGCAGAGAGAAGTGAAAAAAGAGAAAGAAAGAAAATAAATTAAAAGTACATAGAAGGACGAACAATGTGCAATAACTATGTATATTTGTAATTATAGAAACAGTAGAAACAGCTACTGTTAAAAGCAGACTTAAAAAGGTGGGTCTTGAGTAATGATTTGAAGGTGGATAGGTTAGAATAGTGACGGATAAACAATAATAACATTTATTGTATTAATGAGAATTTAAAAAACCAAGAAGGCGACGACACCAGTGGTATGAGACAGAAATGACAGGAGTATTCCCATCTACTTTATTGTTCCACTTACATTCATCATCAGAGTAACAGAATCATTATCAAACTGGCACATGTGTGAAGTATAATATCGTTCAAAGGGTATAAACAAGGTTACGTAACATACAGATAGGAATCATATAGTGTTTACCTACAGGTAAAAGGTAGTGAAGAGAGTGAAGTGTGGTGGCTTCATGCCATGAAAATGTTGACGTTCCCTGACACAGTTTCCTTTTTTTAAAAAATACTATAGTGTCTAGACTGGATTTGAAGATGTGTCTTAAAACATGACGCATCAATGATGTCATATCACTCCGGATTAAGTAACATTAGTAGAAATTACAACATAACACATCAGCAAATATGTAGAGAGAGCTGAACATCAGCTTTTCTTTTCCCTTTAGTGTTCAGACCTGTGAGGGAACCGAGTCACCTGGAATAAGTTAAACACAGGAAATAATAGGTAACAATAGGTATAATGTAGTGTGTGTGTGTGTGTGTGCGTGTGTGCACTTTAGAAAGAGAAAGGAGTGTGTAGGATAAAAATAGTCTGAAGAGGTTTACATTCAATATTCACAAATAAGGCAGGAATGACTTGAGTTACAGGCTTTGGCATTAAGACACATGAGAGCGTGGAGGTCCACTGCAGCAGCACAGTGTGAAAAGCTTTCTGAGCTTCACAGGACACACAACAGAGACCCTGATGACCCCACCAGTTGCACAACATTGGACCGGTGACATTCATGTGTGTACAAGGCAACGTAATGGTCCGAAGAGAGTTCCTGCTGTCAGATTCTTACACTACTGAGAAAAGTTTTTTTTTACTTCCACCAATGAGCTGATGTTTTTATCTGTGTGTTTACTTATCAGTAGGATTACACATAATGTGGTGGAGGGATGAGGCATGTGTTCACAGACTCCAGGGCTCCAGACTGACCCTAAATGGGGGCATTTTCAGACAGAGCAAGTAAATTGTTCATCTACTTGCACATGTGCAACCAGTAAATTTGCCTCTTCTTCCCGTTGAAACGTGGAAGGGGCGACTAAAATCCTCAAAATTCCTAAAATCCTAAAATTTTAAGTTAGTGGCCACTGTGCTCCTAGTGAAAAAAAGTCAGTCTGGAGTCCTGGACTCTTTGAAGTTTGGTGTCAATCACAGTTTAAGGGGCAGATTAATTTCCCATAACATTGCAGGCACCGTTCAACAACATTGGTCAGTTTCTCAGGAGACAAAGTTCGAATCTTGAAATGGAAAAAACCCTGACATATTCATGGAGTTGAGATCTTTTGAGGTTTTACACATTGGTGTTGATCCAGATCATAATCTGGATCAGACAGATGTGTATTTGGCCCAGGCGGAGGTATGCGTTCTACTGAGAGTCATTCTAGTGTACTGTGTGTGTGTGTGTGGGGGAGAAGTTTTGCGGTCCTTATTGTGATGTTGCGTTCAAGTCCCTGTGTCTGAAGCTTCTGCCCTGCTGTAGCATCCTTGAGAAAAGGCACTCAATCTCTCTTTGAGTTGCAGGTAATAATGAACCTCGTGTCGGACCTTCCTGTACTATAGAAGGGGGACAACACAAGAGTTCACTGTCGGGTGGATGGATGATATGAGGAGATTGTCACTGGTGTGATCAGTTTTCATTCAGAAAGAGACCACGGGGCCCGGGTATGGCTCTCCACCGCACCAGAAGTCCTCCGGCTGAGGGACCTCTAGTAGCCACGCCTCCTCTTCTTTCTCCTTTTCCTCTCCCTGCTCCTCCTCCTCCTCCTCCTCCTCGTTGCTCTTCCCGTCTGTTTGCCTCTCCGCCACAGTTTGAAGGACTTTGTAATAGTGACAGTCCCGCCCGTCGTCGGGGTCGTACGGCGGCGCCAGGATGTCCAGGAAAGCGGCGGGCCCTTCCAACGCGTCGATCTGGTGGAGGTTGTCCCTCAGGGGGGTGAGGAGACACGGGCCGCTGGTCTCCGAGTACTCTGCGACGGAGCGCAGCACGGAGCGCCACAGGGAGGGCGTCTGCAGCGAGGTCAGGGGGGGGTCAAAGGGAGGCGGGACGGAGCTGAGGGTCAAGCTGTCCTCCAGTTTATCGTAGCAGCGGACGCTCACCTTCCCGTAGAGAACCTGGAGGACACAACACAACACAACACAACACAGCAGGTTATCATCACAGCTTCTTACAGTCACTGGGTACATATTTTTACTTTTCTCTTCATCTTTTTTGGTTCGTCATTATTCAGTTAACCATGACTCATGTTCACTAAAACATCACCACTGAAGCGTAAAGAGTCAAATTTACTCTGCTGCTGTTAGTTTTATTGAGGAAATGCGGAGGAGTGATCCACTGTAAGGTTCCTCATTATGAAGCAGATGTTTTCACACCCGTAGCAGCACCGAGCTCCATGTTTGTAAGTGGAACTCCTGACTACTAGGGCTGGACAATCAATCACATTTTCTCTACTTCTATACTTCTATAATCAAAGAGCAATGATTATTTTGTCATTTTCCTACCTAGACTATTGGGATTTTATCATGAAAGACAGTCTTTCTACCCACATGTGTCAGTTAATTCACAAAAGCAAATTAAGGACCCACCCCCCACCCCAAATATACATACATAATCGAGTAAAATAATAATCGTGATTTCAGTATATAATGATTTCTGCCATAATCGTCCAGCTCTACTGACTACTCTGTTTTACTTCAGGGAACAAAACAGCTGTGCCCACTTTTCCAGTTCTCATTATATGACCTATAGAGGCTGCTGTTATGGGCCCTGAGGGGAAATATTCAGCCCAACGCCCAAGACAAAGAACATTAAACACACAATATATTAAAGGAATACAAAAAACAAGTAGTTCCGACCAAACAATCTGATTGGTCAACAAGAACAAGAAATTTAGACCGTGCTCCAACAGCAGGCCTGAGTCATCACTAAAAATATTATTCTGCCATGTCATGTTGCTGTATTCATCTCTATGGTAGCCATCCATGTATTTTGATATTTTAGAGACATTATTTTACTCATGAAAATGAATCACAAACCACATCAATCAATCAATCAATCAATCAATCAATCAATCAATCAATCAATCAATCAATCAATCATCAATCAAGTCACATTTTTTGGAACAATTAAATCAACATTGTTTTGTCAATATGCTGTAAACGACCCCGTTTTCGCATAGTCGCAGAGACACTAGTTGAAAAATAATAATTGAAAAATAAAAAATAAATTAAAAAATAATTAATTGTAAAATCTCTCAGTTACTCAGTGTTTAGAACAGATTATTTTATGGTTTGTATGTGTGGCTCTAACTAATCATCATTTGGGTGTGCTGAATGCTGATTGGTCACTTGCAGTTCTGTAGTATCTGATTGGGCATGTCAGATCGAGGCCTTGCAGCAAAAAGACTGAGCCTGTCACCCATGAGTTCACATTACCACTTCCTATGATGCCCACTGAGGTTTGAATAGGTGATTTCTATTAGTTTTATTCAGAAATTTGCACAACATGACCACAGCAACTAAAAAAAAAAAGAAGAAATCCCCTCTCTAACCTAATTCCTGTTTGTGTGCATCTATCTACACTAGACTAATAACATCAGACCTGCTGAGCTGATGAAAGCTGCAGCCTCTGACGGCCCCAGGTGAACCAGCCTTAGTGTTGGTGCATTAGTGTATGGTCAGTTTATATTCATGGCGTGCTCTGTGTGCACACAGGGGCCATTGGGCTCCTGGCTTTGCATGTAAATTATAGTGACTACCAACAGAATGTCATAGGTCACCGGCTTTGCTGCAATGACACTTAAAGGGATAGTTCAGCATTTTGGCAAATTCACCTATTGCTGTGATCCCTATAGTTATAGGAGTAGGTTCATTACCTTTAATTATCAGTACATGATGTTTTGAGATCTGCAGGGCAGAGACGTGAGCTGCTCAGCGAACACAATGGAGGTGAATAGTACAGGTCCCCTGTCCCTCAAAACTCATCAAATACACAATCCAACAAAGTTATGACCTGCACATTCACCACACTATGAAATAATACTGTAACATTACAACACCTGAACCACGTGCGCTTCTGAAATCATTGCACCCAGCAGCCATGTTTGAAATATAGTTCAGGCTAGATCTCTCTCGTAATGTATGTGTTTTGGAGTTGTTGGATTGTGTATTTGATAAGTTTTGAGGGACAGGGGACCAGTACCATTCACCTCCATTGTGTTCGCTGAGCAGCTCACGTCTCTGCCCCGCAGATCTCAAAACATGCACTGATGATTAAAGGGACAACGAGGAGTTTTGGAAAAGCGAAACGTTTCCACACTACATTTGCGCACCGTAAAATTCTTTGACCGGTGCAAGACGGACTCATGTTTTCATTCATCAATAATCAAAGTCAGAGGTTCAAAGAGGTTCACATACTGTCGTAGTTCTGACCATAAACGGCGATTCAGCTGCGTTATTCTCATGACTCGCCACGAAAGGAAACGCTGGTCGGCTCGACCAGCATTTCCGCCACCACTAATAATAACAAAATAACGATAGAGACAAAACGATATATTTATCGAAAATGGGCCCATTAACAAGTGTGGGTACCGGAGATTCATCCACATTAACGTGAGACTTTTTTATAACTGAATAGAAACTCCTTGTTGTCCCTTTAAAGGTAATGAACCTACTCCTATGACTATAGGGATTACAGCAATAGGTGAATTTGCCAAAATGTTGAACTGTCCCTTTAAGTTTTTCCACGAATCATAAGGTTTGACCTATGACCTTTGGTGAATGATGAACAACTACATTATAAAATTATTATTATAGTTGTTTCTAGAAATCTTAAAATACAATTTAAAGCAAAACACACTGGAGCTGAGTACAGGCCACAACATGAGACAGGAGGTGTAGAGACCTTCAGCATCCCGTTCATGTAGGGGTGGTCGTGCAGCGGGATGGATGTGCCGGCCCTCAGGATGAACACGCCCATGCTGAACACCTCCGTCTCGCAGATGTGCATGTAGGTGACCGGGGAACCCTGCAGCTCCGCGGCCGCGGAGCTCGCTTTGCATTTCCGGGGTGCAATTTTGAGGTCGGCAGCCCTGACCGCGGTCACCAAGGAGATGAGTTCACTCTGCTGGTCCGCGGTCAGTTTGTTCTCCGAAGACTTGAGGCCTTTGTAGGTGATGTAGGCCTGCTTCGCTATCTTCTGGATCAGAGGGGTTTTGTTGTCCCGCGGCATCCTGGCTGCCGAAAACACAAACGGTTATCAGTGAGTCTGGCACCGTTCCCACACCCAGACACCCCCTGGTAAAAAAAATAAAATAAGATGCCTTCAGGTCCTCCGGAAGCAGCAGGTTTCCTCCTCAGCGGCTCGTCTGACGCGTAAAAAAGACGAAAATATATATTTTATGAATTTAGACGCAGTTCATAGTTAATATATTTATAATAACCTTTCTAATTTCAGCAACAGATACGAGCCTCCCTGCAGTCATTTTCCATCCTCCCCTCTCCTCGACCGTGCGCATGGCGCATGCGCACAGGGCGCAAGGCAGTATGGGATATGGAGTTTTATTAGAGAATTTAAAAGACATGTAGTGCACGTGATCATGGGCAATGAAGGACCTGAGAGTCAGTATTAAAAACACATGTCTGAGTGAGTGTGCAAGGGAGGAGGGGATACACCAGCAGGCCTTAAACCTAACACAATAACCTGATTTATCTTTCAGGGAGACTACATTTCCCAGAGGTGCTGGAGTTGGAGCGGAGCAGCAGAGGGGAAGGCCAGACAGGCCATTGAACTCCCTTCAGGGTTGGTGAGTGAATTCTAGGGAAGTGACGTTGACTTTCCCACCACCTTAACCCCGAAGTTCACCAAACCCTGTCCCCAACTCCAACCACTCAACTTGACCCCGACCTGACCCTGGGGCCCGGGCCTCTCCAGGTGGCCTACCTCTGCTCTGCCTATTGTTGAGACTTGGAAGGTGAGACCTCCTTCCTCCTTCTCCCTCTCTCCCTCCCATCCCTACCCCCACCCTCCCCTGTGTCCAGCATCACATCCTGCTTCCTGATGATACCCCCCTCACATTCCCCTCACTGCACGTTAATCATAGGATAACTAGTCACTTTTCATCTGAGTCAAGGTTTCATACACATGATCAAATGATACAAACAGTATCAATGGATATGTTGTGTTAAGCAGCAGTAGCCTAAGTGAAAGAATATCATAATGCAATAAATTTGATTTAGAAAAGTCATCAACACAAAATGATTTTTTTTCTGTAAGGACTGACCATATGTGTTATTCAGAATAATAGGTCTCACCATTGGAAAGATCTGGGGTAATAACTCTCCAACAAAAAAGGGCAAAAGAGTCATTCATAATGCAGGTTTTCTGGATACTATACTCATTCAAAGTTATTGAAATTTACAGACAGTGAAATTTCAAACAGCACAAATCATATACAATGCTAACAATAACAGGGCTAACTTAACAAATACAAATACAGGGGTGAAATGTGGGTGTGACACTAACAGGATGGATGGATACTGATGGATTATTTCTTAATTTATTCATGTGCATTATTATTTGGTCCTTTTCTGACTATGTTGTTCCATAAATGTTGATATGATGATGTGTATATTTATCATATAGCATGTTGTTTATTATTATTTATTATTATTAAAGTTTAGACTTCTTTCCCCTCTGTTTTGGACATGAAGAATGCGTGCCAAGTTGTGTCAAGTTTTTACAATACTATATTCTATCATAGCACAGTTAATTTACAGTCAGGTTTCTATGAAAGATAATTGAAACAAGAACTGCACTTCATGTTCTTAGCAGCTTGAGCAGAAAGAGAAACAGGAAATGACAACACAGCCTTTCCACCTGAGCTGGAAAGGAAGTAGGAGGGAGATGAGACACCAGACATACCTGAGAACTCAGAGAAGAGAACAAAGGAGGCTTGAAGAAGGATTGACATGAAGTGATATGTGAGAAACAAGAAAAAGGAGGAGGTAATTCAAAGTCTGAGGAAGTTTCTGGATTAAATAAAAAGAAAAGTAAACCAAGCGTTCTGGAGGAAAAGCTGATCCCTGGAGCAGGGGCAGGAGAAGCTGACTACTATCTTGGACCTGTTTGGATTCTTTGGCCGATCTCTCCATCCTGGTTGGATGAGGAACCACTTGCAGATAAGTCCAATTTCCCTAAAACTCTCCTGACCTCTGACCTCATGCTAATCCTGGGTCATTTTCTTCCCTCAACTGTTGTGGGAATTATTTAGGTTTTTTAGATTCAGGGACACAACTCAGAACCACATGGCAGTCTAGTAGCTCAATGTTGTGCCCACTGACCAGTGATGGAAGCCTCTTCTTACTGACTCCTATGCCTCTGGCAATCACCTCAAAATCACAGTCTCACAGAGTAATCCTGAGTTCATTGTGTCATCTTCACATCAAACAGAAGGTTCAACATACCAGCGCACAACAGGTTATCACTTCTCATTCCCACAGACTCCCACAGAATAAGACCACATCAAAATGCCCACCACAAAACAAACACACTTCCTTCAAAACACATTGAACCTACTGAACTGAAAGCCCCACAAACAATATATACACCCACACCCACACACACACGATTCAAACTGTTATTTATTTATTCAAAGAACTTTTAATTTCCTGGTAATTCTGAATATCTTATAGAACTTTGGTTTCTGAATTCAGAGATGTTTGATTATTGATCTGAGATGTTTTGATCAATTTTTAATGAATATAAGGAAAACTATCTGCATTGATTGGTTGTGTTTGTTTTGGGTTTTTTTGTAGTCAACAAGCAGCTTGGTTAACTCACAATTTTTTTTCCTGTTATCACAAATGCTGATGTGTTCTGTCATGTCATGTGGATAACTGCCAACTGGGTGCATGAACTATAATTGACTTTCAACACTGTAGGAGTTGAAAAGTCAATTTGTTTTTCATAAGAGAGGGGTCAAAAAGAGAGAGTGAGGCCCTCTGCCAAGACCAAAAGCTAAGCCAGTGCCAAAGTCACAGTGAATGATCAAGATCAGCATGATGGTTTAATTGGATCATCAATTCCAGTTGCTTATAATCAGATTAATTGACTCACACAATTTTACCCTCCTAATTCAAAAACTCATATTTTGTCAAGAACTTGGTGAACCTGACAGTGGAAAAAAAATGATAGTGTGTTTATTTGTAATTTTGTCATTGTTTACTACATGTCTGAACCTGTTACTGGAGGTTATAGCAGTGTTTCCCCAAAGTGGGGTCTGGGGCTTTGAGGGTTTCCTGGGGGGAAATGGGAGATTGTTTCGGTCAGAGCTTTTACTTTTTTACATTTAAACAAAAAGATACATATTTTAATCATGTATTCCATTGCAGAATTAGAAAATTAGGACATATGTGCTAAGAGAAAAACAAAAAACAGAAGAATAAGAGTCATGGTTACCGGTGTATATATATTATCCAAAGTAAAGTACGGTACATACAGTACATTCGAATCAGTCAATCCTTAAGCATCGTTCACTGTATCATACTGCATCCATTTCTCCCACTTAGTCACAAAGACACTTTCTCTCATTCTAAGCCGATGGGTCATTCTCTCCATGATGCAAACCTCTCGGTCTCTAGCCACTGAGTTGTAGTGGGTGGTTCAGCCTTCCACCAGTTTCTTGTTATTGCGTTTTTACATGTGACCAATAACATTTTATCTTTTTCTGGAACATAATCATTCAAACCCCCAAGATACATAACTTTACATTCCCTGGGTATTACTATCCCAAAATGTCTTTCATTATGTTATGCACACTTTCCCAGAACAAGTTAAGTTTATAACACTTACAGAAGATGTGTGTGTGATTTGCTTCTCTTTCTCCACATAACCGCCAACATGTATGTTGGGAACCAGTTTGTTTACTCTTCAGTTTAGGTTTAGTGAAGTAACAGATCAGGTTTTTCCATCCAAATTCCCTCCATGTTCTTTATTTATTTATTTATTTATTTTAAAGTATATTTTTGGCTTTTTTTGCCTTTATTTGATAGATCAGTATATAGACAGGAAAGGGGGAGGCAGAGAGAGGGAGAATGACATGGAGGAAAGGGTTGCCCGACGCGGGATTCGAACCGGGGCCGCCTGCGGTGAGGACTATAGCCTCTACATGGGGCGGCCGCCTTAACCACTGCACCACACACCGCCCCATTCCCTCCATGTTCTTGAATTTGTTTCGGTCAGAGCTTTTAAACTCATTGTATGTCAAATCTTGCATGCCCCTTAATTGAGTTATTTGGGGTTACACCTGTTCACTTAGGTCTAACTAAAACACAATCAAATAGTATCGTTGCCCTCACACTCCTGGCTAGGCGGTTTGATCCAACCCCCAACATTTACATTAGGTTAAGGATGTACTTTATTTTCTCAAACTTGAAAATATAAGACACTTTTTGAAAGGTTCATCAACAAGTAACTACAAACTTCTTGATTATGTGAAGACACACATTATCCTTAGAATAAGGACATATGCTCCACAGCGTAAGGCTATGATTGTTTGGCATAAGGTAATAACCGTTTTTATCAGTGGCCACAATTCCCTCCCCTAAATGTAATAATTTCTTCTTTTTTTTTAATCTAGTTTTTTTTTTTTTTTTGTCTGTCAGATTGTCTTTTTTTAGTCTGTTGTACTCACTTATTGTGTGTCAGTTCCTATAGTTAATGTAAAAAAAAAAAATCGAATTTGCCTAAGTTGTATTGTCCATACTGAACTGAAATTAAAAAAAAGAATGTTAAAAAATAAATAAAATAATAATAATAATCATTGTAAATGAAACAGCAAAAATCTGGCGGGGTCCTATGTCAGTTTATGGGTACTTGATATGAAAATAAAAAAAATACTGCTCAACTTATTTGAGTTAAATCCTAATATGTTGTAGCCATAGAGGTTAAACTACAGAAAACAGTCGCAAGGATATTTTTTTGTAGACACCGAATACTGAACATGTTCTTCTTTTTCTCTGATGGGGGTGTCACCTCACAGGTTACTGTGGGAAGCCAAGACAAACTGCACATTTTGTAACGGACTCATGTCACTAACTCAAGTTCCCCTCACTAGATTCTTATGTATCAATGAGGTATTAGCTCACACTCCCTGTTTTAGGGTACAGGACATTGCTAGGAACCTAGGTAATGTAACTGTACGTCCCGTTGCCATGTACAGAACACAGAGTGAAGAGTCAGAGTTCTCTTGTTAATCTTGGTCAAGGTCTAATCGTGCTGAATGCAGATCAATAGTTCATGTCAAACCTCTGCAGGAAGCTGAGCGGATTTGACCACCAGCCTCGGCCTGTTACTGCCCTCTGGAGCAGGAAGTGAGCTCAGTTCACCCAGCAACAAAACACAGGGCTGACTCACCCCACATTACAAACACTGCCTGAGTGAGTGTACTCTACTGATCACATGTGCAGTGTAACCAAACAGCTGGCACAGTTGTGGGTGCGTTTACGTTGAGTACCTCCTCACATTGGTGTCTTTTTTGTGGGTAACTCAGTGCATTTGTGTGTGTTGAATTATGTATGATGCATTCTGCATGATAAGTGAGGGAGACACAAAGCAAGCAATATCCTCTTGAGAAATAATTAAGGCAGTTCATAGGTTCTCTCTCTCTCTCTCTCTCTCTCTCTTACTCTCACACACACACACACACACACTTGTACAGTCACAGTGTAATTGCTCATAGAAGATAAGAACGTGTTGCTTAGAGACCTCCAGAGTAGATGAGATGTGTTTTACTTTCATTCCATCTGAAATCCTGGAGAACCAGACAGACGGACGATGATCTCATTGGTTCTTCATTCTTTTCCAAAGAAGCAAACAACTTAGTTTTCAACTTAGTGACACCTTAGCTTTTGTTTTGATCCAGGGGCAGATATTACTTGCCCCCTCTACTAGGGAAGTCACATTTTGATCTTTTTGGTCTTTGGTAGTAAAATAGTAACTTTTTTTGGGATGGAATCGGGATGTTGCTCTTAATTTAAGTGTGACATGAATGTTATATAGAGCACACAGAACTGATGTTTGATTTTTAGCAACTTACTCTTTGTCATTTGACTTCAAATTGATGGTGACAAATCACAACAGAGAGATTTTTTTAGCCATTATTTCCATACCCATAAGTCAGTGTTTTTCAACCTTCGGGTTGGGACCCCATGTGGGGTCGTCTGGAATCCAAATGGGGTCGCCTGAAATGTCTAGTAATTGATTAAAAAAATACTGATAAAAATAACTTTTTAAACTAAATATTCTTCTTTTTAAAATTATGATTAAAAACACCACAAACAATCTTAAACTGTATTCTATACTTTCACTTTCTTGAATAAATAAAATGCAGCATAAAAATATCTGGCACATCTTGATTGACGGCTGTAATCGCGTGACTGCAGGTAATGAAGGGGTCGCCAGAAATTGCTCCTACAAAGCAGTGCAGTAATAGCAGTATGTTGCCACTGCAGCTGATTGGTAGATGACCACCTCCTGTCAGTTGACTGAATCCTCTTAGGTGACCTTGGCATATCCATTGAGACTAAGCCAATTTCTACTGAGATGAAGTTATAAAGACAGTAAGTGGAGCTTGAGTTCAAAAAGAGCTTGAAAACTTAAAGGCTAAAGATTGTTTTTACTTTTTCAGTGTCAGGTTAAGGTCCCAGGTCACAGAGCTCTCTTTGACAGCAGCCATAGATAATGCTGGCTATTTGCAGTAAGTGCAGGTTAATGGATTTTGTCATATCAGTCTCATTCAATCTGATTTGTGATGTGGAGAGTGAAAATGTGAACACTAAACAACAGCTTCTACATCATATCTGTCAATCAATCAATATGTGACATTTAAAAAGTGTAAATGACTCGTACAGTTTGTTACATAGCAGCAATAAAACTTTGCATTTAAGCAACGTCTCACACAAAACAAAAAAGGGTGAAAACATGGAGAAAAAAAAATACAAACAATAAAATGTTTTTTGTGCAATACAGAAATAACCACATAAGACGAGTTCAGCCTAAGACAGTGCAACATTGTGTAAGAGTCAGATGATTAATGACCAGCTGGTTACTGAGCAATGATGAGGCTTTAGCAGTAAATGCTACCACATCATTGGCTAAACCGGATTTCTTGCCAACACTTTCTGTATGTGATGTAAACCTGAAGCTATGCAGTGAGTCCTAACTTTTCTGGAACTACATAACTCAAAGGGCATCTCACCATCCTGAGTTTAAGTTGCATAAAACAATATTGTTTGAATTATGTGTTCTCTGAGGACAAAGCTGTAGAAGACCCTGTTTGTCCGAGATCCTATTTGCATGTGGTGCTGGACCTCGGACATAAAGCCAACATTATTCCCTGGCTGTTTAAAATGTGCATGACTGACATTGCAGAGAAGTCAAGCAAGCTTCATCATGCCGTCCTCACAGCCGCAGCCAAAGAACTCTGAATGAAGCGAGTGATTCTCTGCCCGTCCACAATTTGAATAGCAATGCACACACACACACACACACATACACACACACACACACACAGATAAATGCTCAGATATGTGCGACACATACAGTATACTGATATGCAAACACAGATATGCACAGGTGCATGTGCACACACTCATTCAAGTACGCACAAATATAACGTGACTGAACAAACATTTGCACACACACATACACACACACACACATTCCTCCGTGCTCTCGAATCGGCACATTGAGACAATGAGACAATAATAACAGCTGCTTATGGATCACTTAGTGCGTCCAGTCAACGTGGCCTTTGTGTTCCGTCAATACGCAGCCTGTTCTCTGTCATCAGAGTTGTCATTATTTCGCGATGCGTTCCACTGTTGAGAACATGAGGAGTCTTTTATTTGTTGCCCCCTGTGGCCTCATTGAATCAGGCCATCATTGAGAATGAAGCCAACTCTGTTGTGCATCAAAGAAAGCTAACAACCCGGGCCAAAGATGAAAATTCATTAGCTTGTCAGAAAAAATGTCTGCATAACTTGAGTGCAAGCAGCACAGAGACGATGCAATGCTAATGTTTGTTCTCGCCATCAAAAAGCTGCTTTCTTTCACACAGGTTTTCGGGGGAATTCGTAGGTTCGTCTGTGGAAATGTGAGCCTACACAACCAACAGCATCATGGGATGCAAAATGCTAATTATCGCTCTGTACATTGTAAAGTAGCATATGACAGAATGGTGTTCTTTCTGCAGTCATATCTTGGGTTCATCATAATGCATAAGTGGATATTTCAATGTCACTCAGTGTTGTCATTACTGTACATATCATTTTGGTTGCATTCAAGATTGCAGTTGTGTGTTTTAGGTCAGAATATTGAGATTCATTGAGCTCTTTATAAGGAGCACCTTTTTAGGTCAGCAAAATGTGCATATATATGTGCATGACATCATCCCGAAACAGTCTAGGAGCTTCAATTAATGTTCACAGCACACATTAGAATGAGGAAGTGTCTGAGTGTTTAAACTTAAACTGCTGATCTCCTGGCTCAGTCTTTACCAGGGAGGAACTTTACTTGGAGGAAACAGTGTGTTGATAGGAGAGGCCAGAAGAGAATGGACGGACTGATTAGAGTTGACAGACAGACAACAGCGACTCACATAACCATTCCTTACTACTACTACAAATTGCAACCTAGAGGTTGATGTACAACAGCATCCAATCTGCTTTGTATCAACAGTCCAGACTGGAGATGGTGTTGTGATGATCAATTTATCATTGATCAAATGTCACAGCCAGTCTGAGTATTGTTATTGACCATGTTTATCTCTTTAGTTGACCGTGTTCTAATGGTTTCTTCCAGTCAGTGACCTTCACTGACCTGTCCAGTCACCTGAATCCAGTTAAACTCATAGGATGTGGTAAAACAGGCGACTGGTAGCTTGAATGTGCAGAATGTTGCATAAAGGATATTATACAGAGGTGTCAGTTTCCAAAAATCTTGAAAATGGCGTTTGAGAGAAAAGTGATTGTGTGATTTGCATGTTTTTAATTCTGCCTTCGGACGTTTCCCCCCGTTTTCTAATGTTACTGCCAAAGTTGCTGCAATTCTTTAACTTTGCTTTTCTCCACTGTGACATCTCCATCCAGACGTCAAGAAACCATCAGCTGAGCCTCAGTCATCTCAGGAATGTCCAACAGGAACCAGAGGACCGGGGATCCCCCTCACCTCCTCTCCGCCATCACCCAGGCCCACAAAGACCTGCGCAGGTCTCATCCATCCATCCACCCCTCCATCCTCTCATCTATCACTCATCCACCCATCCACCTGTCAGGACATGGCGGGATCCAGTGCGACCGACAGACGTGAGCTGCCATCAGGTTGAGTCCTCTCTTACGAGGGCCCTGTCGGAGCCTGGAGTGCCACGCCAACTCAATCTTGGTAGTGGACAAAGTGAAGAGAGCGGGAGCCGTCCCATCAGTCTCCATTATGGGACAGTGTTGTTGCTCCACTGTCGTGTTCCTGTGGTACTCCAAGGGAGATGCTGTCTCATACATCATCGGGGAACAAAGGGGCCTGGCTGGGGGGTGGGGAAGGGAGGTGGGCCCTTCCTACCCCCGAGAGACACACACGCTCCAACCCCCCTCCTCAATTTCCCGAAACTTCGGCCCTGCATGGGAGCTCTGCTCAACTTGAGGTTCGTTTCAAGATTATTTCCCAAAAATAAAAACACTCAGACTTTCTCTCAGATAACAACACACTGTGCAAATCATATTTATATTAAAAGATTTATATTGAAGCATTATCCTCAGCTGGCATCATGAGTCTAAGGAAAGTCTTATTGAAACATCAGAGGCCTGACACAATAATAATAATAAACTTTATTTATTGAGCACTTATCAAACAAAAGTACAAAGTGTTTAACAGAGAAAAATGAAGATCACAGTTACAACAAGAGAGAGTTTACACAGACAGTTAAAACAAGAAGATAAAACCACAGAGGATAAAATAACAAAAAATAAAATGACGATAAAATTAGCAGGGCTGGGTAGAAGCAAACAGATAAAACAGAGGGAATTAGTTAGTCAGATAAAATCAGGAAAAGCTAAGAAATGTGTTTTAAGTAAAGACTTAAGTGCAACAAAAGCTCTGCCCCCTTTAGTTTAGTTTAGTTTAATTTTAGACACAACTCACTGAACCAAACAAAACCGTTTCAGTCCAAAAAAATCTGTATTTATTTACTTAACCTTAGCTGTGTTTTGTGGACATAAGGCTGGATTGTGTAAAGTTTTGTTTGGACTTGATTTCATTCACTTTGTTTGGAAAAAAAACTTTTGGTTTGAAGACACATCATCCATGAATTGTCTGTATGATAGGGCTCAACCTTTACCAGCAAAGGAATTTCAACTTAAGTATAACTGAAGCATTTTTCATATAGAATTAACAGCTAACAAGGATCAAATAATTATTTTGCTCACATGTGAGGTCAAAGGTCAATGGTCATATTTTATAAAGCTTGTGTATTAAACAATCCAGATGTGTTAATTCAAGTGTACAGTATTTGCAGGTGGTGATCTGTATGTAGTGCTGCGGGAAAGGCCCGGTGTAGACGGTGAGAGGAGCTGACGTTGATGAGCAGAGCATTAGCATGGCAATAGGAAGCTCTGCTGTCCCAACAGTAGTGCCAGTCAGACCTCCCCCCTTCTCAGCTGACAGTGAACTACTGTACCCAAAGGCTCAATTAGGATCGATTTAAGCCTTGTGTATGGTGCTGCCCTTATAGGCACAGTGAGTGGGGTACCAGCACAGAGGCTTTTGGTTTCTGAGTCTGCAGCACCCGTTCATGTATTAAAGGGATAGTTCAACATTTTGGCAAATTGGCCCATTGCCATAATCCCTTCCTAGTAGTAGCAGTAGGTTCGTTACCTTTAATTGTCGGTGTAAAATGATTTTAGAAGAGCGGAGCAGAGCCTCGAACTGCTCAGAGCTATGCTACGGAGGCTCATGGGATTTCTTGGTTTCCCTCATCAAACTCATCAAATACACAATCCAACAACTCCAAAACGCTCTTGTGGACAAGTTGTGACATGCACATTCACCACGCTATGAGATGATAACGGAACTTTACGAGACAGAGTTGTTTTCGAGGTAAATGCAGAGACTGCTTGCCAAAAAAGTGATCCCGACGGGAATACACATAAGCATTTTTGCATGAATTTACCTCGAAAATAACTCTGTCTTGTAACATTCCGTTATTATCTCATAGTGTGGTGAATGTGTGGGTCACATCTTGAGGGGAAACCAAGAAATCCCATAGCCTCCGTAGCATAGCTCTGAGCAGCTCGCGGCTCTGCTCCGCCGTTCTGAAAATAGCTTGCACCGACAATTAAAGGTAACAAACCTATTCCTAAAACCATAGGGATTATGGCAATGGGCCAATTTGCCAAAAATGTTGAACTATCCCTTTAAGGAGACGCTGGACACAGTCCCCAAAGATGCGGCTCCCCATTACTTCCAATAAAAGTTGTTCACTGGACTCATGTGCTGGTGAAGCTCTCTGGGGTTCATCCACCTCCACTTTTTGGCCCCACAGAGGACACACACATCCTTCTGTTGGTTGAGCTGACTGATTTCAGCTGTGAGCAGACAAGACTGTGAGAAATCTGTGGATATATAGACAGTGTTTTAAAAATTTGCTCACATATGTTGGAACTGTGTTAAAAGGTCCATTAAATTTTCTTTAAGAAGACTCTTCATTATGTTGTATTTGCTCATCTACACTGAATCAAACAGAGAGAATAAGGAAATAGAGGTGTGATGTGTCACAAAACAGTGTCCCCATCAGTCCAGTCATGGCATCTTTCCCTTTTGCACAGATGTTGATCCAGCTCTTTGGCCACAAGAAGCTACAACAATGTATCCATGCTACAAAGTAATGCCTCATGAATGTCTGGTTGTTATTGGCCATTGTAATGCCCTGCAAGATGAAGTCATGTTGTAGCAAAATGTATGTCAAGTTAAACTTTTATGAGACAATCCTGTGTGTGTTTGCACCACTAGGCTGGCTCCATTCAAATGGAGGAGGCTGCACTTTCTTCACATAGTAAGAACCTTAGGGATCTACAACTTCCTCATTAGCCACCATCAGTAACAACCTCATCAGGAAAAGCTTCCCCTGTGTGTATTTGATGTTCCACTCTTGACTTTTGAGTTGTTTGTTCATTAGATTATGATCTAAACACAGATTGCAAAGACATGAAATTAGCATCACATTTTGAAGTTCATGTCTGCAGGGGGGGTTGGATAGAGTCCATAGTCATTCAATAAAGCTGCTCAGTCTAACACAACATTGCAGGTAAACAGCTCACACTGGAGTCAGAGGGCTTACACAAAGGTAATGGTTTCTATCAAAGCGGCAGCAGCAGTGACAAATAGGCTGGTTCCGCCCCATTGTTTTACACTTTGCTCATGCTCCTCTCAGGCCCGAGTGATAGAGATGCTTTTATCATCAGTTTGAGATGTGAAGATGTTTTTTTTTTCCACAAACCAGTGTTTCCATCAGGAGTGTGTGTGTCACAGGAGGCAAAGCACCCAACAGTCTTTTTACTGTCTGAATAAAAAAAAGATCATCAAATGACAAAACTCTCATCAGCCTGATTCTGATAAACACTGATTGGTTCTTCACTCTTTTCAGTGAGACCACTCCGTTGATCCAAAAGGCGCAGATGAGCAAAAAAGTGGATCCTCCTCACTCAGCTGCAGCAAATTCAGTGGGTTGAACACAGCGTATAGTAAGTCATTCTTTTTTCTTTTTCCCCTCTCAATGTTCATGTTAATCTACAATCAAAAATAAATTCAACAGAAATATCTTATGATATAGAATATTTTTTAATTAATTCCTTTAAAACTTTAACTTCTCAACATTTTATTGAGTCACTTGTATGAGGAGGATAAGGTCCACAACTGCTTTCTTCTTATTTGTGTGTGTGTGTGTGCGTGTGTGTGTGTGTGTGCGTGCGTGTGTGTGTGTGTGTGTGTGTGTGTGTGTGTGTGTGTGTGTGTGTGTGTGTGTGTGTGTGTGTGTGTTGTGTGTTTTCAACATTGCCTGCCATCACTCCTAATCCAGAGATCAGATGGGTGGTCAGGGTCTGCAGCCCAACCATAAAAGACACAGGGGACATAATGGTGGTTTCTCTCTCTCTCTCTCTCTCTCTCTCTCTCTCTCTCTGTATGTGTGTGTGTGTGTGTGTGTGTGTGTGTGTGTGTGTGTGTGTGTGTGTGTAAGATAGTGGATGTCCTGCCAACAAAACACACTAGATTTGATGAGACCCATTTATATAGAGAAGATCCACAGCATCCATTCCTGTTAAAGTTACACAGGAACACAACTCACTCCAGTAACTCACCAACTTCTCTGCCAAACTGTGTTTTATAAATAATAACAATACTATAGCAACAACAACTACTACTACTATTGCTAAAAATTATAACATGATAATAACAATAGAAATAAAAAACAGATCAAAGAAGTCATTACAAATACAAAGCTGAAAAATGTGTGAAAAAGTGCTGAAAATGTATTAATACTGAACATTGCAGTGGTTTAAGGGCCAGTACGTAGGATTTAGTGGCATCTAGTGGTGAGGTAACAGATTGCAGATTTATTGCCATAGCATTTCCATTTCTGTCCAATCACCTCTGACCTCTCTGATCAACAAAGTGTTTCTGCTTCTCACTGGAAAGACACTAAAGCAGTGATAACCTCAAATACTATGTAAATTACTTTTTTTTTAAAAATACGCCACACTGATCCAGGTCGCAAGAATAACAAAAACTTGTTTTGCTGTGAAAGTCTAAACTCTTGAACTTTAAAAACATCCAAATTACCATAATGTTCAATCTTAAGAAGATGCTGAAGAAAGCCGAGCAGTGGACGGATGATGAATGTGAGGACAGAGAAACAGGAAAAAACAAGAAGGTGACAGAGAGATGTGCTTAATGACTTCAAAACATGAGAGCAATAGAGTAGAGATGGAGAGAGAGCACATTATGTGTCTGTAAGAGAGGTTGTTTATGACAGTCTGATCTCATTAAAGTGTGTGTGTGCGTGTGCACGCGCGTCCGTGTGTACTGTATATGTGGACAGATCATGACTCAGACAGGAAATAGATCTGATGATCTTTTAGAGATGAAGACTCAATTATTGACTGGATAATACTGTATAATATCAGAATAATGTCCTCACTACACAGAGACTTGACACACTTGCACACAAAAGTCTTTGATGAATCATTTCCTGTGAACACAATAATACAGTTAGGAGACAATAATCTATACCTAGAGGACCACGCAGCCTGCGGAAGTAATAGTTCAACCCAAGACAACAGTGTAGTGCCAACTGCCATTAATACCACTAATGTTACTAATAATATTAATCATCACCATTCTTATATAAAATCTTAATAAGATCTTAGAAATAAATGTATTTAGAAAAAAGTTATTAGACTGTGGTAACTAATATTAAATATAACTTAAAGAATTAAGCCAAAGGCGGGACTTTTGTGACAGACCACTTGTGCTATTAGGGTGCGTTGACCATTCGCCTGCACTTGAGTTGGGGGACTAAATAGGAATAAATAGTTATTTTTTTGCCTTGTTGGTTTACAATGGAGGACGCGTACGCATTCAAGTTCAGTTCAGATGAGAAAATGCAGCTCAGAGGGGAAGTGAACCAAATGACCAACCTTCCGATTAGTGGGCAACAGACTCCTCCTACTGAGCCCCATAGGCCAGGACAAAAGGTCATCTTCTGAAAATGTCTCATGTCTGCTCTTGCTCATTTCGGCTGATCAGACCAGTGCTCAGACTGAGTTTGAATTACACCAAGGACTCTCTAAAGTACCAATTTAACATCAACTTGGCCTCAACTCTCAGCTGAGGGTGGAGGGAGTCTCAGGTGTTCATCTGGGTGCTGCTTACCATGACAGCCAAGCACTGCTGTCCTCTCTAGGGTTCCTACACCAGGCTTTATCCTCATTCAGCACACTGGCACCTGCTGCTGCCTGCACAAACTCCAGTACTGACCTGAAGGCAGTGAAAGCAACACCTCCTTCCTACCTAACCTCCTAGACATGGTCAAACCCTACGCTGTCCCACACTCTGAACTTTGTGGTCCCTCAGACTCTACTGTTGTGGCTCCACAGTGACAGGATGATCATCTACTGAAGTCAAAACATTAGAGTCACTACATCTCATTCTTAGTCATTCTGCCATTGACTTATCACCTACCTGTCAGTCAACATCTTGATCTTTGCAAGGGCACCCTTAGTTTGGGATGATATCTCTGATGAAGACTGTAGCTCAGGTGGTTTGCCAACCTTTGATCATCTGACATTCTGGTTCCTTTTGAGAAATGTCCGTCCAGTGAGCAGCGATTGATCAGGCATGTGGGAAAGGCTGGATTTGAACGTCTCATCATTCAAGCTTTTTTTCCATTCTTAACAAAACTATTTCCATCACTTATGTGCAAAATCAGACACAACCAGAGATGGACAGAGTACTCGACCCCTGTACTTGAGTAAGGGTACAAATACTACTGGTCAAAATTTACTCCGTTACAAGTAAAAGTAGCTCAGTCGACATGTTACTCGAGTAAGAGTAAAAAAGTACTTGCTTTTAAAGGTACTTAAATATCCAAGAGTACATGCTTTTAAGTGTACTTTAAGTAAAAGTAAGAGTAAATTTCTTATTTTTCACATCAGTGAATTGCTATATTTTTTTCTAAATGAATTTAAGGACCCTTTAACTCTTGTTTCTGAGAATGAACTCTTTGAAACCAGCTGCACTGATGTGCTGCTTTTAGGGGTTAGGGTTTCCTTCTTTGACAAACACAGCTTGTGTCCAATAGGATTTTAGAAAAAAAAAGAAAAAAAAGAGCAGACCTGAAAGTAACGAGTACTTTTCAGCCTTCCTAGAAATTAACTCGAGTAAAAGTAAAAATATTTGTCTTGGAAATGTATTCAAGTAAGAGTAATAAGTACCAAACAAATCTAATACTCAAGTAAAGTACAAACCCTCTGGATATGTACCTAAGCACAGTACTCAAGTCAATTTACTCTGTTACTGTCCACCACTGGACACAACCCTATTAAACAACAACAACAAAAAAGGTAAATGCTGAGACTGCTTGCTGAAAAGCTGCCCTGAAGGCACTCACATCAGCTGTTTGGCATGAATTTACCTCTAAAACAACTCCGTCTCGTAACATTCCGTTATTATCTCATAGCGTGGTGAATGTGCAGGTCACAACTTGTCCACGAGAGCGTTTTGGAGTTTTTGGATTGTGTATTTGATGAGTTTGATGAGGGAAACCAAGAAATCCCATTAGCCTCCTTGTAGCATAGCTCTGAGCAGCTTGCCGCTCTGCTCTGCCATTCTAGAAATAGCTTGCACCGACAACTAAACGTAAAGAACCTACTGCTATGATGACTATAAGGATTATGGCAATGGCAAAATGTTGAACTATCCCTTTTACAATTTGTCATTCTGGGTATTTGCCATCACCCAGATTCAGTTTATGATGTTTATGCAGCACAAATCATTGCTACACATCAGTGAGGCCACTCAACACGCCATCTTGCCTTAAATGGAGCGAGATTTGCACATTTTGTGTGTTTACGTTTCAAATGTTGTGAATGCCAAAAACAGACACCGGCTGTGTGTGTGTCATGAGGGGAATCCACACTTCCAAAACAAGGAAGTGAAAGCCACTGATCAAGACCAGCTCATAGGTCAGAGATGATTGACACAATCTTACCCTCTTGGCTTGTGTGTGGGTGGATATATGTGTGTGTGTGTGTGTGTGTGTGTGTGAGTGCAGCTTTTTGAAAGTCATGCTGCTAAACATAGTGTCTGAAGTCCATAATTCCATGACATGGGTGCCATGGTCAGATCCGTGGGAAAAAAAGAAGTTCACTGGAACAGACAGACGGATGTTTGGCCAGACGAAGACTGTGACACTGAAGAAAGTAAGGTTGTCACACCTCATCTGTGGTTAGAAGAAAACACCTGAAGTATAAATCACAGCAAGTGGCCCCCTGCATTAGAAGAGCTCCTGAATGTAAAGTTTCTCTGTAATGTGTCCCTTTTGAAATGTTGTTAGTAGAAAATAAAGCTGCAAAAAGAGTGTGCAACTGCGTGTAGCAACACATTTTTGATGATTAAGTAATTGCAAAATTCTTTATAGTTTCATAGAGAGCAACCTTAAGTTTATTTCTAGATTGAAGTTTGTTTGGTTTCTATTTTGGCCTCAAATGCACAATATAATTAATTTTATTTATTTTATTTAACCTTTATTTAACCAGGCGGAATCAATTAAGAACAAGTTCTTATTTACAATGATGGCCTGACAAGAGGCATAAGCTTCTTGAGGGGAAGGGGCAAGAGGGCTGTAAAGGAGAAAAGATTGATTAAAGGACAATAGCAAATAGGCACAACTATACAGACATTCAGCAAGAACAAGAACATAAAAAGAGTTAATAGCCAGGATTTTTACAAGCATAAAAAGACTTAATAGCCAAGATTTTTACAAACATTACAGGATTCTTTAGAGAGCCTAAAGTTGAGAGAGCATAAAAAGAACAGGGTTATTAGTAAGGATTATTTACAACACAGAAACACCAAAAGACAGAGTTAGTTCCAGTAATTAGCCAGCAATTCAGCACATTTACAAAAGATAGCTAGGCAGACACAGTAAAGATCCTTTAATGAAGTAAAGGGTGATTACGGCAGATGGCAGACAAATGGCGAGACAGGAGAGCTGGCAGGAACAGGGCCAGTTCGTGAGATGCAGGTAACCACACATGTTAGTTCAAGCTCAGATATGTAATATGAATACCTACTGCTGTCAAGGGATTCAAATTATTTTCATAAAAGTATTGTATGGCAAAATGCAAATGTTTTGGTGATACTGTAGGTATCAGTAATATCATATAACATCAGATAACCTTGTTGTTACCACCTACACATGTGAGGCTACAGTAGCCTCCTGTTTAGACTATCATAGCACTTAGGAAAACATTGTGCTTATTTACATTTTATCCATCTTTTTCTAATCCTAACCTAATCTGCCATCCACCCCAACCACCTCCCTCTGACTCTTGTGCAGTTCAGTTTAACGTAGTGCTTCATCAAAAAGCATCCAGAATAGGGTATGTTTCATTATTTGTCTTTTTGTCAGCAGGATCACACTTGGATTGGTTTGCACCAACCTTGGTGGAGGGATAGAGGTCTGGATGGAAGAAGAAAAACGGCCATTTTAAGCCATTTTGTGAGAGCCATTCTATTAAGTACTCTCAAGAGCACAGGGTTGAGTTGCAGGTGGTTTATAAATAATAAAAATATATTAATGCAAAGATGTTCAATGGGAAAGTATGGGTGCTGATTAGTGGTGGGATGTCCAAAGTGGTCAAACAATGAATCTGAAAGGCTTTTTTGATTCCTTTGTTTTTTATATACCATGCATAATTACCATGGTACATCTTTGCTACTGCCACAGAGCTGTACAGCAGGATGTTTTCAAGTTGGCAGGAAATGGACTGTTTCTTCTTGAAGGTTTAAGAGAGCAACGGCACAATGACGCTGAACTCACCCTACACATTACAGTGATGAATCCCTTGACATTCAAAATATACAAACATATACACATCAGTGTTGCAATACGTTTATACTAAATGTGATTAGACTCTGGAATTTCCCCCGACCGTTTAATGCCACTCCTTATTTTGTAACGGATTGGTTCACCCACGGAGAGCGCTGCCGTACTAGATGTGTGTTTGTTGTTCAAACTGCAACAACCAGACTCAGTGATGTGGAAATATTGGCTATGGATTTGTTATGGTCTCATTCATCTCTCTCTTCTGTTTTCTCTCACTCTGTTGATAACATCAGGTCGTCCCCACTAAATGACAGATCATTCCACCACGAACACCACAGCACTGAAAATGGACCAATTCATCAGCTCATTTTATCGGTGTGTGCGTGTGTGTGTGTGTGTGTGTGTGTGTGTGTATGACCCCCCCACCCACCACCCATCCACCAGCCTCATGAAATAAGCCTCATAAACTGGGTAAGGCAACATTGTGGTGCCACCAACTGGAATGGAGCATGGATTAGGAGTTGGACATGTGGACCCTCAATAGGACAGAGCAGAAGAAGCCCCCAGGTCTGTCTGGGAAGTACGCCTGGGGCTCAAGGGAAAGACAAACAACTGAAAGACTGCTCAATATGGAACAGTCTGTAACACTAAAGAGAGAAGTTGTATGACACACGTCCCACCACTAGACCCTTCACCTCCACCTCCACCTTCAGAACAGAAGTGTTGTTGCACTGACGCAAATACACAGTTAAAGCTTGTGACAGTTGGTGTTATGAAACCTTGTGTGTACATGCGTGTGTGTAGAGCCTTTGGTCTTTGTTATACAGTATTATGTGGGAGAAAATGGTGTTTGTGCTGTTTTTTTATGTCCCTGTGACCGGAGAAAGTACAGTTTTAACTCTGCTCATTCTTTATCCTATTGCTCCAGAATAACTGCCTGAGGGCATTGCCAAGATGGCTGACTTTATTTTAAGGATTTTGCTTTTACGCCCCAACTGTTACCACCTGTCCTTAGCTTCCATGGACTGAAAAGTGATAGTGCGAAAAGCTGCATGTTCTACAGTCATGCTTATATCTCTGTGATGTTGTGATGCTGCACAACAGTCCTGTGACCTAATTGCTAAGAATTCAAACAAGTGATTCAGCGTCATCACTAACAAAAACAGCGATGCACAATGAGTAATGTGCTTGTAAAGAGTTGGATGACCATTGAATGTGATGAATGATTTCCACTGTGTTGTCAATGACTGATGTCTCTCACAGGTAGGATGCTATAACAGTGGTTAACTCCCTCTACAGATACTTTGGCACACAACCACAACCACAACCACAACATTCATGCATTCAGTCTAACCAGGCAGAAATAATCCTCTGTTGACTCAGTAGATTTCAGCTTGAGTTCAGAAGTTTACTGAGGGGCCATGTTTCAATGATTTCAAGTTTTTGGTAGTGTTATGTATTCGACCAGTCTCTAGGTGATCATGAGATACTGCTGCAGCTGAGTTTTGACATTAAGTTTAGAGTGATTCTACCCAATCATTAACAGTTTGGCTTTGATGAATGACTGTAATTAGTCCCAGAGAAACAACATGAGGAAGTGAAACTGATTTACCTAGTGAAAGTTCAGCAGTGTGGGGAAACTGTGGTCGTACGAGACATCTGGATAACCTCTGGTATTTAAACACATTGAACAGGTGAACAGATGCATCTTCAAATCAAGTTATATTGTAGTTTCAAAAAATGAATTATTGAAGGAAAATGTAAAAAAGACTGATCACCAGTGACTGAAAACATCATCAGTCAATTTGACCAAAACAAGAAACATTATTTTCACAATTTATTCTTATTGAAATGAGCGGTTGTGCCATATCTGTCTCTAATAAATTGTCAATATGGCATTAGCCCTGGGTAGGCCTAATGATCAGGTTAAACCCCAGGTCTAGCAAAGTGGATGAGGAGGATGATTCATAAAATATTAGGGGGAAGGTGAAAATGGGTCATCCAAAGGACAACAAGCTCTTGATGTTAAAGAGAGGAAGTTCAAAGGCTTTGAGAAGCAGAGAGGCAGCTCAGAGTCTCCTGGACTCTTCATAACAAGATGCTAATGACAACACTACTGACAGCAGAGAGGACAAGGAGAGTGATGACAACATGATGGCTGTAATTAGATGGTAAGATTAAAAATGAAGGACAGGGAATTTGGTCAGGCTTTGGTTTGTTAACATCAAAGCACGGGGAGGAAGTATTTTTCAGGACACAATTATTACTTTACATTATTGCTTTGTCCTTTGTCTGTTTGCATTATTACATTTGTCTAGCTATCCAGCTGTGGTGCTGAGATCTAAGGTTGTTTTCAGTTCAGTCTGCTAGCACCACCTACTGGTACGAAACCTGTACTGCAATTCCATCAACTATTTCTCAGATAGATAGATAGTGTTTTTTGTTACAGGTTTGATTACGAGGTTGAAGATTTTGGCTAAAAGTAGCCAAAAATCCTTAGCTAAGCCATGTAGCATCACATCACTTTGGGGAATCATGAAATTATAATATTTTTCAACATGATTGTTTTTTCAGCAGTTGTTTAACTTTCATTTACTAGCCTATATCTATCTATCTTATACAATGGACACTGTTCCTCACAAAAAAACAATGAAACAGAAAAGATGATAACACTTTCTTGTCTTTACCTTATGGTCTTCTAAAGACTGCTGTGATGTCACTTGAGTGTTGAGGATGAACCATTACTTTTAAAACGGGGGGATTAGTATGCTGTTACAGGGTTGAACCCAAACTCTCTCTCTCTCTCTCTCTCTCTCTCTCTTTTCTCAGATTCTTGTATTGTTTTGAAAGTAGTCAGGAATAGGCATATTATTATATTTACAAAAAAATAGGTTAATTGCAATTTTTTACTTGTTTTAAATTCAATGAAAAAGTGATTCTGGTCAATGGGGACATATTTGGCTCTCATCTAGCCCACTCCCCATAAAAACACTATAGAAATAAAGATTTCTATAGTTTCTGTGTTTTATAATCCAAAGACACATGGATCTTTCAATTTATGGGTTTTAAATGCAAAAAGTATGTTTCGTTTTCGCTTAGATAATAAATAAATAAAACTAAAGGAGTAGCGCTTTGGCCTCGTGAGACCACGTTCCTCTCTCTCCACCTGCAGGGGGCGCCACCGCGAGGGGAACCTTTTACAGTTTTGTTTCCACTCGGGTCACTTACGAAGTGACACTTCCTTATACATCCGGGTCGGAGGTTACAGCGCACACGTGAAAGCTGAAGAAAACAGGCACACCGGGAGCGGACTGCAGCCGCTTTATATACAGGTATGGATAAAAATAAAACCATTTGTGTTGTTTTGTGTAGCTGTTAGGAAGACGCTTCCCGCTGCGTGCGTGTTTGTGTGTCCGTACATGGCATGCACAGAGACTATGTAAACAGCAGCATAGCAGCATGGACCCAGAGGACTCACTTCATTACAGATAAACATGGCCAGTGTGTGTCCTCCTCTGTCCTGCTGAGCGTGACAGACTGAGTCCTCGCCTGGACACCGCGGTCAAACACTGTCCGGGTCCAGGTCTTGAGCAGCAGGACGGTCAGCTCACTTCACAGCCTCTGGGCTAAATTGCTGAGGGTGCGTTCAGGGACCAAAAGCCTCTATCATAGTACAGTATTGTGTTTTATGTTGTAATTTAGCCTACTGTAGAACAATGTGCAGGCATGTGTTGTTGGCCAGGTAGCCTATTTAGCTGCAAGGAATTTGCTTTAGTTATTGGTGACAGGCAATATGACACATAAAAGCATAAGACACAAGTGCATAATATATGATATGTATGACAAATATTCAAATGTAAAGAAAATGTACAATAATACATAGAATGAAAGTAGGCATTATATTCAACCTCCGGCCAGAAGGGAGCATCTCTGACCGTTTGTGTTCAGGGTGGGAGGGGTCAGCCACAACTAAACATGTGGTGATGGAGGAGGTGAGGATGGATTCAATGACAGCTGAGTAGAATCCATCCCCATTATGCATCTTTGCGAGTATGGACAAATATGCCTACTCAAATCTATGATGCCTTACTGTCAAAGAGTCTGAATAATTTCTGAGATTGTATCAACGTGGGGGCGGAGGGGTAGGGTGAGGAGCAGTTCACCTTGTGCTGACTACCTGCTGCTGCTGTTACAATGATATCTTGTGTGTTTTTGTTCTCCAGTGGACAGGATGGACGGGAAGGTGAAGGAACAGAAGCGACATCAGCAGAAGCACAGCGGGCCCAAGGCGGAGAGGAAGAAGTTCAGGAAGCAGGGAGGCTCCACAGAGCAGGATGAACGCAAACGCAACCCCAAAGCGTTCGCGGTTCAGTCTGCGGTCCGCATGGCCAAGACCTTCCACAGGTCAGTACTGCACCACGTCTCTCTCACCCGGTCTTTGGTCACATGGTGGAACATCAAACTCTGTACCACTTATTAATGAGTCTGGCGTAAGAACAGTCAAGAGCACTGTAATGAACACCAGGGCTGGACCAAGCCTCCATGGAGCCCTAAGCAAAATTTTATTTTGGGTCCCTCTATTACTGCCAATAATACTGAACATTGATCATTTACACACCTGCCACACACTTATTTCATTTTTCTAATCTGTCATTATGAATCATCATCCTAGCCTGGCATGTTTTCACAACTTGTCCATGACAGTGTTTTGGAGTTGTTGGATTGTGTATTTGATGGGTTTGATGGGGGAAACCAAGAAATCCCATTAGCCTCCATAGCGTAGCTCTGAGCAGCTTGCGGCTCTGCTCCGCCGTTCTAAAAATAGCTTGCACCGACAATTAAAGGTAACGAACCTACTCTTATGACTATGGGGATTATGGTGATGGGCCAATTTGATGTTGATGTTGAACTATCCCTTTAATATTTAAAATGATATAATAATAAGTGGGATACTGAGTGTCGTTTAGGCCTACTAAAAGTAACAAAATAAACCAGTAGATAATGCATTTACTGAAAACACTTATTTTTGGTTTTAAATAAACTGCAACAGCAATGTGCAACAACAACAATTAAGGGTTTTTGTAATTACGCAGGATTTCTCGAGGGATCGACAGAAGTTACGCACTACAGATTTAAAAAAGTGAATTGCTCTTTAAGGCCGCAGGTGCTTAGTTCATTTATGCCTTGAGCAGGCTTTGATAAACACAAACGGGAGAAATCAAAGAAACAATGTGAAACTAGAATGGCAACTCTCCTGAGGAAACATGCCCTCTGTCACTATATTGAGGGAAGTATTTAAAACCTCCTTGATCTAAATGTAACAGTTTCTCACTCATCCGTCATCCATCCATCTTGGTGCAAATCCAATCAGCAGTTTTTGTGGGAAGAAAAAACCTCATGTGTTTTTTCCTCAGGGCTCAGGACATAAAGGCTAAAAAGCATCACATCCCCCTTGTGGACCGGACTCCTTTAGAACCTCCTCCAATTGTGATTGTAGTTGTCGGGCCCCCCAAGGTGGGAAAAAGCACACTTATCCGCTGCCTGATCAAAAACTTTACCCGACAGAAGCTGGGGGACATCTGTGGACCTGTCACCATCGTCTCCGGTGAGTTGGGCTGATGATTTCTCAGTAGGTACTAGAAGGCAACATGACCCACTTCCATCAGTCCACCGAACCATTAACTGTTAGTGGTTTTACATATTATTTTTGTTTCCATTAGTTTTAAATATTGTACTCTGTTCATGGTAAAAAAAAAAAAAAATCTTCTTATGCAAATTGTAAATGCTTATATATTGCTTATCACATATGTTAAGGCTTCGATATGTTAAAGGGATAGTTCACCCTAGAATGATATTTCGCTCATTATCTACTCACCCTCATGTTGACTAAGGGCTGGAAGAAGTTTCAGATTCCTCCGTGGCTTCTCTGAGTTACAGGGGGTCTCGGCATAGCAGTGCATGTCCATATAACGGTTGCAAAGGGACACCGGAGCTCTTCGTAAAAAAACACACACAAAAAAACATCCAAATACCTCCATGATGCTCGTATGTCCGTCTTGTGCTGAAGCCCCAAATTGCGTAATTGTCCCGAAAAAAATTAAATAAGTCTATATTTTAAGCTTGTTTGTAGCGGAAGCTTCTCGAAGCTCCTCTTCCTGGTCCGTCCAAATCTCGCGTGATTCGCAGTAACCGCACTGACGCATGCTGACGCCGGCGCAAATCACGCGAGATTTGGACGGACCAGGAAGAGGAGCTTCGAGAAGCTTCCGCTACAAACAAGCTTAAAATATAGACTTATTTAATTTTTTTCGGGACAATTACGCAATTTGGGGCTTCAGCACAAGACGGACATTACATACGAGCATCATGGAGGTATTTGGATGTTTTTTTGTGTGTGTTTTTTTACGAAGAGCTCCGGTGTCCCTTTGCAACCGTTATATGGACATGCACTGCTATGCCGAGACCCCCTGTAACTCAGAGAAGCCACGGAGGAATCTGAAACTTCTTCCAGCCCTTAGTCAACATGAGGGTGAGTAGATAATGAGCGAAATATCATTCTAGGGTGAACTATCCCTTTAATAGGAGCTGTTCTGCCTCTGATTAGACCTGACACTAGACACATGGCAGGAATAAGAGAACAGAGACATAGAATGGTTTTCTATTCCGTCTGTTTGTCTGGGCACCATTTAAATATTTTATGATTATTACAACAATCGTTTGTAGTTATGTACTTTTGTCTCCCCCCTCTGGTTGTGACAGTAATTACACAAATACTGTTGACACCCGTCTGGCCTCAGTCCTTTCTCTTCACCTCTGATAAACCAATTGTTACTGGCTGACCTAAGTGCGAAGATTTAAAACTCTGTGATATGTACAGAGATGAATCTGGAGCTGATAGATGGATATTAATTTAAATGTAAAAGCCCTGTTTTAATAAGTGGCTGCTGTTTATTTCCTCAGGAAAGAAGCGTCGCCTCACTTTCATGGAGTGTAACAATGACATTAACACTATGATTGACCTCGCAAAAGTGGCTGACCTGGTAAGTTTTTCAATTCACAGTAAACAAGTTCATGTAATAAATGTATGAAGAAGCTGAAAATGAGAATTTAAGCAGTTTTGTATGATAGTGTCAGAGATGTTATGTGACTAGGTGATGATGTTGTGCTGTAGATGAAGCTCCAGACTTTTGTAAACAAAGTGAGTTGCTTGAAGGATGAATAAAGCATAATGAAAAAGGCTCACCGTGTTTCTGTCTCTCCAGGTTTTGATGCTGATCGATGCCAGCTTCGGCTTCGAGATGGAGACGTTTGAGTTTCTCAACATCTGTCAGGTGCATGGCTTCCCTCGTATCATGGGCGTGCTGACTCATCTGGACTCATTCAAGAACAACAAGACGCTGAGGAAGACGAAGAAAAACCTCAAGCATCGCTTCTGGACAGAAGTCTACCAGGTAAAACCACACACTCACAGCCTCTCTGCTGTAAAGCTGCTCCTTGTGCTCATGTTCACCATCCTGTACAATGAAACAGTAGTTTTACATATGTGTTTTGTGTTTGAACCTGTCAGGGGGCCAAGCTCTTCTATCTGTCTGGGATGGTGTATGGTGAATACCAGATTCAGGAGGTGAAGAACCTGGGCCGCTTCATCTCTGTCATGAAGTTCCGTCCTCTGGTGTGGCAGACCTCCCATCCCTATGTGTTGGTGGACCGGTGAGTGTTGCCCTGGACACACTCTGCTGGGATGGATGACACATAGGAAATTTTTATAAAAAGCATAATTGTAGAATTAAGGCTCCAATAGTGGCCAGTGACTGTCGGCTACATTATGTTATTGCACCAAATCTGCAAACATGAGCTAAGGCCTTTCTTACTTGACCTCATTTATGAACTATAATTGGCTATGATATAACAAAGAAAATTAATTGTCCACCCCTGGTTTAAAATCTTTTTCCCTCCAATGTTTTCTTTTTAGTTTTAAATTAGCACTCTGTTTATGCAGTTTTGGTCTTTCACATCAACAAAGATGCTGATCCATTACAGGAAATCACACACACATGTAAACTGGAGTGAAGGATAAAATGTATAAAGGAAAAATGGCTCCATTTCCACACCTGAACCTAAGTGTCCTACATTTAACAAAAGGGCTTTGTACACAATACAGCAATATATACAGGTACATACATTTTCAAGGCTGTGATCAATTTTCAAATGTTTATTATTTATAAAAGAAGAAACAAAGAAATCAATAAAGAAACAATAAAACAAATTAAAATCTAGAAACAATCTATAAAGAAATCAGTGAAGAAATGAGTGATGAGTGATGTCAGTCAGACATCAGATGTCAGTCATGACGCACAAAGTGAGTTGAGTTGACTAGTTGATTAGTCTGCTTCTTCATCCGTCTCACAGTATCTCATAACAGATGCATTCCATCATATTACAGAGAAGTGTGATGGTCTTAAATAAAATAAATACAACAATGTAAATGTAACACACATTGCACAGCATACACAACAAGGGAGACAACCATTCAACTAGTTGAGATGAATAAAGTATATAAATATTGAAACCTTTTTCCGACACTAAAGACAGCATTTTCAGATCTAGCCCCTGGAAAAGTCAAATGTAGAGTATGAGATAAAGTTGTTCTTTTACAACAATGTCATTTTTTTGCATGGACTGAAAGCCAATTAATCAGCTGATGAATTGCCTATTGTCTATAGAAAGCTTCTCCTGCTCCAAACTGTCGTTATCAGACATCAGTCGACCTCTACTTCGTACCCAGTTAATTGATTGTTTTCCCCCAATGTTCTCTCTGCATTGTCACAGTATGGAGGACTTGACTGACCCTGAGAGTCTGAGAACAGACCCAAAGTGTGACCGCACTGTGTCACTCTACGGCTACCTCAGAGGGACATATTTGAAAAACAAAGGCCAGGTCCACATCCCAGGTAAAGAAGCGTAGTGCTGATTAAAAGCTCCGTGTGTTTCTTGGTGAGTGTGTGTGTGAGAGATATGTTGTGTGTTGTCTTCTCTCCAGGTGTGGGAGACTTTCAGGTGGCGGACGTGAACTTCCTGCCGGACCCGTGCGCTCTGCCGGACGCTCAGAAGAAGAGAGCGCTGAACGAGAAGGAGCGCCTGCTCTACGCGCCCATGGCCGGGGTCGGGGGCGTCGTGTATGACAAAGACGCTGTGTACATCGACGTTCCTGCTAGCCATGTGAAGCAGCAGCAGGTGTGTGTATGTTTGTGTGTGTCCTCTACATCTGATCAGTCAGGGTTTTTTGTAAAAACCTGCAGTTTGAGGCAGTATTCACCTGCTTAAAGTTTGTCCATGTACATCAGTGTTGGGTATGTTACTTTTAAGAAGCATTTAGTTACACTTACTAGATAAGTAACTGTTGCGTTAGTTCTTAACCTCCCTAACCTCTCGTTTATCTGGAACTAACCAACTCGCAACTAACCAATGCACAGGCAGACTCTGTGACGCGCTGTATCACTCCGCCTGTTCGGATCAGCGGTGTGTGGAAGAGGTGAGAGTGATACAGTGTGTCGTGGAGGAATACTGAGTGAGTTGGTTAGTTCCAGATAAACAGCTTTTTTCGGACTAGTTGATGGACTAAAGAAATGTGTATATAACGTCCACTTTAATGGGTGTAATATTATTTTGTGACGGGACTTCTTGATTCGAGTAACGGCACATTTTATTGTAATTAACGGTAACAGTGTTATAACCTTCTTTTTACAGTCTATGGTTATAACGGGAGAAACAGTAATTTTTTTGATTAGTCGTAACTGAAAAAGTAGCGCTGTTAGTTGTTCCCATCACTAATGCACACTTAATGAAGTGTTGTTGTACCTGTGGGTCACATATTCTCCATCTGGCGCAGGAGGAGGTGCGTCCCACCACAGAACTGGTCCAGTCTCTCATCGACACGCACGCCACCCTGGATGCAAAGATGGCTGCCAGTAAAGTGTCTCTGTTCAGCGGCTCAGGCACTCTGGACCCCACAGACATCGACGAGCAGAGCGAGTAAGTCGCCACACAGCTCCAGTCTCTCTCTGCTTTTTGCACAACTCCAGTCAGTAGTGACGTTAAACAGAGATGTCTAAACACTTCTTTTGTTTGTGTCAGAGAGAAGCAGGGTCTCCAAGAGAAGCGGGTCTGGGATCCCAACACGCAGAGAGAGAGGAGGGCGGTGGTCTTCACTGGAGAGGAAGGGGAGGAGGAAGAGGATGACGACGAAGATGATGATGATGAGGAAGAGGAAGTCGGTAGTGATGACAGTGACCAGGAGGAGGAAGAGGAAGAGGAAGAGGAGGAGGAGGAGGAGGAGGACGGGGATAACATTTCTACGTTCCTCAAAGACATCAGAGACAAATGTGAAGGGACAGCGAAGAAGGCACCGGACAGCGCGCCGCCAGTAAAGAAACAGAAACTAGAGGGGAAGAAAGGAGAAGTGATCGCTGAGGTGCCGGTGTTCGCTGACAGTGAAGACGACCTGGAGATGAGTGAGGAAGAGGAGGAGGAGAAGGGGGAGGGCGGGAGAGCAGGAGACTCCGGACACTGCTCTGAGGAGGACGAGGAAGACAGTGAGGACGAAGAAGAAGATGATGATGATGAAGAGGGGTCTGACGATGAATCCATGGAGGAAGATGAAGATGAATCTGCAGTGAAGGGAGACATGGCGAGCGAGAGCGAGGAAGAGGAAGAGCAGGGTGAGTCAGTTTTTTATTCAGTTCAGAAAGACGCTGATGCCACTTTATGTCTCTACTGACACCTGTCCACTGTGTGTCTGAGGAAGGGTTTGTTTATTGAGGATGTTAATTAAAGGGATAGTTCAACATTTTGGCAAATTGGCCCATTGCCATAATCCCTATAGTTTTAGGAGTAGGTTCGTTACCTTTAATTGATACGCGTCTGCAGCAGTTTTTCGGCAAGCATTTGCCTCGTGTATTTGATGTGTTGATGAGGGAAAACTAAGAAATTCCATGAGCCTTTGTAGCGTAGCTCTGAGCTGCTCGCAGCTCTGCTCCGCCGTTCTGAAAATAGCTTGCACCGACAATTAAAGGTAATGAACCTACTCCTAAAACTATAGAGATTATGGCAATGGGCCAATTTGCCAAAATGTTGAACTATCCCTTTAAGTGAAACAGAGCAGATTATTTTGGATCAGTGATGTAAGGCCTGAACTGAACTGATAACACAACAAATTTAGCCACAAATATCCCAAAATAACATTTTAGCTATAGTTTTCTGATCATGAGCTGTGTGATGCTGAAGGTCCTTCCTCCCGTTTCCATCCTCAGGTGCTCTAAGGTGGAAAGAGGATCTGCAGAGGAAAGCATCAGAGGCGTTTCTACGGCAACAAGAAGCTGCCCCCAATTTGAGAAAACTGGTTTATGGTTCAGGTAACTGATGTCCTTTTTGTACTTTAACACAGGATTCATATTATCATTTCAGAGACATAGATTTGTATTAATTTACACACAAATATTTATATGAAAGAAGGATCGTTTAAAGTATGTTAAAGTGTACATTAGCAGGTTTTTACTGTTTTGTCCACCCCAGTTATTCTCCTTTGAGAGCAGGTTAAAAGACAGAAACTCCTCTCTGTATAATGCAGTACAGATCAGCAGCATCACAGCATCACAGCACACAGCCTCTGAAATGATGAGACAGTTCACATTAGAGCTGGGTGTAAGTTTTAGTTTTGCTCTTGTTTTTCAGTTGTGGAGGCAGGTGATTCGGAGGAGGATGAGGAGGAGCTGGGGGGGCTGTTTCGAGTCAGTCGCCCTCAGACGAGCAAAAGGTTCAAGGCCAATGCCGTGGACTGCTCCCGCTTCAACCCCGACACCTCCCACAACTGGGACCTGGAGGAGGTAGGGCTGCTTCTAATATTCTAATAATAATCACATTTTTTTTTTCATTCAAGGGGTTGAGATAACATAATGATTTGTCTCAATGTATCTGTCAGATGTTAGACTCCATCAGAGACTGCTTTGTGACGGGGAAGTGGGAGGAAGACCAGGATGCAGCCACACGCCTGAAGGAGGATGGTAAGAGGAGGATATCTGAACTTTAGACTCATTTTCTCTGGGCCTTTGAGGATCTGCTCTACATTCAATATTGACTTAACAATTTGGATGTGAGACATTTAGTTTGGAGCAAAAACTGTGTAGCATAAAATCCTTTAGAGGGGAGCCCCAACTTTGTTTCTGCACACAACCTTGCAGCATCAGAAGTAAAAATCCATGCTTTGTTTTGATCTATCCAGAGGAGCTGTATGGAGACTTTGAGGATCTGGAAACAGGAGAAGTCCACAAGGGTCAGAGTGGGCAGAAGGAGCAGGCTGAGGTATGTCCAAGATCAAGATAACTTTCCCCTGTCTCACTGATTTAGTGTAGTTTGTTTGTTTCCTTTCCTAAATGTACATGGTGCAAGGGATATACAAGTATTTCACACTAGTTTCAGGAGGATGGCAGCTCTCCTGTGGTTTACATGGCTCTGCCAGTGATTTCCAATGAAACAGTGACTAAGCACATTTTAAGCTGCAATCCACCGTTTGAGGATTGGCAATATAATCCCCCTCAAGCTTAAAGTCAAAATCCGCTCTTCCTCAGTCGGGTTAGATTTCATCTTGTGCACTTTATCATCAGCAGAATAGCGACGAGGATGACGAGGATGACGATGAGGAAGCTGAGGAGAGTCTGGTGAAGGTGGACGATGACGAGGTCCAGAAGAACAAGCGCCTGGAGAAGAAACGCAGACTGAAGGAGAGATTCAATGCAGAATATGACGACGGAGACGCCACGTACTTCGATGACCTGAAGGAGGAGCTGCAGAAGCAGGCTGAGGTAGACTATCCTAAAATATCACCCACCCTACACTGGAATATAGTTATAGTTTCTTTTTTTTCCATTTTATGATTTCTTAGTTTCTATGATCTGATTTTTTTTAGTGTATAATTTCATCCTATATGTGTTTGTATGTCTTGTCTCTCAGCTGAACAGGGCTGAGTTTGAGGACGTGGACGATGAGACCAGAGTGCAGTACGAAGGCTTCCGGCCGGGAATGTATGTCAGATTAGAAATCCCCTCTGTCCCCTGTGAATTTGTCACCAACTTCGATCCCCATTACCCCATCATCCTCGGAGGCCTCGGCTCCAGTGAAGGCAACGTAGGATACCTGCAGGTATGTGTGCGGTGGTTCATGCACGACCGACAGCATTTACGTAACGTTTTTAACATCTGTCAGATCATTATTCTGGCTCTGGACCACAGCTGGTTCACTCTTGCTGCTCTCATATTGTTGCTTTCAGCTGTTTTCACACACACAGCTGTAAAAAGCCACTGTCCACTAGCTGCTACCAGAGAACAGTAGACAGACACCAGAGAGCAGCTGGTGAATGTGGTGGAGCATTTAGCAGCTAAAGAGCCTGATAATAACTCCACATGATGATCATGTTGCTCTGTAACAGCTGCATGTGGAAGTAATCTAGACAGATTAAAAAGGCACTTCTGTATTTCTGTGTAATTAACATGATTAAGTTCATTAAAGGGATAGTTCAACATTTTGGCAAATTGGCCCATTGCCATAATCCCTATAGTTTTAGGAGTAGGTTCGTTACCTTTAATTGTCGGTGCAAGCTATTTTTAGAACGGCGGAGCAGAGCCGCAAGCTGCTCAGAGCTATGCTATGGAAGCTAATGGGATTTCTTGGTTTCCCTCATCAAACTCATCAAATACACAATCCAACAACTCCAAAACGCTCTCGTGGACAAGTTGTGACCTGCACATTCACCACGCTATGAAATAATAACAGAACGTTACGAGACAGAGTTGTTTTTGAGGTAAATTCATGCAAAATCCTGTCGGGGGCAGTTTTTCAGCAAGCAGTCTCTGCATTTGCCATCTGTCTGTGTTGAGACCAATCAATTGAGGATCTTGCAGCGTTAACAGCGTTTTGCTGAACGATGCAGTGTGTTTCCCTTCGGACACAGCAGAGACAGAAACACAAAGATACTAAAAACACTGTAGCTGTGGACAATGTCCACTTGGCTGAAGCCTTGAAGCTGAAGCTGAGAGAACAGCAGGAAAAACACCACATGTGAATTTTGTTCCTCATCATCTCCATTGAAAAAGCTTCAGGAGGTGATGTGCTTGTGAATGTTGTTGTGGGAAAACCCACCACCTGGCAGTGTTTACTTCAGTGATCCTGGGATCAAACCCCACTGTGTTCAGGCAGATGTCTCTGATTATCTTAACTCCTTATCAACCAAACTCATGTCAGGCGTAATGTATAGTATTTGTGTGTGTGTGTTAGATGCGGCTAAAGAAACACCGCTGGTACAAGCGCATCCTGAAGACGCGGGACCCCCTCATCCTGTCCCTGGGCTGGAGGCGCTTCCAGACCATCCCCCTCTACCACATCGAGGATCACAACGGACGCCACCGCCTGCTCAAGTACACACCAGAGCACATGCACTGTGGAGCCTCCATCTGGGGTGAGACACGGCTAAAGAGCTGCCGACTGCTGGTGTATGAATGACTTTATTTTTACATGCACAGTAAGACATTATTCTGATCAGCAGATGGCCAAATGTGAAGGAAGTCCATATTGACAGCCAGAAGATATTGAGAGATTAGTATTATTATAGGAAACAGTCAATTTATTTTCACATGAGCGACCTTTATACGCAGATTAGAGCCAAGATAGAGGCCACATTGGTTTTTCAACTGGTCTATCAATGTCTATGCAAATATATATGGTATCAAAAGCCACAGTGAGATCTAGACAAGGCAAGGCAGCTTTATTTATACAGCACATTTCATACCAAGGGGCAACTCAAAATAGTAAAAATTGGAAACATTAAACAATTAAAAGCAAGACAAAAAAGAATACAAGAAAGTACAGGAAAAAGAGAGAAAAAAATATATAATAAAATTAAAACTGGACTAAAATAGAGCATAAAATATGAGTTTGCAGCATGAAATATTGATTTGTATTAAAACAATTAAGTAGGAGAAACAGACATGGAATATGGGATGGAGGTACAGAGAGGATTATGGGTCTTAGAATCTCACAGAATAAGCAACTAGGTCCAACATCAACTCTCCCAAGTCATCTAAATATAGCCAGTAAGGTGATCTAGAGCACTACACTGTGGAATGGTGGAGGATGAAATGATCATAGATATTGATATGGGATGTCAATACATTTTGAAATGTATCCATAGATTTACAAAGAGCTCACAGAGGTTTTGCAGAGGTAAAACAGATAGAAGAGTGTGTGTCTCCCGTTAGAGCTCGTGCAGAGTGTATTTAAAGACGGCCCTGTTCAGAGGTGCAGAGAATGGGAGGAGGGAGCGGGGGCCTGATTTATCACCACCGACTGACCACTGCAGCAGAGGAGGCACTGCCTGAAATGCAACATCCGCGGAAAGAGTAGAATCTGCATCACTGTTAAATCTCACACACACAGTGAGAGAGGCTACAGAGGAAACACAGACAGATGAGAATAATTGTTGTCTTTCAGTAGTAGTTTAGGCGATGAAAACACTTTGATTACAGCAGGGAAAAAATGTAAAAAAGATGTGTTTAACATCACTCTCGAGTGGCTCTTCATTTTCACATGATTTAATTTGTGTTTCCCTGCAAATCAGATGCACTGCGACTGAACCCATATATGCAGTGTTTGAGGTGCTCATGTACAGTGACTGTTTTTAAACAGTGTTAATAAGTAATCTGAGACCTGTGATTCATTACAATTGACTCCATAAAACAAATGGAGTCATTTCTCACTCTGTAATTAGCCTTTTGTTCCAGCACTGTTGAGAAAGTCTTTGAAGAAACGTTTCTGTCTAAAATGATCCTCTCCATGTTAATCACCTTTTATTCTGTCTCCCTCATTGAAGGTCCCATCACTCCACAGGGCACCGGCTTCCTGGCGGTGCAGACGGTAGCAGGGACCAGAGTGAGTCTCAAATCTTTAAGTTTAAATCTGTGTCACATTTGTTACATTCAGTTAAAATATTATAGATTATGATATGGAAATTACGCTAGTGTTTAAATCCCAGATGTAGTAACCTAAAAATCCAGTAATGTATGAAGTATTCTCATGGTCCTAATTTATGGGTCAGTGACAAGATGTAACTTAATGTCAAGTGGTGTAACTGGTATCTTTTCATAAAAATCGAACTGTACACAAGAAAATAAATCTGGCTCAAATGTGGAATAAATGTAATTCACTTAAGCAATGCAACACTATGTAATAAATGTAACATAATTGGTCATGCAATATTTAGGGGGGGAAAAATGTGTTTTTAGGATATGTCCTGCTCAATATTGCCAAAATGCATTGCAATTTAAATAAGGAAATACAGCAAAAAAGTATTTCAATTTAATGTTTTCAGAAGAAAGTATACTTTTTTTTATAAGTACGCTTTCATCCACTGTACGTGGGTCAAATATTTAATTTTTTTTTGTGGTTACACCATTAGACATTTTCAGGGGCATTCAGTCTGAATTTTGTTAAAAAGATGCAAATATCATTTCAAATGACATAAAACCAACATGAATACAAATGCACATTTTAACAAATCTGATGCTTTTAATACATTTTTTTTAAAGATATTTCTGAATTGCTTATCTTGCTAACCATGTGTTTGGTGTAAATCAATTCCTGTTTTCTCTCTCCAGGCTAATTTTCGTATTGCAGCCACAGGTGTGGTCCTGGATCTGGATAAATCTGTGACTGTAGTGAAGAAGCTCAAACTCATCGGTTACCCCTACAAGATCTTTAAGAACACATGCTTCGTTAAGGTAAGGAAAACTGCACCCATTAGGTACAAATCTGTGAGTGTCACCATGAAGTTGTTGTGTCTCCCATCAGAGAAATGTATCTTGAGTTTAAGGAACAATCACATAAAGACAGAAATACCACTATAAAAGCATTTTCGATAAATCGAGCCATCTCACAAAATAACCAAACACACTTTTCATCTTTATGTGTGGCGTGGGAGGCAGCAGGGTTTTGGTTGTTGGAGCTGAATTTGAAAAGCCGGTGGAGCATCACGGCGTGAAGAGGCAGAATTAATCACACTACCAACAAGTACCTCCATTGACCTCTCCCTCTGCTCACAGGGCATGTTCAACACCGTGCTGGAGGTGGCCAAATTTGAAGGTGCTTCTGTGCGAACAGTGTCAGGAGTCAGAGGTCAGATCAAGAAGGCTTTGTCCACGCCACCGGGCGCTTACAGAGCCACGTTTGAGGACCGCCTGCTCATGAGTGGTGAGCGCCTGTTTTACATTTCATAATAGGTTCCTGCACATTCTCAAGCTTTCAATCCCGTTGGTGATCCTAACATTCCAAACATACCAAATCTTTTTTTTTTTAGTCAAATAAAGATACATAGAATTTTTGCATTTTATGTTTTATTGTATTATATTATACTAGAATATTAGTATTTGTATGATATATTTAGAATATTACCCATTTAAGTGCATACATGCATGGTGTTAAAAAGTATAAAACTGAGAAACTTAAGAAGTAGAATGCATTACGTTTAATGTGTATTTTATGTTATATTGTATGAAATTATAGAATATTAGTATTTGTATGACATATTTAGAATATTTCCCATAACTGAATATTATGCATGAAAGTATAAATCTTTAGAAGTAGAAGGCATTATGTTTAATGTGTTGAAAGAATAACTGTAGCTGTGAATCTCAAGTACATGATAAGTCATTATTACATGACCGATTTTCAGTCTGACAATAACATCTGCATTTCCTGAAGTCGGTATGTGATGGCTTCATCTGCTGCTGTTGCTGATTGACTTGTACAGTCACGCTGTACTGTGAATGATGTAGGAAAGGAGTCAAAGATTCTAGGAAAAAATGTTCCCATGTCTACGTCGACTTCAGATTCAACAAAACAGAGCGCTCCATCTGTTGGATTTAATTACCGCTCATCTTCGTCATGATTGTCTGTAATTTAGGGCCAACTGTGCAGAGGTGTAACAGTAATTAATCAAACAATGTCTGGCTGTGTGTTGATGTGTTTGTGTTGTGCGACTGTGTGCTGCAGACATTGTGTTCCTGCGCTCCTGGTATCCTGTGACCGTCCCTCAGCTCTACAACCCTGTCACCTCTCTGCTGCTGCCTGTTGGCCAGAAGGACAACTGGGAGGGCATGAGGACCCTGGGGCAGCTCAAACACGACCTGGGCGTCCGTAACAAACCCAACGCAGACTCTCTGTACAAGGTAGACTCAGTCTGGTGGATCTGTCAACTGCAGTTATAACAAAGACATTCACAAATCCTAAACCCTGACTCAACACGTGAATATGTGTCCTCTTCTTCTCTCCAGCCGGTAGTACGAGCCCAGAGGCACTTCAACCGGCTCCACATCCCCAAGGAGCTGCAGAAGGCCCTGCCCTTCAAGAGCAAACCCAAACAGATGCAGGCCAGAGGAAAGACACCCAAAGACCTGCAGCGTCCCACTGTGATCCGAGAACCCCATGAGAAAAAGGTGTGCAGAACATGTTTCTACAGTCTGAGAAGAGCAGCTGAGCCGTGGTTGTTTGTTCATACATTGTTTATAATCAATGATGGGAATAATGGCTTTACTAACAACACTACTTTTCTCAGTAACGAGTAATCAAAAAAGTTACTGTTTCACCCATTATAACGCCCTTACAGTTACTGACGATAAAATTACTCGCCATTACTTGACTCAATAAGTCCTGTCACAAAATAATAATATACCTGTTTAAGAGTATGTTGTATACACATTTTGCCTCAGTCCATCAACTAGTTGGAAAAAATCTATGTCACTTGTGCGGAGCAATACTGAGTGAGTTGGTTAGTTCCAGATAAACGGGAGGTTAGGGTTATGGTTAGAGGGTTAGGAGGGCGAGTCCAAGTAATTTGACATATTTGAGCAATAGTTACTTTTCCTGGTAATTAGTTTATTTTATAATGTAGTAATTCAGTTACTAACTCAGTTACTTATTGGGAAAAGTAACTAATAACTATGAACTAATTACTTTTTTAAAGTAACATAGGAACCCAAACAGTAGCAGGGCTGTTTATAATGGAAAACAGATCTGACCATGTACAGGACAGATAGAAGTGATGGCAAAAACTATGAAAAAAGAGCAATTTTGTTGTGGATTCATTCAACCACGAGATGACTTTGCACTGCTCTCTGCAGTAAAACTTGACCCTATTGTTTTTCTTGTCCCGTTCCTTTAGGTGGCGGCCCTGCTCCATGCTCTGACCTCAGTTCACCACCACAAGAGGAAGAAAGCCCACAAGGTGCAGCATGCCAAACACAAGGAGTTCCTGCAGCAGAAGGAGAAACAGGAGGAGGCCAAGCTGAAGAGACAGAAGGAGGCACGCAAAAAACTGTACCGTGTCATGGGCCAGGCGGACCAGAGGAAACAGAAGTCCAGTCTGAAGGGGGCGCAACAGGACGATTGATGCTCTGTGTCTGGATGAATGAGACAAACCTCCGTGTCTGTCTCTTTGGACTCCTAGCATGTTTTTTTTTTGTAATTCTGGCAGGTTCATTTTTATATACCTTTCTTGATTTATTGAGATAAAGATTAACTGTAAAGAAAAAAGTGACTTTTGGAGCTTATTTTAATAAAACATAATAATGAACACTGAACAGAACTGTGGTTTCACTCCAGCTAGTTTCAACTGTGTATCTAGTGTCACTGATTGTGTTGGAGCTGTCAGATGTTATTTTATGAGTTCTTTCTCTCCATTATCTCTCTCTCTCTCTCTCTCTGTAATCCCAGTAAAAAAACAAAAACAATTACTAACTACAGACAGCAGCATCAACATTTAGCTTTGTGAATTTTATAACATTTCTTCTCCAGCATCCAAGGTTTTCACTGAATTAATGGCACCTCTATGGTGTAAATACTACAAGACATAATCAGTGTAGTTTCCGTGTCCATGTTTTATTTGTCATTGGACAGTTGGATTTACAGTGTGTGTCTGTCTACTGAGACTGCCGACCTTTTAACACAAAACATTATTTGAGTGTGGGAAAACCTCGTAATCCATGGACATTTATTCTCAGCCATCACTAATCACAGAGAGTGTCTTTACAATCAAAATCTCCTATTTTGATTATTTGTGACATTTTAAAAATACATTGCTGAGGACAGGGAAATGTATAAGTATATGTTATGCATATAGAACAATGCACAGACTGTTTTTTTCTTGTCATTACAAGTAGCGTATACTGAGTAGCTGAATTATAAGGAGTAATACCTATTGTGGAAGAGGAATCTCACATGGAACAATCAATTTATTTACACTAGATCTTTCTCTGTTGAAATTGAAAGCAAAACTTTAAATATTTTTAAGACCTTTTTGGAAGCCCATCTCTACCAGCAAAACAGTGGAGAGAAGACATGATTGTTTTAGTGATGGTAATAATGACAAAATCATAGTCATCAAAAATCATTTTGCAATGAGTGAAAAATAGTATAGTAAAAAAAATTCGCTATTATGCTATAAAATGTCTTGTAGTGTGGTTATCAGGTCAAAAGTTTGACTTTCTAAAGGAGGCTACACATACTACCGGTATGTCATCATGGAGCAGGGAAATAAGGGCAAGTAAGTGGCACATGGCATTGCGTTGATGCTTTTATTGTGACGGTTCCAAACCGGAAGTGTAAAGTCCTCGCCGGCAGAGTGGATGTGGAAGCTGCAGAAAATAAGAGCCGAGTTGGAAAAGTCTGAGCTCAAACATTATCAGACTGGTTTTCAGACGGACCGCGGGGCTGTGTTCAAGACTGGCTCTTCACAAGATGGCTCCGACTAATGTCATCCACCAGTTCTCCTCAGGAGCGGGTAAATACACTCAGCTCTCCGGTGTTCACAGTTAGCTTTTAGCCTCCGGACCAACAGTGCCCAGCCACTTGTTACCACATGTTTGTGTGTGTGTGTGTGTGTGTGTCAAGTTATACGAGTTCACTTAAGTTAAGAGAGTGTGTTACATCATATAAGGAGATGCGGCAGTTCAATGTGTACAGAGGCAGCTTTGGTTGAACATTTATTCCTGCTAACAGGACAGAGCAGGTCAGTGTGAGAGCTTACAGCTGCTCGTGCAGTACAGATGCTGCTCGGACCAGCATGGTGTCCACTCCACTGAGCAAACACTGACCAGCTAGTCAACCAGCTGAATGAGAAGTAGTAGTTACTGGTCGTAACTTCAGTTCTCTGGGTGCATGTAGCTCTCGCGTGGGCTTTTAGTTCTTGTAGGGCTCCTCCTGCAATTTGCACTGCAGCCGGGCTGCTGGGTAAAGTGCACATTTTGGGGGTCTTTACAGTATAGGCTACAGTGCCCATGACCTTTGACATCTTTGTTCTTGAAGCTGTCTGCTTCCTTGGCATGTCAGTAACATCTACCAAAAAGATGGAGATGACTGGGCTTACAAATTGAGGGCTGCACATGTACTTGCAGAACTTATGGTAAGTTTCTGTTGCACCCAGTAACTGCAGCTTCATACTCCTTTAGGGTCTTAAAGGTACCGAGGCCCAGCATGTGTCCCCAGGTTCATCAGAAATTGAATGGAGGAAGTAGAAAAAACTGATTAGGATGTAGAAAAACTAATTATCACCCACTTTCTGTCTGTCTCTAGCTGTTTTATCTGGACCAAACAGTAAATATCACTAATACCATCTGTGATAATAGCAAAGGTGCCGATCAATGAATGACAAAGAGCATTTGCATTTTCTGATGCAATCAGGCATTTCATGATTATAAGCAACCGATGAGTTAGGTAGTTATTTACATGCATTGTGATAGTTTACCTGAGGTTATCTGGCTAAGGATGAGGGTGAGTCAGGTAATGGGTGTGAGCTGCTGGTCGTGGATGCTAAACTTGAGGTGACTAGTCTAACTTGTGCTGCATATCGACTTTGCTGTGGGTCATTTTGATGCAGCCTGTACAATATAACTGTGTTGCTGTTGGTTGTTATCTGTACATTAAAAAAAAACAAAAAAACATCAGTAGGCTGCTGAAGTTGTATAGTAGCGTACTTAGAGCACCAAAACACAGCTGGGCAGACGGACACAAAGCAGCATAGCTGTGCAGTTTAAATTGCCACTGGTGGCAATTTGCATGTGTTGTGGTTGGTATTGTCCAAGATGGCTGCATCTGGCTGAGAGTCTAGACTTGAGCCAATCACAGTCCCAGCTTTTTTAACCTGCTTATCCAGCCTCCTTGTGTCCAGATCAGACATACTGACACCCCAGCAGACTTAAAAAGGAAACTTATCTGAGTGGACAATGAAGCCTCCATAGCCAACATGCAGTAGCAAACAACGGCTTGCCACATAGACCATGTAGCCGCAAATCACCAACACAGGGTGCACCGTGTGGGGTCCACCACACCACACTACAGTATACAATAGTTCTGATTGACAACAATAAGCTAAACAGGATGAGTATTTGTATTAAATTTTACCAGAAACCAGGTGGAGCCTGGTAATTTCTTACTTTAAACTCAGGTGTTACGTTTTTTAATATAAAGGGGACATATCATGGAAGTATCACTTTTTGAAGGCTCTTTAACATACAGTATATTTGGTTGTTTGTCTTGCCTTCCGGCCCCCAAAATGTGAGAATTGACAAAAAAAATCTGTAATGTGCAGGCCCCCTAGGTTGAAATCAATGTGGTTTTACGAGCTGTTCCCTGTTGTCTTCCAGTGATGTAACTAGGTTGAAATTTTCATAATACCACCTGGTACCAGTAGAAGGGGTGGGGCGGGGCAAGCAGTGGTTAATTTGCATTTAAAGGGACAGGCACTGAAACCAGCCGTTCTGAACAGGGCTGTTTTGAGCGGATGAAAAGAGCTGTGATGTTTGATTCTTGGGGTATTTTGACCAAAGCATGTCACAGATATGTCTTTAAGACACCTGGGAACTATTTTAATGGAAAGGGGGCATAATATGTCTCCTTTAAGTGTTGGTTATCAACTGCTTGTTTTGGTCATGTACTATCTATTGAGAGTTGTCCTCTTTCTGTCTAGGTTGCAGATGCCCATTAGAGTCTGAACTACGAGGAGTGCTGCAGCAAAGGATCATGGTCCTGGATGGTGGGATGGGAACCATGATCCAGCAGCATAAACTGGAAGAGGAACATTTCAGGGGGGATGAGTTCAAAGAGCACCCACTTTCACTGAAGGGCAACAACGATCTCCTCAGTATCACACAACCTGAAGTCATTTACAAAATACACAAGGTACTTCATCTAGGAGGAAAAAATAAGGGACCTACTCACCCAGAGATCTTCTTTCAGCAATTCATTTCAGTTTAGTGTGTTTTTTATTTTGACATTGTGTGTTTATTCTGACTCTGTGTGAAGGAGTACCTGCAGGCCGGGGCAGATATCATAGAGACCAACACGTTCAGCAGCACCTCAATCGCTCAGGCAGACTACGGACTGGAACACATGGTATGACGTGGACAGAGTCGGACCAGTGTGACCTTTTCATGCAGTCACATAGTTGTAGAAACAAAGGTCAAATGCACCGACTGACCGGTGTTAACTCATTAACCTATGATGAATTCCCCCACTTCAACAAACAACTCTCCACTTTTCACCCAGTTCTGTGTCCTTGCTGCTATCTCCACCTTAAACTACAACATCCTCTCAGCAGACACAGCACAGACAGCTTGTCTTCAAACACTCTTACATTATTGCATGAACAGAAAAGACATAGATCTCTCTATTAATTTATTTGGCTCTACTTTCACAACCAAGTGTCTATTAGCAAAATCCTACCAGATGATAATATTAATAATATACTCACTCTATGTACATATAATTAAATGTATGTTCATTATAACCTGACATTATTAATGCCCTCAGGTCACACATGTTTCTGTTTATGAACCAGTTCAGTGACTATGAACACCTATGGGCTTTATACAGGCGTAGTACTGCTCATCTATATCTGTTAGGAGGTGTGCGCACAGCTACTCCTGGCAGATAACAAGGTCAGCGCTTGACAATCACAGACTCCACCAGTGGGAGATAATGTCTAGAGACTAACACATGTAAATATACACACACAATATCCACTCTCTTTGGGCTAGCTGCACAAACACATATTCAATGACAATTTAGTAAATACAGGTGTCATTTGTCTTGATTGTATTATATTGTATGACTATGTTGTGTGTCTAGCCTAGTTTTCATTTGTGTCTAGAGACTGTTTCTAGTTCAAGACAATTTAAAAGTATGATTGTATTTATAGCTTCCAAAACGCTAATTTTTGTTCTTTAAAATGTAAACCTCTGTTGTTGTTTTGGTGGTGATTGTGTGTTTGTGTTGCAGGCTTATCGTCTCAACAAGGCGTCAGCAGAGCTGGCGAGGAGGGCAGCCGACGAAATCACCAAACAAACTGGTAAGCTGATATTTTAGCATCACAGCAGCCATCAGCATAGACATATGTACGGTCTCTGACTCTTGGTGGAATTTCCCATGTGTGATAACCTCCGCTGTAACCTGTGTGTGTTATCAGGTTGTAAACGCTATGTGGCTGGAGCAGTGGGTCCCACCAACAAAACCCTGTCTGTGTCGCCGTCTGTGGAAAGGCCGGACTTCAGGAACATCAGTAAGACCACTTTCACTTTTTTATGTCGTGTTCAGGAAATGCGCAGGTCGTGGAAAATCATAAAACATTAGATTAAGCTTCCTGAAGGTGCTAAAAAGTATTAAGTTGAATTTTATGATATTACCACAAATATATATCATATCAACACAATCTGTGTTTCACATGTGTTAACAAAAAAAAAATCATCAATTTCAGTTCGTCATCAACATGTGGCTTAAAGATAAATATATTACAGTTAAGTTAGGATCACAGGTGTGTCGACAGTAGCTGAACACCAACATGACAAAAGATTACAGCAATGTAATGTGCAATAAGTCATTTTATTCACTGGTGTGTGTGTGTGTGTGTGCATGTGTTTCCTCTCCAGCATTTGATGAGCTAGTGGAAGCCTACTCAGAGCAGGTCAGAGGTTTATTAGATGGAGGAGCAGACATCCTTCTGGTTGAAACCATCTTTGACACTGCCAACGCTAAGGTAGTCCCATGTAACTGCTGTGATGTTGTTCATCCTAATTAGACTTATAGTCAATTTAATGTGTTCTGTTTGTTTAGTTGTCTTAGCATATTGAGAGTGTCGATGAACTCTGTAATATCAAAAATCATTTAGGGTGGTTCAGCAATGTACAGTAATCACACTGCACTTGCATGGTAGTGATTTTCTGATAATTACACTGCAAAAAAAATCTGATATCATGAAATTGCACCAGATGCACTTTGCAATGTCAGTTTTGCCAATATCCAAAATGCTACAGTGCTTGATGCATCTAAAGGTGTGTTTTTCCTCCTACAGGCTGCCTTGTTCGCCATCGACCTGCTGTTTGAAAGCAGCTATGAAAGAAGACCTATATTTGTATGTTCAATTTACTCAGACTATATTTTCCACAATTTTGTTAACAGCTGTGAGTAGCACTCACTATCCACTTTGAGTGCAGTTCCTTAATTGAATCTTCTTGCACTTCAGTTCCTACTGCACTGAAGGTTACTGATGATAAATGAAGTGTAATGAATTAATGTAAATGTATATGTAGGTTTACACATAACTACTGAATAATAACGTGCAGACCAGATTTATATAAGAAAATAAATTTGCATGTCTTGGGGCTACAGAGCAGGAATATATATCTCAGATAAATATTTCTGTTACTCTTGATCTAGATCTCAGGGACCATTGTTGACCGCAGTGGACGAACTCTGTCAGGTCAGACTGGAGAGGCCTTTGTAGTAAGTGTATCTCACGCTAAACCACTATGGTAAGTGCTGTACCTCAAACCTCACTACACTGACCGTGTCATATAATTCAAGTTTGACAGTAACACAAGTGTGCTTTACAACCAGACTTTAGTCCAGTCTCTTACTGGTCCTGCTCCTCTGTGTGTTGCAGTATTGGTCTGAACTGTGCCCTGGGTGCTATAGAGATGAGACCTTTCATTGAGGCCATTGGGAAAAGCACCACAGCTTTCATAATCTGTTATCCTAATGCAGGTAAGTTCAGCTGGAGCACACCAACCTTTGACATAGTTCAGGTTTCATTGTGTACCATGATGTCATGATGTGTGTGTGTGTGTGTGTGTGTGTGTGTGTTATCTTTTACTGATAGGTCTTCCCAACACATTCGGAGACTATGATGAAACTCCAGCAGTAACAGCCTCCAATTTAAAGGTTCTGCTCTGTTATTTCTTCTTGCCTGCTGTTGTCCATATCTCAATGCCGTAATGGTTTTAAGATTCTTTTATCTGCTCTTTTCTTCATTCCCTCTGCGTGTTTTGTCCTTACGTTGGTTTGTGAAGCATAACTTTGTTATGTAATGTTTTTTAAAAAGAGATTTTGGCCTCAGAGATTGTCCTCGACCAATAACAGTTGCATTCAAACTGAAAAAACAAAAACCTGCCCCTGTCCTGCTTCAGTGCTCCAGCTAAGTTTTTGTGTCTTCTTGTGTCTACAGGAGTTTGCTCAAGATGGGCTAGTGAACATTGTGGGAGGCTGTTGTGGGACCACTCCAGGACACATCAGGTTGCTGTCATGTTTCTGACAAGTACATGTGCATGTTAAGTTGGTTCAGTTTGTAAGATGTAGAAATATTTCCTCCCCTGTCCTCCTTCCTGCTCCTACAGAGCCATATGTGAAGCAGTTAGAAACTGCCAGCCAAGAGCTCCTGCTGCTGACATTTATCAAGACTACTTACTGCTCTCAGGTATGACACACTCCTGTCACCATCTGCAGTCTGCTGTGACACTTGGTAGAAGTATACTAACTAATACATGTGAATATTATTTTTAGTGACACTGCCCTGTTCAAATAAGTAAAATCCAGGTTGCTCAGGCTGCTCAAGACTAAATCAACCTTGACTGGTGTAGGTTCATTCGGTCAAACAGTGATTTATTAATTTACTTAATTACATGGAGACCCAGACCCATTTTGGAAACAGGCTTCTGTCAAGATAGACTTTAGCGTGTGGGGTTTTATAGCTGATTAGCTATAATTTGCAGCCATTTCAAAGCCTCCATGTGCTCTGTTTCTACTTGTCAGTGATGCAAATGTCAAACTGCTGTGTTTACTGATTTGGCATGTGTCCACATACTGGCTTAGTCAGATCTTTTGACCACATTTCACAGTCATAGTTCTTTTCATAGCTCTTTGAAAAATAAAGAAAATATTTTGATTAATGGGTAATGAGTAAAAAGTTTCTACCTTCTGATGAAATCCATACTATAAATGAACCTTGATTTAACTGGTTCACTCTCAGTCAATCTCCAAGCTTTTGAAAGCACTATGTATCAGTTCCTGCCGTTGTTTCATATCAAAAGCCTTTTAGCAGCTCATTAGCAATGACTACTTTCTCTCCTGGAATGTTGTTAATTTGAAATGTATGCACAAACAATTACAATAAATTGATTAGCTTAAAGGGATATTACAACATTTTGGCAAATTCGCCTATTGCCATAATCCCTATAGTTTTAGGAGTAGGATAATTGCCTTTTAATTGTCGGTGCAAGCTGTTTATAGATCGGCGGAGCAGAGACGCGAGCTGCCGATTAACACAACAGAGGCTTCCACGTTTCCCTAATCAAACTAAATACACAATCCAACAACTCTACAACACTCTTGTGGACAAGTTGTGACCTGCACATTCACCATTTGCCTCGAAAACAGCTCCGTCTCGTAATGTTCCGTTATTATCTCATAGCGTGGTGAATGTGCAGGTCACGACTTGTCCACAAGAGTGTTTTAGAGTTGTTGGATTGTGTATTTAGTTTGATTAGGGAAAGCTGGAAATAATGTGCGCCGTGGAGAGCTCATGTCTCTTCCCCAGCGATCCAAAAACAGCTTGCACCAAAAATTAAAGGTAATGAACCTACGCCTAAAACTATAGGGATTATGGCAATAGGCAAATTTTCCAAAATGTTGAAATATCCCTTTAATATTTAACCTGCTTTATTTATGGAGAGCATTGGCAGCTCCTTCCCTCTGCTTCTTCTAATCCATAGTAGCTGGATGTCAGGGAGATAAAGTGTTTGTTCTTTAAAGGTTTAGAGCCATTCAGGATCGGCCCTTATACCAACTTCGTCAACATCGGAGAGCGATGCAACGTGGCTGGATCACGCAAGTTTGCCAAGTTGATCATGACAGGAAACTATGAGGTGAGACAGAATTTCAGAAAAAAAAACAACAACCTTTTTTTTTTATTTCAGAATTTGCAGTCGAAGCATGATCAGAGGTGAAAGTCAATATTGCATTTTCCAGTTGTGCTTTCCTGTGTGTTTTCCAGGAGGCACTAAGTATTGCTAAAGCCCAGGTGGAGATGGGAGCACAGGTCCTGGATATAAACATGGATGAGGGGATGCTGGAGGGGCCAACGGCCATGGCCCGATTCTGTAAACTCATCGCCTCTGAGCCAGACATCGCCCGGGTATGGTTTAAAGGCTGCGGAGATAAAGACTCACCACTACATGAAGATATTTTGGCAACACTATATTATATTGGATATACTGCAATATTGAATATTATACAGTATGGAAGAATACTAGACCATTCAATTATTTTGTCATTGACAGAGATACTGCAGCACACAGGTTAACATCACCCATGCTGCAGATTGTAATTGAAAGAGATGCTGATCATACTACATTTAGTTTCTTTTAATTCAGTCCCACACACTTCTTTCCCATTTGCAAAGCGCCTTGTGGGCAAAAGTGCAGATACACCTCTGTTCTAATCAATCCACCTGTCTACACACACTGTAACAGCTTGTGTTTGATTCAAACTCCATACGAACCACATGTAAACACGTGAACCAAAGTGTGTGTTTAGGCTTCAGGTCTGTTTTCTTCAGCTGCTTTTGTTATTGCTCCTGAACGCTGCCAGCACCCAGGTGACCTGCACTCAGTGCTGTGCCTGAAGGCATCCTGCACTGTAGCTGCTGCCATGATCAGCTCTGGAGCTCTGACTCTATGATTCACCATGGCAACAGATAAATAAAAAGCAGAGCCTCGATCTGAATCCAGTGGAGCTCAAAACATTAATGCGTGAGATGAAAAAACACAGCAGCAGAGTGGAGCTGTGTGAAGCTTCTCATAGAGCTTTTTGTTTCTTTACATAGATGAATGTACAAAAAAATATTTCAGTCAATGGAAGCTTATTCGTAACCTGATAGCTCAGTGTTAGATGGTATAGATTTAGAGCTGAGAATGAATCTGAATGAATGAATATTTAAACATATAGACAGAGATCACTGATGTCATCCTTGTGTTTATCACTGATTGATCACATTAAACAGTAAAGAAAAGTAGTAACGACAGTGCTCTGCTATGTGTTGTAATATGGACTGTATGTATGAAGTGAATACTGTCTGACAGTCCCAAGAGTTAATGTGGGGATGGACAGACCAGTATAAACCAGTATCTGTCTATTGACTGACAACATCCTGACATCATAAACTTACATTACAAAATGTCAAAGTTTCAGATGGAGTCTAGAAATGTATCAACTTGTGTCTTCTTTTTGACTTCTGATCTCTGACAGTTACCCACCACCTTCAGTTAGTTGTTTACATGTTATTGTCTTATTTTCCCCTGCAAAGAAACTGAAGCTCTCCCTCTCCTCCCCAGGTTCCTCTGTGTATTGACTCCTCCAACTTCTCTGTGATTGAGGCTGGGCTGAAGTGCTGTCAGGGGAAGTGTATCGTCAACAGCATCAGCCTGAAGGAAGGGGAGGAGGAGTTCCTGAACAGAGCTGCTACCGTGCAGCGCTACGGAGCTGCAGTGGTGGTCATGGCCTTCGACGAGGAGGGACAGGTGAGGACACAGACAAAGACACTCTAACGCACACAAATGCAAACTCGCGTGTTGATGGGCGCGGCGCTCTGCCCCCTACAGGCCACAGATACAGACCGCAAGGTGGAGATCTGCAGTCGAGCCTACGAGCTGCTGGTCGGCAAAGTGGGCTTTGACCCCAACGACATCATCTTCGACCCCAACATCCTCACCATCGGCACAGGCATGGAGGAGCACAACAACTACGCTGTCAACTTCATCAGGGCGACTAAGCTCATCAAGGTAATGCAGCTTTCTCTAAGAAGGAATCGCACACATTCAACCTATCCACACAACAATTGTAAAAATTTTCATTTTTCTTCTTTTTCATTCTTTTATTCCCTGCCTGTACCTTAGTACATAATGATGAAGGTTTAGCAATTGCTTACAAATGACCTAATATAATAGGAATATTCATGAACTCATTTATATTTAGTCCTATACATACACCGAAAAGAAGAATGCTGTAAAATCTGATTTGATGATCAGTTTTTATTCTCATTTTCTTTATTTTCAAATTAAACATTTGCTACTATTGGGAACTTGCAACTTGGGGATCTAGTTTATCACACCATATTATACATATTATACACACTGTTTGTGTTTCTGTGTAGGAGACCTTACCAAGAGCCAGGGTGAGCGGAGGTCTGTCCAATCTCTCCTTCTCCTTCAGAGGGATGGAGGCCATCAGAGAAGCGATGCACGGAGCCTTTCTTTACCACGCTATCAAGGTAAACACTGATGCACAACATCTGCACGTCAGAGTAGCTGAGGTCTGGGAACCTGGTGGCAGTCTGAGCAGTCAAGAAACTGAACTAATCAAATGGGTTAAAAACAGATTATCTGAACCACTTTATGTAAAGGTCAGAATCATGCCATATTCTTTATTATTGCCATGTTCAAACAAGAAGAAAGTGGAAATCTTAGGGGATTTGACTCGATCGTGATGTCATCATATGTGAATAGGGGGTGAGGCTGTGAGATCTGGTTGTAATGATCAGCTTAACCTGACTGGATATAAAGACTAGAGGTGAAAGGGGTGGAGAATGGTTGCAGCAAATGTGCTGAAATGCCAGCCCACACCAGGAGAGAGGGTGATAGATTTTAAAGTACGACAAGGACAAGTTTATTGGCTGGTTGAGATCTGATTGGTTGGCAAACACCTGCAGTCAGCTGATTACAAGGAGTGGAGTGAAAATGGCTAAAGTTATAAAGTGCAATGATCTTTTTGAGATTGTTGTGAAGTCTGTTGTTGAATCGTAACCCTCACACACTCTCTCTCATACACACTCAGGATGGGATGGATATGGGGATAGTGAACGCCGGAAACCTGCCGGTGTACGACGACATCGACAAAGAGCTGCTGCTGCTGTGTGAAAACCTCATCTGGAACAGAGACGCTGAGGCCACTGAGAAGCTGCTGGCCTACGCACAGGTACACACATGAAGTACACACATGAAGTACACACATGAAGTACACACCGAGCTGATGCTGCTTCATATTAGTTTGATCAGCAGGCGTTGACTTTTGCACCTGTCGTTAACAGAACTATGTGAAAGGAGGGAAGAAGGTGGTTCAGACGGACGAGTGGAGGGAAGGAAGCGTGGAGGACAGGCTGGAGTACGCTCTCATCAAGGTGAGATATCTGCTGATTAAATTACAGGATGTGAGAAAGTGATTGGATTGAATAAAAGATGCGATAGAGGGAAGTTGAGCCCTTGGCAGGACAGTGTGAAGGATTAATGTGCGTATAGTTGCTCTCTGAACTTTATTTAACTCACTTAATATATCAGCTCTCAAAACAGAAGTGATTTGAACTCAGGGTTTTACTGTGTTTCTGTGTCCTTTCACTCAACTTGTAAACATGACAGGGTACTCGTTGTTACTGCAGTCATTTAAATGAGTGACATTTAAATGATCACACATTTCAAATGTCATGTTGAGCCTACAGCTGTTGTTGTAAACATGATGCCGTACCGCTCCGCCCTCTGCTGTTGCAGGGAATAGAGAAGTACGTGGTGGAGGACGTAGAGGAGTGCCGCTCTCAGGCCGACCGCTACACTCGACCCCTTCACATCATCGAGGGCCCCCTCATGAACGGCATGAAGGTGGTGGGGGATCTCTTTGGAGCCGGGAAGATGTTCCTGCCACAGGTAAGTTGATACTGGTTTCATTTTTTCAACCTGTGGGCAGATATTCATCGACTCTACAATGAAATGGAGAGTAAAAACGTTATTCTGACCACATCTATGGTGGCTCATGATCAGGGTTCCCAGTTCCCACTCCCAGGTGTCTTCTGGAAAACCTGCAAAATCGTTGATAAATTTTCCGGTCATGGAAAACACATAGAAAATGAGAAAAAAAGTAAAATGCCCTGGAAAAGCTTGAGTTGTCCTGGAAAATTCAGATTCAAATCAGCTACCAGAGCTCTGTTTGACTTTTTCAGACCCCGCTAAGGATTTCTTTTCCAGAGAAGCGCGAGAAAACTATAGATTTCTAGTTGATGAGTGTTTCCAGTATTGGACCTATTTTCTCCTCTTCTGAGTGACATATAGGGGAGCAGTAGAGAGCTGTTTTAGGTGGTGTTTAAAAACAAAAACAACATGTTTTTGCGTTGGGCAATGATACATTTCTCATCATTTTGAAGCATGTGAGAGATTATTTCATAGATTGGTTAGAGCCATAGACTGCACATCTTCAAATCAGACTTGTGGGGGTGAGAATGAGACAGAAGAATAAGCATAGAAACAAATTGGTTAAATGTACACAATAAGGCAAGGCAAGGCAGCTTTATCTATATAGTCAGTGCTTTTCATACCAAGAGGCAACTCAATGTGTTTTACATAAAAACAAAACATTAACAACAGTAAGGATTGGAAACGGGGGGGAAAAAAACAACACCAGCTGTAGCACCCTCTCCTTCAAATGTGGGTGGTGCTTCTACATCTCTGTGAGGCATTCTGGAGACCCACAGCCTTCTTCTCCTTGTCCCCTCCTCTCACCCACCTCCTTAATTATGGGAGGCTCTGAAGCTCTTGTTTCTTCAGTGCAGCCCCACACAACCTCCCTGGAGCCACAGCGCCAGTCATCCTGGACAAACTCCCCAGACCGCTGTGCTGCCTCCCATCCTCCATTAATCAGGTGTTGATTCATGTGTCCTCTAACGACAGCTCATCATCAGTCTGAGATGATGATGATGGGATTTAAATGACCTTTTTATCCTTTTGAAAACATAAAACATTTGGAAAGTCTGTCTTTATTAGTGCCCCCCTCCCAACACTGTCCCATGGAATCATTCTTCCCTCCTCAGGACCGATATCCACCCCAACTCACTAGGTAGATGGCTGCTAGCTGCTAACTTGCATTGAGCTGTCCAGTCTGCTCCCAATACCTCACTTTCTACCTGTCATTACCACCCCACCCCTCCTCAGGGTCTTCCTCTCCACTCCTCTCCACTCACCAGCTCCCCCAACATACCTCATCAGTCACTACCGATCTCTATGGCCCCTACAGCCCATCATTACAGTCAGAGCTCACCGTCCCCATAGTCCTTCTATAGGAGGTCTCTGCCAGCCCTTCCTCCCTCGTCCCAATGCTATGTTTTGTCTCTGCAACGGGAGATCTCTGGCAAACAAGGCTTTCATATGTCCAGACTTTATTTTGGCCAACACTATTTCTTCCTCATCACTGACTTTTGGCTGAGCCCAGTGATTTAGTCCCATTAAACGAGCCATGCCCTCACAAATATATATATCTCTCCAATAACCAAGCAAGGCTGTGGGAATAATGAGGCTGTTGTGCCTAAAAAAAGTGTTCCTCCACATCTTTAATATTATTATTAATTGTTATTATTTCTCCTGTCTTTCCTTCTTTCACTTTTTTAAACAAGGCATGGACTGTGTTTTATGTCAGTTGATGTGTTCAGTTGTGAATGTTCTCCTCATATCAGTCTAATCTGATTTAACATTGTCTGAAACGTAGGAGGCACTTAAGTTTTAACTTCTTGTGTTTTTGCAGGTGATCAAGTCAGCACGTGTCATGAAGAAGGCGGTGGGCTATTTGATTCCCTTCATGGAGAAGGAGAGGGAGGAGATGATGGCAGCATCAGGATCAACTGAGGAGCTGGTCAGTCTCAAATCTGACAATATATCCTGAAAGATTTAGGGAAGCTATTTTTCTAAGATATGTATTTTTAGAAAGTCAAGACAGTCACACTTAGAGAAAATCTAAATTTAGCAAGATTTAGTCTCTTGAACAAAGTATGCACCCTGTAGAAATAAATGACTCCTTACACTGCTGCATTTGTCTTTATTGATTTCATCTGCAGGATCCCTACCAGGGCACCATAGTTCTGGCCACAGTGAAGGGAGACGTCCATGACATTGGCAAGAACATTGTAGGCGTGGTGCTGGGTTGCAACAATTTCAGGTAAAACTTGTTTGTGAATAATTGGCCATTTGAAATTCTCCACAGAACATTAGGTTGTTTTCCCACCACACCCCTCTGTTCCCGGTGTATTCAGTCTGTCAGAGCTGCACTTTACCTTACAAAGCTTTAAAAATCACAACAAATCCATTCGTCACTGACTGACATTTAAAGGGATAGTTCAACATTTAGGGAAATTGACCCATTGCCATAATCCCTATAGTTTAAGGAGTAGGTTTGTTACCTGTAATTGTCGGTGCAAGCTATTTTTAGAACGGCAGAGCAGAGCCGTGAGCTGCTCAGAGCTACGCTACGGAGGCTAATGGGATTTCTTGGTTTCCCTCATCAAATACACAATCCAACAACTCCAAAATGCTCCTGTGGACAAGTTGTGACCTGCACATTCACCACGCTATGAAATAACAACAGAACGTGAGAAATGAGACAGAATTGTTTTCGAGGTAAATTCATACAAAACTGCTGATGCGCGTTCCCGTCGGGGACAGTTTTTCTCTGCATTTGCCTCGAAAACAACTTTGTCTCGTAACATTCTGTTATCTCATAGCGTGGTGAATGTGCAGGTCACAACTTGTCCACAAGAGCGTTCTGGAGTTGTTGGATTGTGTATTTGATGAGGGAAACCAAGATATTCCATGAGCCTCCGTAGCGTAGCTCTGAGCAGCTCGCGGTTCTGCTCCGCCGTTCTAAAAACAGCTTGCACCCACAATTAAAGGTAACGAACCTACTCCTAAGACTATAGGGATTATGGCAATGGGCCAGTTTGCCAAAATGTTGAACTATCCCTTTAAAACAACCAGTCAGAAAGCAGACTCTGTTTGTCTGCTGTTATTTACAGTATGTCATCGCACATCAGGAGCCTCCGTGTGGAGACACAGCTTTCTGCTGTCACTTATCCTGTCATCAGCTGCTGAACTCTGGTTCTCACATACAGCTCCTCTGGGTGCATGTGTCAGAGCACGACCAGTGGCACTGACACTGTTTCACCAAATAGTTTAGAGAATTAACCAGTTCACCTCAGACTGTCTTTTGATCCCCTAAAGGGTGGAGTGATGCATTATGGGGAGTGAGGAGGCAGTGTTGATTTGTTGCCAGGCCCCGGGCACCAACCAAACACTATTACTGCTGTTTAATGGCTCTAATTTGTGCCTGCGTCCGTGTGTGTGTGTGTGTGTGTGTGTGTGTGTGTGTGTGTGTGTGTGTGTGTGCATGTGTGTGTTTAACTACCCACATATGTACATTTATCTTTACATTGTGTTATATGGAGTGTGTAGGAGTCTACGTCACTGCAGCTGTGAGCTCATTGTGGTGGCACAATAACAGCGGAAACGTGGAGGGAAACTGGCGAGATCCCAGGAGTAAAGGGAAAAAAAAACCTCATTGTACATTTTGGATTTCAGAATAGCGATGCAAAATAAGACAGCCTTCATCTTTATGGAGTACCATCACTGAAAACATCCTTTGAAGCTAAATGCAGATAGTTCTGTAAACAAGCCATTAAAGGGACCAGCTGGACTGATGCAATCTCCCCTGTTTATCACACACAGAACAAAAACGTGGATGATGTTAATGATGATAATTCTGACAGCAGCAGCCACAGCTAGCATTCCCAGTAGGCTGTTTACTAAATGAAAACACCATCAACCAATTTCAGAAACATCAGCCTGTAAGCAGCATGTTAACAAACCAAACTACTAGACAGACTTGCTGTAACCACCAACACCAGTGTTTTTAAAGCATTTAATGAATGAATGGGGCATTATATATGATATTATTATTATATCTGTGATATGACACTTTCTTTTGACTATGACTGAGGACAAACTTGGCTGAGCTCTTATTGTGAAGGATACACAAACAGCTCACTAGTGGCATTACTGTTGGTGCACAGGCGTATTATTCTTCATACAAAATTGAAGAACAGTCAATGTTCATGTCATGTAGAAAGTCACATTACACATTGATTAGTTGGTTGATTGATTGTAATTGGTCTGTTTATTTGTCCTGGTACTGAGCCCATATAGACTTATGATACAAAAACTAACAGACTGATGTATTTATTCTAAATAATATCATAGTTATATCACAGGGGTGTCTGTTCTCTTCCAGAGTGATCGACCTGGGTGTGATGGTTCCCTGTGACAAGATCCTCAGAGCAGCCGTCACACAGAAAGCAGGTACAGTAATAGCTTGGACTCCATGTTGCCTGCCTGAGATGGAACATTTGAAATAGCAATCTCAAAAATATGTAGATCATAAATAACAAATATTTTATACAACTGATCCCCATTCAACTGCTCATCAGTCAAAGGTAATAGTGGAAACAGAGCTTTTGTAAATGAAGAGCTTTATTCCAAGTTACACACTTACAGTGCACATGTCATATGTACTGGGAAAATATCACTTCCTCAACAATGCAAATAGGCAATATGTGTGCAAAACGGTGACAACAACAAAATAAATTAAAAAGACCCTCACCATCTTTCATAAACAAATATGTTTTTCATGATCAGCCTGGGCATCTATCCTCCAGTTCTAATTATTCAAGCTGGTAAAAAATATAGCTAACTTTCATAAAACCATCAGTTGTTGGCTCTGAATTAATGTGTGTCTGTACAGATATCATTGGTTTGTCTGGGCTCATCACTCCCTCTCTGGATGAGATGATCCATGTGGCCAAAGAGATGGAGAGACTGGGAATGACAACACCACTGCTGATTGGAGGAGCCACCACATCAAAGTAATACAAATATAAGTACACAGAAATCTATGATGAGGTAGAAATCCATCCTGGTTTCTGCCGACTAAGCAGTGCCTCCATAGCTTATCGTGAATCAAAGGAAGATGATATTTTGCAGTGTACTCTTGGGGTTTAGACATGTGTGTTTTGTATTTCACAGGACACACACAGCAGTGAAGATCGCCCCTCGCTACAGCTGTCCTGTTATCCATGTCCTGGACGCCTCCCGGAGTGTGGTGGTGGTCAGTACCTCTACAGTCTTACTGTGCACTCGAGTATTTAGGCCAGAGAAAAAATGTCTTTGGAAAAAGACAGCACAAAAAATCCCAAGACAAAATTACTGATCACTGATCTCTTATTGTATGTGTTGGTCAGAGAGCTGATACAAGTTAATGTGGCCACAGATTTGAGAGAGGTTTGAGTTGAGTGTTGAGGAGTCATTAGTCCATGTGTTTTATCTCCTGCTCGCTCTCCTCTCTGTCAGTGTTCCCAGTTGCTGGATGAGACAGTGAGGGAGGAGTACTTCGAAGACCTGAAAGAGGAGTATGAGGACGTCAGGCAGGACCACTATGACTCTCTGAAGGTAAGAACGGCTCATAGAAACAAGGGACCCATCTAGGCCACTTTATTTGAGACCAGTGTTTTGTCCTAATCACAAATATATACATATAGATAGATAGATGTATATATAGATAGATGGATGGATTATGGATAGATGGATAGATAGACAAAAATGAAAATAGCTGCTGTAGCTGTTCACAGCCATGAAAACATGCCTCTGCTGCAATTTCCCACTTTTTTCAGATTTTTATTTTGAATTTTTCAACATTTTATTTAGTGAATTTAATACTTTTTTTGCATAGAAAAATAAAAGTGAAAGATTACAATTTTTGCCATTCAAATAAATATTTGAACATGCCTCACAAACGGACTAACAGGAGGAAATAGTGCATTTGTTAGATAGTAGTTTCAGCGGTGGAATAATCCATATTTGGTGTTCTGTATTTGGGGAAGCACCATGGTGTGTGTGTGTGGGACTGAGTCAAAACAAACTACAGTGTGTGTGTGTTCATGGTGATGAAGGAATATGTCACCCAGTGCAACAGTGTGACTCACTGATGTGTTTTTAATAGTCTTAGGAGACAATGGAGCTCTGTGGCTCCGAGGGATCAGATATATCAGGCTGTGATACACACACAGTACTCGTTATCTGGAGACATTCAGTGTTGGGTTGAATCTGCACATGAGATTTGAAAAAATAGTGAACTTCAACACCAAGGTGTTTTCTTGACATGGTTGTGTTTCTTAACCTTTATGGAACTACATCACAACCGCTGAAGCTCTTCCAGTGGCTTTTGATCACAATGATCAGGAGGGATTTTGGACCATTCTTCTTCGTCTCTATAGTAGATTTACTTTGATGTTTAGTGTCGCTGTCCTGCTGCAGCACCCAGCTCCTACTGAGCTTCAGCCACTCTGCTGTCATCCTGTAAAAACCCAAAAAGTTGATGATGCTGAACTCTCCAGAGCCAGATGTAGAAAAGCCCAAAATCACAATGCTCCCTCCACTGAGCTTCACCTTCTGGGATGATGTTGTTGTGGACTGTGAAGGTGCAAACTTCAAACATGCAGTATGGACTATCCACTGATTTGTTATTCACTGTTAGTTAAAATAGATTGTATTAGTTCTAAGAACTAATACAGAAGAAGAATGTAGATCTGAAAAACTTTTAAGACAAATTTATACCAATGTAGGTAATTTAACTTCATAAATCTAACTCACCTTTTCGTTCCATTGTAAATTAACTTGTAATTAAGACAAATTTATATCAGTGTAGGTAATTTAACTTCATAAATCTAACTAACCTTTTCTTCCATTGTAAATTCACTTGTAATGAAAAATGCTAAATAGTTAAAATGTTCTCATATCCTCTCTCTCCACCTGTTGCCTTCAGGATCGTCGGTATCTTTCTCTCTCCCAGGCCAGAGACAAGGCTTTTCATATCGACTGGCTCTCTCTGCCCACACCAGGTGAGTTGGCACCAATTCCAAAGTCAAAACACCATCAAGTCAAACTGGATTTTGGAAAATTTGGCACAGGATTGCAATGTGTAGAAAACAACAAATACAGAATAAGGGGCTACTGTTTTACAAAAAAAGGTTTGTTTTTTTGGGTGGATTAAAATCAGACCTGCTCTGTATTTGTCTTTGTGTGACAGTGCGACCTCAGTTCCTGGGCACACGTGTGTTTAAGCAGTATGACCTCAACAGTCTGCTGGACTTCATTGACTGGAAGCCTTTCTTTGACGTGTGGCAGCTGAGAGGAAAATACCCCAACAGAGGCTACCCCAAGATCTTCAAGGACAAGACTGTTGGTACGAGCTCAGCCTCTGTCAGGGTCCAAATGCTGCCCATGCAGTTCATTTAATAAATAAATAAAAAAATTGCAAAAAGAAAAACTCAGGACAGATGGACAGGTGCTTTTCTTTAACTTATCATGTAGTAAATGTTCATGGCAGAATGTATGTGAATGAATGTAATGACACCATCAGTGTGTAGATTTGTCCAAATGTACCTAGATTTATGGTGCAAAAGTAGTGTGTCTACCACTGTGCAATCAATCTAACAAACAAAAAACTTCAACACGCTAAATACCAGAAATTTCATTTGATAGGCTAAAATACTGGCAGTAGTGAGTTGGTGGAGTGACTTCCAGCACTGTTGAACACTTCCCATTGAAACCTTGTCTGATCTTGACTATGTTTGGGTCCTGAAGGTTCGGAGGCTCGTCGTGTCTTCGATGACGCTCAGCGGCTGCTCAACCGGATGATTGACAGCGGCAGTCTGAAGGGGCACGGTCTGGTGGGATTCTGGCGCGCCCAGAGCGATGGCGATGACATCAACGTGTACGCAAGTGATGCCACAGTCTGCAGAGACACCACACCCATCGCCACTTTCTATGGCTTACGGCAGCAGGTGAGGGACATACTGTAGAAAATAAATGAGTATATTCCAGTTTGTCATAGAAACATACAAACCATGAAAAATCTAAACATATTCTGAAGGGATACTCTCATAGTCAGGTTTGACTGCTATTTAAAGGGATAGTTCAACATTTTGGCAAATTGGCCCATTGCCATAATCCCTATAGTCTTAGAAGTATGTTTGTTACCTTTAATTATCAGTGCAGGCTATTTTTAGATCAGTGGAACAGAGCCACGATCTGCTCAGAGCTACGCTACGGAGGCTAATGGAATTTCTTGGTTTCCCTCATCAAACTCATCAAATACACTGTCCAACAACTCCAAAAGGCTCTGGTGGACAAGTTGTGACCTGCACATTCACCACGCTATGAGATAATAACGTAACGTTACAAGAGTTGTTTTTGAGGTAAATGCAGAGACTGTTTGCCAAAAAACTGCCACCTACGGAAATGGCATCATTTGCATGAATTTGCCTCGAAAACAACTCTGTCTTGTAACGTTACGTTATTATCTCATAGCGTGGTGAATGTGCAGGTCACAACTTGTCCAACAGAGCGTTTTGGAGTTGTTGGATTGTGAATTTGATTAGTTTCATGAGGGATACCAAGAAATTCCATTAGCTTCCATAGTGTAGCTCTGAGCAGCTTGTGGCTCTGCTCCGCCATTCCAAAAACAGCTTGCACCAACAATCAAAGGCAACAAACCTACTCCTGAGACTAAAGGGATTATGGCAATGGGCCAATTTGTCTAAATGTTGAACTATCCCTTTAAATGTCAGTCTTAAAGCTAGAGCCAGATATGGCCTACCTTCCAAAGTAACTGTGTATGTGTTGCAGATGGAGAAGGACAGTTCCAGTTCAGAGCCTTTCCTGTGTGTGTCCGACTTCGTGGCCCCTGTGGACAGCAGTGTGGCCGACTACATCGGTGTGTTTGCTGTGGGCGTGTTTGGAGCTGAGGAGCTTAGTCAGCAGTTCCAGGCTCAGGGAGACGACTACAGCAGCATTATGGTCAAAGCTCTAGCCGACCGCCTGGCCGAGGTACAGAGCAGACGGCATCCTAACACACCAGGCCTCTTGTCGGTGTCATGGTGTGTCTCAGTTAACGCCAGCTCTTTTGTCCCCCCAGGCGTTTGCTGAGGAGCTCCACGCTCGAGTGCGTAAGGAGCTGTGGGGCTACAGTGCTGATGAAGCTCTGCAGGCCTCAGACCTACATAGAATTCGATACCAGGGCATCAGACCTGCGGCCGGTTACCCCAGTCAGCCTGACCACACTGAGAAGAGCACCATGTGGAGCCTGGCTGGAATACAGGACAAGACCGGTGAGAGTACTAAACACCACTTCACTGTCAGCTGAAAGGCTCCCAGTGCTGCTGCATCGCTCCTTCACATGACACAGTTGTGGTGTTTTCTGTTCTTTCTTCCACTTAATAGATTATTCTTTATTCTTTGTGTGAAAGGCAGATGATGCAACAGAGGGGAGTATTCAAAGAGCAGGAGATCTATCTGTGCTAAATGAGCATGATATGGAAACAGTACATGTGAAAGGAGCTGATGAATATAATGGGAGGTGGAATATGAGAAGCAGACATATTAAGGAAAGGAGTGATTAAGACCATTAATTCATCTTTTTAAGACTGAATACGGAATATTAATATGGTTTTTACCGTGTGACTTACCTTTGTGTATATTAATGCATCCAGTAAATGCAGATTTAATTACTGTTTTACAATAGCTTTTAAATGATGTACTATACATATGTTAATGGACTAACATTACCTGACACGCTCAAAGTGACACTTCTTTTAAAGGGCCGTCGTAGGTGGCTGTAACTTTACTCTAAACTGAATATTGACTGATGGAGCCAAACACTGACTGTTTTCATGTACGGAACTGGATGAAAGACTGTCACACTGATCACATTAAAAAAGCCTTCTGTGCATGTGATGTAAACACAGTGAGAGTCTATGTGAACGCACACACTGGAGAATCAGATGTAGAAAATCTGAATGCGTCTCCTTGGCCGAGCCAACATAAGCAGGGTGGGATTATATATTGCGGTTGACACGTGTTGTCTCGGTCTGAAGAGAGGGTGTAGACTGAATATCATCTTGTCATAGTATCTCCACCAGCATCAGTCAAGCTGTCTGTTCAGCTTCCCTGTGATCGCTGTATCCTGTCTCTTAGTCTGATGCTGGCTCAGCCAAGCTGCTGCCAAACTCATCATACTGTCTCAAGGGAGGAGCATTAGATTTAGTGTTGTCATCACAACACTGACAAAGTCCAATTTGAGCAGTTGCACACAGGTGGGGGGGGGGCACAGGATGTGCTTTTGAAACACATCCCAGTGTGGTCCAGATGGAAACTGAATGTTAGTTGTGTGTGGGAGGGCCTGCATTACTCATGTTGGGTAGACATGCACTAAATCTGTTTAGTTATATTAGACTCACTTTCCTTTTGGGGACACAAGGAAAAGCCCCCATAATTTTATTTTAAAGGGATAGTTCAACATTTTAGGAGTAGGTTTGTTACCTTTAATTGTCGGTGCAAACAATTTTTAGAACGGCGGAGCAGAGCCGTGAGCTGCTCAGAGCTATGCTACGGAGGCTAATAGGATTTCTTGGTTTCCCTCATCAAACTCATCAAAGACACAATCCAACAACTCCAAAACGGAATAATAATAATGGAACGTTACGAGACAGAGTTGTTTTCAAGGTAATTGCAGAGACTGCTTGCTGAAAAACTGCCTCCAACGGGAACACGCATCAGTGGTTTTGCATGAATTTACCTCGAAAACAACTCTGTCTCATAACGTTCTGTTATTATCTCATAGCGTGGTGAATGTGCAGGTCACAACTTGTCCACGAGAGCGTTTTGGAGTTGTTGGATTGTGTATTTGATTAGTTTGATGAGGGAAACTGCTCTGCCATTCTAAAAATAGCTTGCACCGACAATTAGAGGTAACAAACCTACTCCTAAAACTGTAGGGATTATGGCAATGGGCCAATTTGCCAAAATGTTGAACTATCCCTTTCATTTTTTAGGATGTGTGTGCTTTGCCATTGCCATATGTACTGTAACTACATGTCTTCTGTGTGTGTGTGTGTGTGTGTGTAGGTATTGCTCTGACAGAGTCTCTGGCCATGACGCCTGCAGCCTCAGTGTCTGGACTTTACTTCTCCAACCCTCAGGCGTCCTACTTTGCTGTGGGGAAGATCACCAAGGAGCAGGTTGAACTACATAAACATATCATTGTTTTTTGTGTCAGTCCTTAAATGGAGCATCAATTGCTTTTCTAAACTCACCGTTTTCCAGTGTTTCAGTAGGACCTGCCTCTTATGCTAATGAAATATCCCAGTTCCCATATTTATTATTGTTGGTAATACAAGTAATTTGAGCATCAGGTCTCTACTGGCCCAAGAAATGTGAAAATCTACTCATGCATTCAAGGGTTAAATTAGTCATTAGCTTCAACTTGCATTCTCCCCTGCTCTTGTCTTCAGGTGGAGGACTACGCTCGGAGGAAGAAGATGAGTGTGGAGGAGGTGGAGAGATGGCTGGCTCCTATACTGGGTTATGACAGTGAGGCGTAGAGCGTGAAGGCTTTAGTGGTCAGCAGGACCACAGAGGAGACAGTGGAGAGCAACACTGGAGAATCAGGTCTCTCCGTCTTCAATATTCCAGTGTGAGATGGAAAGGGAAGATGCACATTTCTTAAAATATTGAACTCCTCCGTCTTATGTAAAACACATTTAAAGAAAAAAACACTAAGCCTCTACATACATTCAGTGCCAGTTTTAGATGTGTAACAGTTTCATATTTGGTTCAGGTCAGTTCAATAACCACAAACAGCATCGATGTAAACAGGCCAAATCATGGGTTCAGATATATTTTGGATACCAAAAAAGTTATAGCTTGTAAACTTTTAGGTCTTAGAATAGAGATTTTATTTATTTAAAGTTTTTAATTTCTTTCTAGCATCTTTTTATGATTTTGTAAGTGGAGGCTGTACTGTGCTTGAGTCTCACATTTCACACTTTCAGTGTTTTTCTTTGTTGATGTATTTCTTTTTTCGGTAGGGACATTCAAAAGTAATATATGCAGTGATGCATTTCTCAATGGAATGATGTGGAGAAAAAAATATATATAAAAATTGACGGCAACAATTCTTGTTTAGAAATCAAAAATTCCGCATCATGATCCATGACAAGACTTGTGGATGAACTCTACTGTCAGCCTCCTGCTATGTGTTTATGGATCAGTTTTTACTGTGGCTGATTTCTGCACAGCTTTGAACTGTAGAGTAAAATACAGTGTGGGACTGTAAAACAAGACTTCTAGCACAGTTTCCTTGATTGGCCTTTATTATGAGTAATGGACCAGCAGTTAAAAGCTTGTTTGTGCTGACCTCCAGTGGTTTAACATCTCACCTGGCTGCTGTCAGGTGAACTCTGAGCCTAAGAGCAGTGAGTTTTTTACTCTTCTTACAACATTTAATCCATTTGTCATTCAGGTGCTCAATAGCAAAAACATTTTTTTTGAATGACATCATTTTATTGTTCATTGTTTCCTCATAGAAGCTGTTGATGACCTCAGTACTCTTGAGGCTACAGTCAGAGTAACAGCATTTTTACAGATACCATACTTCACCCTCAAATTCTTTGATGGTACTAGTGTTTGATTGGCTGGTTGGTTGTCTGTTTACACGTTAATGTCTGAGGAGACAGCCTATTGTCTCGTCTATGACGTTTCAGGAGTGGTTTATCTTCCAGACTTCATCTCATAAAGCTGAGGAATCAATGAACTGGGACTCAATCACAGATGAATTTCAGTTCTTTAATAATGGTTAATGTATTCAGAAAGAATGAGTGTTTGTATTCAGTTAAAAGTAAATGTACTGTGCCATTATGTAAAAAACAAACTTGAACATAACTTGAATTCAGTTTACTGGAGTGATGGCACGAGAACAAAATAATGATCATTATCACAGGGTTCAATGGTGATTTACAATGACATGCAGCTCTAAGGTTGGTTGTAAAGATGTAATCAAAGGTTTGAGCTGTTAAACCCATAGCATCAACTCTTATTTCAGTTTCCTCCAGTTACCCAGTATAAACAACTTTTGACAGGTCAAGGTACAATCAGTCCTTCAGTGACATTCACATACTGTTTACATGTTGCTGCGCGTACGGACCATATCATTTCTCTACTTGTTGTAGGATCCTGGAACATTTCCACATGTGGTAAAGTGGGGGGGAAAAAATAAAAGAAATCAACGTGTTGAAACGATGTGGCTCAGGTGCATTTCACATGTGTCTTAAGAAGCCCTGATGTGCTGCAGTGGCTGATCTCCGTTTTTTTGTATGAAAATTAATTTTGTTTCCTTACACTGAAAAAAAAAAACTGATAAATGCTGCTGCACTGTAAAACGATTTTAAAATGACAGTGTTATTTTAGAAATAAATGGTTTTTCAACCTCATCCTCAGGTCTGAGAGTTGTCTGTCATTTTTTTGTATTTATCCTTTACATATATCAAATTCAAATTACATATAACTATTATTAAAGCATTTTTAAAGCACTTATTATCTTTTACAACTGGCACTTTATTTTATTTATTTATATATTTATTGAGTATGGACTCCATACATTCCTTTTTGTAATGTGTATGGACGCTTGTGCTACGAGGGATGATCAATATCGTTTTGTGGTAACATGCAATGACAATTAAGTATTTTGTTCTGTTCTATTATTCATGTCTAGTTCTATTAATTATTTTTCTACTTGTTTAACTTAATTATTACAAGTAGCCTAAAAATCATATTACTGATGACAATACATAGGCTAAACTCTGCCACCAGTTTTAAATGTGACTTAATATGAATTGCCTCATCAACTTGATCGTTCTTGTCCAGAATGAGCTTCCTTATTAAACTGGACGAAAGAGGAGGTGGAGGTAGAGATGGTGGTGGTTGGTGGGTGGGTGTGTGGGTGGAGGAGGACTAACCGCTTGCGCGCACGCACATCCTCGCTCATACCTGTGCAGCTCCTCCCTCATTTAGCGCGCGCCATCCAATGAGCTGCGAGCCTCACAGTGCGTTGGCTTCTGGCGTCTCCGAGCGCACACACACATACATACACATACACACACACACATACACACACACCCAGACCCAGCCTGAACTCCACACACGCAGACACACCACGAGCATCTCCGTGTGAACGCTGACCATGGCTGAAGGAGGAGAAGGCGAGGACGAGATCCAGTTCCTGCGGACTGTAAGTGCTGCTCCACAACACCACCGCTGCGCTGCCTGTTAATGCGGCTTTCTGCTCGTTTTGTGTTACCAGTATGTGTGTGTGTGTGTGTGTAGTGTGGGCAGGGGAGTTTACCGCATTAAGGATGACAGCTCGTGGTGATACCAGTCATTGGTCAGTGAGTCCGCATCACGCTGACAGAGGACTGGAAGGACGGGAGAGGTGTGAAAACAGGCTGTCAGAGCGGAAGGAGAGGAGAGGAGAGACGGTGTCGCTGCTGTTTGTTGTGGCCGGTGCTGCTGTCATTGTGTCATAAAGAGGAGCGGAGCGCTGTGTGTGTGTGTGTGTGTGTGTGTGTGTGTATGTGTGTGTGTAGTCGCTGGTGTGTGTTGGGTGGATGCGGGGCGCAGTGCGGTGCAGACTGGCAGCGTGAAGCCTGCTGCATCTGCTTCACTTCTCCTCAATCAGCCTGTAGCCTATACACGGTGCCCTAAGTGTGTGTTTCATTGTGTTGTGTTGTGTTGTGTCATCTCAGTCCCATTATAAAGTCAGGTTGTGTTGGACATGAGAGGAGCTGTTGCTTTGCAGAAAGTCACGTGAAAAATCACACGTGAATTCGCTGCACCTGAGTATTTACTTTTTCGCGGAAGGCGGTGGACACACGCACACGCACTAAATCACGCATTGATATATTACAGTAATATTTTTGTGACTTAGAAAACATTCAAAGTGAAGCCTGATGTGCAGTGTTTTCTCTGAGATGATGCGTTTGGTGCCACTTCTCTTTGTTTTTTCCAGCCTATAGGAGGATTACTGCAATGACTCAATTCTAGAAAATCTTGGAATAAGATGAAACTATAGGATGAAATTATACTCTAGATGTTTTATGTTCATACTGCATCATAAAGCTGCACAAATCATTGATTTGTTTTATATAATTAATGCATCTAATGACTGGACTGCATGTTATGTGGTAGGAGTTTAACCCTTTGTGTTATCACCTGACTCAGCACTTCTCAGCTCCTCTGTGAATGGCCTTGGCCTCTTTGAGCTCTTTGTTTTGGTCTGGTCTCTATAATGAGCCTCTTCACCACCACCAGCATCAAGCTGCTGTATGTGCGTGTGTGTGTGTGTAGTGAGGAGGAGGCTTGGTGCACCACCTGGTTGTAGCAAACGGCTAGAAGCAGCTCCAGAGTAGCTGGTGGAGCAATTAGCAGGGTTTTGATGCAGGTTAATCAACACATTAGTCATATGATCTTGGCCCAAAGGAATGCAGACATGAAACAAGTGATTAATTGCAGCTATTAAGTGAGTTGACACTTTTGTGTTTCAGGGTATTAGTGTGTTTCTTGTTGAATATGCTCATGATGTGGGTGATTGTGTCTGTTGTTGTGTGACAAAAACCATGACTGCTTCATCAATGTAACATGGCTCTGACTATATAGATAGGACATTATTCCATAGAGGAAGGCACTGGCGGTCATTTCAGCTACAGTCTTCACTTCAGCGGGAGCAGTGTGGTAGTCAATGTCACGTTCAGATGGAGCACAGCTGTAGTTGGACACACATGAAGCTGCGGAGCCCGGAGCCACATACGGCTCTGGGTTTACGTTCCACCGCTCGCTGATGGTGATGAGCTGTGGGCACTGTGAAACAAAGACTCTGATACAGGCTGCAAATGAGTTTTCTTCACAGTGGGGTTCAGCAGCGCTCAGATGTACAGAGATCTCCGAATAGGACCGGGCCTTTTTTTTGCATTTGCATTTGCATTTGCTGATGTGGTTCAGTTTCATCATGATTCCTCTGTGTGTGTGTTCAGCTGGGAGGGGGCACGCCCACAACATACAGTATGGAGGGGTTTATCTTAGGCTTTCAGCACCTTGCTAGATGTGGCTGTGGAAAAGTGTGTGTGTGTGCTGCTATGTTTAGTCTGTAGACCCAGACCCAGATAAACAGCAGAGAATGGATAGAGGGAATATGGAAATAAATCTTCTCCAACGCATTGCTTTGAATTCACGGGAGGATTTTTCTGTTTTTGATGTGAGGACAGAGCGGTTGCAGTGGAGCCTCTTGGTTACTATACAGACTGGCCTCCAACAGGCCACCATCACCATTTCAGCATGTGGGAGCCTCTGAGCCATGGCCTGTGGTGTGAGGTGCTGCTCTGTTGGCAAGCATCATCTAATTCCTATACACACACACACACACACTCACACTCACGCCTCAGGATAAACTGGGGGCTGCAGAAGCACGTTTTCCATGTATTTGGTCTGCATGGTCTCTTGGTTTATGACTGCAATATTAAAAAAATGTTACAGAAAAGCAGAATTGTTATGATTCTGAAACATGTGTCTTGCATAACATACCCATCATCATAGTACTGGTTATGGTGATTACATTTGGCATGTAACAGCATTAAAACATCAGTTACAAAATCAGCGGTTATGTACGTTTGACAATTTAGTTTAGTCTTTCAAAATATATTCACAACAGATTAGAAAAAGGATGAACACACAAATAATGAAAATGTGAATAATAAAAAAAAGAAGAAAAGAAAGAAAATTACAAGTTACCGGCCTTTGCTGCTTTAAATCGTTGACTGATGTTTGGACAACTACATATTTAAATGTTTCAACGTCATCACTGAAAATCACAGTAACACATTTTTTCAGCTGCCGCCCTGAACATATAAAATACAAAACATTATCCCCAGGAACCCATTTTACAATTTACCGTCAGTTAAAGCAGAAGTAAGTGGAATGTTTGTGTTAATATGAGTCTTAAATAGTTATATCTTCTGACAGCAATCACTTATATAGAGTGTTTAGTCCAAAACACGGGTCTGTCAGTCACTCTGCTAGCTGTAAGCTGAGGGGAAAACTTTCCTTGTATCCTACAACCTTTATCCAATGAGGAGAGAGAACGGCATAAAGGGGCGGTCCTCTCTGTGTGTGCAGCCAAGGGATGCACGTGAATGTGGTGACGTAGGGACGAGGGCGGGGACTGCAAAACGACTGGATCGCTTACTTCTGCTTTAATTCAGTTCAGCTTCCTCTCAGGTTTAAGGGTTTTCTTCAGTTAGTTTTCCTTTGATTTGTATGACGTGTGCTGTAAAGCAGTAAAACAGTTCCCACCTCATAAAAGTGACATATTTTCAGCAATTATACCGTCACAGGATATTTAATTTAAAGGAAATGATAAAATGTTGAATACATTTTGGTTTATTTGAGAAGCATTATCAGGTTTATGGACCACAACAGCAGGGCAAGCCCTACAATCATGAATAACTGAGTGATAGTTGGCTGATCATATTTCCACCACTGGCCACATGGTGAGCTCAATGTCATGTGATGTTAGTGAGTTGAAATTCTCTGTTAGCCATTGCTCTTTATGAAATGTTTGAAACAAGTACATTTGATGTTCATTTTAGATATAAAGTGATAAATTAAGCAACTTTTTGAACAAACCCTGGCTACATTAGCTACCACTAGGAAGATAGTCTGTTGCTTCTAATTTTCTCTTTTTAACTTATGTGATTCAATCAGATGAAGTCAGTTATAAAGTTAGGGTTTTACAGTGCAGAGCAGCAGCATGGAAATGGTTTGAAAATGAAGCTGTAGTCTTTATGGTCCACATCTAACAACATAAACAGAAACACATGTAAATGAGAAGAACTGAATTGGGAATTCAGCTGGATTAAAATACAACGGCAACGTATAGCTCACTGGGTTGAGCAGGCACCCCAAATACAAAGACCATAGTCCTCGAAAAAGCCCCCAAATCCTTATGAAAAAATCCAATGACAACCAAGAGAAGGAGAGAAGCAAACAGATTACAACATTGTCAGTTTTACAAATTGACCAGATCTTAAGTTCATCACAGGAAAAGTCAGTCACTGTCTCTTAAACTTAACATGGTGTCTCTGTTAATTGACTCAGTACTGGATCTAATTACTGGTATTAGAGATGCTTACTCTATTGGATGGTGATGCAGATGACAAACTGAACTTTTTTGTGAATTTTTCTGTTGTTATCAAACTGCTCTGAGAACAATCCAGCCATCAAGAAGCATAGCTCAGTGTACGACTATAATCCACGTGAGTTGACACATAGCAGTGTCTTGATGATCAGATGAGGCTGTAATATTATTCAGTCTGACAGGAGCTGCGGTTGAGGACTTACTGCTCTGTGTTCCTGCATCTTGTATGCATCCTTTCCACAGGATTGAGTTCCTTTGTGATATCATGTCTTGTCAGCATGTGCTGCGATGCTGGTGACAGTGGAGAGTGACAACAATTCAAGTTGAGTGATGGACGTGTGTGTCCACCTCTGAACATCTGACCACCACAGAGGAGCAGTATTCAGAGGACAGAAAGGGTGAGGCCACCTCACAGAAACCAAACCCAGGGGACGTCACACGTCACACACACAGCACTCTGCTTCATTTAATGCTCCATTAGGTGCAAGGGAATAATGTCTGGACGTGCACTGCATCTTCATCAGAGTCAAATGGTATTGGCAGACACAAGAGCAAAACACAGCAACGTAGCAACACTCATTCAAGAGGACAACACAACACAGTGTGTCAGTGTCAGCATAGGAAACTGAAATCCAATAAAGAGTGTCATGATGACAAGTGCACAGAAAACACTCATTCAAGTATCAGATGATAATGATTAAAGGGGAACTACGCAGGTCTGGTTGGTTTTCTACTGTTCTGCTAACCCTCCCCCGGCCATGTGCATTTGTTTTCAACAAAGCCGGTGAGAAAGCAATCCATGGAGCAGTGGATAACGTTATTTATCATACGCTTTGCGGCGTGTATATTTGTGTAGTCTTATCTGTCATAAACAAGAGATTATGGGTTACAGGGCCTGTTCGTGTCATGGTGCTGCCGAGATGAGACCTGGGACATGAGGGTGGCGGCCCTAGTCTTGCAAGGTTGGTTTTTGGCCAAGAGACGCTACGTGGAAGGCCGAGTGCCTCCATTCTCCCTGTAACATGTTACAAGTCATTTATTTAACCATCATAATTACTCTGAAGCTGATTAATTAGGGTCAAAATAGTTAAGCTAAATGTCCTGCAAAGTTCCTCTTTAACACAAAAACGAAATATTACACTAAATACAAAAGTCAGCACATCAACACAAAATAAAAACACAAACACAAACTGAAAAGTAAGGGTTTGTTTGTTGAAGGCTTCCCCTGATTGGGTCTCAAAGATTATATTTATAAATGACATATTCTAAAAAGCTATGAAATAGTTTCCTTGTTGTAACCTCTAACACCTGAGGAACAAAAGTCTTCCCTTGGACACAGTGTGTTTTTCAACCTGTAATTTTTACCAAACTTAATAGCATTTAATCCATTGCATGGCGTGTGTGTTTTGTTTTTGTTTAGTTTTTTGCAAAAACCCACTATCTAATTCCTTTACATTCATTACAATTGGTACATGTCTGTGGTTGTTGTCAAAATTGTGTAGTTTAAATGGCTACATGTGTTACATTTTGTGTTAGATGAGTGTTGATTTCTGCCCATCTTTGCAAACTTAAGTTACAAAATATTCTGTGCTTTTAATTTGATAGGTTAAACTGAGAAAGTTCAACAGAGAAGAAATCAAGCCTTAAGCGTTAAGCTCTCTCTATTTTGACTCAGTAGATAAAGCTGTTCTTCCTTTGAAAGTCATAGTTTTGTGTCAACTCCTGAAATGCATGAGTTTCTGCTGTTCACTGGTTTCCCTCAGTCCCCTCTCTGCCCACATGTGGATCAGCCGTTCTGCCTGCATTTATACCCAGATCAAACTGAAATGTGATAAAGGCCGGGTAATCTAAAAACATTTTTGGATATCATACCACACATATTCAGTACAATAGGATTATGCGCTGTTACTTTGGATGAGTACGTGTACAGGGGCAACAGTGGGTCTGATTTAACAGATCATGTCTGTAAATCCACTCAGGCTGGAGGGGATTCTTCGGAGAAGTGTAACATAATCGCTCACAGTCGGGCCGCCCCGTGGTGCCACTCTAGGTTAGGACAGTGCAGTCCTCAATTCCCTCTAGAGAAGCTGCTTTAGTCTCTGAGGGAAGTTTTTCTCCCAGGGCCAATTTATTCTGAAGGAAGGAAAAAAACAAGAGTATATTCTTAGGATATTAATTTTAAGGAATTAGGGGATGTTGTGCATTGTCCTTACAGCTTAAAACATGCACCAAAATGAAGATGTTAATCTACTCACTGATTGGGCATTTCTCTCTCTATCTAGTTTGTATTTACAGCGGCAGTGAGAGCTCAACTAAAGAAAACCCACACAAAACCAGAAACATCCTCAGCACTCTGACAACACATGCGCTGCAAATACGACATAACACAGAGGGCCTGGGGGCAGAAAAAAAGTCATGACCCTTGGTGGGATGTGCTAGAGTCACTTTTTATTTTTAAGTAGGTTTTTGTCTTAAAGGGGAACTCTGCAAGTCCGGTCGCTTTTTCACTGTTTCGCTAACCCTCCCTCCGGCCATGTGCATTTTTATTCAATGAAGCCGATAAAGCGGAGGATCATACGCCTGTTACGATGTATATTTGTGTAGTATCTGTCATAAACAAGAGATTACGGGTTATGCGTTGCGTTGCCGCCAGGACACCGGGGCGGAGACGCTGAGCTTGTAAGGTTGGTTTTCAGCCCAAGAGATGTGGAAGGCAGAAAGCCTCCATTCTCCCTGCAACAAGTCATTTGACCATCACAATTACTCTGAAGCTGTTTAATAAATTGATAATTTAAACATAATAATGGTGAAAAATACTCTAATACTATAATGTTTAACCCTTTGATGCACAACATATGCACACCCCCTCTAATGCGCAACATGGGTCTAAAATGACCCGCATTCATTTTCCATGTGAATTCATGCTGGGTGAGTGTTTCTTTGTGGTATCTTTTAAAATCAATATATTTTATCATTGAATCCTCCAAGTATTATTTGAATATCTTGTTTTTAATTAGTACAGGGTGTTATTTCCATTTTTACTTTCTTATTTTAAGAACAAATAGACAAAAAGTCTCAGAGAGTGGACCAGTTAGCTAGCTAGCAGTTGACATTTCTACATTCTACTGTATTAGTTAACTACAGTAGAACATGTCACCAGCTAGCTAGCTAGGTAGCTGTTGACATGTTCTAGCTGGTGTCTACAATAGAATATTATTCTATTGTTGTCACCAGCTAGAACATGTCATCATGTTAACAGTTAGCTAACTTGCTAATATTAAGGTATTTCCCTTTATGACAAGTAATGTAGCTACTTATTCAAGGTAACTAAAACCTTATAAATTATGCACAGTTATCTTTAATGAGTCATCAAATGTTTCTTTAGGTAAATTGGAATAATTGTAAAACAAGTAAATATGATTATATGTGCTTAAAAAAGAATATTTACTGAAGAAAATTATAAATACTGTGCAGTGATTTCAAAGATATAACATTGAAATAGCCTACTCAGATAGAATAAACTATGGTTAGCTGTTGACCACAGTAGAATATGTCAACAGAGCTATTAATGGGGGAAAAGGACAGGTAATGACTAGTCATTATTGTAATCAAGGAAACAATGGTAAAATTAAAGTATTCTTGCTATACTTGTTTTTTCAACCGGTCCACTCACTGAGACATTTTTGTTCATTTTTGTTCACAAGTTAGAAATGAAAAATGGAAATAATGACCCCACTAATAAAAAACAAGATATTAAATAATACTTGGAACATTCAATCATAAAATAGATATATTTCAAAAGTTACAGCAAAGAAACTATCACTCAGCATGAAATCACATTGGAAATGAATGTGGGTCATTTTAGACCCATGTTGCGCATTAGAGGGGTAGTGATACAAAATGTGTTTTTATTAAAAAAGTGAAAAAGTAAAAAATAAAATAAGGATGTATTATGATCAAAAACAAGTTAATTGAGGAATACCTGGAATTCTATATGATGAAATAAATTTTTCGCAAAGATATAGCACAAAAAAACTCACTCGGGTCTATTTAGACCCATGTTGTGCATCAAAGGGTTAATACCCAAACTGACAGTAAGAGAGAGAGACCAGAGCAAAGGGCAAGGGGCTTGACCCAGCCTGCTGTGGTGAGGACTACCTACTCCTTCATGGTGCACACTCTGTCATGCTGCGTCTCAGTTAAGAAGACTGATTGGATGCATATTTTCATATTTAATATTTGGTTTTCCATGTTTGGTTGTCATGGCCTTTCTTCAATAGGGAGGAGAATCTTATTCTTGATGCCTTTGCCTTTTCTGGTTCAAGGATACGGTTGCATTGGATGAACATGTGACCTAGACAGCTTATCCAAGTGCATCAGAAACCCATGATGAAAAAAGACATAAAGGCCCAGCTCTTCTTGTGTCTTCGTCCCACTTCCTCTTTGTTGGATTGTTGATAACGATAAGAAAAAACCTGCACCACCTGCAGTGATGGAAATACAGGTCATCTTTGCATTGTTACTAGTACAGTAGATCCTTAAACTAAGTGGAGCATGGAACTTCACTTGTAATAATCAGTTCCAACGCAGACAGAGCAGAAATGTCCCCTCACCCGTCTGCTGCTGCTGTGTCCTGCCTGACACACAGTGTGCAGACAGCAGCTCCTGTCTCCACCCATCAGTTAGAGGCAGTGGAATCTCCACACTGTAGCCTCCACTCCCATGGCTTCACCTATTGTAAACAGAGATGATATCTCGTCAACAAATGCAGTCCCAGTGTGCAGACCGCTGTGCGTCATTGATTCTTTTTTCTATTGTTTTCATTGAAGCGACTATTAAATTCACTGGAAGTCAGTCACTCACTCAGTCAGTCAGTCAGTCATGCGGAATGGGGAAACACCTGGAGTGATGACAGCCCTGTAACCTGCTGCAGGTTTTATAGAACTGGGCTGTGAGTTTAGCACAGTGGCAGGCAGCACAAGGTATTACAATTTCCACCTGTGATGCACACGCACCTTAAACCACTTTTCCTTTACACATCGGTACAGGAGTGTGTAAATGATCCATACATTACTCTGAGCATCACAAACTGATCTTTTTGGATTAGAATGTGATCCACTTGGTCCATTTACAAGTTTAGTAAGTAGTTTAAATTCTGAAGAGTTGGTTGAATATTTTATCCATATTATATCTTGATCTCAGTTGGAGAAGGACTCTTTGGCCCAAATGACGCCTTTGGAGGATTGCATATATTCAAATATACACATGAAATACCTTAACCATGGTAAAATGTGTGTACGTTTATTAAAATATCAATATGATAAATTTGTATTTTCTATAAGATAATGTCAATTTTATTTTGTTGTTTTTCTTAATTTATTCATTTGCAAGTTAATCAACATACATTTTTGTTATTTTAAACACTTCCTCCACTAGCCTCACATTCAGGGGATGTGGTCTTAGACTGAATATATGTTTATATAGCTACATACTTAAACATACATGTAGATACGTATATGTAGACATGTATAAGTTGTTTCTACTTCTAAAGGGATATGATTTCTACTTATGCCTTTATTTTATATGTTCATACACATTATGTCCTACATTTGTATATGTGTTGCCCAGCCCTAAGAAGACATGACGCTCAGTGGTTGTCATTTCTGTTCTCCAGACTTATAAAGTGATCAGTCACCTATTGGATGGCAGCTGAAATAATAGACGTTCCAAATGCAGATGAGCAGGCTGTTGGCTTGATTAGTGAGGATGGGGAGCAGAGGCTGTGAGGCTGAGAGAGGATGAGAGGTGCACAGGCCAGGCCTCACCACAACTCACCTTCATTTGTCCTATTTCTCCTGTCAGTTAGCTTGTAAGTGAAGATAATTGCTTTTAGACAACTGATTTTGTTTTATCCAACTCTGGAGCTGAAATGCTTTGGTATTTTTGTTCCTGAGCCATTTGGACACAGCTCCCTGAAGTTCCAGCTTCCTGTCTTGCCGTGCAGCACTGCACCTGATCCTATTCACATCATCAGGCCATACACTGCACCACCGTCCGTCGGCTCATGTATTAATACACTCCAGGGACAGTGGCTGGGATTACCTGTGTTTTAATGGCTCACAGGTCTCAGTAATGACTAGTTCCACTGCACTGATTCCCCCATAGCACAGAGTCATGTAGAATCCTCCACTCTGCTGCTTATCACAGAATGGTTTAATGAATTTCCCACTGGATACTTATTCATGTGCAGGAGGTAATTGGATTTATTTAATACATCACTTTAGTAAATTACCCAACTGGCAGAATATGATTAAAATTGGAGATTATGTTGTTTGCTGAAATAAATGATATGTTTTTGTTCTGGTTAATTTGAATAAAAAGGGACTCACTTTAGTGATCATAATCAATAATATTATGGTAAACCGAGTCAAAGGCCTGTGATCAGTGGTGTAGATGGTGCTGGTACAACCTGTGAAGCTCATTATTTTTAATCAGCCCAACCATCTCACTCTATCACCAATGGCTTTGCCGATAACGCAGCTGTCCACAACAGTTTGTTCCTGCCGATAATGTTTAGTCCCGCTGCCTCTATCTGTGTCTGCCGCACACACGTGACCGGGGACACTAAAAGCAGCAAAGCAAATCAGCCTTTCGCGAAGAAATATGTGCACATTATATCCAGAAATGCTGAGTTTCTAATAGTGGCTGTAAATTTACCTCCAGGCATTTTGTTTGTCTCCCCCTCCTCCGTTCTGCCTCCCTCCCCAACCCCTCTAATCCTGCAGCACTCCCTGCTAAGTGCACTTTGAATGCAGATCAATACGTGGATGCTGGTGACTGCTGATGTCTCAGCACAAAGGAAACAGCGTGGCAGCGGCCGTGTGTTTGTGTTCATTGAATCTCTGTTACGGAGAATTGTCTGTGTTTGCAGACTGAGCAGGCGATTCCGGTGAAGAGCCACTGCAGGTCAATTAAAGGGACACTACTGTTAATCTCTATTTTTCTCAATCATGCAAATGTAAATGATCAAAATTGAACTATATTAATGATAATTACCTGAGCAACGGACCAATTTTATTGGATTATTTCACAGTAGTTAGTGCTCCATGTTTTGTGTGTATTTATTCAAATTAATATTTAACCTATCTTACAAAGTGAAGACTGTCGTGTTGCAGCAACAATAAATACTTTACCCTTAACCCAAAATTCAAATTTCACTCATTATCTACTCACCCTCATGTCGACTAAGGGCTGGGACAATTTTCAGAGTCCTCCGTGCCTTCTCGGAGTTACGGGGGGGGGGGGTCCGCGCAGCAGTATTTGTCCATATAATGGTTGTGAATGGTGCTCACTTTTCTTCGTCCAAAAAGACACACCAAAAAACATCCAAATACCTCCATACTGCTTGTCTGTAATGTCCCTCTTGTATTGAAGCCCCGACATGAGAAATTGTTCCGAAAAAAATTAAGTAAGTCTATTATATTTTAAGCTTGTTTGTGTCTCAGTTCACTGCAGTTCACTGCTCTTCCTGTGTCAGTGTCAGTGCAAATCTCGCGTGACTTGCACTGACCGGTGGAACAATTTCTCATGTTGGGGCTTCAATACAAGAGGGACATTACAGACGAGCAGTATGGAGGTATTTGGATGTTTTTTGGTGTGTCTTTTTGGACGAAGAAAAGTGAGCACCATTCACAACCATTATGGACAAATACTGCTGCGCGGACCCCCCCGTAACTGAGAAGGCACGGAGGACTCTGAAAATTCTCCCAGCCCTTAGTCGAGGGTGAGTAGATAATGAGTGAAATTTGAATTTTGGGTGAACTATCCCTTTAACAGTCCCACACTGGTTGAGCTGTCAACTTCAAATTTAGCAAGAAAAATTAAATATGAAGCTGAAATATTTGGACAGAATTGAAGGAAGTGCAGTGAAGGAGCAAGCTGTAGCGAGAACGTGTTATGTTACATGTTCTGATGGGACATTCCACACAGCTAGGTTATGGAAAGATATTGGTGTCATCTAGAAAATAAAACCTTTGTCATTTACATTAGGCATCTCATGATTCGATTCTGATTCAGAGGGCTGAGATTTGTTTCAACAACTATTATTAAACTGCATTTGATTGTTTAAATTACTTGTAAAAGATAGCATATTTGTCATGATCAATATGATAATAGACAACTAGCTGGCAGTCAGGAAGAAATAAAGTCATGATTGTGGAGACGTAGCATCCTGTAGCCCTGGATGTGTCCACTCGTTTAATGATAAAGCTATCATACCTGCTTTCTAATGTGAATTCATAACTTGAGTTTTGACGGTGTTGTAGAGTGCTTTCATCACTGTCTTCTTGGTAAAGAAACAACAAGATTGGATGTTGTAGCTCACCTCTAGTTTGTGAATTATAGCACAGAATCTCTGGCTAGGATCCAAATCCAGGTAAATAAAGATTTTAGAGAGTATGTGATTTGTTTCATTTTTGATTTGGGCGGAGGCTTTGCAAGCGCTTGTTGAATAGTTTGCTGGTTGGCATCTGCAACTGGTTACTTGTGCCCCCAACTTTAGGTGGCAAAACAATGGTTTCTTATGTTGGTAGTTTTAATTTGACACACCATGCTATGTTGTGACACCTGTCCAACAATCAGCAGAGAATCTAACAAACATCTGCTTTAAAAATGGAGGCCACTGTGCTCTTGAGGACCTTCAGTGCAGCCTCGGTCCTCTGCGCCGGCTGCCAGGTTGAAGCACAGACCATAAATTGTTATGTTTGTAAACCTCTTCACCGGAATCCTTCCATGGGAATGTTAGGTTGAAGATGAAAACATTTTTGCAGCAGTTGGACCAGAGGCTCAGGGCTGGTCACAGGGTTGGTTCTTGTGATCTCAGATGGAAAGTCTCTGGCCTGGATCCACCGTTTCCAGTCGCTGGCTGCACTTACGCGGCCTAGACTCGAGAGGTGAGGGTGTATTCTTTGTTTTTTCCCACTTCCTGAAGGCTGGAGGTTGTCGGATCACTACCTGGTTGCAGTGATGGATACTCTGTTATGCTCAGTTTTGGCTGCCAGGTGTATCTGCCCTGTGCTAGGCTGGTCTTGAGGGTTGCTGTAAGTGAATAGGGAACAATGTCATTACTGAAACATTGAGTATAGATTGATGGGGGGGGGTAATTGGAATGTGTTTGCACTGTATTTCTAGGGTCTTACTCAGGTACTGCATCACACTGTAAGTGGATGAAAGAGGCTATAGGTTTCTCAGCTGACATGAACTTCACAAATCAGCTTACAGTTGAAAGCAGCGACAAAACTAATCTCACAAGTGACTGCAGCATCAGTGGGTGTGAGAGTTGCCGGTATTATAGAAGAGAGGAGAGCGATGTACGGAGATGAGAGGGAGGCTGGCTCCTAGAGTTCACACTGTGGTTCAGCACAGCCAGAGCTTGTTTGTGTTAGTATAAAACTTACTGTACCCATTCTGCCAGTTCAGCACTGTCCTAAATTCATCAGGGGAGCTCGGTTCCCCTTGTAAGGACATGCTGACTGGCCTGTGGAGCAAAACCAGTTTTTATTAACACACACTGCTGACCCAGTATACAAGGCAATACAGGAATGAGAAGCATGAAAGTAACACTCATTTGTTTAAAGTATTAGTGGGAATATTAGGGAATAAGGAAGGTAAATCTGGAAAGGAATGGACACATTAAAATATAGCTGATATTCGTGTCAGGTCAGATCAGTGCATCACAGCCCACACTGAGTCACTGCACCGAAGCAAACTAAACCAAAAAGTTTTGTTGTTGTTAAGTCCTCTTTCTGGATGGTCAGCACTAAGACAGAGGAGATTCATGCAGTGGACTGTGGCAATGAAATGAAGTCCAAACAATCCCACAACTCTGAGATCCAGATTTAGCCTGACTCTGCCAAAACTCTATGCACTCATAGTTCTCCACATAAATAGCATCATTTTTGACATTAGGGATCAAACATTAGTTCCTGAGAGACTGATAAAAAAGAAAGTTTTAAATAGCCTTATTTCACAGTGTTTAGCAAAATGAAACATAAAAAAAGTTGAATCTTTTTAACTGGATCCACAGCTACATTAAATAGGTTCTTTCTCGGCACATGTCAACTCTGTCAATCAATTTTGGAGCAAATTGGTTCAGAAGATGCTGATGTTGACTGTTATGGTGGAACATACAGGAATGAAAACATAGCACCTCTCTTGTGATGAGCTTTAATGAACTGGAAAAAAAAACGGAATACAGGGAAAGTGAATGATGCTTGTATGTATATAAGAAAAATAAACAATACCAATAAGTAAAATAATAATTAGGTTTATGAATATGAGTGAAAGGTTAAACAGTGACAGTGGCTCCAACAGTATTTTAGTATTAGATTTTTGATGTGCTTCACCACAGCACTCCAGAAAGAGGCGCATGACTAATATGAGGCACATTCAGTTTTTATAAATACCAACTAGTGTGGTAAAAGTGTGGTTTGTGTGTGTATCACTTATACATCAGTGATAGTGTCGACTCGCTGCTGTTTAAGTTGCGATCGCTTCAGGAAATAAAATACTTAATGTGGCAGGACAATAACAAAGAGTTGAAACACTCTGCTTCAATGTGCAGTGGGGCTTTGTGCAGATTAACTAATGTTTCCAGGATTTGTGCGCACGCTGCAAATGAACTGCGTGTCCTCCTGTCGTAAGTAAATAAAATGAGCCCACATCTGGATGTCTGCTTTTAAACATTTGTTTCTCTAACAGAGGTTTCATGAGGCTTTTTGAAACAAAACATGTTTTTTTTTTTTCTTTCAATGAAACAGCAGCAGTGTACGTGCCGTCTAATGTTGATGTCGCCCTGTGTGGTTCAGGGTGGGGGGAGAGGGGAGTTGTAATAGCAGTGGAAAAAGCAATAGTCCTCCATCAGCTGTCAGTGCAACATGCACACACACATACACACTCAGACTGATGAGCCCTTTTTCACGATATGAAAGTTTAATGACTTCCCTCCCACTTTAATAAATGTTATGTCCTCTCTATGAGCCACACAAGTCCCTGACTATCTATCAATGTGTGTGTGTGTGTGGTCAGTGTGTGTGACTGTGGCAGTGCTCCGTCGTTTCATCTTCAATGATGATAATAATCAATGTATCTGACTGGAGACCTGGGTTATGTAACATAATCAGCCTCATCATCAGTCATCGCTCCATCGGGCTGTTGAGGTGAAGACTTTTTGTCATCCAGTCGATGGGGACATTTACGTTTACATTTGTCACAACATCGTTTCGACATGACAGCAGGTTAATGGAAAGCACTAAATACTCCTTGGCAGCTGGGATTTGATGCAGGACCATCATGAGTGTGAGTGATGCTCACGGCCGCTGCTCTGAAATGATCATTTACCCGTTTTTTTTTTTTGGTATGACGTCAACTAGAAGAGCACTGGGAAATTTCCCTGATTGTCTTTCTGGCCTTTAACAGTCAACTACTAACACCGAGAAAAAAAAATAGAAGAATGAGTTGGCGAACTAATAAAATCCACTTATCTGGCAATTGACGTAATCACACCTCTTGGTGATGCACAATTAAAGATATTACAGCTCCGCTCTCTTAAATCTGCAGCCGTGTGTTGTGTGTTTTTATGTGCAAGTCACAAGAAATGGAAGGTCAGGAAAAAAGGAAAGGTGGAGCAGGGAGAGGGAGAGAAAACAAAAAGCCTGGTTACCATGCAAAATTAGAAACATACACTATACTCACAAAAAGTTATAAGATATTTGACAAGAATATCTCTATAAAAAGTTCATGCTACAGTGATATTCTATCATGAAAGCAGGCCTTTTACTGTATGTAGAAGGATGCAATGGTAATTTCTTTATCTCAAACAAAAGCTAACAACAGTGGTGGCTATAGCACAACAAAAATGTTATTCAAGTATTGAAACATTGAACAATTGCACATGTGCATTCAAAGGTTTAGAGAAGGTTAAATTAAGTATAGTGCATTTTAGGTGCATTCTGAAATTGAATCCAAAAGCCAAACATCCCTAACTTTTTGTGAGTAGTGTATTTGTCAAGTCACACAAGTCATGCTGCATAACTTGCACCAACTTTACTGTTGTTTTTGGCATATAACCAATATCAATGACACCAAATATAGTTCATGTTATGAATCTGTTGTGGTGTATGTATTTTGTAATTTAGATAACTTTCCTCCCAAATCAACATGGTCGCTGAATTTATATATCAACAAATACTGTAAGCTTACAAAGTTAGTGGTCTGGCGGTCTGTGTGAAAAGTGTGGCCTGGATTGAGTCATATTCCCAGCCTGAATAATTGTCCCAGTTCACAACTGATGACGTCTGACAATGCACCACTGACTGATTATGTTTTCTTTCTGTATATGAGTCAAAACTTGAAATAATACAAACAAAAATACATAAACAAGTCATCTGACAGCATTCAAACTGTTTCTAATGTGACATACAGTTGTCCTGACTTATGATTGACTTCAGATTCAGATGAATGTGTGAAAAGGATTCTTAGTGTTGCTGTAATTGTGAGAAACAGTCCCAGCTCCTGCTTTCTCAAGCTTCTCTAGAAAACCCTACGTTGTGCAGGTTGTGGTAGAAGCAGGAAGAGTGAGTTGATGACTGATGGCAGTCTGCTAACACATCATATTGTGATAGTGAATCTGCGGTCGGTGTGTGTGTGTGTGTGTGTGAGTCCTCTCCTGCAGACATCTCCTGACTGGCTTCTCTTTCGAACAATCCGGCCCTTTGTCATCGTCGCGCACTCTGGTATTTAAATGATAGCGCATGTTGTGCTGCGGTTAAAGAAGCCGGGAGCGTGCAGTGTATTTTAGTCCTCAGTGTTTGATGTCAGCTGTCTGTTCACCTGTGTGGAAGTGAGAGCTCTTCATAAGGCGGTGAATAAACAGGCTCTGTTTGATTTCTGCCTTTTGATAAACAGAAAAATAACTTCTGGAGCTGTTTGTGGGGATGTTTTCCTCTTCAGGTACACATGCAGCTTCTGACACGCTCAAACATAACGCGGAGCCTTTTCCGGTGCTGTGGGTTTAATTCAACCGAAGAGCAGTTACTGAGATGGTGGCAATTGAAACTGCCCATTGAGCCGGTGGAGCGAGCCACTGTAGTGTAACCTGAGCAGATCCATTGTAGATATAAGGCCGGGCCGTGTCGCCGGGCGTCTGCTCTTTGTTTGTGCCAAAGTGGAGTTTTAAAGGCTCATTAGGTCAGAGGTAGAGAATGATGTCACCTGTCAGAGGTTCAGTTCATTTGTAAGAGCACGGCCTGATTCCCACTGCAGGGCCTGCTCATGGATTTAATATCGTATAACATGGACACTGCTCTTCTATAAGGATGCTCCTTTTACTGAAGACCAGTGGTTACACATACCTTTTTTCCTTGAACCCCTCCCCCACCGCGTGTGTCCAAGACAAGCCAGGCCCCTCCATCCACAACCCCTGCTTGCACAGATGCATCAAAAGAAACAAAGTGAACAGTTACAAACTTTTATTTCCAAAAATAAACAGCAGTTTTGTTCCTATTCTCTTTCTTTATACATATACTTTTAATTATGCTATTGGGTGTGTTGTTTGGATTTTAAATATTGATATGCACAAATGTAATGTACGTAGATGTCCTCACAACTTCAGAATAGACACAGCTCTGTGAACCCCTGAGGTCTCTGGCCTGGACCCCAGGTTGGGAACCAATGCTTTAGACCAGTGGCTCTCAAAGTGGGGTCCAGGGGTCCTTGAGAAGGTTCAAGGGGGTCCCCAACTTTTTCCTCAAAATGTAACCCCCTTTTTTTCCCCAGAAATTTCTTGAAATTTTTCGAAAAATTCATGCCATTGGCAGTAATTTGAACTGACTAAAAAAGGAACGTTATTCAGTCTAAGAACAAATATTTGTGTATTTCTGTTGTTTGTTTAAAATTTTGTCCAATGGGGGCGTCCGTTCCGTGGTGTAATTTGTGTCCGTTTAGGGGTCAAAAGGTGTAGTGTTAAAGTTTGAGAACCACTGCTTTAGACGACTGTGGCTCAGGTAGAGTGGGTTGATCACAGAGGTTTACTGTTGGATCTTGTCCTGTTCACCTGCCAAAGTGTCCTTAGGCCGGAGACTGAACCCTAAGGTTTTTCCATCCATCCATCCATCTTCAACCGCTTATTCGAGGTCGGATAGCAGATCCACCAATGAGCCCCAGACTTCCTTTTCCCCGACTACACTGGCCAGCTCTGACTGGGGGATTCCGAGGCGTTCCCAGGCCAGGCTGGAGATATAATCTCTCCACCTGGTCCTCGGTCTGGCCCGTGGCCTCCTCCCAGCTGGACGTGCTGTGAATTTAATCTGACACCAGTTAAAAGTCATCAAAAGAAGTAAATTTCCATTTTACTGAATTTATCTTGACAGCAGGTAAACAAGTTGTTTTAGATTAAGCCAAAGAAGAAAGGGAATATCCGCACACTGGATTAAAGCTCCCATTTATTGGATAGCCTACTTGCTTGCAATGTTTCGACCGATGTGGTCTTCCTCAGGCAAAATCTTATTTTAAAAGATTAAGCCAGTCAACATTATTGGAGACTTTAAAATACTGTTATACCAATATGTCATGGATAAACTATAATCAGATAATAACAAAAATATTAGCTTTCAGGTTCTAAATGAAATGCTTGAAGTCAATATGAAGACACTCTGTGCTAGTTTCCCTCTTTCATTTGAATGTATCTAAAAATGAAATGCGTATGTGTCTGACTTTGTTCATGGTGGTACAAGCCCAAGTGCAGACAGTTCGGCTTTGTCCTGACATTGAGACAGACTTTGCCCAGAGCACACAGTGCACAGGTGGGAGGACAGGAACAAGCAGGTAGGAGCTGCAGTGCAAACGCAGTCGGTGGTTGTTGGTATTTTGTCTGACAAACGACATGTTAGGCAGCTCACATCTGTTTTCTGACGAAGTTAATCTGGTGCCAGTTTGGTGATTTCAGAGAAGAGCAAAGCAAACACACAAAGCAAATCTGCAAAGCTTTGACTGACAAATGATGTAATTATGGCCTAATAACTCCACAGACAGTAGAGGCCTGTGATTTGGTATAAATGTTTATCGTCTGTAAAACAGGAAGATCTGTAAATCAACCTGCATTTATCTATGAACTAGTATGAGGGATTCTTCAGTATCTGCTGTCACATGACACCAGGCTGCAACACACACATCAGGCCAGTCTGTCATGACTCCACACTGACATGAGGTGCAGTAGAAGTCAGGGCTGGCAGTTGTTCATGCCGGTGCCTGCATGAATGGAGCTGTCAGTCAATGGCACAAAGTGATCGCTGGAACAACAGCCAAACGTTTTGTTGTAATTCAAAAAAAATTGACAGTTTATGAACTTGTACCACAATATTGCAACAAATGCACAAAGACAAAGGGACAGTTCAACATTTGGCAGATTTGCCTATTGCCATAATCCCTATAGCCATAGGGATAGGTTCATTAACTTTAATTATAACGGCTCTATTGAATGCTGCTCTCTGATTGGGCCATCGCTGCGGTCCGTTATTTCTGTATAATGACCGTCGTCAAGTATAACAGACCATTGCTAGGGACGCCGCTCTGATCAGCGCAGCACAGAAGGTAAATATCCTGCATAGTTTCTCTTTTATCTTTCATTTTTAGAAGGACTTTCCATTCATGGATCTCCTCACTGTTGGGAAGCGATGATCTTTGTATGTAGCCCTTTGTCTGCTGTGTGGCTTTCTTTCTTCTCCTCTGCTGATTCCCCAGACACACTCACACACAAAATCCATCACAGACTGGTTGACTGCTCTTCTTCAGCTCTGGTCAGGCTTAATTGAACAGTCTATGCCACCACTGAATAATTCAAAAGGAGCAGCAATGCTGATTGGTGGATTCATAATTAATATTGGACAATACACTGGTCAGTGCATTGCTGTGATTTAGAGCCAGTGTGTGAGTGTAGGTCCCTGGTTGTGTGTGTGTGTGTGTGTGCATAATGACAGGAGAACAGCTCGGTGTGCTGTAAATTGTGAAGTTTAATTATCTAATGTTTGAAACTAGGTCACTTACTCTTCACATTTCAGATGTGCAAATAGAAAAACAAAATTCAATGCTAATTTTAATATCTATTTACAATTTAACATGCAAGCAATGGAGCTTTGGCCTTAATACGATTCTGATAATATTTGAGGGGTTTAATGGGGTTACAACAACAATTATCTGCCAGTTTCAACCGCAAGAACATTTTGTGTAACTGAAGGTTATTTGAAAGAGTAATTTCAAATGTTTCAGGGCTCATTTGTACTGCAGTGGCTCACAATGTTGTTTGTTTTTTGGGGCTTTTTTGGCTTCACTAAAAGAAAGGCAGTAAAAGAGAGAGACAAGAAAGCGAGAGAGAGAGAGATGGCCCGATATTGGCTGATAATTACCGGTCAATACATAAATAAGTCCGATAATGACATTGCCTTGATTTGTTCATTTTCAGTCCGTTTGGCTTCTAAGTTGATTTGAAACAATAATAAATGTTGATTTTTGAAGAGTCATAATCTTTTTATTGTGATTACAGTCAGTTATATTTTTTATCTTAAGTCAGAGGCAGAGTTATAATGTAAAATCATCCTTACTTACTACATCTTAGCCTTTCTGATCCTCAGGTGTGTATAAACTATTAAAGGGATAGTTCACCCAAAAGTCAAAGTTCACTCATTATCACAGGAAGAGCAGTGAACTGAGACACTGGGAGCTTCCGCTACAAACAAGCTTAAAATATAGGCTTATTAAATTTTTTTCGGAACAATTTCTCATGTTGGGGCTTCAATACAAGAGGGACATTACAGACGAGCAGTATGGAGGTATTTGGATGTTTTTTGGTGTGTCTTTTTGGACGAAGAAAAGTAGTATCCATTCACAAACATTATATGGACAAATACTGCTGCGCGGACCCCCCCGTAACTCAGAGAAGGCACAGAGGAAAATTCTCACAGCTCTTAGTTGACATGAGGGTGAGTAGATAATGAGAAATTTGAATTTTGGGTGAACTATCCCTTTAAAAATGTTATCGGTAATCGGTTTAAAAAAAAATTATATTGTGCATCCCTACATTCTAGCTGAACCACCGGAGCATCCCAAAAAGATTCATGTTGATTCCAGTTTTCAAACGGCAATCACTGTTTTACATTCTTTAGTTAAATATGTGGACTTCCATTAAAGCTGTAGTAAGCGATCTGGTCGCTTTGGCTAACATCCTGTCAGCGGATGGAGTTAGCAGTCCCCACCCTCGTCATGGATCTATTGGTCCTCGTCCCTACGTCACCACATTCACGCGCATCCATTGGCTGCACACACAGAGATGACCGCCCCCTTATGCCGTTCTCTCTCCTCATTGGATAAAGGTTGTAGGATACAAGGAAAGTTTTCTCCTCGGCTTACAGCAGAGCAGAGTGACTGACAGACCCGTGTTTCAGACCAAACACTCTATATAAGTGATTGCCGTCAGAAGATATAACTATTTAAGACTTATATTAACACAAATATTCCGCTTACTTCTGCTTTAAATACCATAGCCCTCGTCAGGATGAAACAGAAATACTCAACCTGTGATAACCAGCCGTACAACAACAGACTTTTAGCTCACTGATTGTTTATATTGCAGTGCTCCTTGGGACGAGTAATTCTTATCCACTTGTACTGAAGGATAAAGCCAGCAACACTCCATACAGCTGTATGCAGAAGTTTGGGCACCCCACAGAAGATTGCATATTTTGTTGACTAAAAAGAAATTGTTTCAGCGCTCTTACTTTTCTTATTATCAACAAATCCCATGTGCAGAGCCAAACTAACAATGAATACACAACGTTCTGGGTGTGACAGTCGGATACATTATACTCCTATGTGCTTTTGTGTATTTGTGCTGATGCTTTGGCGAAATTCTTTGTGAACCTGCATGTGTGTGTGTGCACCAGGTGGCCGTGTGCTTTAAAAGTGAAACATGCTTTGAAGGTGACCTTTAACAGGTTCAAAGGATGAACAGAGAGAGGATGAGGAATGAGTCAGAGTTACAGCAGGGGATGAAGGTTTTCCATTTTATTCAGCGATGATGACGTGACTGTAAGGACGTCACGCAGTCCTCCTGACAATAGGCAACAATAAAACAATTCCAGGATGGAAGAGTGTTATACAGTAAGGGGAGAGGTGTCTCTAGTCTAACCAGGTCCTGGTTGGACTAGCTCTCAGATCCAGCTCAGCTCTGCCAACACCAGAGCTCCAATCAATCTGTCAGACTCAAATACAGTTTTCTGCAGACTTCCTCCCATGAGTCTCTCAGTGGTGCTGTATAGTGATCATAAGTCAAAGTCAAAATGCAGCACATATTGAATTTATCACTATTTGACAGTCTGTTGCCTGCAGTTATTGCCAACTTAAATGTTAGTCTTCAGTGATGTTGGGCGGGACAGCCCCAAGATTTCAATATCCGCCCTCCATGTTTGACTGTGTGTGTGTGTTTGTGTGTGTGTGTGTGTGTGTGTGTGTGTGTGTGTGTGTGTGTGTGTGTGTGTGTGTGTGTGTGTGTGTGCCCTCTTATTCTTTCTCCCGTCCACCTCCTTACACACCTTCCCTTCTCTTACTTCCATATATAACGCTGGTGTTTCATCAATACAGCTGATCCAGTTTCTGCAAAGCCTCTGAGTTTCATGCACTGCCCCGTCAGAAACCTTTATTCCAGCCATGACTTGAAATGCACAAATCCTCTCACGCTAAGTATATCAATTTGATTTCTCACACTTCTACTTAGGATCAAAACATTTTCCCACTGCCGCAATTGCAGTGAGCGATGATGACCTGCTGGAAACCTTATGAAGGCCCTGTTTATGAGAGGACTGAGGAATAGATTAGAACACATACATCAATGGAGGAGATGCAATTCAAGGAAATCTAAGCATCAGTACAAATTTGCTTAGATTTGATGGCACGGTCTTGATTTTGCATGACATAACTTATGATTCTCAATCATATATATTATTAAAGAAACCCTGAGAAGTTTGCTTTTGGTTATAAAAGAGTCTCATATTAATGTGGATGAATCTACGTCAGCCACTCTTGTTAATGGGTCCATTTTCGATACATATATCGTTTTGTCTTTATAGTTATTTAGATATTATTATTTAGTGGTTGACTTGCCCAGCATTTCCTAGTTTCGGTTCCCTGGACGCTGCCCGGCGGGCCATGGGAATAACGCAGCCGGATCGCTAGTTGGCATCGTCTATGGTCGGAACTACGACGGTATCTGATCGTCTTCAGACCTCCGACTTTCATTCTTGATTAATGAAAACATTCTTTGCAAATGTTTTTGCTTTCGTCCGTCTTGCGCCGGTCCAAGAATTTCCCCGTGCATGCGGAAATCTAGTGTGAAAACACGAAGCTTTCCGAAACTCCTCGTAGTCCCTTTAAATCTACAACTCAGTAAAGCTAAACGTGACAGTGTCTGAACCATCTGTCTGCATGAGTCCTCTTTTCCCTGAAGTGCTTGCATCATCTGTACGACCAGACTTGGGAACTCTGAAGCTGAAACATACATACATTTTTCTTTTTCTTTTTTAAATGTGTCTTTATTTGTTATCAGAAACAGCAGTGTAACCCATGCTGCTTGGAATCTGTTTTGTTTTAATCAGTGATTTGGATCCAGACTATACACCTCAGAGAAGGAAAAATCATATTCTTCCTCCTGGTAATGAAATATACTCACCCAGTTCAATACATTAATGAGGTTTTCTCTGTATTTACAGTCATTAGCTATGGACAATCATGTTAATTGTTCTCCTAGTTTTGCCTAATTGGCGGTTGATATTGCGTTAAAAGTCCTGTCCACTCATTTGATTTCCACCTGAAACAACAGGGCTACATGCGCTGACAGTATCCCATCCAGCTGGACCCTGCATGACCACACTAATTCATAGCTGACAGCAGGATTTGTAGGATTTTGACTTTTAGCATACAACTGCTGCCAGCATTTCTCCAACAGGAATAATACATACACACACACACATACACAAGAACACACACAGAGGACTGGCCAGTAACATTCCTGGAATAACCCCAAATGTCTCTGTAATTACAACAACAGGGCAGCACTGCCTGTCGCACATTAAGCCGGACTAGAGGAAGAAATGTTGATATTGGAGAGAGGAGGGAGACGGAGAGATGCCGCGGCAGAAAGAAGGAAGAGCCGCAGATTAAACGTCACACAGTGAAATGTGGAGGGGGTTAAAGCAGGGAGGTGCAGCCAGCTGTTATGTAAGCCCCGACTTTATGTAGGAGTGAAGACATATGGCTGAGCTTAAAAATTTATGGAGGGAACCATCACACTGAAAACATCCTGCACTTCACTTTGGACTAAAGTGGTGGACCAACCAACCAACATTACCACCCCCTGACTGAAACTGCGTGGGGCTGAAAACAGTGAATTATGGTCCACACAGTTATGACATCGTTGTTGGACAGGCGTCAGACATAAACATGTCCAAATCTGAAGGGGAGATTGTCATTAGAATTACTGAACCTATAAAATGATGAATATTTGTTTTTAGAAATATATATTAAATAAGCACAGAGAATATGTGACAATCTAATAGCATAATTCTAAAAATAAATGTACAGGTGTACCTGCTGAACAGGGGATGATCCCTTTTACTGACTGTTTGTGCATCGCCTGTTTGCCACCCTCAGCCTTCAGTTCTTAACCCTACTATCTGTAAAGCCTTAAAAATAGAAAGAAAGAAAAAAAAGGTTAGTGTGTTTACTCCATCCCACGTAGTTTTACACCTTTTACTCATTCTTTCCCATAATATTACACCATGCTTGGACTGAGTTGCTGCATTTCTATTGCCAGGCTTTGTTAAATTTTCACACAGTAAAACACTAATATTGTTCAACCTTGTCTTTTCTGGGCTGAACTGGATTTCTATCATGTGTCTGTCTTTGTGCAGCCCTCCCCAGGCCAACAGGACAGCTAGCAGTGGGCAGTCAAGGACAAAGGCACTGCAGAGGGAAGTGGGCTTTCCAAATTTGGAGAAGAAAAACATAAAAAAAAAGAGAAAACCTACATTTTGGCAATACTACTATGAACTCTATAACATGGTCGACTATTCTGAAAGGAATGGAAAAGCTCTCTATACACTGCTACTGAGGAAAGATGGTGGGGTTCATTAGGTTGACCTCTGCTGGGACAGTGCCTGATTCAACTCATGATTAATATATAATGTCCACATTACTTGGACTTGGAAACTGAGAGGAGAAACGGATGCTGTTTCCCCTCAGTATGCCGGATGTAGACTCTAAGCGTATTGATTATTTGAAGTTTTCAGTGTTGCACACCTTTTCAGGCCACAGGCATGCATGTTACACTAAGATGTTTTTGTAGAAGTAATACAGTATCATGAGTAATATTCAAATGCTAACATGCTCACAAGCTAACAGGTCCTGGTACATGTACAAGGACAGATCTGGTGAGCTCAAAGCCTGCAAACAGTCTCTTTGTCTTTGTTTCTCATACTGCTGCAGTTTGCCATGTTCAGGAGGTGTTAGGCAGCGAGTGCACAGCTTCAGGGTAAAACATGATTCAGTTAGTCACCACCTGCACAGCTTACAGCTAAACTTTGTCGCGCAGTATACACATAATTTTTTTACTCTTGTTACGTTTGTATTAGAATCATTAAAATGGCTGTCAGTTTGGTAATATAGGTCTAGTAGGCAGGAGAAGGTGAGAGGTTTTGACAGCATATGGCTTCTTCCTGTGTGCAAGATGAACCATTATAAACACTAACACACAAAAATAACAGTAGAAAATATTCAGTGGTTGATTATTCTTCCTGTGTTTCTGCAGTTATTGTAGTTTGACAACATGTTAATCCCTACAGCAAAAGCTTTGAACTCTACTTGGCTCCGGAGAAGCAAATAAGTGGAAATGTTTGTTAAAATTTAACTAAATCTGGATGTGAAGTTGCTAAAATCTGGGGACAGAAGTCCTGGAAGTACTGTGGATAAAATCATGAACTCACAAAACAGCAGATCAGTGAAACTAGTCATTTCGTATTGTTTTGTTGAGCTGTATTTCCACTAGGTTACACAAGATCTTTGCTGTAGTTTAATCATAAATAAAGTTATGGATTAAAGTTTCTAAACTGGGCCTTTTTCAGAATTTCATTTTTTCCTTTATTCTCTTAGGCCAAGATCCATATTCCCTCTGCTATAATTTTCCAATAAGATAGTTCCTCCTGCTACATCACAAACAGTGGTATTGTCTCAGTTTCTCTTTTTGTTGAAGGAGGATATCTTCATCATCAGCTGTCAGGAATAATCAGACACATCTGTATAACTCTGTTCTTCAACTAAACTTTCAGTTATAGCACTCCTGATCATACAAACAGTATGGTATGCCTCTCACTGACATCCATCACCAGTGTGTGTGTGGTACAGTAGAAAGATCAACACTCTCTGATCACACTCAGCCCACACACCTCCCACTGCTGGAAACTCAAACCCCCGGTGCTGAGGCAGAGAGGGGAGATTTTTGCACAGAAACATCCTCACCTGTGTCTCATTAGCTGTTCATCATCAGCATCAGCACTGTACACGCTCAACTACAAAACCAACACAGGCACGATCATGTTTCATTAGGTACACGCACATTGTTGGATTCTCCACTGTGTGTGAGCCTTTTTCTTTGTGTGCATCTTTCATCACTGAGTTCACAACAGGCCAAACACACACATACACACACAGCTCAGCTGATGTATAAATACATGAAACCAGCTCAGTAGCAGGGACAGGTATAGCAAACTGATGACACTGGATAGTGAAAACCCTACAAATACTTAGTAATAGTTTCAGTGTTGTATTAGTATTACATAATTAGTCAGTGGTAGCCCTTTGAAATTATTTTCAGTCATGGTGTTGTTACAAGGGGCTAATGACATAAATTATTGGGTTTATTTCCATCATTCACCAAATATGACGACTATAAAGTATTGTACTAAATCTTAAATGTTCATCGTCTTTCACAGCAGCAGAACATCGTTTTAGTGAAGCCAGGGATCAACCCACCAACCAGCCAACCTGCTCCACTGTCTGGGCTGAGGCCCGCCCATCATTGATAAATCATCAGCAAAGAATTATTAATCCTCATGGGCTGGCACTATGTAAGAAGTCAAGCCACTTACTCATGTAAAACATGAAAAATGGTTATAATGTTTGAAATTAAGCTACAGCATGTCACCTTTTACTGGCTGTAACTTTGGTGGAAAAGATATAACAATTGACCATTTTAGTAACCTTAATGTAATTTATGTGTAGTATTTATATAATCTCATTTACATATCTTTGGATTTTAGACAGATTCTTGGACAAAGGTGCATCTTGGAAACATCACCTCGGGGCTTTTTTTTCCAATTTTTTTCACAAATTATGTACTCATCACAATCATGTAACACTAAGAACCTGTTTGATAGATTAATCAATAATGCAGACCCATCCAATGAATATATTTAGTTTAATCCCTTTCAAATAGGTTCTTTTGCCCTTGATGGTAAGCAGTGTTCATGCTACATGACATACTGTCAGCATCATCAAGCTATCAGTCAGGGACTGTAAAACTGGAGATGCAGTCATAGTTGTGCATCCATCAATTTTATCCTGTCAGACACTTGCAGGGTCATACTGGATACTGTATATCTGAGTACACAGAGCAGGAAAGAGTGGTTTTACCACAGTTTTCACTTACATCCTTACATATCAACCATATGCAGTATATAGCCATACAGTATATAACGTTGTGATCTAGTGTTGTTTCTGTTCATGTGGCTCAGGCTCTGTGAAAAAAAAACAACAACACTTAGGAGCTCAACCAAGTTTTACAATGGTCGATAAAACTCTGCTGTTCATGATCCTGTAAATGAGCATGAATGGTCATTCATGCTTATTTACATAGGATCAATGGGCAGCAAAAATGATCATATGCAATGCGATTACTGTGATAACAACCATTTGGCCGTGGTCTGGATCCCTGTGTAGCAACAACCCCATCAGATCTTTGGGCTGACATTGGCTGATCCTGCGCGGCGAATGTGTGGGTCCTCCTCCTTGGCTGCGGTCAGTGAGTGGGAGGGAGCAGCCGACCACATAGCTGCCTCACTGAAACATTAATTGACTGCACTGTCCTCAGCATATGTGAAAATGGCATGGTGTTCTCTCTCTGGTCATTCAGCCTGTGGTGTATCTTACCATTGGCCTGCACTCTGCATGGGCCGAGCTTAATCAGGTTTACCCCAATCCTGTTTTTTTAAGCATTTATCATCTGAATGCTGCAGCTAGACCTCACTAAAGTGTGCACGCTAGGCCGATTTGCTTATGTCGAACCTTGAGGCTACTCACTCAATGACTTATAAGGTTGAATAAAGCGATATAGAATGTGGATGACTGAGAATCCTTGTGTGCAGTGAGGAGTCCACTCAAAGAGGATAGAGATTAAAATGTGCTGAGAAGGCTTTAAAGTGACTGTGTGAATCTTGGGGAAATGATAAGAGTTGTCTTGCTCATGTCCACTGCTGAGGCAGCAGGTACAGTGGGGTCAGAATTTAGTGTGAGCAGCATGAATTCATGGACCCATGGAGGTTGAATGGCCACTCAGAAGCCTCTTAACCGCCTCATAGACCTCTTCCAGAGCTACTGGTGAGGCTTCAGACTCTACTTTCTCCACAGGAGAAGGATTATGAGTTCTTCAAAATGTTCTATCCACTGTCCAACAATATCTCTACTCAGTTTAGAAATGATTGTCCTTCTGCACTAGAGTGATTAGCTAAAATACAAGAAAAATACTTTAACATTTGAGAAGAAGATGACTTAATACTCGTGAAATTATCTGTCCATGCAGGAAGACGATTTAACTTGACAGGAGATTTTAAAATGTGTATTACTGGGAAATAAAAACCAGAAGGTGTGTGTGTGTGTATGTATGTATATATATATATATATATATATATGTGTGTGTGTGTGTGTGTGTGTATATTGACACATACTGTATATACTGTATATACACACACACTTGAAAAGAAAGATGATCAATTATTTCTTTTCTGTAATAATTGGCAGCCTTTTTATTTTTACATTGTTATTGAGATGAGAGATTTATTTCAAGCAATGTCGGTATTTAACTTCCACTCACATTGTGAATGTAATTAATATTTAATTTACTAAGAGGGCATTTAATGAGGACATTTAATGAAGGCTCTCCATTAAATATATTCTGGGAGTGAAGGAGAGCCGAAATTCAGTGGTGGAACTTGTCTGAGATCAGCAACTTTAAATTGAACTTTAAATTGGTATTATAACACCCTGATGCTGCACAGAGATACTCGTGAGTACATTGCTAAGACTGCAATTTAATATGTCTGTTAAAAAAGAAAAAAGTGTAAGTAATATTAAAGGAATCCAGAAGCTCATCAAGTAGATTAAAGTTTCAATATTTCTTGCTCCCCTCCTTTTTATTAACCCACACAGCTGTAACTCACCTGCTCTTCTAGAGAACAACAGTGTTTGACCTTTCCAGTAGAACATGTAAGAGGCTTCACACTGTAAGGTGACAGGTGCACTTAAAAGAAACATCAAACTGCAGGTAGTTCAGTAAATCCAGATCTGTGTTCACAAACATTTCTTAAAAGAGTTGATGCAAACACTCTATTGTTATTTAAAATCTATCCAATGAGTCTTTAGTTATTCAGTGAGTTTGCAGTGTCCAGTTGTATTTATTCAGCTTTACATAACCTGTCACTCACTGTGCTGGCCCACCAAAATCCACCCAAAAAACTGACCTGTGTGGTTTGGCCAAATGCAGCAGGGGACAGGAAATAGCAAATAGTAATCATAACATACAGGAGCTAATGTTATTAATGACAGTTTATACAGTTTTATGAATCACTCTGTTGTCACTGTTCATCTCTGTCACACACTTCACCCAAACAATTCAATCCTATACACCTCTGTCATGGCTGAACACCATAGAGCCTCACAGTGTAAATGTAAATAGGGATCACAGTAGGTACTGCACCTTGACCCTGACTATTGTGTTCATGCCAGTGCTGGATCTGCATGACTGGTCACTGTCAGTTTCCTCATGGCTGCAGCTCTTTTATCATGAAGTGGCACTAACCTGTTGGTTTCAGATCTCTATAGCATTTTAAAAGACGATGATTGACTTAGCAACAGAGTTAAACCTCAGCTACTCTCTGGCTAACACTGGGTAGAATCTAAGGCCTTAGCCTGACTCTCGCCAGACCCTTGTAGTTCCGCAAAGCTACGCTGAGCTCCGCACAAGGGTCTGGGACTGCTCCATAGGCGATTCATTTCAGAAGGCGGGGCCTTGTAAAAAAAAATCTTGTATGTGATTGGATAAACCACTTGTCCGTTATCTTGTTGACGTGCTACTTCAGCCACTCACTGCGAGCCGCCATTGTTGTTTGACTCAAACAGTCGCTTCAGCGCTACGTCACACCTCAGAAAGTCCCGCCCGGCGATCCTGATTGGTTCATTATTTTTTGCTCCCGGGAAGAAGTTTGCATTGGCCTCGAGTCCAGACCCTTGTGCGAAGCTGAGCGTAGCGCCTCTGGCGTAGCTTTGCGGAACTACAAGGGTCTGGCGAGAGCCAGGCTACTAAGGCCTAGCTACTTTGCATAATTGTCAGTGTCAACAGTAACATAGTCCAGCTCTACTGGGTTTTGACCCAGTCTTGTTGATTTGTTATTAGGGCCACGGGCAATCGCACCGGGCACTGGTCCCAACAGCTATGAAATAGCTGCAGGGACCAGTGCCCGGGCGAAGCCCGGGCACTACTGTTATTGTGTGGATTTTTTCCTAGTTAGTGTGAATGCGGAAGCATTCACACTATTGTTATTCAAATCTTTATTCTCTTTTATTTTTATTCTTACTACTTTCCGCCTTTCTACGGTTTTAAACTAGTCCTTCATACTTTGTGCGATTTCAACAATTCATATATCAAAACGTGCAGCTTTTTTTGAACTTTATCGGCATTACTTTTCTCTTTTTAACTATTTATACTTTTTAAAATATTTAACTTTTTCTGCAATTTTTTTCCCATAGGAATGCATTGAAAACATCTTCAAACTTTTAAAATCTTCTTACTACTTTGAACCTCTAAAACTTCAGCATACTTTCTCCCACAGACTCCATTTCACTTTTAAACTGTAGACAAACTTTTAATCTATTCACATATTACTCAGCTTATTGATATCTTCAACAGTTTTTAGGTATTTGGCTGTTTTAAAATCATTAAAATTTTCGACAAAATCCAGCTTTATAATGGTTGTGTATTGCGCTTAACGAGCAGGGCTTAGAGTGAGTGACATCATCGTTAGAGTGAGAGGGATCGAAAAAACATTCAGGATTTTTTCTGGATAAATTGCCAGCACGGCCACAAATTAAACTCTAGACACATGATTTCCTCACCGGTTTGTAGCCACACTTGTCGTGTCTCATCTGATGTGCTCAAAACAGCAGACAGACTTACAGAATTGTCTCAGTGAGCCTAATTGTCCAGCTAGACCCGCTCCAGTGGCTCATCCACTTCAATATAAAAGTAGGAGCAGATTTTTTTAGAAAAGCAGAAATGCCCCCCTTTTCTACCTTGCGACGGCAAGAAAAGTTTTTGCCCTACAAACATTTAATGCACATCAATGTGCTCAGGAAGGTCTCCTTGCCCCAGTAGTCAGACCACATTCTGATAAGAGTTACGGTTCTCTTTTACTGGGCTGTTTTGGGAAGCTGCACAGAGCTCAAATCTCTCTGCTCTGCTCTGCTCTGTGTGCAGTTGGTCCAGCTGTAGGGGCCAGCTCGTTATCAAAGTCTATAAACAGTGCAGCTGCAGCCTGGCCGCTCGTTAAGATGTTTTTAAACACAGCCCCACACACACACATGATAAACCAGACTGACAGAGGATGTCCACGCACAAACACAGGCATCACACTCACACAGACAGACACACACAGACGCTCACACACAGTCACACATGCACACATACACAAACAGACAAACACACAAACACAACACTGTTCCACACAGTAAAACGTAAGCATGGTAGTCGCCATGGTAACTTCTGAGGGCAGGCTGCCACACAGGTGTAATCAATCAGATCATTAGGGAGAGAGGAGTTCTGTGGCGCTTAACAGTTTTACTTTCTGCACATGTACACACAGACAGAGAGACCGCCAGACTCACACACCCAGACACACACACACACACACACACAGGTTTTCAGCTCAAATTCATCAGGCTCTCAATTATTTTATACTTTTGATGTAAACATCTCCAACAATTTATATTTTTCTCATGAATTTAAGTTCAGACGTTTAGTCTTTCCAACTCTATTAATAGTAGTACAATTACAGGTGGAGCCTAGGATATAGGATGCAGCTTTTAACATGTGTCCTATCTATCTATCTATCTATCTATCTATCTATCTATCTATCTATCTATCTATCTATCTATCTATCTATCTATCTATCTATCTATCTATCTATCTATCTATCTATCTATCTATCTATCTATCTATCTATCTATCTATCTATCTATCTATCTATCTATCTATCTATCTATCTATCTATCTATCTATACCCCTCCCTATTTTTTAACCCCTCTGTCTCCTTTTTTTCTTTCTTTCTTTCTTTCTTTCTTCCTTTCTTTCTTTCTTTCTTTCTTTCTTTCTTTCTTTCTTTCTTTCTTCTACTCCTTCATTTGTATTTTACGTAACTTTTTCTATCCTTCCCTCTCTATCCATCCATCCATCCATCCATCTACCTCTTTCTATCTATCATCCCCCTCTCTCTTTTTCTTCTTTCTTTCTTTCACTCCATTTCTGTCTTTTTACTTCTTTGTTTGTTTGATTGTTTCTTTCTTTCTTTCTATTCCTTTTCTCTTCCTTTGTTTTTACTCCATTTCTTTCTTTCTTTCTTTCTTTCTTTCTTTCTTTCTTTCACTCCATTTCTGTCTTTTTACCTCTTTGTTTGTTTGATTGTTTCTTTCTTTCTTTCTACTCATTTTCTCTTCCTTTGTTTTTACTCCATTTCTTTCTTTCTTTCTTTCTTTTTTCTTTCTTTCTTTCACTCCATTTCTGTCTTTTTACCTCTTTGTTTGTTTGATTGTTTCTTTCTTTCTTTCTACTCCTTTTCTCTTCCTTTGTTTTTACTCCATTTCTTTCTTTCTTTCTTTTTTCTTTCTTTCTTTCTTTCTTTCACTCCATTTCTCTCTTTTTACTTCTTTGTTTGTTTGATTCTTTCTTTCTTTCTTTCTGTCCTTTTCTTTTTTCTCTCTTGTTTCAATCTTTCTTTCTTTCTTTCTTTCAACAATTTCTTCAGCTCATTCAGCATTGCTGGAAGCATTCACACCATTTCCATTCTTGGAAATGTTTTTTCTAGTTTTTATTAGTGTGAATGCTGGAAGCATTCACACTATTGTTATTCAAATCTTTATACTTATTATTCTTACTTCTTCCGCTCTTTTTCTGCATCTAACTAGTCCTTCATACTTTGTGCTATTTCAACAATTCATATATCAAAACGTGCAGCTTTTTCAGGACATTTATGCTATTATTTTTCTCTTTCATACTATTTATACTTTTTAAAATATTTAACTTTTTCTGCAATTTTTCTCTCATAGGAAATGAATTGAAACAGTCTTCAAACTCTTCAAATCTTCTGCTTCATTCAGCCTCTAATAGCTTCAGCATACTTTCAGCTACAGACTTCATTCAACTTTTAAACTGTTCACAAACCTTTCAACTATTCAGCTATATCTCAGCTTATTGATATCTTCAACAGTTTCAGATATATGTATAGTTTTAAAATCATTAAAATTTCTGACAAAATTCAGATTTAACATGAAAGTCAATGGGACGGAATGTTCGGACGTTGGCAGTTGGCAGAGTGACAGAGGGTCTAAAAATCCTCTCACATTTTTCTCTCTATCCTGCCAGCACGGCCACAGATTACACTCTACACACATAATTTCGGGCATGCTTGTAGACAAGCTCATCCTCGATCTCTTCATGTGCTCAAAAAACCAGAGAGACAAACACAATTTAAACTGGGAGCCTCCGAGTGCAGCCATTTCCCTCTCTCCTCTCATTGACTCCCATTCAAAAGTAGTCGCTGATTTTCTAAACGTCCCAAAGTTTCCAACCTGCGACACAATCAACAATTTTTACTCTAGAAACACCAAAGTGACACGGACGCGTTCAGCAAGGTCTTATGGTTCGGAAAATGTAAACCTTTTGCTCGTACTAAGTACAGATTTGTCGTACATTAGATCTGTTTGAGGGTGTCACAGAGCAGTTAAAGCCTATGGTTAAAGCAGCCACCATACCTTAAAGCCACCAGCCACCAGTTACATGGTAACCTCAACATGGCAACCTCACCATGGTAACCTCACCATGGCAACGTCACCATGGCAACGCACACACATTCTCTCTGTTTGACTGTCTGTCGGTCATACACACACAAACACACACACACAAATGGACACACACTAACTACCACACACACACACACACACATCCAACACACACACACACACACACACACACACACACACACACACACATCCAACACACACACACACACAAATGGACACACACACACAAATGGACACACACTCACCATACACACACATCCAACACACACACACACACACACACACACACACACACACACACAAATGGACACACACTCACCATGCATACACATCCAACACACACACGCAAATGGACACACACTAACTACTACACACACACACACACACACACACACACACACACCATACACACACATCCAACACACACACACACACACACACACACACACACACACACAAATGGACACACACACACGCACAAATGGACACACACTCACCATACACACACATCCAACACACACACACACAAATGGACACACACTAACTACCACACACACACACACAAACACACACACACACACACACACACACCAAACAAACAAACATACAACCACTTACCAAACACATACACACACACACACACAAATGGACACACACTCACCATACACACACATCCAACACACACACACACACACACACACACACACACACACACACACACACACACACAAATGGACACACACTCACCATGCATACACATCCAACACACACACACAAATGGACACACACTAACTACCACACACACACACAAACACACACACACACACCCAACAAACATACAACCACTTACCAAACACATACACAATTTACACAATTACACACAAACAGACACACATGCACACACAACAAACACACACACAAATGGACACACACTAACCATACACAAACAGACACACACGTCCAACACACACACATTTCATACAGTTGTCAGGTCAGAACTTTTTGTATATCTTCCTCACTCACACACACACACACACTTTTGTATATCTTCCTCACTCTCTCACATACACACACACACACACACACACACACACACACACACACACACACACACACTTTTCCTACAGTTGTCTGACTGTTTTGTATGTACCTCTCTACCTTCCTGTTGTAGTTAATGGACTCGTTGCTGTTAATTTTGTTCTTTAGCTATTTAAACTGAAAATACACATTTCCCCATTTTGGTCATGTTGAACACATTGTTTTACACGTATCCTAAACTACTGAGGCTCTTCTCAACCATTTCACACCATTAAACCCGCTGTTTACATGTTCTACTCCTCAGCTAATGCTAATGATCTATATTCTTCAACAATGTTCTTCTGCTGTCAGTTTACAATGTATTTCAGTAGGCATTAACTTTTTTCCTAATTCAGGAATTTTTCAAACTCTTCTTTGACAATTGACCCTTTGTCAAGGCCCCGCCCCCCACGGTTACTGTTGCTAGGTTGGACAAACAATGGTCACGGACGGGTTAACTCCCATTGGAAACCATTGAAAATTAGGCAGATTTAAATTGTTTGTAAGGAAAATTTGAATTAACTTATACATCAGAAAAATTGTGTCCATGATAGAGGACAGACGTGGCTCAATAGCGATTGAACGGGCATTACCTGACTTTTCCGAAAAATGGGGAAAAACTATTGTTTTGGTCACTCACTAGCTAGTAGCTAACGACGCTAGCTAACGTTAGCTACAAGCTAACGCTTAATCTCCGCCGATCTCCCGTTTTTCCTCGTAAAACTTCACAAAGTTCAAAAGACATTAGCAGCGGTAATGTTACGTTTGCTAGATAATTATGAAGGTATTAGATCTTCTCTGTCTATGAACACGACCAGAGAGTGGACTGGAGAATGAATGAGCTTCAATAGCACTTCAGTACAGCCAGGGAAAAACAGGCTCACTTCTCATGAGGACTGCACAACAACAAACAAACCTATGCAATTAACCCCTGACCTATGCCTACAGCTCCCCCTAGTGGACCACCCCCAAACCCTATTATTAAGCTCAACTAAATACATAACAGAAGGTTAAAGTATATACAGTAGCCTACATAGGCTAAGTATGTTTATTGATGTCTTGGGTTTGGGGAATGGGATAAAAATGACTCCAGGAATACGTTCCAGATATCGTGAGTTGCTATTGCAGGAACCCCAGGCACATTTTAACCATATTGAAAAATTATAAAGTAGTTTTTGCCGAAAAACTTGCTGTCTACCTATCTCGTTTCATAGGGTTTCATTCCAGGGTTGTCCAACCTTAGAATGTTGCGCAACACGTGACATGGGGAGAAGCGCTCTGATTGGTGGAACAGCAGACCAATCAGAAGGCCAACAAAGGGTCAATTCAAGTAATTTCCAGCCATTTCATACAAAGTCTCACATCTTCTACTTTTAAATATATTCTCAGCCATTGCTTCAGCTATGTTAGTGCTGGTTCATCAGTTGTCCTTCCTGTCAGGTTAGCTACAGATTTCAACTATTTAACCATTACATTTAAACATGCAGAATTTCAATGTTTTCTTCTCCCTTTAGCATTTCTACTGCTTTTTTCCTTTAAAAAGGCATTCATCTCACACTACAAGTTATATGTTTCAGCTTTTTCCCTCCTAGGGATGAATAAAGTATTCATCTACTCTCTACTCTACTCTAGCATTAGTCTTTTCAACATTGCTTTAGCAGTTTCGTCAACTAATTTAGCATTGATTCAACAATTTCTTCAGCTCATTCAGCATTGCTTCAACAACAGCGTTCAGCTGCTTTCAGCATTCACACGCATTTTCTGCAGGAAATGCTATCTTTTTCTAGTTATTTTTCATCTTCCGGCCAGATTTCGATTCGCTACTAGTCCTGCAACTCGAAGAGTTGCAGGACATATTATATATCAAAACGTGCGTCCTGATCGGGATCGCTGTGCTATTACTTTTCTCAACAGTTTACGAATTTTTCGCGACGTAGTCGCGAAAAACTGCGCAAAAATTTTGCATGTAAGTCAATGGGACGGGCGAAAAAAAAAGACCGAAAAAGACCAATCATTGGAGTTTAACAAAAGTCTACTGCTCAGGCATACTTTCACCTAGAGACTCCATTTAAACTTTAAACAGTAGACACAAGTCTTGTGTATTGTCGTATTACTCCACGTTTTGATAGGTCATATAGTTTTTGATCAATCCCTGATCAATGACCATGATCATTTTTGGAGAAATTATGAGTTTATAATGGGTGTGTATTGCATGGAATGTTCGTGTCAGAGTGCGTGACATCATCGGTTAGAGTGGGAGAGAGTGAAGAAACATTCTGTATTTTTTCTGGATAAATTGCCACCACGGCCACAATTTACACTCTACAGATATAATTTTTTCAGAATTTGTAAGACAAACTTGTTATCTCTCATGTCATGTGCTCAAAATATCAGAGAGACTTACAGAACTTACAGAATCAGCCTCTGAGTGCGGCCACGTCTGTCTCTGCTCCTCATTGAGTCCAATACAAATATTTTCTGAGAGGAGCAGAACGGCCTGATGTTTTAAAACTGCCAGCGTCACCAAAATATTTACTGTAGAAACACCAAATCGTACCGAAATTTTCAGTAAGTCCTTAGAGCAACGTTGATCTGTGTTTTGTTCTGATAGGAGTTACCGTTTTGTCATGCTAAGCCTAATTGTGAGACCGGTTTAGAGGCAGAAAATGGCTGTTTTTCTCCACGTTTCTGTCTGTCTCAGCCTGCGGGGGCCCCTATCGCCGTGGTAACCTCTTTGATCCTCAGGCCAGAGCTCGTTAACTTCATAAACAATCCACCTGGCGCTCGTTTAAATGTTTATAAACACAGACACAGCTAAATCAGACTGACACAGGATGCAGCTACTAACTAACTATGTGACAAGTCAGTCACACACACACACACAGACTCTAGAGCCAGCTTCATGTGATTACAGTCACACACACACACACACACACACACACACACACACACACACACACACACACACACACACACACACACACACACAGTTAACCTAATGTGGTTACAGCTCCTCCATATCAGTGCTTATAGAAAGATGATCATGTGTCTGTCTGATCAGCTCTGTCTTGACCTTAAGATCGTGGGTTTGATTCCCATGTTGACAGAGATGGCACAACCCGCAGTAGCTCCCGTGGCCCATTCAAAATTTCCCGAGAGGAAATTTTCTAGTTCATATTAGTAGTGTGATACTAATATGTTGTTAGTGTTTTGTGCATCCTGCCATTACACAGCCTGTGAACACAGTTGTTTTATATTGTCTGTGGCTCTTGAGCTCCATGAGCTCAGGCCCGTCTCCATTGCAACTTTGTATTGTGTGATCTGGATTAAAACAGGGCAGAGTACAATCTAGATGGATGATCTTCTGATTTTCTTGACGTTGCAATAGTGGATGCATTATGATGTGTCTACAAGGTCATCAAAGAGAGAGAGAGAAAAACTTAGAACACTCACCAGAGGAATTAGCAGCCACATGTGGTGCATGAGTTGAGCCTAACGATTGTAGTTTTTTTTTGTTGTTGTCTTTTTTCATCCTCAGAAATCATTGCTAGGAATATTAGGTCTAGTTAAGAGCTCTTGAGTCCATCTTTGTATTCATGTGAAAACTCAAAGTGCTGGACCTTCAATACTGAATCTGGTTTGGAGCCCTTTCAGTAAGGGGGCCGCTGACGGTAAACTGCAATGTCTCCTTACACAACCAAGGACCTTTGACTGTGTCTATCACTTATTTCTATTTATCTCTCAGTAATAACTCCTAACAGAAGATAAAAGATGTATCTGAATATGTTTTTTTCCCAGGCTTTTGTCCACTATGTATAGTCGGTGTATACAGTAGGTTTCTGCAGCAGCAGCAGCAGCAGTTGCACTGCAGAGGCTGTGCATATATGGGACACTTCACATGAAGTTAAGACTTTACAGAGTTGTGTGGTGTCTTTGAGAGGCCGCAGCCAGCCTCTGGGACCAGCGCAAAATACAGCACTGCAGCAGCAACCTGTCAGTGTGTGTTGGTGCTATGCCATAGGTAGGTCTCCTAGAAATAGCCACGCAGTCAGCCAGCCATCCATCCACAGCCGTGATGTATGAGAGCCTGCACAGAGCCCATTATTCAAACTCTTTGCATGCGCCGCTCCCCCTATGACACACACACACACACGCGCACACTCACACACTGTCACCTGCTCAACTAACGGTATGTAGGTTGCCGTGAGAACTGCAAAGGGTCGCAGCACAGAAAAAGGGACAAGTCTATCCTACTTTTCCCTGTTTTAAGAAGCGGGACAAACAAGGAGCCGCCATTTTAGAGCACAGAACAAACTCTGAGCCAAAGACTACAAACTACACTGGCTCGGACTGACCCAGCTTACATCTTGCCAAGGTTAGTACATTAATTCACATGACAATAAAAGCAAATGAGCTGTTAAACAGCAGCTGTGTCAGCAGCAGTAACTTCCAACACACATAGTGGATGGTTTTAAAATTAAATGTAATAACATTAAAAAAACAAAACACTATAATATGCAAAGAGATATTTCTGTAATAACCTCCTGTCATTAAGGAGATATCTGTGGACGGTACACTTGAAACCACAAACAAGGTCAGTTATTCTTTGAGGCGTGAATGTTGAATCCATCTAAGAGCCAAGAAAAGCTATTTTAAAATGCATGACGTCATCAAGTGTAAAAATTGTTTTTCGGCCGAGTGTGAGTGAGGCTCAGCTGGAGAATCACTAATTCACATGTGCAGTGGGCTGTGCAATGCAGACGAATACCCGGAAGCTAGAACTTATGCCGCTTTCATGGGCACCATTTTGGAGTCTGATATCCAGCTCTCATAATAACATTTTATGTGTTTACCGTCTTCAACCAATATTTGGGTTGGTTGACTGACTTCAATTCAGTGTCGTTCGCATTGTCTGATGAGTCTCTGAATCCTCAGCCCCCACAGATAATCCCTGTGCCGTCTGTATTTGTTTCTTATTGTTCTGTCAGTTCCTTCCTGAGGAGCCTTGTTGCATTAGACACAGTCTAAAGCTGAGTTCTTTTATATGACACATGTCATCGCTTTTGTAGCAGCGATCACACGCAAACTGACTTGAGTTGCATTGTGCTTGTAGTTTGGGGCCTGGATTTTATGTATGTATGTATGTGTATATATATATATATATATATATATATATATAGTCTGTGTGTTATCACAGGATCAAAAAAAACTGCAGTCAAAAATAACAACTTGAAGATATGAGTTGAGTGGTGGAGCAACCAGCCACCTCCACCACCATCACTCTTGAGATCATCAGTCAGTTTCATGAACGTCTGTCCATTAGATCATGAGTGTCATGTGTGTTAAAGCTATGATAAGAGAAAGAGGAACCATGTTCATCCGCCTCGTGCTTTCATCTCATTTCATTTTTTGTCTCTCCTCCTCCTCCCACCTCTCCTCAGCTCTCTCTCCTCTCCTCTGCTTTCTTCCCATCCACTCTGCACTAGAACATTCCGCTATGATCAATCAGATTACATAAGAGCACTGCAGTGAGGAGCAGCGAGGAAGAGAGAAGTGAGGGGTGCCATGCCATCTCGCTCTCCCTCTTTTACACTACTACTCACATCTCTCCGTCTTCCCACACTGCACGCGCGCACGCACATGCGCGTACACGTGCACTTCTCTACACACATAAACACTCTCATACATACCTGATCCTTCTTGTAAGTCCCCACACTGCAGTGGGGTCAGACAGAGATGGTAAAAAAGAAAAAAAAAGGGTATTTGGCAGCTTCAAAAGAGAGAAAAGCAAGATTTGTTCAGCTCCACAGCTCTGGAGGGCTATAAAAAATCCAGAGGGCTGGTGGAGCTGTTACTGAATGCCAGTTACTCAACAGGTATATTGGAAGGCATTTCTGCACACATCTTTGTGTGCTATTGTAGTGCTGATGTGCAGGATTACACACATCTTTTTTCTTTTTTTTTTTGCTTGAAATTTTCAATATGTTGTTTCAAATTAAAAAAAAAATCTAGAAATACACTCAAACAAGAAAATAAATACTGTATTATAATAAATCAGTGAATCGTAAACAATTAGCTTTAGTGTAGTAAAACACACTTAAGGTGTTGGTGACAAAGTGACTTTAGCTACCATGAAAATTTCAACAGGCAGCCAATGTTGAGTCACTGAGGCCGATCCATCCCAGTCATGCAGAAACATTACATGAATGCACGCAGCACTTAAAAGCAGCAAAACACAACAGAACCTCAACAGTCAACATGGCAGGGAGAGCGAGCGAACAGTCATTAGTTAAGCCGTGTGCAGCAGGGTCACAGTTTTGTTTAAAGCCAAATATTTAGACTGTGCATGATAAATAACTCTGAAGACTATTTGTAATACGTAGATTTCTTAAAGGCCATGACTATGCAGTTCAAGTGGGAATGAAGACAACATGGCAGATTCAACAGTCTGCAAAACAGCATCCAACAAGACACCGGCTGAGGCCAAAACTAACACATAAGTTATTCAGCCTAAAACTGTTATACCATTAATTTTCCAATTTTTTTTTTCTTTCTTTACCATGTTTGAACCAAAGTTTGAATTCCAATGAAAAGTGACTGCTGTAGTGAGTGTGTGCTCTTCCTGTATTTGGCCTCTGCCTAACACTGGGCTTGACTCTGATCCACACTGCAGCATATTCCTCTCATAAATCAGAGGCGTAATTGATAGAGAATAACATATGAATCTCAGTGTCAGTGATCAAAGTTGAGCTTTTAAGTAGAGTATTAATAGAGATGAAGCTACAGCATTGATGTTGACTTTTAAATGGACCTTATTACTGATATTCTTTTGTCGCTAATAAACATGCTGACTCCAGCTTTTCCAACAGGGAGGCACTGTTGCAGTTTCACCTTACTCGACTGAGCAGTCAGGTGTTCGGCTCGGAGAAGGAAAGGTGCTAGCTAAGGTCTCATGGGTGCAGCCTAAACTCACCAAGGGACATTACACTGATGAGCCATCGCATTAAAGCAGGTGACTGGTTTATTGTTGTGACTGAGCTGTGTGCCATGAAGACGTGGAAAATAATTGAAACGACAAATTGGGTTTCAATTCAAACTATTAATGATTCAGAACGAACACTCTTAAAAAAAGCCAGGGTTTCTTAAAGGCAGCTCAGGACAGCAGGGTTTCTTTTCAGAAGCCTGGACTTGAGTGAATTTAACAGACTGAGGTGAAATATAAAATCATTTTGTTTCATTCTGTTTTAAGCGTATAAGATACCATAATGTGTGAGACCAGTTAACAATATATCGACACATTTGAAAGAAAATTTTTCTACACTCTGTTATCCATAATAACTGTAATAGGGAATTTGTTTGCTCTCTTAGGCTATAGAGCTTTAATTAATTTTGGAGGAGTCCCATTTGGCAGCTGTTCCAGCTTCCATCCCTCTTGTGTAAGTCTCTGTAAGACTTCGCACACCTGGATTTGGGCAGTTTATCCCATTCTTCCTGAAAAATCCTCTCAACCTCCGTCGGATTGGATGTGAAGGGCGTGTAAACGGCCATGTTAAGGTCTCGCCACAGATGAGGTCTAAGTCTGGCTTTTGGCTGAGCCACTCGAGGGAAGTCACAGGCTTGTCCTGAAGCCACTGTTGTGTTGTCTGTGGCCGTTTGCTTCAAGTTGTTGTTGTGCTCGGGGGTAAAGCGTCACAGCCCGGTCTCAGGTCGTCTGCAGTCAGGAGCAGGTTTTCTCTGAGGACCTGAGGACAGTTATTACTGCTTTAACATCCTCATGACTGGACTGCTTTAATTCACTTTAAATAGGTATTAGGCTTTGCTGTCTTGTTCACAGTTGGTGCAGAATGCTACATGCAGTCAGACTCTCTTGGTACCACACACAAAGACTGCACATGTGTCATCTCAAGTATAAAGAAGGGTGTGTTTATGGGTATTTCATTCATTTTTAAAGTTGTGCATTTTGCACATCAGCATATTTCGTTGTTTATATAGCCTTGTACTGGTGGCTATAGGGTATAAAGGACTTGCAGGAGCTGTGCACAATCCCATAGCATTCACTGTGGCTCAACCAGAGAGTAATAATGTCCACAAGAGAACAGCAGGAAAATTGAATGTCAAAACAGCTGTTCAGCTGCACTGGCCCCCAAATAAAAATGAAACCCAGAATTAATTACCTGTGACCCACAGCCAAAATAATAAATAAGAACAATGAGAAATCAACTCACAAATGAAACAAACAGTGTTCGGCAAGGAGCAGATGATGTTTCTCTGCCTCTCCACACACTTCCTTTTATAGCCACAAACCCACAGACTGACAAATGGGGAATAATGAGAAGATAATGAAACATTATTCAACATATAAATACGTAACTCAGCAGCAACATTGTCCTTGCGCGTAATATGCATGACCACAGGGTAAAAGCACAACATCCAACACATTAATGTCTGATTTGAGTTCCTCATTTGATAAATATGAGTTCTGTGGCCCCAGCGCTCGCAGACTTTACGTTGTGATTCAGTTATGCAGAGTTCCCCATGCAGACTTGAAGTGTCTTCTGTCTGTCTGGTAGTTACTTTAGGATAGCTGCCCAGGATGAAGCTAACATTTGAATCCATTATTTCCATACACTGCTCTCATCCCTGCCCAGGCCTAATGTGATTAGTTGAGTGGAGTTGAGAGGCTAGGCAGAACAAGGCTGTCTGTGGTAGTTGAAGGTGTGGAAAAACAATGAGTTGTGTTAGAATCACAACTCTCTCTCTCTCTCTCTCTCTCTACCAGGTCAAAACTAGCAAAAGGAATTCCAAAGAAAACTGCAAGTCACATTTTTCAGTCTTAACTGCTTTAGTGGTTTTCCTGACATGGATTTAGCTTGCCAGTCCAAAAGATGGTGCAGCATTGGTTTCTCCCCAGGTAAATACTATGTGGCACACACAAAAACATAAAATAAATGTTATTCAAGCTGCGGCAACATTTGGGCACATTTCAGATTTTATAACGTTGAGGGGAAGACACAGCCAGTTCTGCAGCTTTGTAAACAAGATCGTATCACCACCACTATAGATCATATAGAATGATGAAAAAAAACAATCAAATCAAAATCAATGTCATATTGACATTAAAGTGTGTTGATAGATATCCAAACATAAATCATGCAACGAGTAGCATGCATTGAAAACATCCCACCTTAAAAGTTCCAGGTAGCTGCCAGTAGTCTAAATTTCTCAGCGATACAGCATCACAAAGTCAGCTTGTTACACTAGGACATACAGTAATGCTGCTGGATATTAAAGCTTGTTATACCATGGTCTGAGTGAATATTCAATTCTGATTGGCTGCAGGGTGTCCGTTAAAAAGTGATAATGGACGCCCACAAAGACGTTCCGGTCAGAGACTCAGAGCATAAAAAGTTTTCTTCAGTGCATCTTGACCACTGGAGTCTGTAACACACAAGCGGTAAGAAGTGCACTGGCCTTCTGAAATAATATTTAGCTTCACTTCCCTTCACTGATCAACTATGAGGCTGCGGCAGAGTCGCTGTGGCCACAGCAGGTTTCCTTTTTCTCTGGCTTGTGAAAAACTTTGATTCTAACTGTAAAATGCATTGAATTATAAAAAATAATAACATTTTTTTTCTTTGGTAAGTGACCATAGTATAATCATTGGGCATTATCGCTAGTTTAACATTTTGGCAAATTTGCCTATTGCCATAATCCCTATAGGTAGGTACATTACCTTTAATTATCATGAAATAATCATGTATAATTACGTAACATTACAACACATCAAGCAAATACTCAGAACTACACGCGGTTTTTAAATCACTCCACCCTGCAGCCGTGTCTGGAATGTAGTTCTGGCTATGCATTTGCATCAAAAACAACTCGGTCTCATAATGTTACAATATTATTTCATAGTGTGGTGAATGTGCAGGTCACAACTTCTCCACGAGACGGTTTGAGTTGTTGGATTGTGTATTTGATGAGTTTGATGAGGGACAGGGGTCTGTACCATTCACCTCCATTGTGTTGAGCAGCTCGCGTCTCTGCCCCGCTGATCTCAAAACAACATGCACTGATAATTGAAGGTAATGAACCTTCTCCTATGACTAGAGGAATTATGGCAATAGGCAAATTTGCCAAAATATTTAACTATCCCTTTAACTAGGCTGCATTTTCATAGCCTAGCATGTTAGCTTAGCTTGACCTCTTGCCTGCCCTGCACCGTACTTCTGTGACTCGATGTTACCAATGCAGCTTCATTTTTTTGACACAATTTATAAATTAGAAACCACCTGTGCTGTTAACTGACCTGCTGCTTAATGCCTCTCTGATCACAACCTGCTACGTCTATGGATCGTCTGACAACACTGAGCTGGATGTTTGTCTGACACTGTGCATCACATTCTTAACATGATGAAACTGTTCTTAAAGTCAGTCTAACATTAAACCATGTGACCATAGCTGACTGATCCATGTAATCTTGTCACCACAGAAACAGTGGTTACATAACTCTCAATATGAGACACAACTTAACGGTGCTTGTGCTTTCATGCACACGACACGCGTCATAGGTGTTCTCCAATAGCACTGCACCTCTGATCATCATATATGGAGTATATTTCATTTCATTTCAAACCTTTAATTATTCAGGGAAGCCAGTTGAGAGCAGGCTCTCTGTTTCGGCCTAAATACAAGATAAAAAAAGTACACAATGTAACCATGATATTGGCAATACCGAATCAATAAAACATAAATGAAGCACATTGAGCAGACACAAGGAAAAACAGCACATAATTAATAATCACATCATAATAGTAGTAGAGCATCATGTTTGAATCAAGCATTGATTTTGAATTGAATCATGAACCTGTGAAGAGCTGAGATTAAATTGAATAGTGAGATTGTCTGAATCACTCACCCCTAGTGATAGTATTGGACTTTAAGGGCATGAGTCATCACTGAGTCATTATTGAGATTAGTCCAAACAGTGGGCAAAAAAAACAAAAAACATTTTTGAGTTTCATTTCTAGACATATTCATGTTCACACACAATCAAACAACAGCCATAAACATGAAGGTATACAGACTGACAGGCTGAACAGTTCCATCCCGTGTTATCAGCACATCATCAGGACCCTCGTAGGGGAAATCACATTCTGGTGACTGACAGCAGCTCAGAAAGCGTCATAATGCTTTGTATGCATACTGTATGTTCTCTGGTGTCACAGAGAGCTCACATCTGTGTTGATCAGTATTATGAGACTGCAACAGGTGAAGACAGGATTAAAGGTAGGACTCAGTTGTATATTGTGACTGTAGCTTTTGAATCCATGTGTCTGCACCAGATTCTGTTTCGAAACAGACTGAGACATGGGTCAGTCCGAATAACTGAACCAAGCTGGACCGATCTGAGCAGGCTAGGTGTGAAACCACACTAGCATTGTTAGTCTGCAAAATTGCAACCGCAGGTTCAGCTTTACACCCAGGTTTCAAATCACACATTTTGCAAAACACTACACACAGTTTGGAAGCAACGCCGAACACAGCGCCAAGCTTTATTCACTAATGACGACACCCACTCCTCACAGGTGGAGATATTAGTCGTTTAATTGTTCACATAGAAATCAGAGCTGGAGCGCAAACAAAGGATAAGGTATAGATGAGTGGAGGTCAATGGTGAAGGAAGAGAGAAGGAGAGAGGAGGAACAGTAGGAAGAAAGACATTATCTACTGTAAGACAACACATTGTTTGATCATGGAGGGAGCTGCGACATGGTTCCTGCTGTCATGTACATTAGGACATCATGTTACTGCTGTTCATGTATGTGTGTATGAAGGCATAGTGAGCCTGTGTTACTCAATGATTACAGTTACAGTAATGTTATAAAACATTGAACTAGTAAATACTGACACCAGCTGTTGAAGATGGTGGTTGTCAGACTGCTATAAACACAGAAACACACAACTGCACAACAGAATAATCAGTCACGTTCACCTGGTGGATGTCGACACTGAACTACTGTATTACACTGCAACTGAACTGAGATGAAACAGGTCTACAGTACATGGCACCATTAGAGCCAAAGCAAATTCTCAACTGGGAATTTACTATCATATCAACACTAAACACATTGCAACACTGTAATTCCGTGTATTAAGTACAGTAAACCACAAAAAAGTGACTTTATTGCATGGCACAATTCATTAGGTTAAAAAACCAAGGTCAGTGCTGTGGACAGGCAGTCGGAGCTACAGGCTAACAGATCCAAATGAGCTAAGCAAACATCAGTTAACCTGGAATACCAACACTAGGAAATGCTGCGGTAGAAGAAGTGGTGCAGGTGAGGGGGGAGCAGGATAAATACTGGTAGGGGGAGGATAATGAGACACAGTTGAAACCAATCAGGGCAGGGCAGAAAGTTTGGTAACACTTTATTTGACGCCTATCTCTATAACACATAACCATACTTATAATGAGTTATAATGCAGTTATAGCACTGTATAACTATAGTTATAAACACTCATAAATGATCATAATGCTTAATAACAATAATCATAACACACTATAAAGCATTTTATCATGACTTATATGGTCAGGTAATATGTTATAATTGTTAGGAACTCGCTGACAATGCCCACATCGATAATGCATTATAAATAATGTGTTATAATTGGCTTATAAACGTGTATAACTATCATTATAAACACTCATAAATTATCATAAAGCATAACAAAAAACACATTATAGAGCATTATAACTCTATTATAATACTTGACCTTATAAGCCATTATAAAATGTTCTGCTTATTGTTATAAAGCCTTATGATAATTTATGAGTGTTTATAATGATAGTTATACACATTTATAAGCCAATTATAACACATTATAACTATATTTATAATGCATTATCGACGTTGGCATTGTCAGTGAGTTACTTACAATTATAACATATTATAATACCTGACCTTATAAGTCATGATAAAATACTTTATAGTGTGTTATGATTATTGTTATAAAGCATTATGATCATTTATGAGTGTTTATAACTATAGTTATACAGTGCTATAACTGCATTATAACTCATTATAAGTATAGTTATAATGCGTTATACTGTAGAGATAGGTGTCAAATAAAGTGTTAACGAGTTTGGCAGGATTTGATGAGGATGGTTTCATTGGCCACGGTGCCATTGTGAATGTCTCTGAATAAGGTGGAGGGAACATCACTATGTGCCTGATATACCATCTAGAACAGAGGTCTTCAACAGGGGGAGGTACTGCAGGGCGGTGGCACAATATTTGGTTGGTTCAACATTTTTTTATTCATATTTTTTTGTTTCTACATTTGTTTAAAATAATGAAAATGTCAATTTTAATAGCTCGTACAGTATGCATGATTATCATGCAATTGACAGACATTGTTGATATTGGCAGTGGTGTCAGTTAACACTTACAGTAACAAAGTGTTTATAAATGGCAGTGGCACGGCCCCCCTACTCATACCTGTTTAAAATAAAAACACAACTATATGAACCTCTGTATTATTTGAATAGCTATTGAATGCACAATAACAAGGTAGGTTTATGTACATGGCACTATGCCCAATAGTTGCTTGTGATGTGGATGAGGTGCTGCAGTCAGACCAAATAGAAGACACCGCACCTTCATCTGTGTTTTGTATTAGTGTGTAGGCTACTCATTGAATTACAGATGACTTTGTTTTTTTTTGTTTTTTTTATCTCTAATGTAATTTTTCTATTATCTAGTTCACAATTACAGGAATGAAAAACTGATGAGTTTTCTTATCCAGAGTAAAGAACAGTGAGGGTGGATCATCTTGTGCACAGGTGTATTTAAGAGGATGATTATTGCTATACAGACAAATGTGAAAATTACATTCATGATTAAATGGCAGTCATTGTAACTGAGTGTGAGATGCGGTAAATGAGGATTATCAATATTTGTCTATGGAGGTATTTAATCATGGAGTGAAGAGTCTGCCTCTGTTTCCCTCTTCCCAGTGCTTTTCTCTGATTACATCATCATTGACGCTTTCCCCTCCTCCACGCTCTCTCTCTCTCTCTCTTTCTCTGTCTCTCTCTCTCTCTCTCTCTCTCTGTCTCTCTCTGTGCCAAGCTTAAACCCTCCTCCGCTGACCTGCCCACTGTCAGTGTGTGTGTGTCTGTGTGTGTGTGCGCCTGCCTTCAAAATCCCTGATACTGTATAACTCTGGGTACTTAGAATACAGCTCACACATCCACACAGTGTTCAGCAGCACAGACTGACACACAGCTGATCTGCCATGTAGAGCAGCCACACAGCAGAAGCTGCTCAAATCATTTGGTTGTGACCGTTCTGCTGCAGACTTGTGGAGACAGGAAGTGTTAGACAGCGCCTCAGCAACTACATAAATAGTCTTTATCACTTTTGATAAAAGGATGAATCATCTTTCTTTTCTCACTTCCAAATGCACCTTGATCTTGACATTTAAGGATTTAAATACTTCCACATTCAAGCTGCTCTAATCTGTATTTTTAGTTTGATAAATATTAATAAATCCATTTTTTGATCCCTCTGAGCCACACAACTGAACCCCATTGTTTCCAAAAACTATTAAATCACATCAGTGCCATTCTGTTGAACTGGGTGACATGTTCCTCCATCACCCCACACACACTGTAGTTTATCTAGACTCATTCCCACACACAGACACACAGTCCTGCTGCCACAAATACTCACTGCAGCTCCAAATGTGGATTAATCCACTGCCAACAAACACACTGGTTCCTCCTATCCCAGTAATATATTTGTTAAGAACTACAGTAAGCAGCTGTTTTATGAATATAAATTAAAGTCTCTTACAAAATAAAGAAACACAGCGTCATATTTGAGCATTTACGAATGTGAAATGAAAGGAAATCTTCTCATCACACTGAGAAAGCAAATAAGACTTCAAAAACTTTGAGCTACAGTACTCCTTTAGCCTAAATACTTTGTTCTCTTGATCTAAATCTCTCTCTCTGCCTCTGCTCTATGTCAGAGGAGGATTTGTCATGGCTGTGGTGTCTTCTCCTGAGCCTACTTGTCTACCTTTGGATTACAGACAGGCCTCTGTGTCAGCTGTGTGTGTGTGTCTCTCTGCCTCAGGAAGGTCATATTTAATGTTTCCACTCAGTGCTACCGTTGAATAAGCTCTTGTGTAAGATGGTGTGTATTGAGTTCTGTGCTGCTTTTGAGTGTTGTCCTCATGAGCCCCGGCCGTGCTCTCTAATGTGCCTTTTGTGTGTGCAGGCACATTTCTGATGTTTTTTCAGATTGTGGGTTATAGGGTTAGTTTTTTGTTGCTTGTGCACACTTTGGGTGTGTACTTGTGTGTCCACCAGCAGTATGTGTAAGAGCATCAATATGATCTGATTTCATGCAACATAGCTGGTACAAACAGGGAGAGGACAGGCTGTGGTGTGTGTGTTTGTGTGTGTGTCATTTTGTAAAGAAGGCGTGCTAATTTATTTCAGTCTATTTCTGTGTGTGTGTATAGGATGAGGGCAGATGCCTAAGTGGGTGTTTTTCTAGAGCGAGAGAGGCCATTCTGTCCTTACGGCTGACATACAAAATCACTGCACAGACACATATTTAAAAAAACAAACAAAAAAAAAACCCAAAAACATTATATGATGTTATCCAATCCACTCTATTCCTGTGTTCAGATAATTCATACATGAACACATATTTTTCAAGTTGTTGTAGTTGCCTTCCAGGTGGCACAGTCTGCTCAGCAAGAAGGTTCTGAGTTCGATTCCCGGTGCCTGAGATCATTCTGGGAGGAGTTTACATGTTCACACTAGGTTGACAGATGACTCAGGTGTGAATGTGAGTTTGCGCGTATTGGTCACTGTATATGTCGGCCCTGTGACAAACAGTAACCCCCCTCCACCATTCACCATGTGATGAATTTAGTAGTAAACAGTTGCTTCTTTGCACGTCCCTGGTGTTGACTGGTGTTTGAGTTCACCTGTTGAATATAAGTCCACTGTTCCTTCACTGTCAGCTCTGTTTCTGCTCTCCACCAGCACATGGATGAAATATCTGTCTCTCATGCAGCTAAGTGCTCTATTAGGTTCACTAGCTTTAGGTTTAGATGAAAACAATAAATCAAACAAACCTCCAAGTCAGTCGAATGCATTTGAAAGGGAGAATAAAAGTGAGGTGGAAACTAGTTATTGTTGCTGGAGTTTGCACACATACAGTCTATCTGTTTAACCTGTCTGTGTGTGATATAGACTGTTATTGTGACTGAAAAATGCTGAACCTGAATGCATATAATCCAACAAACACGCAGGGATGCAATGCATATCTCTGACTTTAAACACCCACAATGCTTTGGTAATGGATTTTGCCCGTCTGAATCTCCTCTGCGGGGCACAGTAAATGGGTGGGTGGTTACTCTTTCCTACTGACTCTCTCTTAACCTGCACTGTCCAATGTCCACAGACTGAGGATGTCTTCTTAAAATGTCCATCATACAAGAGGCATTACTGCTGGCATCAGTCATGTGTTGTGCAATGTTTGCACAAGGTTGTCATTTTATTCACCATTTCTGGGTCTAAAACAGAGACAATAAGAATTTGACATGGCATTGAAACACAGTGGTTCAATGTTTGTATTAATCTTCTTTTTTTCCCTCCTGTTAGCTATAGCAACCATGACCACATGTGATGTTTTTGTCACAGAAAATTAAGGTTTTAACTGAGCTTAAATGTATTACTTCAGTTTAAAAGTTGCACTGTCATGTTGTTTGCTTTCATTGTCCACACAATATTGACATGGGCTTGGAAAGGAATCCACCTGTTGAAACAAGGCGGAAGAAATTGTAAGAAAAATACCAAAATCATTTAAATTTACATTTTCTTCACCACCGCCAGCTCTACTGTCCAAGTGGCATGTATTGTGGAATAGGCCAGACTGTGAAAGATAAAACAGTTTCATCTTTCATCCATGCATGTGTGGAAAATGTGAGCTGTCAGTCATTTTCAGAGATCAAAGCGGAGCTGGACAGCAGGTTCTGTGTCACGCTCAAGCACAGAACATTATCTGAGGAACTAAATCCATTTAAAAGACAAAAGAATCTCAGCTGAGTAATAGTGCTCACTATCAATGTCAATTCTGACAAAATATTCAAGAGCCACAGGCTGGAGGCCGTGGAGTCAACTCTGGACACTAGAGGTGTCAAGTAGCTGCAGAAGGAATGTCAGAGGTCTTCACTGTTCCAGGTAGCATTCTTCCAAATTATTATTTGAAGCCGGTGAACATGACACACACACATACACACTTAACCACAATAAGGGAACCAAACAGTTTCGATGTATCTTTACTGCTGCTGTGAGCTTCTAGTGGTCAGTAGTGGAACTGCAGTTCTAACAGTTCAACATTCTTTTTTAATAATTATGGTTTCCACTTCAGTTAGAATGATTACTATACACACTTAGACACACACATATTGCAGATCAGCAATTACTACACAGCTCCACAGCTGCTGTTGATCTTCTGTCAGTCCCCCCCACCCCGTTGTCCGTCTCTCGATCATTTTCTCTCTCTCTCCATAGAAGGCTGGAATGCAAAGTGGTGCTGACAGACACCAGGCCTCTTCACGCGGGGAACAGTTTCTCTCCCTCGGTGTGTGTCAGCCATTATAAATGTTACAAAGGCATGATTCAACTTAATGATAGCCATAGCAGATCTCCCAGCTACCTTCCCATTCCTTGTGTGTGTATGTGTGTGGGCAGGAACGGTTGCATGTGCCAGACATTATAAATGTCATTAAGCGATTACACTAGTTTCCAACAATCCTTACATGGCTGTGTGTATCTAAGTGTGTGAGTGTTTGAGTTGGTATTCCCTCAGCCCACATATCTAGAAAATTAGAATAAGACTCATCACAGGGACACTCAGACTCACAGCCACTGATGAATTCCCAACGTGCCTTATGACAACTACACACTTTCCCAATTGGAACCGTATTATATCAAGTCATTTTCACTTTTATCAATGAAGATCCATTCTGCTTCAACGACATCATCAAGCTGCAGAGAGAACTGCAGCAGACTGCACAGCAGAATCGTCCCCCTGGGAGACACTGTCCACTCTGTGGCCATCTCCCAGCCACACTTGTTTGCTCTCCCAGACCTTAACGAGATGCATCAAGTGCAGCAGTCTTTTATTGTGATGTATGACGATTTACTTTAGGAATGCCACCTAATTTATCACTGCACGAGGCCTTGTTCAGGTACAGTTTTTTTTTATCATTTCCATATGCTTTACATGCATACAGGGAGATGACATGTCATTCCTCTGACCTCAGTGCAGCTTAGAGCAAACACACAAACAAACACTGCAGACAGAAAAGTAAGGCCTTATTTCCTGGTGAATACATGCACAGCATGGATGTGAATTGTTTTCATTGTGTTCCATAAATGCAGAGTGGACTGTTGTATTCTGCAGAGAGAGATGGTGTTTCAAGATATCGCAACAAAGACTAACCCTGATAGCTGTTTCATCAGTGTATTGGTGTCTATGTATGTGAATGGGTGAATGTGGTCTTGAATGTTCTAGAAAAGTGAGATATAGCTACTGTAAGTGCAGTCGATTTACAATTTATTTATGCAAGAAGAACACCAGCCGCCTGTCTGCTGCAGCTACGTACATGGTCTCTTAAAGATGAAGAGTAGAGGTGAGGGTGCATTGGACCTCCTCACACATCTGTGTTGTCCAGCATCTCCATCATGTGCAGCTGGTACAGTACACAAATTGTGGTGGACCGTGTGCATCTGTGGATACAGAAAATATAACATTGTTGTTCAAGTGTTGATCAGTGATTGGTGGTGTTTTCTATAAATGTAAAGCTGTGAATTCTGTCTACAGTCTTTGGACACAACCATTTCTTGTGGATATACAGTAAACACACAGGTTTGTCATCTGTTTCCTGTTTGTCACGTTTTATTTTGAAGTTCAGTGTCCTGTCTTCCTGTTTGCGCACTCCTGTGATGACCTCATGTGTCTCACCTGTGTCTGATTGGATCACCTGTGTCTCGCTTCACCCGTGTGTATTTTACCTCAGCGTTTTACCGTTGCCCTTTGTTGGATGTTGATGCGTTCGTCCCCTGTGCTTGTGCTCTATCTTTCTATGTTCTTGTTCCGTTAAAGGAGAATTCCGGTCATTTCTAAGTAACGCTATACTTATGGTAGCTATTTTGGATGGGAAAAAAGCATCAATATGAATATAACTGCTTTTTTTCCCCATCCAAAATCATTTTTTCCTCCTAAATCCATGTTTTCCTCGCGTTTTTGTCTTTGTTGATAAGCTCGACAGTTGACTAGTAAGGTCTATCCTGGAAGTATGTGATAAAAACACAACATGTAGCACTGCTCTCCCATATTAATGGAGTTTATGCACACTCAGTGTTGTGTGGTAAGGAACTGGTGGATGTTGCAATTGTAATGATATTTTGAGCATTATATAGAGGCCAAAGTCGTGGTTAGAAGAACTGCCCCCATTACTTCGCTGTTTAAAGCAGTACTAAAGAACTTTCAGTTTTGGTTGAGTTTGGCGGCGCCTGTGGACCAAAGCGGTAGTGTTTTGCCTGAAGGAAGACTCCATTTCCCATGAGCACTAGCGTGAAGCCCTGTAAATATCCTGCATTAAAATTAACAGAAGACATCAAAACTAAGTTTCTGTTTCCAGTGGATCATTTCAAAGTGAAAACAAAAACATAATCCATTGCTAAAGTGCCGTTTTGCCTGTTCCCTCCTTGTTGTGACTCGCAAAAGTGAAAGTGAAAGTAAAGTGAGAGCAGGGTTCCTACCATGCTCCTCAAAGTTGCTTAGTGCCAGAGAAAGAGATACAGACCCCCTCAGACCACGACAGAGGTGTCATTCAACTTGTTGTAAGTCGATGTATCATCACAAAAGTTATGAAAATATTTTATGAAGGTTGAAAAGTTACTTAGTGTTGGTTTAACTGCAGTGTTCAGCTAGCAGGAGGAGAGCTAGGTCTGGGCTGTACATATTTTTCTCGTATTTTTTCCTATGGTCGCACTCGGGGACTTAGAGCTGTAGAGCATTACTTAGAAAATGACTAGAATTCTCCTTTAAATTAAAAAAAAAAAAAAAAGTTAAATTGTTGTACCTTATCAGTTTCAATGCCGTGTCTGCGTTTGGACCCATTTCTCCTGCAAGACCTGACGACACAGTCCACCATTAGAGCATTAGCTTTGTCAGTAGTGAATCAGTCCACCCAGCCTGGTGGACATGAATGTTGCTGTGTAGCTGTGTTGCAAAGAAAAAAAGATGCCACAGTTGTTTCAAAGAGGCAGGGAAACAATCCTCCACTTTTACTATATGAATGTGCATGCATGGTATTATGGTTTCCCTGCTTGCAAACCTCTGAAGGGTTGCCACTCCTGCCAATGGTTGTGCATTGTTTGAAGAAACAGTTGACTGATAAAAGCAAAGCAGGCAGGATTACTGTAAGACTAGTGACATCACCTTATTATGTTGCTGGCTATTTGTTGTTTTATACATCACAATAGTCACAAAAAATAGATCTTTGACAATTGAACTATAGAAAGCAAAGGAAAGATGTGCAGTTTTTGCAAGCTGTTGGTTTATGAGTGGATCCCATTCTGTTTATACCATGAATAAAATAGGGTAATCCTGCAGATGGTTTCTGACTTTACCACTGAACCACAGGTGCATGTGCAAAGGACGAATGTGCTAACAGAGACAAAGGGAAGAAGAAGACTGCAGGATAGCAAACATGCCTGTAAACAATACAGGATTTGAAAATGGCTTTGCAAATAATTTATGAGGAAGGGAATGCACCAAACACATTTGGGTGTTTGGGGGTAGTTACTGGTGTGGTCACTGGTGCAACACAGCACCACACACACCCAATCCCACTGATGACAGATGGCTGTGGTCAGAGGTGAAACAGACTTACAACTTTCAATCAGAGACAGTGCAACATTAACCCGGCCTGCTGTTGGCTTATTGGCATATTCCACACATTTCATCAGTCGTTGTGACAAGTTAACAGCTCCAAGCAGCTCCAACAGCAGTTTACATGCTGACTGTGAATACCATCACTGCTGCTGACTGGTCTGGACCAAAAAAAACAACAGATAATCAAAACTGAATGAATGCAGTGGAACAAAGTGGCTGATAATCAGATTGATATGAGCTGTTCTTATGAATATACATAAGACTATACATAGCTCCAACAAGAACTGTGTCTGTGTCACTCTTATTACCGGCATTTTATCTGCATGAAATCTGACTTTGTGAATGTATGCACAGTATGGTGCCCACTAAAATTCAACAATGAAATGGAATAAAATGGATAAAAAATAAATAAAAATGTACTTTCTGCTAACAATCATAATGCAGAGCTCTGTGTTTTATAGATGAGAATATTGCAGTTACACGACTACAGCTGACAGTGAGGCTGAAGGAAATACGTGCACAGCTCATGTATGCATAATGGATGTGCTGTTGGGATAGAATGGCATCCAGAAGACATTTGTGTAAGATTATAGACATTTCAATGATTCAAAGAAAGCATGTTTCAGAGGAGGCTTTATATCTTTTTTGAATAAGTAGTATAATCTGCAAAAAAGCTGCCATACTCTCGCTTTTATTTCTCAAACATGCTTGCACAAACACACACACCGCTGGTCTTTGCATGGCATGGGAGCACTGCAGTGAGTGGGCGAACGGCGCTGTCCTCTGGTGAGAGAGGGGGAGATGAGGGAGTGGGAGGTAGAGAGAGAGCGAGAGAGAGAGAAGAGTTACTGAAATCTAGAGGTTTTTGATGTAAAAAGACGTGAGTCTGCTGCTTTTGTGTCTTTTGGCACATGCACACATGTAAGTGTGCGTCTGTTCTCTGCCGGCTCGGCTCGCTGCGCTGATAGCTGCACATTCACACCCACTTTGATCAGCTCCTGGCCGGCAGTGAGACAATGGCTATAATTGCTCTTCATGTCTCACTGCTGCGCACTTCAATAATCAATTATCAATCAATTCTGGCCTCTGATGTCAGATGTGAGCATCCTTGATCTTTCGTTGCCTGGCCTCTGGCTCTGGCCCAATCACCTTTGACCTCCTCTCAGCAGATGATGGGAGTGGTTTTGGTCTAGTGTTCACAGCTAATGTTGTTCATGATAGTTATTTAGTCTCATGTCCAGGGATCTCACTGATTCTGTCACAGGTGATGCCCTCAACTGATCTACTGGTCAATGAATGAGAAATTATAGACCCAGTGATGCCACAATGATGTCATGCACACCAACATGTGATGGATGTAATTATTACTGGATCCTAGTGTGTGGTTATGTTCATTTCCATGCTGTGTAGGAGGCTCCTCGACCTATTATTGTTGAGGTAGTATGAGGTGATAAGAAGAAATATGAAGGTATCAGTCCAAGTAAATGGGTTTACCAGGACAATCTGCTCTTTAAGGAGCTAATGTTAAAGCAGATATCAGTGGAATGTTTTTGTTAATATAAGTCCTAAATAGTCCTATTTTCCGTCAGCAATCATTTACATGAAGTATTTCAGCCTAAACACGAGTCTCTCCGTCACTCTGCTCTGCTGTAACCCGAGGAGAACATTTTCCTTGTGGGATACAAGTGTTATCCAATGAGGGGAGAGAACGGCATGAAGGGCTGTGTGTGCAGCCAAGGGATGCGCGTGAATGTGGTGACGTAGCACGAGGACCAATTGATGCCTGACAAGGGCGGGGGCTGCTAACTCATGGTGCGTTCAAGGAAACTCGTACTTTGTGTTTTTCCTTCCTGTGAAGTCATACCAGTTCGATCTGGTACGAGTTCACAGGTCGGAAGTTACGAGTGGCCGTTATAGGGAACTTTCACAGACAACAGGACGGTAAAAACACGAGCTACGGGTTACCTGGAACGCTACCAAGTCGTAGTTGTGACTTGAAGCTGTAACTTACGGTTTCAAAAGCCTGCCTTGAACACAGCATTAGCCGAAACGGCCTTGCCGCTAATATCTGCTTTAACAGCAAGTTCAGTATCAAACTTTATTCTTCCGTCACCAACAGCTGTCACCAGAGATGGAAAGTAACACCCATGTTAAAGGAGACATATTGTGCACCCTTTCCACAAATTAAAATAGTTCCCAGGTATCTTAAAGACATGTCTGTGACATGCTTTGGTCACAAACCCAAGGATCAAACATCACAGCTCTTTTCATCCGCTCAAAAATGGCTGGTTTCAGAGCCTGTCCCTTTAAATGCAAATCAGCCACTGCTTGCCCCGCCCCACCCCTTCTACTGGTACCAGGTAGGGGTGGAGTTATGCAAATTTGAATCCTCCTAGTTACATCACTGGAAGACAACTGAGGGAACAGTTCATAAAACCACATCTATTTCAACCTAGGGAGCCTTCAAATTACATTCTTTTTTGTCCATTCTCACATTTTGGGGGCCAGAAGGCAAGACAAACACAAAAATATATGTTAAAGAGCCTTCAAAAAGTGATATTTCCATAATATGTCCATAATATGTATTAGCATGCTAACTCTATAGAAGAAATGATAGAAATAGAATCAAAACAGGAGTTAAAGTCCTGTTTTTATCATTTCTTCTATAGAGTTAGCATGCTAATCAACTAGCACTGGGCTCACTCTGATACTCAGTCATTCAAGTGTCCAGTCTGCCATGAAGATAAAGTGCTTGCCAGGGGACGTGTTACACCCTTTTGTGTTGTAAACACAACAGTGGATGAAGCTCTTGGCAAGTGACCATCACAACAACTGCTCCTGGCAAGAAACCATGTTTGGCAGCAGATAACTTACATATAACCCCCTTTAATACTCCCATTATGATTCACATTAAGCCGCTGTAATGTGACCTGTGTGTGGCTTAGACTCTGTAACACTGTACAGTAGCCTGTGTAGGCTGCAGACAAACAGATGTGTGTTGATTAGAGCTCAGTTACAGCAGGATTAGCTGAGCTGTGATATGTGAGCAGACAGGATTTTAATTGATTGTAACACTCTGGTGTAAGACATGTTGTAGCTGTTACTGTCTGACTGACGGATAAGAAGCTTATCATAACCTCGCCATAGCTTAGGACACACTCTACAGAGCATGTGTGTGTGTATGTGTGGCAAAGCAAGTATAGTAGTTTGTGATGTAATGCCACTCTGTTCCTGTCTGTCTCAATCCAACTCCTGATTGAAATGCATGAGAATGGGAAATGATATCTGCCTTATCTGGACTGTACCATCTGGATCTTTTCTGTATTTGATTCCACTGTATCCTGATTGTACATATTTAGTCAAAGTTGGCAGTTGTTAAATGTTTGACAAGGAGTACAAAGCCTTCAGTGAACATGTTGATGCTTCACAGTCTTCAGTTTGGTACACTTCTGTTCCTACTGGATGATTTTGCTCCTCATTTTTTGACCATTACCACCAACCATTGCCAGTGCAGAAATAGTCTGCTCTTTATGTAACATGGATTGTTGAGGTTTAGAGTGGTGGATGGCTGTGAAGCACTTCTCATATCTGATCAGCACTCACATCCATTCCCCAGTTTAGAAAAATCTATCTATAGTCAGGTACAAATATGACTTGACCCTAAACAAATTCTAACAAAAGATTTCTCAGTTATTTTTTATAGTATTAGATGTCCTTAATAACATACTAAAAGTTTACCAAAATTTGACCACTAGAAAGGTGTTATTTTCAAGATGGCGTCCAAGATGGATAGGAAGCCTGAGGAGACACCACAGGTGAATAGGGTAAAATTTTTAACTAACAGATATCACCATGAAACTTCCCAAGTTTATCACTTACATTAAGACAAATATTTTTTGTATTACAAGTTTTGTCAAATTGTATGTTTAAATATGTAAATTAGGCAATATCTCATTAAATATGCGCTAATTTGCATATCCGAAATCTGAACAATGGATAAAAGCCACTTTCAAAATTCTTGTTTTATTTTGTTGACATACTAGAGTCAGAAGTTTTTACAGAGGGGATTTTGGATATCTCTCTTTATCACTCTGTAAATGAGAAAATACTGTCACCAGCCCTAAAAATTCAAGTTGGTCGTGTTTTTAGGAGTAAAATGTTGTATAAATCAGGCTATGAATGATATATCAACAATCCCCTCTGTAAAAACCTTCAGAATATAGAGAGGGATCAAACTGGAAGGTTTGGTGTCTGTAAGTGCTGCTGAAGTGGAGATTTCGGGCTCTTATACAACATTTTACTCCTAAAAACACGGCGATATTTGAATTTTTAGGGCTATAGTATTTTCTCATTTACAGAGTGATAAAGAGAGATATCCAAAATCCCCTCTGTAAAAACTTCTGACTCTAGTATGTCAACAAAATAAAACAAGAATTTTGAAAGTGGCTTTTATCCATTGTTCAGATTTCGGATATGCAAATTAGCGCATATTTAATGAGATATTGCCTAATTTACATATTTAAACATACAATTTGACAAAACTTGTAATACAAAAAATATTTGTCTTAATGTAAGTGATAAACTTGGGAAGTTTCATGGTGATATCTGTTAGTTAAAAATTTTACCCTATTCACCTGTGGTGTCTCCGCAGGCTTCCTATCCATCTTGGACGCCATCTTGAAAATAACACCTTTCTAGTGGTCAAATTTTGGTAAACTTTTAGTATGTTATTAACGACATCTAATACTATAAAAAACAGCTGAGAAACCTTTTGTTAGAATTTTTTTAGGGTTAGGTGGTTTTTTTTCATATATGTACCCGCCTACTATGTTTGTCTATATATAAACTAGACTTTTGGTGCATATTGGTATGGATGACAGCATTACTGAGGCTCAGTCAGTGTTTCAGTAACACACCATCTTTTCCTCACAGGGCACAGAATGTTACAGCATAGCATTGATATCATGTTATAAATAGCTGCCTTTTAGCAGAACATGCATTGGCAACATCGCAGCAAACATGACACCGTGGCTTCAGCCTGCATTTTTCTGCCCTTCGCTCTAATCTCAGAGTCTCTGATTTGTTTCTGATTGTTTTCAGTTTTTATTATCAATTCACTTTCATGAAAACTATAGTGAGAGAAATTCACAGTGCTGCCACCTGGAGGGAATTCCCTCCTCTGGCTTTAACTGAATTGTTTACTGAGTAAACACATTTTGATGAGGACGATGATGATGATGCTTTGTACATTTGAGCTGCCACCTAAAATCTGTTAGTGGATTAACAAATGTGTATCTTTTCTGTGTGTTTGTGTTTAGGATGATGAAGTGGTCCTACAGTGTTCAGCTACGATCCATAAGGAGCAACAGAAACTCTGTCTGGCTGCTGAAGGCTTCGGAAACAGACTCTGCTTCCTTGAATCCATCTCCAACTCCAAGGTACTGACACTCACCTTCTCATGTGATATGAATAATAGAAAGAAAAATAAACAGAGAAACAATAACAATGCAAATGCTTCCATAATAGGCAGGATGTGAAGGTTGTGGCACATGATCTAGTGTCATACTCATCAAAATGTCACCAGATATTAAGCAAACTGATCACCCATGGAAGACAACTGCTGGCAGGGTGGGGAAGGCAGCAGAAAGAGTCTGTTGTTAACTCAGCAGCAGGCAAGAGGAGAAAAACTCTGTGGCCAAAGTGTGAAACATAGAAAAGTGAAATCACCCTGATAGCTCAATCAATGCAAGACATACAGTAATTTAATACAATTCAAGGTAGTACATAGACTACACTATTCTCCCTCCAGGTTGCAGAAAATATTTCCAGATGTGTCATCCCAATGTAATAAGTGTCGAAGTGAAGAAGCAACAACAAGCAACGACAATCATTATGGTGCTCCTTGTTTGAGTTTTTCACTAAGGCCTTCATCAATCATGATCATCATGTAACCCAGACTCATTTACAGTACCATGTTGTCCGGAATGTCCAATCCAGATAGTGTGAAAAGTAGTCGTGAAGCTACCGTTATTTCCCTTTCAACATTGTTAGCCAGAAAGCTAATTTTACAATCGTGGAAATCTGAAAGGTCTCCTACATTTGAAATGTGGTTGAGAGAGCTGGGAAATGTATTACATTTGGAGAAAATCGGGTACATTATGCCTGCTAAAGAGGAAATCCTTTTAAAAATCTGGCAACCTTTTCTCAATTTAATGTCTAAAAACTAAAATAGTGCTATTCTGTCACTGTGCCATTATCTTTGTCCTATGTCCTGTTTGTTGCATGTCAAAAAACCTGTACTGTTCTGTGTAGCACCACCAACTATTGTTACTATCTATTTATTTGTTATGGAAACAATAAAAATAAATACGCAAAAAAGCAATAATCATAAATCATCTAAGTTGTGTGCTTGTTTTTTCAGAATGTGCCTCCAGATCTGTCCATCTGCACCTTTGTATTGGAGCAGTCGCTGTCAGTACGAGCCCTGCAGGAGATGCTGGCCAACACGGAGGAGAAGGCTGAAGGGGTGAGTGTGAAAACAACACACACACACACACACACACATGCATACCCACATACATGGGCAGGGAGGGCAGATAAGTGGTGTAGAGTGGGTTGTGTGGTCAGATCAGGACACACAGGAGAAGGTGGTGGACACTGGACACATGTTGATGCACAGTTCAACAGAGCAGGAAGAGGAGCTGAGGAGCTGATTATACCAGAAAGCTGCTCTGATCCCTTTCCTGCAGCTGCTGACTGTAATCCGTCATCACTCCCAGCAGCAAGGCATCATACTCCTTTTTTTATATTTGAGAAAAGTGATTCAGTTTGGCATTAGGAACAAATCTGGATTGATCGTTGAAGCATTAGTTGTATTGGTTTTGTGTAATGAACTAGTATGCATTTGTATGTTGTTTACACAGCTTTTTCCTTATTTTCTGACTTAACCATATTTTATCTGCTTGTTTTATGTCTAACGAGTCCAGTGAGTGAACTCATTTTAGAAAATGTGCCTCTCAAATATGTTCTTTCCCTGATCAACTGCCACACTGATCAAACATATCTCCCATCGACTGCTGCTTAGAGTAACTAGAAACCAAACCACTGCCAAAACTGGACTGAATTTAGCAAAAGATGAAACATCAGACATGGAGTGGACACAGAGATGTAGCCTTTTTTTTGGAGTCAGTCAAAGACATGAAGAAGACCATTCAAACAATGTAGAGCAAAAATATCAAATCACCATAGATAATAAACTGACCTGCATTATTCTAATTTACATAAAGATAAAATGATTTGCTTTCTGTAGCCTGGGTAGAGTGATGGCCGTGGTCATTCAGGTTTATTGAAACCAACTCCCTTCTTGATTTGATAACTGAAAATGAAGATATTACTCCTTTACCAATCAGCATCCCCATCAGTGTCCACCGGCAGTCTATAACCCCCAGTTTGCTTTTCATGCAATGGCCGCAGGATAGTAAAATATAATTGAAACATTTAGTAGTAACAGAGTCCATTTGTATTCAGATATTACTGGGGCAGGATTGTAAAACATATTACAATTGCAAAATTAGAAAATATGAGCTTTAGTTATAGGTTACAAGCTGAGCAATGATAATGTGACAGTGAGGCCTGTTTCATAGCTTGACCTGTTGGTTCTCACTAACAGAGTAAATGGCGCTGTGAGGTAAATTTCAGCCACAGGATTGCTGAATTATGCAGATTCACTGTTGACCCTGGAATCTGGAACTCAGGCTTTTTCATTAAAATATTTGAATTGTTCAAGTGAGCAGCTAAAGAAAAGCCACAGAGAGCTGCACTGCAGATGGCAGATGTGATGGTGGAGGAGGAGGAGGTAATGATGGGATGTCATGTCAGGTTTCATCTGGACCCGCAGGTTTTTTTTAATGAAGTGAGGTCAGACTTATTAATTTCTCCTTTCTCACTTTCAGCAGGCGCGCACACACACACACAGTTTTGTGCAAGTTCAAATGTCCACCAAAGCATAAGCAATACTAATATACAGCACAGATACAGTACACACATTAAAACATTAAGTGTGTGCGTGTATAAAAGGGCCAGTTGTCATGATCTGCTTCCTCGTGTCCCTTCCTCGCTCGTCTCTACCTTTCACCATTTTCTCTCAGGCCAATTTTTTCTGCCCGATCCTGCCATCCTAATTCCACCCACCAGATGTCCCCAGACTCTCTGCCCCCATTTCCATTTGTGCACCTGTTCTTCTCCCCAGTCACCTGAGCTGTCCTCCCACCTCACACACCTGAAGCCAGTTATTTCACCCAAGACGCTTCTAATACCCAACATCTTCCGCAGTTCTTTGTCGGGCCGTTCGCTCATGTTTCTGCTCATAGGCCTTGTGTTTTCCTGGTGTTCTTGTTGGAAGCTCATCATCTTATCTGCATGTAAACCTTCAGTGCATCATCCAGTCTTTGAGTCTGTTGGGGTCATCTCTGCCTGGGCTGTTGTGACATCACTCTGTGTAGCCTTGCTGGGTAATGGACAGCGGGGAATCCTGCAGAAACAGTCAGTGTCTTCACCTGCCGCTGTGTAGCCATGGCTCAAGTCTTCAAGGGATAGTTCAACATTTTGGCAAATTGGCCCATTGCCATAATTCCTATAGTTTTAGGAGTAGGTTGGTTACCTTTAATTGTCGGTGCAAGCTATTTTTAGAACATCGGAGCCGAGCCGCGAGCTGCTCAGAGCTATGCTACGGAGGCTAATGGAATTTCTTGGTTTCCCTCATTAAATTCCTCATATACACAATCCAACAACTCCAAAACACTCTTGTGGACAAGTTGTGACCTGCACATTCACCACGCTATGAGATAATAACGGAACATCACGAGACAGAGTTGTTTTCGTGGTAAATTCATACAAAACCGCTGATGCGAGTTCACATAAGGGGCAGTTTCTCGGCAAGCAGTCTCTGCAGCAGCTCGCGGCTCTGCTCCGCCGTTCTAAAAATATCTCGCACCGACAATTAAAGGTAACAAACCTATTAAAACTATAGGAATTATGGCAATGTGCCAATTTGCTAAAATGTTGAACTATGCCTTTAAGCTATAGAGCTGGTAGTGGGTGGAGACTATAGCGTTAGCTTATGTCTTGTCCAACACATCTCAGGCTCCGCATGTTCATTTCTAATGCCAAGTGTCATACATGATGAAGTCCAGATGAGATTTAATACATGTGTATACTGTATTTGTCTCTACTGGCTACATCACACAAGTCTTTCTTGTTTTTTCTGAGCATCATGCAAAACAAGATGCCTTACTCCAGTCTAGATGGTGGTGGTGGTAACTGATAGGCAAACTGTTTAGAGGGAGTAAAGAGTGTGCACACTTCAGCAGTCCAGATAACCATTTAGCAACTATCAACAATCTAATAGAAAGACATTAAAAACTCAAATGGACCATGAGCAAAAAGTCTCTCATGCTGCTCTTTCACCCGTTTACTGTATGAGCTTTACCCACTGACTATTCAGTGAATACATTGATTAACATTTCACCAATACTGTCTTATAGTTACACTGAGAGAGGCAAACACTACAATCACAATCACATCTTAAGTCATCTTCTTGGATCTATTTGCATTTCACTCTTCATATTTTTAGCAGAAGGCCATGTGCAAAACCATGTTCCCAAAATGCAAAATATAGCTGACAAAAAAATCTGTCCTGTGGCCTGTTGGATCATGTTAGCTGGGGCTTCAAACTGTTTCCTTCTTTCGGACTAACAGTACCACATTGTAAGGGGCTGTGTGGTGTGGGCATGCTAAAGCTTTAAACAGAACATGTGATTTTTTTTTTTGTCAGGCTTTCTTTTAGGATCACATGCAACTATTTCACTAGTGATTGTAATATGGCCAAACAATGGATCATCTACCCGATCATTAGGCGCTACAGTTCTGCTCCATGTTATATGTTGAGGTATGAGGTGATGTAGAAAAAGATGCCGATGACATCTGAGCTGCCTGTTACAGAGGAAACATTATGCTACATCATTGACAGTATGTTGCCCTAAGGAACGTTTGATCAGTCAGACTTATGTCAGATGAGTTTGTGTGTACGGTGATGGATGTACAGCAGGTCCAGTGTGTGTTGATCTTAACATCACTCCTCATGTGTTTGGCTCAGCTGCTGGCTTAACACTAATTCTTGGTGGAAAAAACTCCCAAACTCCCAGTCAATCAGAGGACAGCAGACTTGAAGAACAGGCTGCTACACTGTGAATACTGTTAGTTTGGGGGATAAACACGGAGCTGCCATGTTAAGCCTTTGATGAGCTTTTTTCAAGAGGTTAATGGCGTTGAGCGCAAAGAAGGAGCACCACATTATTTAAACTTCATTAAAGGAGACACATTATGCCCCCTTTCCACAAATTAAAGTAGTTGCCAGGTGTCTTAAAGACCTGTCTGTGACATGCTGTGGTCAAAATTCCCCAAGGATCAAACTTCACAGCTCTTTTCATCCCCTCAAAACAGCCCTGTTCAGAGTTCAGAGCCTGTCCCTTTAAATGCAAATCAGCCACTGCTTGCCCCGCCCCACCCCTTCTACCGGTCCCAGGTAGGGGTGGTATTATGCAAATTTGAATCCTAGTTACATCACTGGAAGACAACTGAGGGAACAGCTCATAAAACCACCTGGATTTCAACCTACGGAGCCTGCACATTACAGATTTCTTTATTCAGTTCTCACATTTTGGGGGCCGGAAGGCAAGACAAACACCCAAATATGTGTTAAAGAGCCTTCAAAAAGTGATATTTTCATAATGTCCGCTTTATAACATTGTGGCATCTGCACAGGGATGGCTCATTGAAAAGTGTGTGTGATACTGTTCTGGACTGATAGAGGTGGTTTCAGCTTGGATGGAAGATAGCGATAGCAATAGGTAGAAAAACAACCATATACTTTGGTCTTTGTATGTATTTGCTGCCACTAGGAAAATGTACATGTAGTTAACAAATTAAACAAAAAAAAACCTTGGTATTTCAGCTTCAGACAATACCACAAGCTACCACACATACACTGCCATATTTTATCACATGTGTTTTTTTGTTTTATTTTAATGAACAATTTCATTTCTGAAATGAAATCAATTTCTTGTTGGCATATAGCCTTGAATCTCAACCTGGAGGGTAGCTGTCCACCTGGTTAGCAGCATTATACATTATGCTATTATTATCAAAGAAACAGTTTATTTGCTTTCTTCCTGAGATTCAAATGATCAGTCTAGGGTTGTGTCCAAGATCACTCACTCATTCACTACTGCCCACTCACTATCCTCTTAGTCCCATGCAGAGGATGTGTGCACATCAGCAAAATGAAAAATACACACACTACTTGGTCATTTTTCTGCACTGCTTTTCTGTTTCCATGCATGATGGTATATGTTGCCCGATTAGCAATCATGGGTTGTACACATGCATTGTGGGATTCTGCTAGACAGGGTATTATAATTCCCACTGTGCATTCAGATGGCACTACAGGGAGTAGTGAGTGAAATCGGACACAGCCCATGTCTGCACCCTTAGCATACTAAGAGTGCTGGAACCAGAACCAGATGTTGGCTAGCAATTTTTTTTTTTTTTCATTTTGAACAGTCAGGCGAGCTGCTTCTAATGCTAAGCTAAATTGATTACATCCATACCTGACACACAGACATGAGAGTGGGATCTTCCATCTCATCTCAGTGTGAAGGTAAATAAGAATATCACACAACCAAATATGCACACATTAAGCTGTCATAAACTCCTTATCCAACAGCCTCATCTGTTGGATAGATGTGTTTTTATGTGTCATTTGTAAAATGACTACGACAACTTACTTTCTTCCCCTCTCTCTCATTTCCACACAGCATGTAGATGTGGAAATATGGGTAGGTGTGCCTCCACTCGCTGTCTGTGTTTCGTCATGGGTGTTATCGTCCTAATGTTGGTCATCACGGTCACTTGTCATGAGCATTAACAGTACGAGCACCGGCAGAGCTGCCATACACATTTGTTGTCCTGTTATCTATTGAGTGATTGAGTGTCATCTTGGAAATATTGGAGATCATATGACCTTATTATGTGGAACACCTTGGTGCTGATATAGGGTCAGGCACTCTGTAACAGAGCGTTGCCAAAAACAGAGTTGCTCTCCTGAGGAGGTTCTGTTTCAGAGAGCCAGACAGAACCAGAGCAGCTACTGGGAATTGTGCCATCAGCCAAACAGCTCGACCTCCTCCCTCATCAACAAACTCCAGCTGCATGATTCAGCAGAGGACAGTACAGTACAAACAGTACAACAACATGAAAACACAACAAAGCAGAGAGAATCCCCTTGGATTGAGATGCATTGTCTGCTGTTGACAGTGCTGCTCTGACATTTACATTTATCCTCGAACCAAAACTATTCACACACATCAGTTCAAAGTGATGAAGCCTTTTAGACAAATTGTCAAGTTCTTAAATGAAACTCCTTTATTTAGACTCACCCTGGTCCAAGCATGCAGCAGCTCCTGCTGAATACACTATGGACAGCTCACCTGTGGGTCTATGATACTCTTTGCTATTAAAATTCTTACCCCGACTAAAGTCTCAAGTTTCACTATGGCAGTGTCCATACTGTATGAGTGTGAGGGGATGGATGGATGGATGGATGGATGGATGGATGGATAGATAGATAGATAGATAGATAGATAGATAGATAGATAGATAGATAGATAGATAGATAGATAGATAGATAGATAGATAGATAGATAGATAGATAGATAGATAGATAGATAGATAGATAGATAGATAGATAGATCTTAGAACCTCCAACTTTCATTCTTGATTAATGAAAACATTCTTGGCAAATGCTTTCGCTTTGTCCGTGTTGCGCCGGTCCAAGAATTTCACCATGCGTGCAGAGGCTCATGGGAAATGTAGGGTGAAAACACTTCGCTTTCCGAAAGTCCTCGTAGTCCCTTTAAAACATGATTAAAAACCACACCGTACTACTGTACATAGGCCTGAGTACAGCAGCAACATCATGGTGTCCCTGTTCACGATATAAACCGTTAGTCCAACTCAGTCGACATATTACTCCTGGATTCTGCGATGCATTAAAAGCCCTTGGCGTTGCACACTGTCTGCATTATGTTTGTTTACACTGAGGCCTGCATCCCCTCTCTGGAGTCAGGGGTTCATGAAGGCCTCACCATTACCTCATCACAACAAACCTCATATGAAGTCTCGCTGTGGTTTCTATCCAGGGCAACTTGGCCTCATTAATGAAGGTGAAAATCCGTCTCGCTTCAATAAACCACTTCTTATACACACGCTCCTTGTTGACGAGAACCATGAGAGCTGGCAACAATTAAATGACTCTGTATTGCTCAGCTATGCCACACCCCCGGGCTTTGGACCACACATGAAAAACTGGATTTGGCAAAGGTGGTCTTGTTCCATTACTACAAAGTCCTTAGCTTAGCTTCTCTTGCGCCACTCAAACCTGGATTGTCTGTTTTTCAGCCTGGGTATTGCACTCTACTCCTCCCTTTTTATTTGACACTCATATAAATCACCAAATGAGCATCCGTCCACCTGCCACCTGAGTGAGGAAGTGGACAAGGGCAGGCTGCTGCACTTTATGAATGCTGTTAGTTTTGGGGATAAACAAGGAGCTGCCATGTTGAGCCTTTGATGAGCTTTTTTCAAGAGGTTAATGGTTTTGAGGATGCAAAGAAGGAGCACCACATCACTTAAACTTCCTCCATTAAAACGGCGTATCACTTTACTAAAAAGTGTGTTTGATATCAGTCTGGACTGATAGTGGTGGTTTCAATGTGGATGGAGGGGATCGCATGCATACAGCATAGTACACTATGGACTTGACATTTTAACCACATGCACAGATGAATTAAGCCTTACTCTATTGATGAAACCCTCATCCATGCATTTGTCCCACCTCATCGGAATTACTGTAATTGGAGTAATAAATCTTCTCCCAGGGCTCTCACACAGCACATGAATCCCATGCAACAGCCTCTCTACTGGCTCTAAAGGTTTGTGTGATATTTAAAGGAGACATATTCTGCCCCTTTTCCACAAATTAAAATAGTTCCCAGGTGTCTTAAAGACATGTGACTTGCTGTGTTCAAAATACCCCAAGGATTAAACATCACGGCTCTCTTTTTATCCGCTCAAAACAGCCCTGTTCAGAACGGCTGGTTTCAGAGCCTGTCACTGCTCGCCCCGCCCCACCCCACCCCTTCTACTGGTCCCAGGTAGGGGTGGTATTATGCAAATGTTAAAGCTAGTTACATCATTGTTAGACAACCGAGGGAACAGCTCATAAAACCATGTGGATTTCAATCTAGGGAGCCTGCACATTACAGATTTTGTTTTGTCACATTTTGGAGGCCGGAAGGCAAGACAAACACCCAAATACTTAAAGAGCCTTCAAAAAGTGTTATTTCCATAATATGTCCCTTTTAAAATTTCCTCCCCATCTACACCCCTGGCTGCACCAATAAGGAGTGCAGGTCCTTTTCTGCTCTGTTTTCCTGGCCTTCTGTATTGATATTATCAAAATACAGCATATAGCTGCTTCTGTCATTTCCACAACCAATGATGAGTACAACTAGTTGAGTGGTGTCAGGAATGATGATCTGGAGAAGGTGGAGTGGGTGGCAGCTCTGCAGCATCTCCATTTCACAGTGTCCATGTTCAGTTTATTGATGAAAGTTTCCCACAGAGCTGGAAATTTAGTGTCAGAAGATTTTATTAGAACAATGCTTTAAAATGTCATTGTAAAGGGACTGCGCTCATAAATCACTGCTCTTAAAGAGCACTCAGAGCAAATTTTACCACAAGCCACACTAACCTATTTACCCACAACCTTCTAGATCCACTTTTTGTCTGCCACACCTACACTCAAACACCATTGTCGCACTGGGGGCAATTTGTGGTTCATTATCTTTCCCAGGGACTGGAGAAGCCAGGGCTCACCATTCAATCAGTGGACACGACCAGTTCAACCTCTTGAGCCCCAGCAGCCCCATCTTTTCATCATCAGTTAATCTGGTTGAGATGGAGAGAAATAAGAACATTCAGGGTTGATATCAGGGACAGATGAGTCAGACAACCTGCCACCAGATGCATCCTGGCAATATTACTGTGCTGGTCCCACAACTGACCAGGGTCAGGCCCAACCTGTGGACATTCTTGACTGAAACTATGTATGTGTAATAAACATGTGCATTCTTTTAATCAGAAAAATATGTGTGTATGCATGGTTTGATGGTCTGATTGTGAAAATATACTTAAGTAGCCACAATGTAAACACAATTTAAGACCCTGTTTTACTCTTTATTAAATCAATTGGGACTAGAGATAACCAACCAAATTGGGTTAATAAATATAATAGTATCAAAACTATAAAATTCCTCACAAAAAATTGTATTCAACATACATGAAAAAGGGGGGAATCATGACAGTTTTTTTTTCATCATTAACGTATATTACATTTATACAGTGAGTGTTTTTTGGATGCTGTGTAATGGACATGCATGAGGCGTCAGTCAATAGTTGAGAGTCGAGATAGCTGCTGAACTTTTTGGTTACTTTTCTCTAGTTAGTAACTTATGAATCAGATGTGCAGCAGCAGAGAGAAGAACTGCAGAGGTGACCTCATCTCCATAACAAACAGACCAGGGGATTATAGGCCGTAGAAACACTCATTAAGTTTTCAAATCAGGGACTTGCTGACACTCTTCTGTGAGCACAGGACGGGACATCTCCAGGGGGTTGGAGCTGAGTTGCCAAACATTTTCTTGGCTTTTTTTTCTCTGATAACCTAAGGTCCAGATATTCATTTTCTTCTGGTAAAAATACAGAATGTATAATGTCTATCTGTCCTAAAACTAGAGAAAAGTCCATTTTGAGCTTCAGGGGAGACACTAGGTGAATAGGGTAAACATTTGAACTAACACATATCACCATGAAACTTCCCAAGTTTATCACTTACATTAAGACATTTTTTTTTGTATTACAAGTTTTGTCAAACTTAGATTTGTGGATGAGGCAAATCTAGTTAAATATGCGCTAATTTGCATATTTCCAGAACAGAAATCTGAACAATGAATAAAGCCACTTTCAAAATTCTTGTTTTATTTTTTTTAACATTCAGAAGTTTTTTACAGAGGGGATTTTGGATATCTCTTTTTTATCACTCTGAGGTGAGAAAATACTGTCACCAGCCCTAAAAGAATCAAATTTCTCCATGTTTTTAGGGATAAAATGTTTTATAAATCAGGAGAAATCTACTGACGAGAGAGACGAACTGAAGTAAAATAACGACCTTAATGTGGATTTTCTACCATTTCTTTCCACTATTCAGAAAGAAGACATGTAAGGAAGCAAAATAGCCCAAAATCATCACTGACAGGCGCCCAAATTACCTGCACTGTTACCATGATTAAACTCATTTCTGTAATTTGAGGTTTGCTGGAAACATTCAAGTCTGTGTATGAATCTATTTGTTTTTAAACGTTGGCGCAATCATCATAACTTTAAACGATGCTGAAGGAAACACTGTGTGCACAAACAATTGTTCCTTATTTCCCTTATGCCTTATTTATAATCTGTGTTACCAGCAATACAATGGCAATCAAAGTGAGCTCTGTAAAGTTGTATTTTATTTTATTTCAAATTACATGTCTGCTTATTTTGTATTTTACCTGTATAGCAATTGCTGTTGCTCTGGAAAGTGTGTGTGCATGGTGAATGCATGTGGTGGTGTACACATTCCCAACGTGGTTCTAAATGCCAATGTATGTTTGTGAGTTTCCTTGACTGCTGCAGCTTAATGTTAATCAACTTGTGGAAAAAAATGAATGATCATTCATTTTATAATAATGATAATAATAACACAGTGAGAATTAAATCTGTGAAAGGGCCATGAAATCCCTCACCAATTTCCTGTACTGTGGGTAAGAGCCTCTGTACAGGTGCACACATTTTCTCTGTGTTTGTTTGAGGCCATGTGCATGTTTCTAGCCCTGTTTTGTGCACATCCTGTACAGTTGTCCTGCAGGAGGCCCCAGGTCTGTTGCATGTCACTGTTGTCTTGATGTGAAAAGGACGATTGTACTGTATTTGGCTGAATGTTCAAAGTGTGGTAACAAGAGAAAACATTTTTTTTCTTTGGTAACATCCTGCAGATAAAGTTCCTATTGCATCTCAGTGAATGATGACAGTAACTCAGTTCACCTGACCCGACAACAACTGCTACAGTGTCACGTCCTTATTTTTGAGCGGGAGGAATGAAGGATTCAGACTTGTCTTTTACTTTTTTATGGGTCACAACAACTATTAATCCCAGGGCCTTGGGCCCTTGCATGTTCTCGTTCCCTCTGCGTCGGTTCCCTCCAATTCTCCTCCTCCCACGGTCGAAATACGTGAACCTTTTAGGTGAATTGGTGACTCTAAAGTGTCCATAGGTGTGAATCAGTGTGACAGCTTGCTTGTCCCCACGTGTCAGTCCTGCGATAGACTTGCGACCTGTCCAGGGGGTACCTCACCCTCGCCCAATGTCCATCCGCTCCAGGACCCCAAAAGGATGAGCAGTTTGGATAATGAAGGAATGGGTTGAGCTTCATGGGTTTCATTGATATGATACACATGCAAAAAAATGGGTGTTGGGTGGGAGCTTGTTTGTATTTCTACTTTGTCTCCCATTTCTGCTGTTGACTTTATAAATTTCCACTAAACCACACTAGACTTTGTAGTGAACCTAATAAACAAATCTATTCACATAACATACAACATGGAACACAGTTTGCCATTACCGTAGCAGCAGCTAGTTTAATCTTCCTCATAGAGCACCTTTGTAAATACCATGATTAAGTTATGGATGCACTGGTTATGTGAGTGGAATCAACAACAGTACAGTTTAACTTTCATACTATGAAATGATGAAATACAGAAATAATGGTGTGGTGTTTGTAGAATATTGCGCACAGCTGGTCACTCCCCCTCTCTTCCTGTCTGCATCTGTGTTTGTTGGTATTTCTGTCTCTGGTGTTTATTGAAATCTCTGTTTTGCTGTTTCTCTCTTGTCTTTCCGTCTCAGCTATTTCCTGTCTCTTGTAACTTTTTCTTCCTGTCGTCACCTTCTCTCTCTCTCTTTCAGACGGCCCAGGGCGGCGGACATCGCACCTTACTGTACGGACACGCTGTCCTGCTGCGACACTCCTACAGTGGAATGGTTAGTGAACATAAAAACACACGGTAAACATAGTCAGTGATTAGCCATAAACAGGTGGCTGGTTTTATTGTATTATTGTGGTTTTATTCTGAATCGTCATGAATTTAATTTGTAACTTTGTAGTTGTAATTGTTTTCCACGGCTTCATGGTTTGACTCAAGTCAGAGGATATACAAATGAGTCACAACATTAAGTTTGATCTGTGTATGTAGTATATAGAGTATGTCCCATCTTAGGAATACATGCCATTAGCAATCAGTAATGGCCAGATTAGTTGGAGCCAATTAAAACATTATGTATGCAAAACACTGTGTTCCTAATAGAGTCAATAAAGTAATTGGGATGATCCAAATCCAAACAAGGAATAGGTAAAATATTATCTTCAATACCCCAAAACAGATCTGAGGCACCTAGAACAGTTCATCTCTGTGTAGGTGATCTACAGTCTGTGCATCAGAGGACATGGGACAACCTATATACAGAATGTTAAACATATTGCACTCAGTTTGAGAGCCTGAGTCAGAATGAATCTTGCCTATGTTTGATGCACTGAAATTGAAAAATGATCCAGTTGATCTGAGAGATAAACTGAATTTGATTCATTGTGATTCTCTGTTTAGTACCTATGCTGTCTGTCAACCTCCCGCTCATCCACAGACAAACTGGCTTTTGATGTGGGACTGCAGGAAGATACCACAGGTAGGAGGGAAACTGGTTGTTGTACCTGTGTGGATAGACACAGACACAGATTCTGAATTATGTTGTCGACATTAACCCTTGAGAACTTAGTCACTGCCATGCATACATTTCAAAATGGATGAATCAGTATTTTTTCTTACCAGAAATACGTCAATGCAGAATGACGTATTTCTGGATTAACGAATCCAGAAATGCAGGAAGACCGAAAAACACAGGAATAAATGCAACAGTAGGAAAAATGAATATATGAGCCACATTTGGTGAAGAAGAGTGAGCTGAATGTCATGGTTTACTTTATTTTATTGATATTTAATGCAAATTCCTGTGAGTGCATTTTGATTAAATGATGGATAAGCCCCTTTTGGGAAGTGCATGAGGTGCTGGCCAGTGTACACATCTAATGACTTACAGAGCTGCGATAAGATCAAGATTAGACTACTGCTGTTTATGTTATGGAACAGCAGCCAAATCAGCTCTCAAGAGATTGGATGTAGTGCAAGCAAAGGCTCTGAGATTATGTTGTGGGGCCTTGCATACCCACTCCAGTTCCAACTATACTTGCAGAAACGGAAGACACTCTGCTGGGAATTCGGCAAACAAAACTGGCAACACAGTTCAACAAAGAGGGTCAAATTTAAGGTGTCAAGATGAATAAAAAGATGAAAAGGCTGGAGCAGGAAGAGGCAGAGAAGGCATCTAGAATTCATTGACTGGTTGTAACACCGTGGATTTTCAGTCTCTGAGAAAACAGTAAGGCATGAAAAGAAGTCTAAGTGCAGATTAGATTAAGTACAAAGAGCGTAATCATTTAGAAACATACTTATCTGATCTTAAACAACCAAATGAAGCTCACTCTTAATACAACCCTATATGGAGTTAACCTGGTTCCATTAGCTCTTTGTTTCATAAGCTCTGTCCTGGTGCAGTTTGAACTCATATCAGTGTTATAGTATCTCCATGTCCCTCCAGGGATAAAGCTGTGGGGCTGATTTCACTCTTATTCTGTCAAGTTACAGTCTGGCTCTTGACCTGCTGCTTCTCCACTGTGGTTTTCACTTTTCAACAAAGTCGTAACAGTACACCACTGCAGCGTAGACAGTTTCCTCTGTTCTCGTTCTTGACCTGCTTCTGTAAAGATGATGCAAATTACAGTACAAGCAGAACAGCTGCAGAATCTAGGCTGCCAAGCTGGTACTAGGTAGTACCACAGGAGTTAATGTTTCTGTACGAGTCGGTGAGTCATGCACACATTTCTGCTCTATTTTCTGAGCTGTGTGTTTGTGTGTGTTTCTGTGCTTGTGTGTGTATTTTCCCTGTGTGTGTGTGTGTGTGTGTGTAGGCGAGGCTTGCTGGTGGACCATCCATCCAGCATCCAAGCAGCGTTCAGAGGGAGAGAAGGTTAGAGTGGGAGATGATCTCATCCTGGTCAGCGTCTCCTCTGAAAGATATCTGGTCAGTAGCTGTGTGTGGGAACAAAGTATGAGGGCCGGGGGGGGGGGGGGGGGGGGTTGTTTATCCGCTTGTTTTGCTTCACCTTTTCATTCCATCCTTCATAGTAAAATGAACAAATGTGGACAACATGTTGTAAAACAGCAAAAGGCAAGCAACCATGCACTGTATACACATAGAAGCTAGTGGGATACTCACTTAATGTCAATCAGCATTATATGGCACATTAGGGACCTTCTCTGAAGTTATATGTTTAAATTAACCTTTTAAATTTGACACTCTGTGGCATTGTAACTCATCACTATTTCAGTAAAAAAAAAAGGTGGATGCTGGCTTAACAGCTCCTTTGAAGACAGGGACCCCAATCAGACAGAAGGCTAGAAAGTTAAAATCCCAACTGAGTTGGCTGAGCATCAATTAGAACAGTAGAAATGCTAACCAGTAGACTGAGGAGGGTGAGTTCCCATTTCATGGGCTGGAGGACGGACAGAGGATTATAATAGGATGAACAATTAGCAGAATGAAAAACAGCAGAAGGATAGTCTCATATGTGACGGTCCTGATGATGGCATTTAGATTGATGATCTAAAATAGTAAAATGTCAGCCATATTTGCGACAGCCATGTGATCCTAACCTAAATGTCAGCTTAGTTTCATGGTCTACAGACATATCTACATTTGCCTGCTTGTATCTGTTTGTGGGCTCTGCAGAACATTCATTTGTATTTGTAGAATAGTTTGGACAGCCTTTTATTGTAAAGAAGTTATACAGATAAAAACACTACCTGCATAGTCTAAACTTACTGAGCAGTAGTAGGTTGTACAAACTTCTGTTATAAGTCCTCTTCCAAGAACTTCAACACACAACTGTCACCAAGCACTGCAGCCTGAATAAGGGACTCAGTCAGATTGAGGAACATCCTGAGTGTTTGTGTGTATTTCAGTCCAGTGTGTCATTAAATTGTCGTGTCTCTTCCTGCAGCATCTGTCCTACGGCAATGGCAGTCTCCATGTAGATGCAGCTTTCCAGCAGACTCTGTGGAGCGTGGCTCCCATCTGTTCTGGCAGCGAAGTAGCACAAGGTAGATACTCACGTCCTACAGTATGTGTCTCTCTTTGCTTTTTTCCATCTGCCTGGTGTGTTTTGGTGTCTTACCCTTAAGTTTCCTCTTGCTGCCTCTGATTTCTGGGCAAATCTGAGGTTGAATTTAAATATCAGAACAAACTGGATGGACCTTGTTGATACTGTACACATAATGCTATTCAGAAGAAAGAGCTTATCTATTGGTATTCAGGTGAAATGAGCGCCATCTTTGTTGTACAGAGCATCAGCTTTAATGCACTGTGCAATTCAAATTTACACCTTTTACTGCATACAGTATACTGCATTATAATCTCATTGGAACAGTTTCAACATTTCACTGCAGAAAAGAGCAGCTTCTCAATAACCTTTCTGCAATGCATTGTGGGAGAGTAATGTATATCAGGCCTACACATAAAAATCGAATGCACATACAGTACAGACACAGTATTTCCCTAGTGTGGAATCAGGACACTGCAGCTGTCTCTGCATCAGCACCAGCACCATCCTAGCCTGTCAGGGACTACAGCTCCCACAGGTGTCAGGTCTGCAGGTCTTTATATATCTGAACAGGTGGGTTTGAGAGGTTCAGATCCTTGACATAACACCATAATTACCTGCTGCCGCTCCTCCACCACATCAGCAGTCGGGGTCCATCAGTATACTCACATCGGTTACAAAATGACCAAGGTTTGGGCAGAGTAGGGGACTAATGGCTGCAGAATCTCTGGAGTGTAATTCATTCCCACCATCTGTCCTCCTACTCCTCCTCCTCTCTCCTCTGCCTCTCCTTTCCTTCTCTTTCCTCCACCTCACTCTCCCCTTTCTCCCTCTGCTCTCTGTCTGCAGGTTTCCTGATAGGAGGGGACGTCCTGCGTATCCTTCACGGTCACATGGACGAGTGTCTAACTGTTCCCTCGGGGGAACATGGAGACGAGCAGAGGAGGTACTGACAAATTTCCTTTCCATTTAATAAACATTATTTACTCCTCTGGCTTTATATGAAGTAGTTTGTCAGTGCTGATTCTGTACAGAAATGTTCATCAGATTACAGTTATATCATTCATAAACACCCAGCACCAACTGTACCTGGAGGCTACAGTTCTTCAATATCAAAGTTGTTTTGTCTTGGTGCAAGTTAAAACTAAATACAATATCAAGCTAAATATTTGTCTTTCGTTGACAAGGCATATTCATAAACAACTTTAGGTCATGGGTTGAAAATGATCTGGCCTAGTTTGGTTCTTTTTGCCTACCTCGCTATACAAAACGCAGTGTGAAACTGCATAACAGGTGACTAACAGTTTTTTTTTAGGTCTTTATGATACAAATTAGCAGAAGTAAGGTTGAGGCTGTTCTCAGTAGTCAGGCTGAGAGTGGAAAATAGATTGATTGTCCTTAAATAGATAAAATATACATACATTTTAGATCTAAGCAGGTCAACCATCCCAACACCTCAGCTGAGCAGAAGGAGGGTGGGAGGACCTGCAGCAGCAAACGGTGTTAACATGAATCAGCAGACACAGAGGCACAGTCTGGTTCTGATCTAGAGCTGCTCACAACACTTATGAATGAGATCTGATGACACAAACCAAGGAACTGACGGTCAACAGGGCCTTCAGGGGGGTTGGATTGTAGGGATGGATGAAGTCCCATGTTCACAGCTTTTCTACAAATCACTTGACAACTCAAGATGATCATAACTGGTTGAGGAAGATATTATAAATACTGCATCTTTGAACAATGGTCTTTGGGGTGACATGAGGAGTCTAAATTAGTTGAGTGTGTCTGAGAGGTTTTCTGTCATCACATTACACAAGAAGTTAAACTGAGGGTAAGTGGACTTATAATGTTTTTTTTATTTATTTATAAAACACTTTTCAAGCAAATGCACAAAGTGCTTTACAGATAAAACATTGCAGAAAAGGAATGAAAAAGAAAGACAACCAAGATAAAGAAAGACAGGATAAAATACTTTATCATCATATAAAAATGTATCATGGTTTGCCTGAATACCTGGTGGAGTTTGTAAATTCTCCCTGTGCCTGCGTGGGTTCTCCAGCTTCCTCCCACATGCACTAGGTTGATTGGCGACTTGGCAAATTGCCTGTAGGTGTTAATGTGAGTGTGTGAGTGTGTGAGTCTCTAAATGTCAGCCCCGTGACAGACTAGTGACCTGTCAGGTTGTCCCCTGCCCTCACCCCCTGTCATCTGGGATTGGCTCCAACCTCCCATGACCCTGCATGAATAATAAGTATAACCAGTGGGTGGATGGATACCTGGTGGTCATTGTTTACAGAGAGATACATTACCCAGTATGCTTAGCCAATCAACATTTTATTTCAATATTTATTTAAAGGTCCAGTGTGTAATAATTGGCTAGGTTTATTGGCAAAATCTGAATATACTACCCACGAATATATTTGTAAAAGTGTATAATAAGATAATACCATACTGTATTAACCGGACTGGTTCCCACAGTGGTCTGCTGGAAAACCTGAACTTCATTTGGAGCTATGTTCATGCACAATGTGGTCATTTTTCCAAACTGTAGTTGACACTGAGAAAAAGGGGATGAGGAAGCGCTGTGTGGATCTTAGAGTGGAAAACTGAAAAAACAGGTGCTCTTTGGTGAGAGTGCTGAAAAACAGGTAGATTTGAAAAATACCAAGGCAGCTCTGTTGAAGGCTCATTTGAGCTGAAACACATTGGTCTTTGTTTTTTAACCTTTTATATTTGTACCTGGCCATGTTTATAAAATAAGGCACTTTCATTTCTGTCAAAACAGAGCTGCCTTGGTATTTCTCAAACCTGTCGTTTACACTGTTGGCATTGGCATTCATCAAACCTAATAAATACTGTAGTTGTATTTCACTCTGGCTCTGGAAGTAGCAGGTGAACCAGACCAAAAATAGAGATGGACACAGCCATTTGAAGCTCAGTGTGAGCTGCTTCACCATCACTATCTGACCTGTATCTGACCTGTATTTGACTCTGCCGACCTCCAGGCTAATCCAGAAATGTTCGGAGTATGCTGGCCTGTGGCAAACATACACTCATCCACCTGTCATTCAAAACAACACGTCCGCAATTATGCAGAACATTAAACTGAAGTAAAATCATTCTCTGTTTGTTGTCAAAAAAGAGGAAATTAGCCGCAGAGACCAAAATCCTTTTTCAGCCTCAGAGGTAGCCGCTTGAGAGAAACACCGACAGATCAAGAGGCTTTTTGCCAGGCTTGTCAAGTGTAGCAGACAGACTTAAGAGAAATGAACTGCAACCTGGCACTTGAATGTGAGCCTACTGTGATTTGCTGACATCAAATTTGGAGAAGAGAGACCAATTTATGTACTTGCTGTTCCCGCGATTTGCTTTTATGGTATTCTTTTCTCTCCTCATGACCAGAGGGATGTCTCTGCTTCAGAAACACGTCTGTAAACAATGACAGCCGCTGTCACTAAAGGGGGATTTGGGAACCTTATAAGCTTTGTGTAGAACTACGAACCACTTGTGTACAGGCCTACCCAGCTATAAAAGACATACAGGCATTGAAAAAAGGAACGGCAAACTCGGGTGCATACAATTCAGATTGGTTCTAACAACTGGGATCCGATTCTCAATTTGAGCCAGTCCTCAACACCCACCACTAGTTACAGTATAGTTAGACATACAGCAATGTGAAATACTTCAGCACCATTACGCAAATCTACATATGTAAGGGCTTTACATTTTAAATGAATTGTCTGCTCTCTTTCACCATCCAGTTGAAACTATTGGACAGAGTATGTAGCTTCTATTGTAAGGAAATTGCCATGGCCTACAGGGAGCGAGAGTGACAACTCCCATTACAGACTGAGCAGTCTACTGCGACTTAGATGGAGAGGACTATGAATAATTATGGTTTAAGTAATTCCCAAATGGGGCAGCTGTTGTTAAAGAATCCCATAGAGGACTCTGATCTCCTCCTGTTATACTGGCTGCAAAACTATTCTGAGCTGTTCATAGTAATAATTAGTTGATTAAACTGTATATTGATAATGTAATTCTGCAAAGAAGTCACTAATGTTATTTAATAATTTTGCAGCAGAGCAATGCAGAGCATTCGCCTTGAGCAGTGAAGCAGAAGTATAAAGCAGAGAAAATAAAAAGACTCAAGTTATCTGCAAGGAGACCAGGAGAGGCTCACATATCCTTGGCAGAAAGATATTGCTAATACATTCCCTCTTTATGATGTACATTTTATTTTCATTAACAATTTGCAAGATAAACATCATCACACAAAATGTTATAAAATTGAAAGGGGAGGTTTTGAATAAGTCTAAACCTATAGGAATTATGTGCAAATCAAAGACGATTATTACACAGACCCTTGTGTGAGACTAAACTTTAAAAAAGGGAACATTGTAATCTTGGTACTCAACCACAAGTAGGCAGATATGAAGTTGAACCTAAGGAGCAGTGTGTTTGTCTTTTATGTGATCTTAATGTTGTTGAGGATTTCATTTTATGCTTCATTGTCTGCTCAAAACACTCTGTTTAAGAACATTCATTGTAAGAACTCAGATTTATTGTGGTTATCTGATGATTATGTGTTGAGTTGTCTATTTTAGAAGGAGATTTTTGTTAAATCAGTAAGATTCCTAGAAGAAGTATGGCAAGTAAGACATCGGAGATCATTGCATTCAAATTGCAAAGGAAATCGAACACTTCTGCACAATTTTGCAAAACTTTGAAATTGTGAGTTGCTCTGTAGCCATCCAGATCACTGTTGCTGAATGGTGCCTTAAGCCCAGATGGCCTGGACGCCATTAGGTGCAGGACACTTGAATAAAACATTAAGTCAAACATCAGTGACTGTCCTTACAAGAAAATACTTTTTACTCCCAGGACAGTACATTATGAGGGGGGAGCAGTGTCCAGTCATGCGAGGTCCCTGTGGAGGCTGGAAACACTTCGAGTTGTGTAAGTACCACACACACACATGCACACAGTCAATTCATTAACGTTCATGCACTTAAATTCTTGTAGCCCAAAATATTAAATTTACTCATGCAAAGTGGCATACAGTGCATTCAGTGTATTACTGCTACTGCTATTTTCCTGTGTCCTCTTAAAGTCAGATATAGCCTACACACTTTATTTAACTGGCTACTCTTTAAATATAGTTGTTGTATTTTTGCATGAGCTTATTAGGCCTACATATCTTTTGTTAAAGTACTTTACTTGATCAAGAAATGCTATACAAATAAAGTTATTAATATCATTATCACAAGCTGTCCCCAGCCACTGCTGGGGATCCCTCACAGTGTGAAGAGTCTAGCATGGCATTACTGTACTGTGGGCAGCTGAGTGGTGGAGCACACCTTAAAAATATTGCAACTTCTACCCACGCCACGGTGTGAATCAACAGCCTTTAAATGATTTCAGTTGTTGCTAAGTAACAGGAAATGGCAGTTTTGAAATGGTTTGCAGGTTGATAACCAGGCATCACCTCTTGGTTGCTTGAAGCTGAATGAATGGTTGCTGTATTTTAACTATGAGTGTGAATTTGAAGTGGTAAGGCTCTTTTGTAATTATTCTCCATACAGTGTGTGACATTCAAAATGGTAAAATAGAAATGCACCTTATCTTAAAAAAAAAAAAATATATATATAGGTATTGTATTTGCACATTATCTACTTTCACAAACCTACAGAGTTGTAGCCTAATATAAGCATAAAAAACAGACTGAAACTTCAGTGTTTGTGTTTTGTGTGTTCAATGTTCAATATTGTGTCTATATAGATATGTTTAGCTCATGGATATAATACATCCATGGTTTAGCTTTGCTTAACATGGGCAATACACGAGAGTGAGAACAGGTAAAGGTAGCCTACTGTGGCAGTTGGTAATTAAGCAGTGAGATCAGGTGTGCAGATGGGAGGGAAAGGAATGGAAACATGGCAGGGGGGGTGGCAGGTTCAGTGGGGGGAAAGACAGAGCCCACCACTGTGATAACATGTCTTGAGTGTTATAACTTGTAACTGTTATATAGCCTTCTTACTTGTAATTGTAAATATTACAACATTTTTTCCCATGTGTGTTTGGAAAAATCCAATAAAATAATTGCAGACACACCCCTCCAGTGGACCATACCATTTACTTTAAATTTGGCTTTAGTTGAGCTTTTTTGCCTGCTTGCCTCTTTTCCATCTCTGGTCAGGTGCATCGAGCAAGTAATGTAGTAAGTAAATGTAAAAGTAGCAGTATAGAAAATTAGCTTTACAGTATAGCTCATTTTTCTTCTTTCTCTTGCTGATTTAATAGCTACAACTTTCTTATTTCCAAATGATAGCCAAGCCAGTCTCTTTTGCCTGAGCTTACAGTTTAGCCAAGTATTAGCTAGCTAGCTAACGTTAATGGTATTCCCTTATAGTATAGACTCATGCTACTGGTGGTTTAGTCTTGTAGCTTTTTAGTATTACTGTAGCTAATTGTGAGCTAACTATCATTTCAAAGGGAAGTATTGTACTTTCTACTCCATGCTCTAGTTTGCTATCACTTTCAATGTGATGACCACACTCTTCATCAGCTTTTTTGGGAACCATTCTATAAAGAAATATTTGTATTGGCAGTTATCCCTATATTTTATGTAAATTAATTAATTATTATGAAGTTTAATCCTATTTTGAAACAGCTGAAATATTTGTAATTGATAATATACTGAATAGCATGTAACTACTGTAGATTTCAATGCTGTGACATCAGCAATGTCAGGTTCAGGCTCCGCGTAATCAGTGTGACATGTTTCACCTGTGTGCATCTATAAGATCCAGTGAATGAAGTCAAGAATAAAAATGAGGAAGGAAGGATGGAGGGAGCTTCTTATTAAACTTGTGCAATGTATTTTTTATTCTGTTTAGATTATAAACCAAACCAACTGAAATAAATAATTGAACACTGCAATAATTAATATTAGTTACTAACACAAGACACCTGCCTACATGGTTTACAGTCTGACTAACATGTTTGTAAACAGTTACAATGACACAGAACAAAATTATCATTCATGTGGAATTTCTGTGCCAAATTTAAGACCAATAGTCCCCCTAACTCTGTTTTTGGTCTCCTCCAATTCCTGAGGGAAATTTCTGTGCACCTTGTTCACCAGCTGTTCTCTGTGCTGTGTCTGTCTGCTGTTTGCTGTGTTTTTGTCCAGGTGGAGTGGGAGTCATATCCGCTGGGGTCAGCCCTTCAGACTGAGACATGTGACCACAGGGAAGTATCTGAGTCTGATAGAAGATAAATCTCTGCTGCTGATGGACAAAGAGAAAGCTGACGTCAAGTCTACAGCCTTCTGCTTTAGGTCATCTAAGGTACAACATCCACAACACCTCATGTGAAGGCTCACTTTCAGTGAGAATAAGAGTGACCTTAATAACTGTTATACAACAACAAACTGCTTGTTATATTACTGCCATCTAGACCTTTTTATGAGTCTCTGATCAGAACTAAAATATTCTATTGATTTTACATTAAGCAGATAAGTGTATAGGAGAGAAGTATAAAAGAATCAATATCCCGTTTATATTTGTGTTGCTATCAGTCTGATGGTAACACATGATGACTAACTGTTCACCACAGTTTTTCTATTATGTTTTAATCATATCATTCACTGTTGTAAATGAATGACAACATGTTATTTGGAATGTTATTGATTACTGATTACTTCCTCCTGTTTTTACTTCAGGAAAAGCTGGATCCTGGTGTGAAGAAGGAGGTGGATGGAATGGGTGTCCCGGACATTAAATATGGCGACTCGGTGTGTTACATCCAACATGTTGATACCTGCCTATGGCTCACATACCAAACTGTCGACGCCAAGTGTGCACGCATGGGTGGTGTTCAGAGAAGGGTAATTTACTCTACTGAACCATACAACACAACAACTGAGTCTTTTTTTCCCCTTGCTTTCTTTTTTCCTAATCACCTGTTACTCCATTCCAGTAACTGCAGTCATTCATGGGTCATTAATTGCTGTATATGATCTTGCCAGGAAGATTGTCCACAGTCTTGAAGATTCTGTGATATATTTATTCAGTGTTGTGTGAAGATTAGGTGTCATCGTTATGGCCTAACCTTATTTTGTCTTTCAGGCCATCATGCACCATGAGGGTCACATGGACGACGGGCTAACACTGTCTCGCTCCCAACATGAGGAGAGCCGCACTGCCAGAGTGATCCGTAGTACTGTCTTTCTTTTCAACCTCTTCATTAGGTAAATGTACAGACCAGACACACACACAATTAAACATGTAATATGGTACATTGACTTGCATAATGATCAGAACACTTTGATTTCCTGCAGCAAATGGTGATGATGTGCCTCTATGTTTTGATGAACCAAGATGATTTGTTTTTCTTCAATAAGAAGGAAATTTACTGAAAGTCATGAAAACAAAACGAGGAAAAACAGCTTTGTGTGTGTGTACCATAGAACAAGTATGCTGCAACCTCCCTGGCAGTGTTTTTCATCCTGTGATCATGTGGCAACACAATGTGACTGTACCTGCTAGTGTGAAGAAACAAGCTTTTTGCAATTTCCTGTTAATGGTGGCAAAAATTAAGCTGAAGGGAAATGGTGGCTGCTCTGGAGGGAGCATGAGGCAAGATACTGGTAGTAATTTAATTGAAAGCAAATATCCTGCGTCTAATGTAACTAGTGTATGTGAAGCATGCGAGTGCGCTGCATTCTGAGACCTGCTTCCCTCAGTGAGTGTGTGGCAGAATACTGCAGAGGAGCTTTGTGTAGGGGGTCTGTCTCTGTTCAGACATGTGTGTGCAGCAGAATGACTGCAACAATCATGTAGCAGCTGCAAGCCCGCAAGGCTGGTCTGATGAATGTTGCTCAGCATGTCATCTGTGGTGGGCAAACCATACAGATGCAGTCAGCTGTAAATGAAAGAGCTTTCAACCTAACGACAAAAACATAAAATGTAAATACTGAGCTCTTAGAATTTATCATAACAATGAATCATTAATAAGCATGTCTGCAAAGAGTCATGTAAGACGCCTAAATAGATATTTCTCCAGCACTGAGCTGCAGTATCTGTTTCACAATACACACCACCAGCAGCCCTGTTTGTCAAGATGCTGCATCTTGTTAAGATGCCAACACATCAGTACAAGTCAACTCAGCCCTGTAGTACTGTTGTTGTTGCATATACTGTACATGCACCTGGTCCACCTGGACTGAATCCAGTGGAAATGTTGGGATGTGGTAGTACAAGAGCTTGGCAGTATGAGTCTGTAGCTGAGAAATCTGTAGAAATGATACAGTATGATGCAATCTTGCACATAGAGCAGAATCTCAAAGGAAAAGTTTCCAACAGTGTTGAATTCATGGCATGAAGAACTGCAGCTGTTTGAGAGAAAGGGAGGGGCTACCAACTTAAGTATACATTTATGGATAAAATAAATATATTTACCTTTAATAATCCACGATGACAAAGTGAAAATGTCCTCATCCTTCTTTATGTACATTGGCCAGTGGCCATTGTATGTGTACATGTGTATATGTGTAAAAAAAAAAAAAGAAAAAAGAAAGCTCTAAACCGTTAATTAACGAGCACACTTGTGTGAATTAAGATGTCTCAGACTCTCTCTGCACATTAGCTGCCAGCACAGAGGTGGATGTATGTGTGTTCTGCTGTGAGGGAGGAGGAGGGAAACTCCTCCACACTTACTGGAGAGAGAGGCAGAGAGGCAAGGCCCTCTGAGGAGGATCAGTAGAGCAACAGACACAAATGCAGTGGCATTTATACTTGCTGAGAACTATACTATAAGATGTACTGTAGATCATTTGAACCTGCATGTTAGAAAAGTCACATCCATCGTTTCCTGCATGTACAGTATAAGGCTTATGAATTGTTTAATGTGAAGCCCATCACATTAGTTTGGACTGTGTAATTAAGCAGCAGGTTAGACAGCAGGGAGGTGTGTATAAGCAGTCACCACAACTAACACTCTCAGTCTAAATATATTGACAGCCAGCATCATCAAAGGAGGCTGAACAAATCTCACAGCAAAAATAGTACAACATGTTACTTCCACAAAACTATTTCTGGTACATATACTTTTATACTGAGTTACATAACTTTTGAATTTAGATCAGCTTGCAAGAGCAGGACATCCTACATGTTGGAATCTGTCAACATAACATAAGTACATTATCCTGGAACAGAGAGTAAGAAATAACATTGAGAACATCATCATAAAGGAAGTGATTAAAATGTTCTCTATATGCTCTAGGGGTCTGGACACAGTAAGGAAAAAGGGGAAGAGCTCTACGTTAGATCTACCAATAGATTCAGTCAGTCTGAGTCTGCAGGATCTGATTGGCTACTTCCAGCCACCTGGGGATCACCTGGAACATGAAGACAAGCAGAACCGACTGAGAGCTCTGAAGAACCGGCAGAACCTCTTTCAGGAGGAGGTGGGTGGGTCGGTGTGTGTGTGGTCATGTATATATAGTAGGTCTTTCACCCGTGGACTAAATGAGTAGAAGTGGCTTACTCCAGTTTTCTGGAACCAAGCTTTGAATCCTTGCTAGTCTGTGGTTGGATGTTTCGTTGATAATATATAGCATGAACCTCTTCAGTTGCACTCACCTAACACTACACTCTAGTACACTGCAGTTTATGCAATAATTCAGGATAGGAAGCTGGAATACAGCCCATCGGCCTTGACACTGAACCTCTATTATCTGCACTTGGGCCTCCACACTCACATTCTCTCTCTTGCTCCCCGATGCACTTCATTCAATCAAGAGCATTTTAGAATCACCAACCTCTGTGTCTGCAGGGGATGATCAGCCTGGTCCTGGAGTGTATCGATCGGCTTCACGTCTACAGCAGCGCAGCTCATTTTGCTGAGGCAGTAGGAAGGGAAGCAGGAGAGGCCTGGAGCTCTATCCTCAACTCCCTCTACCAACTCCTGGGTATACACACGTTTTATTTCCCCTCTGTGTCCTACATTCTGAAAAAAGAGATAATAGCTCAAAAAGTAGAAGAAAGAAAGAGAAAAGGAAAGAAAGCTAGCATTTCCTGAAGCATATACAGTGTAACTGCTGATGGCTCCTGCAGCCACTGTCACTGTTACCTCTCAGCTCTAGCAGCTGATGAACTATGTTTTATTTTATTAAAAGCGAGAATAATAATGGCCTTTTCTCTCATTCACTCTCATCTGTGAAAGTGTAATTCAGATGATAAATGAAATATCAAAACAATTGTACTTTCATGTGATGCTTCCAAGTTTGGTGAAGACTACATGAAACATGGAAAAGAAAGGACTAATTTGTATTGTAAAGTGACTGAATTTCTTAAGATGATCATAAAATCCATTGATGAAAAGTTTGTTCATGTAATGGTTTAAAATATCAGAAAAGATAGAGGATAAAGAGCAAATATAATAAACAAACATAGAGCACAGAAATCAATGCAGATGTATAAACTGTACAAAGGTCTGTGATTCTCCCTTCTCCTCTGACCTCTGGCCTCCTCCCAGCTGCACTGATCAGGGGAAACCGGAAGAACTGTGCCCAGTTCTCTGGTTCACTGGACTGGCTGATAAGCAGACTAGAGCGACTGGAGGCCTCTTCTGGTGAGTTAGCTTTTCTGTTAGATAAACTAATACAACTGATGATACATCACCTCTACAGTATCATACTGTTTACTTGACACAGAGGGGGAAGCGCTGGCTTTGTTGACTTAAATATACTTGGATGTAAAACTTTTTTCATACTTTGTCCAGAGTAGGGAATCTACTTTGAAACCAATGCCAGTAAAGCTACAGACTACTTTGTCACTAGCAGAGAGGCTACAGACATCAAACACCAGCTGCATTTTTATGTTAGTCATTCTAACTATGCTGTATATGTTTTGTTTTCCAGGTATCCTAGAGGTGCTTCACTGTGTGCTGGTGGAGAGTCCTGAGGCACTGAACATCATCAAAGAGGGACACATCAAATCAATCATATCTCTGCTGGACAAGCATGGACGCAACCACAAGGTTCATTAATTTTCTTCTTTCTTGTAGGTCCTGTTCAGATCTGCCATTAAAATGTGTCTCAAGTGGTCCAATAAAAAGTGGTCAGCTACAAGTGTGAAAGAACCCAATATACATTGAGGACACATTTGAGAACTGATCATCTTCAGAGGTGGCCCAGGTCATGTGTTACTATCTCCTCTTTTACCAGTGTGAATGCAAATTGGTGGGCCATCTACTCTAATGATGTTTTCTGCCACAGTCTGATAATTTGTCCCACCACATTTTCATAATGATGGAAAAATGCCAAAAGTTTGAATTGAGTTTTAAAGCAGTGTGCAGGCTTCCACTGTGCACCTGAAATCGAGTGGACAAAGTGTGTGGTGTGAAAAGGCTTGTAAGAATCTGTGGGCAGAACCTGAGGCTGATAAGGCACTGAATGAACGAGACCAGAGGCAACGATTTAAGAATTTAGACCCTTTTCTCAACTTGACTTTGTTTTAAATCCCTCAAGTAGAGTAGCTTGTCATAAATACCTGGAGGGTGCTCACTGAGCTGGGTTTGACAAACAGGAATAATTTCTCAAGGCAAAGACAGGCACAGAGCTGCAGCCTGTAAATCAATGTATGCAGTTCAGAGTGCCACTATGTGTATGTGCATGTTTGTTTGCAGTGACATATATGTTCTCTGCTGTTTAGGTTCTAGATGTGTTGTGTTCGCTGTGTGTGTGTCACGGTGTGGCAGTACGCTCCAACCAGCACCTGATCTGTGACAACCTACTGCCGGGAAGAGATCTGCTACTGCAGACCCGCCTGATCAACCACGTAAGCAGGTATACACATATACACACACACACACACACACACATAAGATTACTATAGTCTTCCCTGATTTCTTTGGACATGTACATGCTTTAAAGCAGTGGTTCTCGACCTCGGGGTCCTGACCTGCAGTTTACATTACATTACATCAGTTATGTTGCGCTGCCTGCACCAGTGATATAACCACCAGTGAGAATGTGTGTGCTCTGTTTTGTTAAAAAAGTCTCAAACCACTTCTTTAACATAGTGATTCATCTCAGTTTTATTTGTCATATATTTTTCTTCCTCCCAACAGCATGCGTCCAAACATCTTCCTGGGTGTCAGCGATGGATCTGCTCAGTACAGGAAGTGGTACTACGAGCTAATTGTGGATCAAGTGTTGCCATTTGTCACAGCAGAGCCCACTCACCTAAGGGTGGGCTGGGCCAGCACCAGTGGCTATGCACCCTATCCCAGTGGGGGAGAGGGTTGGGGAGGCAACGGGGTGGGTGATGACCTCTACTCCTATGGCTTTGATGGACTCCATCTTTGGTCAGGTGAGCTGTGGTTGTGTTAACAGAGAGATGGTTGGTGTGGATGAAACTGTAATGACCAGATTCCTTCTGTGAGACAACACCGTCAGACAACACAGAGAAAAGAATCTGCTACTTTTGTTATTAAATTACACAAACAAAGTGGATGTTTAAACAGATCGTTTCTGACTACTTAGTCAAAATTAAGGTGTTAACTTTCTTTACTGTCTGTCTACCTCACCTTCACAGGCTGTATAGCACGGACGGTTAGCTCCCCCAATCAGCATCTGCTGAGGTCAGAGGATGTGGTGAGCTGCTGCCTGGACCTCAGTGTGCCCAGTATCTCCTTCAGGATCAATGGCCAGCCAGTTCAGGGCATGTTTGAGAACTTCAACTCAGATGGCCTCTTCTTCCCTGTGGCCAGCTTCTCTGCTGGGGTCAAGTCAGTGCTTCATTAGTAACATGCACAAATAAACATTCATTTCATTTATCTGTTGCCAACATGTTGGCATAAATTCAGTATGTTTTACTAATTTGGCTTCTACACAGAAGCAGCATTGACTAAATGAGGTTGATTCTCTTCATACACAGTTTAAGTATAGATAAAAAAAAAAAAACAGCCCCACAGTGTGAACATTTCACCGTCGGATAAAAGTGTATTGTATGTTATGTATTTATTAGAACAGTAGAAGAAACATTTTGTCTTGAGGATATGGTCATGTTCAGTCACAATCTTTTCAACTGGCATTTGCCACAGTATAGTCCAGCCTTGACAGTTCCTGCTCATTGTAGAAAACCACTGTTCTTTATTTGTAGAACACTTTTCAGAATTGCAGTCCAGTGATACAAAAGCACTGTGACCATAGTCTGCAGCTTTACTAGTTTGAAATTTGACAAATCATTCCCACCTCGAGGTCCATCTTCACAAGCTATCCACGGATGAAGTTAGTGTGATATGATTGAAAGCATCTAAAGAAGTGTATCTTTATTTTGGATTTTTTTTTTCCAACTGGTCCAAGATGAAGTTTTCTACCATTGTAGTAACTTGGGTTTGGTGGTGGTAAAAATGCATAACTTAAATATCATCTAGTATCATATACTGTACTGTCTGCCATAGAGTCTTAATTAATCCCTCATCTTGTTTTCTATTCACATTCCATGTTTTGTCATTTGTCCCACTGCAGGGTGCGTTTCCTTCTCGGGGGTCGTCATGGGGAGTTCAAGTTCCTCCCCCCTCCAGGTTATGCACCTTGCTACGAGGCAGTGTTGCCCAGGGAGAAACTGAAGCTGGAGGCATGTCAGGACCAGACAGCAGCCACAGAGCTCCTGGGACCCACTGTCACATTGAGCCAAGCAGCATTTTCCCCCACACCTGTGGACACCAGCCAGGTAGAGAATCACTGTCAGAGTTGTTGCCAGCACGTGTTAGTTGTGGTTTACATCTTTTATGAAAACCCAACATGTTCACTATTAAATAAATAAGTAATTAAGAAACATACAATATACAATGTCCTGAGCTCTTTATGATGATGCTACTTCTATTGTATATTCTTTTTTTTGATGTATGTGAACTATCTCTGTGTTTGTGTATGTGTGTGTGTGAGCGCAGATTGTGCTGCCTCCTCACTTAGAAAGGATCAGGGAGAAGCTTGCAGAAAACATCCATGAACTGTGGGTGATGAACAAGATAGAACTGGGCTGGACCTTTGGTGCTGTGAGTATCAGGCCAACATCTTGATGCTTTTTCTCGCGCACTGATCATTGTGAACTGAGCAGCTACTCAGCTACACATCATAAAGGATCCACAACACGTGAGATTACAGCAGCCTGTGACAACAAAAGCTTTATCTCCACACACACATGGAGCAACAACACTTCCACAAGGTCAAGGAGACCTTTTTAAAAAGTTGTTTCTGAATGCTCTGTCAGCAGAGCTTTAACTGAACTCAGTATCTCAACTCAAGGTCATTATTTCTTTCTTTAGATTCAGTTTAAAGCACAGTCTGACTTCAACTGATTTGTGTTGCACAGGAGGGTCCAGGTAAAAGGTCCAGTCTGGAGCTGGGCCTGGCCATGATACATGACATCCCAAAAAGTCAATACTGAAACCAGTGAAAGTACATAACATTAAACCTGGATAGAACGCCTACTCTTGTTTTCCCTGTCCTGAGGTCATAGCCCTGAACCCCTTGTTTCTATGTGTGTGTGTATCAGGTGCGAGACGATAACAAGCGGCAGCACCCCTGCCTGGTGGAGTTCTCCAAACTTCCTGAACAAGAGCGAAGCTACAACCTACAGATGTCTCTGGAGACTCTTAAGTAATGCATCAGTGTAGTGAGCAACATAAGTTGTGATACTTAGATCCAATATTGCCTTGTTCCACCACGGACCCAAATGAGTGTTCATTCTGTGAATTATCAACCTTTCTTTTCTCAGACTCACTCACTTTGCAAGTTGTGATTGTGATGGCACAGTGATGTGTGTGTTTGTGTGTGTTACAGAACCCTCCTAGCCTTGGGTTGCCATGTTGGCCTCGCAGATGAACACGCTGTGGAGAAAGTCAAGAGCATGAAACTGTCACCAACGTAAGTCACCCTAAGGCATGGGTGGGGAGCAGGAGGACACTCGTGATGTTATGATACAGTGATGAAAAGGGACATTTCATAAGATGATTCAGCAGTCTAGCTAACAATTCAGTGCCTCAACTCTATCTGTGCAGCTATGAGTTGTCCGGTGGTTATAAACCTGCTCCTCTGGACCTGAATCACATCAAACTGACCTCCACCCAGGAAGCCATGGTGGACAAACTGGCTGAGAACGCTCATAACGTCTGGGCAAGAGATCGCATCCTCCAGGGCTGGACCTATGGCATCCAACAGGTAGGAAACTACAACACACACTGGTCAATACTGAGCACTGTGCATGAGTTTGTTTATGTCCTGACAGCGGGAGATGGTTTAGGTTAGTGTTTTCTATATTTCTGAATGTCATTTATTTGTTGGGGACCTGTTGGGGACATTTTAATGGATTGGCTGGTCTGCTTCACAGGTGCTTCTCCTCTGCCTTCAGTCTCTAGCTGCCCTATATATAATGATTATTTGTTAATTTATAATGTACCTGAAAAAGCGAGTGGTGGTAAAGTGGGAGGGGCAAGCACTGTTTGACTTTCTTGACACACCACTGTAGGTCTACAGAATAATTGTTATTCTTTTTTTCCTCTCTGTTAGGATGTGAAGAGTCGTAGAAACCCTCGACTGGTCCCCTACATTTTGCTGGATGAGAGAACCAAAAAATCCAACAAAGACAGTCTGAGAGAGGCCGTAAGGACTCTGCTGGGATATGGGTACAACCTGGAAGCTCCTGACCAGGACCATGGTATGGTGCCACTGTCTTTATCCATTGCATCCTTTCATTTAATGAATTGTTATTGTTAGGATTTTTCAATGTTTTATATCATATGTTTGGACAAGACTGTCCACTTAATGTACAACACAGAACAACATATTTTATGTTTTTTGTCCATAAGATTGTTCATTAGATGGCTTTCTGTCCTCTTGTCCCTCCCTGCCTGTCTCATTCAGCAACTCAATCTGACCTCAACAACATGTCTGCTGAGAGGTTCCGCATTTTCAGAGCAGAGAAAACCTACTGTGTTAATGCTGGAAAGTGGTACTTTGAGCTGGAGGTAAGTTAGAAGGAATAGCTTAGTTGTAAATTAGTATCCAACAAATGCTGTCTATGTATTTATCTTCTAGTGCCTTTGGTTCAGTACCTGTTGATCTGAGCATGTCAGTTTAAAGAGTTTTCACAGTTACCTATTCTCAGCTGTACAATAAAGGGGTTTTCTGCCTCAAAATGACTGGGTTTCATTCAGGAGGATTATATTTGACAGATTATCCCTCATCCAGTACCTTTTACCTTCAAATGGTAAATACAACCCATAAAATGCATATTTCCACTGGCCAAAAAGTGATTGTGGCCCCTTCCTTGTAAGTTTAAGGGGTGTTCTGCCTCAAAAAATGACTGGGTTTCATTCAATATTTGACAGATTATACCTCACCCAGTCCCTTTTACCTGTTCAAATACCTTCAAATTGCCAATACAATACAGTCATGTTAGGACTGTTTAATCCAGATGAATATATTAACAGGGCAATAGCCCTTTAACAGGCTGTGCACACTCCCATGGACGGAAATCGGTTTTTGGAAGCACTTCTGTGTATGACAGCATAGCACACCAATGTAAATAAATGTGGTTACAATTCCACATAATGATCTATAGACTCAAAGTAGAATTAGCTTGTTTAGTGCCACAAATGGCAGGCTGCTGGATATGAACCTGTTCCCTCCTCTCCTCCAGGTGCTGACAGCAGGAGAGATGAGGGTGGGCTGGGCCAGGCCAGGATGCCTTCCAGACCTGGAGTTGGGATCTGATGACCAGGCCTTTGTCTTTGATGGATTCAAGGTGTCTGGAGTTTTCTTTGCTAATGCAGTCCACACATCCAAATTAATGAATGTCAGAACTTCTTCTGTTCTTGTGTTTTAATGTTGGCAAAATCAGTCATCAGAGATTTTCGCTGTGTTTTTTATTTGTTCTTACACAGGTCCAGCGCTGGCACCAGGGCAATGAGCATTTTGGGCGTGCCTGGCAGACGGGTGACGTGGTGGGATGCATGGTGGATCTGAATGAGCACACCATGATGTTCACACTCAATGGAGAAGTGCTGCTGGATGATTCTGGCTCAGAACTGGCCTTCAAGGACTTTGAGACTGGTGAAGGTCAGGGCTGCGTCACTGATGACACCAACAGCTCCACACACACACTAAATTAAATCACACTTATCACATCACAGTTGGAGTCCGGAAAATTCTCCAAACCACTTGGAGTAAATCAAGCAAAGTACATTACAGAACAAGAAGGTCACAACCTGCTGATTAGAGATGAAACACTCATGATCACATTGAGTCTTTTTGAAGACATTCATGCAGTTTCAATCAGCAGGTGCTTTATAACATTTGATTTTCAAAATCAGCTGTGATAGTTTAAGCATGAATCTATTTATCTCTTCTTACTTTGTATCCACTGATTCACACAGTTTTTCATTGATGCAGAAACGGAATGTGAAGTCTTTTTTTTAACTGACCAGCCAGGTACAGAAGTAATACACAAAAGTCTTAGTGTTTGATTTCTTCTTGTGTCCCAGGTTTTATTCCTGTGTGCAGTCTGGGTGTGTGTCAGGTGGGGAGGATGAACTTCGGTAAAGACGTCAGCACTCTGAAGTACTTCACAATCTGCGGCCTTCAGGAAGGCTACGAGCCATTTGCTGTCAACATGAACCGAGATGTAACTATGTGGCTCAGCAAGAGGCTACCTCAGTTTGTACCAGTCCCCCACAACCACCAGCACATAGAGGTGAGGACCATCACCTCTGTACTCACTGAAGACCACGTATGTGTCAATGTGTAATAATAACAAATAATAAATAATAAATAACAATAAATACATTTTATCCAAAATAGTTTATCTATAATAATAGATATTAATAGATAGATAATATAATAATGACTTAACTTAAAACTTGGCTAAAATATCTCTAACAGGTGGAAGAACTGATTGAAACAACAAATGAATATTTTTTTTTCTTTTCAGGTGACAAGAATAGATGGGACAGTGGAGTCGTGTCCATGTCTGAAGGTCACCCAGAGGTCATTTGGTTCTCAGAACAGTTACACTGACATTACCTTCTACAGACTGAGCATGCCCATAGAGTGTTCCGAATCCTTCTCCAGATCCCGGTCTAACGGCAGCCTCTTCTCGCCAAAGAGGGTAACAGATGCTGTGTGTAACACACACACACACAATACACACTCAAATGCAGTCCATCTGTTGTGTAGCCCCAACTGACCAAGTGCTGTTACTGACATGTATGAAATGATTTCCTTTACACTCTGCTGTTGCACAGTATCTCTGTGTTCTGCTGCATTCTGGGTATTTCTATCAATGTCTCACTGCTTAGGTAAATAAGGTATTTATTATCAAGGATATTACCTAGGTTGTTGCACAACATAGTATCTTGGACTTAACCATAACAGTTAGTTAATGGAATCAGTGTGAAATTCAGGTTAAATACAGTAAAATGAAGCTCTGGCCCAGTAACACCAGTTTAATTACAAATATTTTTTTATGAAAAACTTCCCTGTCAGGCAACATGTAATATTTATTCAAATCTCATCAGACTGTTTCTAAATATACAGTGTATCTGCAATTAACCAAAAGAATGTGCTGTGAAATCAGTGGAGTTTGTTTCCCCTGAGCTGTGTGAACAGGCTACTGCCTGTTACTGGAAAGTTCACTAACTTCTCATATTCACCTTTAAAACATACTGTAACAGCAATGTCGGGTATATTTCTGAGAATATGGGTGGTGTGGTGTGTTTGTGTTTGGTGTTTCTGTTCTACAGGAGCTGGAGGACTTTGAAACGGTATCAGACTTTGAGGTCTTGATGAAGTCATCTCATGGTCACAATGGTCCCAATGGACCCGAGAGAGATGAATTCAACAACCACAAAGATTATAACCAGGAGAAGCCATCCAAGCTCAAACAACGGTGAACCCTCTGCCTCCTCATATAAAGAGTATTCACTCATTAGAAGTGTACATTTATCTACTGACCCTGTTTTTCATTGCCATGTTGAAAGCTAAACCAGTGATCTGCTCTAACAGATTCATGTTAAAGAGAAACAAACCAGACAACAGCTGCTCCTCATCTGCTCGACTGTCAGAGGAAGTGATAGCTGATGACAGAGATGACTACGAATTTGTCATGCAAGCCTCCACTGTAAGCCAACACACACACAAATTCAAATGCATAGAACACTTTGAAAATTAAACCATTATAAATACAAGACAGTTTGACTAAACACATGGTATTTATAAGTAGAAACAAAGTGCGACAGTTAAATAGAAAAAAACCTTTTTATTTGCAGTTTTCAAGGTGCCTTTTAGCAAATGTTGTTTATCCTCTGCACCTGTTAAAAGTATATATTCGTTAGTGTTTCATAATATGTTGAATTGTAAAGCATTTTGACAAATACACCCAGGGACAGTCTGGTTGAACTTGACCTGATTGCACCTGTCTCTCTCTGTACAGCACTACTACTCAGTGCGAATCTTCCCTGGTCAGGAGCCCAGCAGTGTGTGGGTAGGATGGGTGACCTCTGACTTCCATCAGTATGACACAAGCTTTGAGCTGCACACGGTCCGAACTGTCACTGTCACCCTGGGAGATGAGAAAGGCAAAGTTCATGAGAGGTGAGGATTCTCCTATAAATGCATAGAAGCATGCAAAATACAACGTATTACTATTCACCTCAGCTATTGAAGCCATAGTATTGTTCACAGGTCGTTTTAATGAGCCCCACTGGTTCCTTATGACTCAGCATTTTGCTGTTTATGCTGGAGACGTTAGATTAGAGCTCATTAATCCTTTGCTTCACACCCTCTTTTCCCTTTACTATTTTAGAAAAAAAGACAAAAATCAGCAGCTTAGGTTTAAGTCACCATGAAACAAAAGCTGCTGAAAAATAATCTGCCCATGTAAAATGTACTGTAGACATACAAACTGCTTCATCAAGCTATTTTTAATTATTTGTTTCCATCTCCGTTTCGCTAATTACTTGCTATGTTTTCAGATCTGCACCATCCAGCCAGTGAATTCCTGTAACATTTTATTGAGCTTTGATTGTCTCACATCTGTGAGACCAATGGGACCAGTTTAGCTCAGTTTAGTCACCCACCATACTCTGCAGTCCTTATATATCTTCATCCAGCCCATGCGCTTCATGCTGCTGCATGAACCAAAGCAGCAGATTGAGAAGCCTCAAGATCTGAAGATGACTGTGATTTGCTTTTGTTGATATACTGTAATGTTTTCCAGTATAAATGATAGAAACTGTAACTGTGTGTGTTTGTGTGTGCTGTAGTAACAGTTACACGGTGTGTCCTTCAGTTATTATTAGCATTATAGAGCATTATAGAGCACACTAACTGTTAGATGGTGTGTCTGTTTATGTGTGTGTCCTGCAGTATAAAGCGCAGTAACTGCTACATGGTGTGGGCTGGAGAGAGCAGCAGTCCTGGTCAGGGGAGGAACAACAATGGCTTAGAGATTGGCTGTCTGGTCGACACAACAAATGGGCTGTTGACCTTCACTGCCAATGGAAAAGAACTCAGCACATATTACCAGGTAATATTGTTTACAGTTTTTTTGACTCTTTTGCTGTATTGGCTAAATGTGATTTCAACTAGACTTTAATAACCAAGCTCTCGTTTTGCTTGACAGGTGGAGCCTAGTACGAAGCTGTTCCCTGCAGTCTTTGCCAAGGCCACCAGCCCCAATGTCTTCCAATTTGAGTTAGGTAGAATAAAGGTAAGGAAGACACATGTGTACTGTACACACACACACACACACACACACACACACACACACACACACACACACACACACACACACTCTGATTTAGGTGTCATCTAATGCTGGCAGATCCTCTCTGTGCTTGTGTAGAGTGTTGGTATTTTGCAATGCTTTTTTCTGGTAATTTCCTCCCCACTGTTGATCTGCCAGACGACTACTGATATTACTGAATATAATAATGGCCACTCATCAAGAATACAGCTTTTACCTGGATCCCTGCTCAATTTGCTTGCCTGTAGCATCAGTTATACTCACTATACGGGTGCTGGCCTGCTCTGGTTCTCTTCTCATGTCATACGTTGTGTACTGTTGTGTCTATCACAGCCAACCAAACAAGAAGTTCTTCAGTCACTACTTCTTCCCTTTACTCTCTGTCCGCTCTCTGCCCTGTGACCAGCTCATATAAACAGAGCTGGCTCTTTTCCCCTCAGGAGGTTCAGGTCCTTTGAAGTTTATAGTAAAATGCTGCATGTTTTATCAGTCAGTAGTTGCTAGTGTCATTATCTATGCTGGGGCAGCAACACTGTGTCTGCCTTCACTGCAGGGCTGAGAGCTTACCTCACCCAAAGGAAGTGGTTCATGACTGGACTTCCTGAATTATCATTTATTAGTAACTATTATGTATAGCTTGTGTTAGTGACATAAGGATGACCATCATATTACAGGTCAGCACAGTTATCCCTGCTTTGAAGAAACAGTCAGCCCTCTGGTCCTCTGGACTGTTAAAAATTATATTTACATGACTCATAAAGCACTCTTAATTGCCTGTAGGTGTGACTGTAAGTGTGTCAGGTTGTTTGTTTCTACTGTATATCAGCCCTGTGATGATCTTGCAATGTGTCCAGGGTGTATCCTGCTCTCGCCTTATATCAGCTGGGATTGGCTCCAGCCTGCCTGCTGCTCTGCATGGTTGGATGGGTGGATGGATGATGCGTTGAAATATTCCTCTCCTAACCTAATCTAACCTTATGACATGTCTCTATTTTCTGTCAGAACGTGATGCCTCTGTCAGCTGGTCTGTTTAAGAGTGAAAAGAAAAACCTGGTTCCTCAGTGTCCTCCACGGCTTCATGTCCAGTTTCTTACTCCTGTTTTATGGAGTCGTGTTCCAAATCACTTCCTAAAGGTAAAACTATTTACAGGAGGATTGTTGGTTGAGTTTAGTAAAATACACTGTACACATGTTATAAAAGCTGACAGCTATCAATAGACAGATTATATTCTGGTCACTTTTCATGTCCATCTTTAAAGTGACTTCCTGACTGTATTTCCTAATTCCCTATGCATGATCAGTTGATGGGTGCTATGTAAAAAGTTTGGATATGATGCTGGGCATCTGATATTAGCAGCATGGTGATCTGTCTGCTGGACCTAACCGTGAAAATAACAATAACAGGAAATAACACAAAGTGTCATGTGTACTGTTTGTGAAGTGCTAACAGATATTTTTATTTAGGTGTCAGCATCCAGAGTGAATGACAGACATGGCTGGCTGGTCCAGTGTGGTGAACCCCTGCAGTTCATGTCTTTGCACATACCTGAGGAGAACAGGTGGTGTATCTACAGCTGCTTATACACACACACACACACACACACACACACACACACACACACAAACAAACAAACACATACATTCACTGTGTAATGATATTTATGTTCCTACACTCAATAATAACAAAACAAACACCTTTTCCTCCTCCTGCCCTCTGGTTTTTCATGCAGTCTCTCTCTGTGTTGTCCAGGTCGGTCGATATCCTGGAGCTGTCAGAGCAGAGGGATCTATTAAAGTTTCACTACCATACCCTCAGACTGTACTCTGCAATCTGTGCTCTGGGAAACAACCGGGTGGCACATGCCCTCTGCTCCCATGTAGACGAAGCACAACTGCTGCAGGCTATAGAGAATAAGTACATGCCAGGTAACACACACATCATTTAGAAAGAATAACTGCATGCAAAGTAACAGCCAGAAGATACCTGTATCATACATCCTCTGATGCACCACGACAGATCATCAGTGAGGGAACACTGGGTCAGAGGGTGGTTTGGGTTTTACAACATTTTGCATCCTTGTTGGATAATGCAGCTGGGTTGATCTGACCCCAGCTTCTATCTCAGTCGCACTTGACATGGCACCTTCTCCTTCAGTCACAGCCATTTCAAGACCCTCTGTGCTGGCTCTGATGTCACTCTTTGTCTTGGCACCTGTGATACCCAGGATATACAGAAGTCTGCAGCTCACTTCTTCAAGCACGGTGCCCTCCACTCTTGCCTCTCACTTCCTCCCTGTGGCCACCACCATCCAGTCTTCCCAGGGAACTGTGAGCACGACCACCTGTCTGGATGTCTCTTACAGCAGCACAATGTCTCGCCTGAGTGCAGTCACCATCTCTGGACTCTGTAAATCAAGCTTGTCAGCCTTTACTGTATCTCCTGGGCTGTAGCAAAGTGCTTCCACTGTGCTGCCCAGTGCCTTCAGAACATGGTCGTGGTGCCAGTGATTGTCACATACTGTAACATTATAAACACAAGATCAGTTCATACCATGAGAAAGGCTGTGGCTGTTCCCAAATCCCTTCTTCGTCACAATTAATATAACAAAGTTAATAGCTTGTCAGTTTAGATTTTACAGACTTATAGATCATCACTGCATTGTGAAGGGTTGTTGTGAGTTGGAAAAACATGTACATTAGTAGAATTACACATTAGATCTGGAAAATGCCAAGTTCATGGGGTAAGATGGTGCACAGAGACCCGAGCGAAGAAAAGATTGGAGGTGCAGGCCACAACACAGTGTCACTACAGTATGCTGAAATTTAAGGGTATCATCGGTAACTTCCCGTTTCTAACATTTGGGGAAATTAAGGGAGAATTGTGGGACATGAGGGTGGACAGGGGAAGAAAAGTTCACTCTCTCCAGGTTATCCAAACATCTCTGAGGTCCGACATAGTCATATAGTCCAAGGCGGCAAATGGGATCATACTGACTGATCAGGTGGTCCTGTGGGAACATTGATGCAGAGAAGTCTTGAAGAGGACGTCCTACAGTCCAACACTACAGACAGAAAAAGTGGTAGGCCTGATTATTTTCAGTTGAGGAATTTCCCTGCACAGTCTGTGTGAAGGACAGTCAGAGCTCTGGGTAATACAGAAAGGTTAAGGAAGACAGCTGCTCGCAGGTTGGGGGAGGAAGCAGACAGAACCTCATGTTGTCTCGTAAAAGGATGGAAAGAGTCAAGATGGACACCAGGAGAAGATGGTCAGTGACTGGCCATCACTGCCAACCCACCAACTGGAGGATGTTGTGGTTCAAGCAAAGTGACTTAAGGTGTTAGCATCTAGATGTACTGTATCCAATAGCTCAAATCCTTTAATTAATTAAAATGAGTAATATCACAATTTAAAATACTAGATCACAACTTCTGCTTACTTACTTATGCTGCTGTTATTGCATGTGTTTCTTCCAACAAATACTGTGTGCAAGAGCCAAATCAAATGTGTGTGAGGCTCTCAATATTTTGTGACTTCCCTACTCTGCCTGTGACTCTTGGCTGCAATCCCAATGGTTCATAGATTTTTTTGAAAGGCTCAATAACTTCCAAAAACAGCTGCTCGCTGTTTTTGACAAAGTTTTCTCAGGCAGGAGGAAATGGAGGCAGTGCATTACTCTATATTTGCTGCTGTATACTGAAGTGAGTATTTGTGGCAGCAGGGTGGTGTGTGTGTGGGACTGAGCCAAAACAAATTACAGTGTGTGTGCTCATGGTGATGAAGAGACATGTCACCAAGAGCAACAGTGTGGCTCGCTGATGTGTTTTTAATAGTTTTTGGAAACAATGGAGCTGTGTGGCTCCAAGGAATCAGATATATCAGCCTGTGATACACAAACAAAGGGTTAGTCTGAGACATTCACTGTTGGTTTGGTTTTGCACATAGGATTTCTTGACAAACATACGCAGATAAGGGATGAAATGTACTCATGCTGAATTGTGCTGCATTATACCGTTGTTTATTATTATTATTATATATTACCACATTAATGGATTATTCCTCTAATTAGTTTATGTGAAAGCAGAATTATAATTCTGTTTGCTGAGCATTATTACATAAGCCTTTTGTGTGTCTCTCACCCGTAGGTTTGCTTCGTGCTGGCTACTACGACCTCCTTATCGACATCCACCTGAGCAGCTACGCCACAGCTCGCCTCATGATGAACAACGAGTACATCGTTCCCATGACAGACGAAACAAAGAGCATCACTCTGTTCCCTGATGAGAAGAAAAAGCATGGCCTGCCAGGCATCGGCCTCAGCACTTCCCTGAGACCCAGAATGCACTTCTCATCTCCAAGCTTTGTCTGTGGCACTGGATCATTGTATCGTAACAATGGAAACAGCGGATCAGGATCAGGAGACTGTTTCCAGTACAGCCCTGAATTTCCCTTAGATATACTGAAAGTCAAAACCATTGAGATGCTGACAGAGGCAGTGCGGGAGGGAAGCATGCACGTTCGGGATCCAATAGGTGGCAGCACTGAGTTTCTCTTTGTCCCACTCATCAAGCTCTTCTACACCATGCTCATCATGGGAGTTTTCCAAAATGGAGACCTGAAGAACATCCTCCGACTGATTGAACCATCCGTGTTCTCTGAAGGGAGAGAAGGACAGGAGGAAATGCACATGGAGCTGGAGATGGTGAAGGAGGTGGAGACTGAGAAAGGAGGGGAGGATGGGGTGAGGAAAATGCCAAAAGAAGGACTGTTGCAGATGAAGCTGCCAGAGCCTGTAAAACTCCAGGTGAGTGTTTGTCAATGCACTTATACTGTACTGTTCTACTGTATTTGCAAATATAGTTTTCAGTATTAGAATACTAAACTCAAAACTTTTCTGGGATTTATATAGGGGACTGCACAGAAGTTCTTTTCTTTCTGAGTGATCTTATGTAAGAGATAACTAAGCTCTTTCCAAAGTTACTAGGAAACAATCTGTAGCATTGTGTTTCTACCATATACTGTATGTATTTAGTCACACATGTGATGTATTGTGTATATAATTAAAATCAGAGAAATGATCAAATCACAGGTAAAAATCATTGGAGCTCTTGAAGTATTTACTGAAAGCTGACGTGCTGCAGGGACAGTGATGAGCATTACAATGACAGCAAGTGACTGGGAGCAGTGCCAAACCAACCTTCTGTCTCACTATGGGTATATAATCTACAGGGTTGCAACTATGTTACTGCACCTTACTTCATGTAATATTGTACTTCTACACAGTGATATGTTAAGTTGTCACCAATATCCACATTGTCAGTGAGTCTATGCTTTGCTTGCATTCCCTCATCTATAAGACCTTGGATACCCTAGCTATGGATGATAGCAGTGGCTCCATCAAGACACACACAGTCATAATAAAAAAGGCTAAACAATAGTAACAATGTGAAGGTTGTAATGGCCTCCAGCATTGCAGTGTCAGTGAGGTTTGGAAAACAACGGTAACACTGGTGTGAGAAACATCACCTTCACACTTCACCATCACTGATCAACAGAGCTATAGGTTGCTATGGCAATGCATAGTAGAGACAACAGACAAACATAAAAAAGTGCTGAATGAGCCCACGGAGTACATATTCAAAAATTCATCAGAGCATCACAAGGCTCAGTCCATCAAGAGACAAACAAAAAACCAACATGTGTCACTTAAAGTAGGACAACCACATGAGTGACACAACAAGCTCTGGAGTTCTGAGGTTGAACCTTATAGGCTAGCCTACTGTGTGCTCAGATATTTAACTGCTCTCAGACTTTCTGACCCTATGGTATTGGAGCCCACACATTTCTCCTCACCTTGTTTTTAAACATTTCAGCACAATATGGAGTTAACCAATTGAATGTGTCTAATCTGTGTGCGTGTGTGTGTGCAGATGTGCCACGTGCTGCAGTATCTGTGTGACTGTCAGGTGCGTCATCGTATCGAGGCAGTGGTGGCCTTCTCTGATGACTTTGTGGCCTGTCTCCAAGACAACCAGCGGTTCCGATACAACGAGGTGATGCTGGCACTCAACATGTCTGCAGCTCTCACTGCCAAGAAGACCAAAGAGTTCAGATCACCTCCACAGGAACAGGTAGGAACACCACTGAAGAACAGCGTGGCTGAGCTGGATGACTGTAAAGTACAGAAGAAAATGGGAAAAAATCATAAAAAATATTGTGTGTAAAGAGTTCATTAGATAAGATTAAGGGGTAAAACAGGAGACCTTAGGTAAGTAGAAGAACAGCAGACCCAAGCTGCATTTTATATTTGTCTATACATGTCATATGTTTGGAACCTGTACCAATAAGCTGTACTGGAAGCAAATACCACCAGCCTGGCTGTGTGGTCATTAGAAGAATCAATCAGGAGCTGAAATCAAGAACCAGTTCTATATAAAAAAAGAATGCTGATATTGAGCTAAAGCCTCTTCCCCAGACACCAGTTACTACCCCCCCTCTCCCATTGCCAGTTTCAGTGTATGAATCATCATGTTGTAACGACTTGGCTGGATCTACTTAAAACCCTACAGTTCTGAGACAAATAAGATCTGTGGAAATGGCCAACACAGAGGTGGAAGCATGTTTCTTACACCCCTTTCCAAACCTTGGAGCAAGTGTGAGGCTGATTACTGTGATGTGATGTCAGAGGTTGCTGTGGATGTATGTAATGAACAGGACTTTTTTTGTCTCTGCAGATTAACATGTTGCTGAACTTTAAGGACGAGAAGCAGGAGTGTCCCTGCCCTGAATACATCCGAGAGCAGCTGCTCGACTTCCATGAAGATCTGATGAAACACTGTGGTAAAGTACCAGTCTAATGTTCAAATGAACTGCAGTGATCAGTTTGTCTTACAGAGAAATTAAGACTAATAGGAAGAATATATTAGATAGATCTGTATAATGCAGTCCCAGTGAAAACGCACAGTATGCACTGTGTACTCATTTCTACTTCCCGTCAGGTATAGAGTTGGATGAGGACAGAAACATAGATGGTGACAGTGACTTCACCATCCGAGGTCGACTAATATCGCTGGTGGAGAAAGTGACTTATCTGAAGAAGAAGATGGCCATCCTGCCGAAAGAGAAGAAAGACAGAAAACCCAGTAAGTCAGACAAACGAACAGACAGACATATATCCTACTCACACACCTATGATATCATCTCTCTCTTTCACTCTCTCAAAAACTGCTTGGGTAAAACAATCAACAAAATGGAGCCACTGTTTCTACAGAGCTTCGCCTTATTCTTCTACAGCTTCTACAATGGTTTAGGTCACCACATTATTTAGTTTAAGTTTGTTTCAACCTTTTTTCACTGTATATGCTATGTACTGTATGAGCTGTCAATGAGTCAGGTGAAAAGCCAACAAATTGAGAGGAAATAAGATTTTCAGATTTCCCAGTCACTGTCTGTGTGTCTGCACAGGTACGTTACAGCAGCTAATATCAGACACGATGGTCCGCTGGGCTCAGGAGTCAGTTATTGAGGATCCAGAGCTCGTCAGAGCCATGTTTGTCCTGCTGCACCGCCAGTATGATGGAATTGGAGGACAGGTTGGTGTGTGTGTGTGTGTGTGTGTGTGTGTGTGTGTGTGTGTGTGTGTGTGTGTGTGTGTGTGTGTGTGTGTGTGTGTGTGTGTGTGTGTGTGTGTGTGTGTGTGTGTGTGTTTGTTTTGATAGAACAAAGATATCCCTCTGTGATGTTACAATATGATAACTGTCACATGTGAGATTTGTGTGGTTTCATCAAAATATCTGTGAAAAAGTTTCCCAAAGTGTTCCATACAACACCACTCAAACCCCCATATCTGTATTAACCATTTATCGTTTAGTGTGAAAATACAGCAATACTTCACATCTAAAGCAGGACATCATACCAATCAGACCTTTACCTGTAGACAAATGTTTTTGTCACTGATGTGATGTTCAGACTTCTGTCACAGACACTTGATTTTCTGATGAGGAGCAGATCAGTCTGACAGCGGCGGTGATGTGTGTTGTCTCCCTCTGTCAATCTGTCAAGGTGCGGGCTCTTCCTAAGACGTACACTATAAATTCAGTTTCCATTGAGGACACCATCAACCTGTTGGCTGCTCTGGGGCAGATCAGATCTCTGCTGAGTGTCCGCATGGGAAGGGAGGAGGAGAAACTAATGATCCGAGGACTAGGGTGAGGACGCACTTATGTGTCATGGTCCTAGGCACAGTTGTATTATACTTTTTTAATTTTTCCTCACTCACTGAAAATATTTCTCTATACTGTCCTGCCTTGCCTATATGCCTATGTACTAGTTGATGCACTGCCCTTGCATAATATATAATTACTAAGTCTGATTTCTATTTCAATCTATAGTTGATGTCAGCGTCAGTGAGGTAGTGGGGTTATATGAGTACATGCATATATCTTAATTGGAAGGTGATTAATCAGTACACACAATACACAACTGAACTATACTTTCTCTGAGTTACAGAATGACTGGAATAGATAATATTCTTATTGTATGCTCCACTTCACCCCAAGCATCTCACTTTGTTAAAACTACATTTGAAGAGTTTGTTAAGACAGACCACAAAAATAATAGTTAATGTTAATCTTGGTACTCATCTGGGTTCTTTCATTGTTGTATACTGTGTATATGGCCAGTGACCTTTGAACTTAACTTTCCTCAACTGTAGTGACATCATGAACAACAAAGTGTTTTACCAGCATCCTAACCTGATGAGGGCTCTGGGGATGCATGAGACTGTCATGGAGGTGATGGTCAATGTGCTCAGTGGAGGAGACTCAAAGGTATGATGCATAGACTTCAATAAAAAAGAAAAATGCTGCAGTTACAATGAGTGAACATTTACTGTATGCTATGTTTGTGTAACATGTCTTTGCATATGTGTTTCACAGGAGATAACCTTTCCTAAGATGGTGGCCAACTGTTGTCGGTTTCTCTGTTATTTCTGTCGGATCAGCCGCCAGAACCAGAAAGCTATGTTTGACCATCTCAGCTACCTGCTGGAGAACAGCAGTGTTGGTCTTGGTGAGTGGATGAATACATTGGTCTGTTGTGCATTTTCCCTTTTCCTCTTCCCTAAAAGCCTGCATAGAGTTCACTTTAACATTTATACCAGCATGTACATGTAACTCCTAAGACATATGTGGGTCCACTAGCTGTAGAGAACAAAAGCAGGCAGAGGGAGAACATGCAAACTCCACTCACAGAGGCCCCAGCCCCTGGTGGGCCAAGGCTCCAGAGCAATAGTTGTACGTCAACCCATGTGTCCATAACAGCAGAGCAAAGAGCAGTCACCCAAACAATGGGTGCATATAACATTGCATTACAAGTCTGCAATGTAATCTGAAACAAAGCTTTGTCCTACATTGCTCACAGACACTAGCTGTTTGAGCAGTGAATATACCAAATGGACTTCTTGTAATCTTATTTGAACCAAAGTAATTATATCTTCTCTTCTCTTCTCTTCTCTTCTCTTCTCTTCTCTTCTCTTCTCTTCTCTTCTCTTCTCTTCTCTTCTCTTCTCTTCTCTTCTCTTCTCTTCTCTTCTCTTCTCTTCTCTTCTCTTCTCTTCTCTTCAGCTTCTCCATCCATGCGAGGCTCTACTCCTCTTGATGTGGCTGCAGCATCAGTCATGGATAACAATGAGCTGGCTCTGGCGTTGAGAGAGCCAGACCTGGAGAAGGTGAAGCTGAGCAACATTTCACACTCACAATAACACAAACAGAAATTGTGGTTGTTTCATTGAAAGAATATGGTGAACATATATCACAGAGCTGAGGAGGATTCACCGTGGTGTCCTAGCCCTCACCTCACTCAGACCAAAAGTACAGTAGATGATGTTTTTGGGTGACAAGTTCTAACTTCTAGGGTCACTGTGCAGAAGTTTCCTTCCAGCCCTGAGCCATTGGTATTGACTTCATAAAGTCAATATATCAGGTCGACTCATACTAATCTAGTTTAATCCACAGTCCTGTAATTTATGGCCCTCATGAAGGTTGTCTGTGCTGCAGTTGAAATGTGTTGTTGAACAAGAATAAACAGCAAAGTGTACAGTATTCCTGCCCTCCATTGTTTACACCTTGCTGTGCAGTTTTTATTCTTAGATTTGAGAAGCTACAAGAAGCCATGTTTATTTTATGATTTGTTATTCAAAACATTTTATGTGTCTTCAACTTCCTCTGCAGGTGGTGCAGTACCTGGCTGGCTGTGGGCTGCAGAGCTGTGCAATGTTGGTGCGTAAAGGATACCCCGACATCGGCTGGAACCCTGTGGAGGGGGAGCGCTACCTCGACTTCCTGCGCTTTGCCGTCTTCTGCAATGGTGACAATTTTGACCGTTTTATAAATCCATAGTTTACCCTTCAAATTATTTTGAACTGAAAATCTCTTTGTCACAGTGCTGTGTGTCTGCTACAAACACCTCTGCTCTACTCTGGTCAGGTGAAAGTGTGGAGGAGAATGCCAACGTTGTCGTGAGGCTTCTGATTCGCCGACCAGAATGCTTTGGCCCTGCTCTCCGGGGTGAGGGCGGTGATGGTTTGCTGGCGGCAATGGAGGAAGCCATTAAGATCTCTCAGGATGCCTCCAGGGATGGCCCATCTCCTACGTCTGAAAGCAGCAGAACGCTGTAAGAATGTAACATCTGTCACGTCTCAATTTCCCCTACTAGAATTAGATGAGGAGATTTCAAGAGCAAAAACATTACGTATTCACAGAGGAGCACAGAATTAAGTCATGAAGCTTGTTACCGAGCCATGCAGAGCAGTGGCTCCCAACGTCTAACAACTCACGTCCCATCCAGCAATGTTGGCGGCCCACATCTGACCTCACAATAATGTCAATCTGACTCTGGCTGCCTCTTGTTTAAAAGTCCCCCAGTGGCTATGCATTTGACATGTTATGGTTTACGTGTGTGTGTGTGTGTGTGTGTGTGTGTGTGTGTGTGTGTGTGTGTGTGTGTGTGTGTGTGTGTGTGTGTGTGTGTGTGTGTGTGTGTAGCAGTGACATGATGGAGGAGGAGGAAGACGACACCATTCACATGGGGAATGCCATCATGACCTTTTATGCTGCTCTCATTGATCTGCTGGGTCGCTGTGCTCCAGAGATGCATGTGAGTGACAACACGCACGCACGCACACACAGACACACACGATTAATGTTATATCCACCCTCACACGATCCTCTCTTACTCTGTGTCAGTTGATCCATGCTGGTAAAGGTGAAGCTATCCGGATCAGAGCCATTCTGAGGTCTCTCATTCCTATTGAAGACCTGGTGGGAGTCATCAGTATCCCGTTCTCCATGCCCAACCTGGGTAAAGGTGAGCAACCCCACTAGCACACACCTTACCTGACAAGCATAATCATGAGTTTGAATAGGTCCAGCAGCATCAGTAATGAAAATAAGTGTCAGTGTTAACGTCAGTATTGTAAATAGATAAATGTTGACCTTTAACCTTGTCTCTCATCTACGTATGTTTGTGCCTGTGCGTGCATAGATGGAAATGTGGTGGAGCCAGACATGTCGGCTGGTTTCTGTCCAGACCACAAAGCAGCCATGGTGCTGTTCCTAGACCGGGTCTATGGGATCGAAGACCAGAATTTTCTCCTTCATCTGCTGGAAGTCGGATTCTTACCAGACCTGAGAGCTGCTGCCTCTCTGGACACTGTGAGTGTGTGTGTGTGATAATTAATGAGCTAGATAGAATACATTTGTCAAATACGCTCTTCATTTGTTACATTAGTTCTATGTTGAATTGAAAATAGACAACACACCACTTCCACCGCAACACATAGTTCTGAAAGCATTTAATACATTTGTGCAAACCTACACCGAAGCACATTTTAATGTTGAAGTTGAGATGCAAATGATTTTTCATAAAAAGGAGAATGTACAAAATAACCTCGTGCAGCACAAAATTTGCCTTGACCTCTTGTCTCGAAAATCTAAAATTTACATTGACGGGAATATGTTCTGTAAATAAATATATCACTGGAAATGACCGTAGTATTGTGTGGGTTGTTATGTTTATCTGTTCCATTCTCTTGTAGCAGGATGTTTGATTTGAAGACTCACTCTGCTCCTCTTTAATCCCACGGCCTCAACAAGGCCGATTTCTCTAGACAAGCTCAATCACGCAGACACAGAGATGTTCATCCTCCTCTCCTTCTCTGTCTCTGTATCTGTGCCAGGTTGCTCTCAGTGCCACAGACATGGCACTCGCCCTCAACAGGTATCTTTGTACAGCTGTATTGCCTCTCCTGACTAAATGTGCACCACTGTTTGCGGGGACAGAGCCGTTTGCTTCACTGATTGACTCCCTCCTCCACACCATCTACCGCCTGTCCAAAGGCTGCTGCCTCACCAAGGCTCAGAGAGATGCCATAGAGGAGTGTCTGCTGGCTGTTTGTGGGTAAGACTGGTATTAAATGAGAGTTTTAATGAAGACTTTGATGTGGTAGTCACTTTTGCTTTGCTGTAATGTCTTTGTTTGTCTTTGGCTTTTTGACTTTAATCATTCATTTTAATGAGGTCACATTCATCATTTTGAATCCAGTGTTTTCACATTGCTTAAACTCCAGTTCTTATTTGATATCAGTGAAAACAGCCAACTCGTGTATGTCATCTTAATAATGTGCAGAAAGCTGAGACCCTCTATGATGCAACATCTGCTGAGGAGGCTGGTGTTTGACGTTCCTCTGCTTAATGAACACACCAAGATGCCTCTGAAGGTGAGAAACCTGTCAGTTAAATCTCTGCTTTTCAGACCAGTCAGCAGGGGCTCTGCTTTACCACTAATATTAGAAGAATATGCTGTGAACACTTTCTTACTGGTGTCTTAACCTCAAAGTGGAAAATGTTCTAATTTCCATAAGATAACATGAAACTGTCACATTTACTTTATTGTATTGTGATGTACTACTGTATAGGTTGTTTAAAGCCAGCAACTGTTTGATGGATTTCCTCTTGACTTTCCCCAGCTGTTGACCAATCACTATGAGCGTTGTTGGAAGTATTACTGCCTGGCTGGAGGCTGGGGCAACTTTGGGGCTGCATCAGATGAAGAACTTCACCTCTCCAGGAAAATGTTCTGGGGCATTTTTGATGCTTTGTCATACAAGGTATGAAAGCTCAGGGACTCACATGAGACAGATTTTCTAAAGATGTATCAAAATCAGTGCAATAGATACTGCCGTATTCATCATTTTAATCCAAAAATGCTGAACTCTTCATTCCCACAATGGAATTAATTACATCTCTTTGTTCTTCCTCCACCTGCAAGATAGCTGCTCATCTCTTTCTAACACAATCTTTTTGTCTGCTGACTGAGATAACCTTGTTGACACCTCTATATCAGGGTCATCAGGACCAGGACTTTTTCTCAGACGTGATGAAGTCTCAGAAGGCATGAAAATGTTTATAGTCATAGTCAGAGTTGTGACACGTAAAGTTGATGTATGTAATTCATGTTGATTAAATTTGTAAACTTTAGATATTTAAATTCTATAAAATAGCATAAACATGACCTAAGTACAACTATGATCATAACATTAATTCTGAGCATTCCATCATCAATATCAACATACAGTAATCTACAGTAGTTGTACATGTTAATGAGGGATATGATTCTTCTCATCTGTGCAAAAATGTGTAGTATTTGTTCTTTCTTACTGTACATTTTGAGTCTATTCAAGGTTAAGACAGCTGGAGGTCAGGTTTGTGTGAGTTGGAATGAAATGATCCTGCTTCAGCCAGGATGCACTGAACACACAGATATGTCAGACTGGATTAGGCTTAAAGGTGTGAGAGCAGAAGTAGAGTGGGTGAAGCATGCAATGGGATTGCAATAGTGCTGTGTGATGATGTACTGTAAAAGTGTACTGTGTGTGTGTGTCTTCATGATGTAGCGGTATGACCAGGAGCTGTTTAAGCTGGCATTGCCATGTCTTAGTGCTGTGGCTGGAGCTCTCCCTCCAGACTACATGGAGTCTAACTACATGGCCATGATGGAGAAACAGTCATCCATGGACTCGGAGGGAAACTTCACTCCACAGCCGGCAGATACCACCAAGTATGCAACATATTGATGTCTTCTTTGTTAAATAACGTCTTAATTTAAAGTGTTGTCATGCTTATTGTATGTCGTTGAAGTTAGATCCATAATGATCAAAAAAAAAAATGAATGAAGGATTCCTTGGAATTTGTAAAAGATTTGCTTTAAACATTTACTGATATTAAGTTAAATTCAGAGATTTGTTGTTGGGTTAGCCTGAATGCAGGTGATCTCACATGTTTAAATCTGTTTTTCTTTCCTTTTCTGTCTTCATCAGCGTAACTGTCCCAGAGAAACTGGACTATTTCATAAACAGATACGCAGAGCACAACCATGAAAAGTGGTGCATAGAGATGGTAAGGAAATAACAGTTGATAAGATAACATGGAACTATTGTAGTGGTTATGTTATGTTATGTAAGATATGATATGATATGATATGTCATGATATATAAATATCTTTTATGTATATTGTACAGTTTTCCAATGGCTGGTCATATGGGGAACAGATATGTGAAATCAGCAAGAGCCACCCTTTACTGAAACCATACAAAGGCCTCTCTGAAAAGGTAGTCTGCATGCAGCTGTCTGAGTCTGTTCACCTCAGGCAAAAAAAACAGATGGTGTTCAAATGTCTCTGAAGTCAACACAATTCACATGTACACTTTGAAGTGTTTTCCTTTGATTTCATTCTGATTCTGCGGGTACCTGCTTTGGGCGAGGTTTGGGCCATTGTCTGCTCATGGAATTCTGATTCTGGTGGATGATTGATCACTAGCCTGGCATGAATATGGGGGTTACCCAACAACAGGGTGAACTAGCTGAGCCAGAGGCAGGAAACTGGTGGCCCTCACAGCTGGCTGCCATGGTTATAGTTTGACCTGACTTTGATATTTATAGCAACTACAGTACAAATTTAAATCTATCTTGGTGGATAAATGCTGAATGTGTTCAAATGTGTTCCTTTTTCCCTCAGATACTGTGTAAGTGTAGGCTGGTGCAAGTTTTTCCGAAGACTAACTTCTGAAAGACTGGCTCTCTTAGTTCAAAACAGCTGTGTGCCACTGAAAATATTCAAGGAAGGGACGTTTCTTAAAAGGCGCAGCAAGGGGTACTCTATAACAGTTAAATGAAGCTGGGTTGTCTTCTTGCAGGACAAGGAGACTTACTGTTGGTCAGTCAGAGAGTCTCTGAAGACCATGCTGTCATGGGGCTGGAGCATCGACAGGATCAGAGAGGGAGACCCTGCCAGCCTCCACAACAAGTCCAGGAGGATATCACAGGCCAGCCAGGTACACATGCACACACTACACACTAACACTGACATAACCACGTACAAATTTAACATGATTTCTTTGTATCGCTGTATAGAATTTATTTTCAGCATGAATGTTCTCTACAGAGTATGTTGTCTGTTCCACAGTTGTCTTTTGAAGGAGCTGCAGCTTTCAGCCCGAGACCCATTGATATGAGCAATGTTACATTGTCCAGAGACATGCAGGTAGGTGCCTGACTGCACACACAGAAATGTGAAGCACTGTGCTACAGTATACGGTACTTTACATTATCAAATAAAAGAGAAACTTAACTTGAGCAGGGAGAATATTGATATAAAACTAGAGCCATGGATCTGTGTGGTGAAACTGTCACACATGTTTCGTATTGTGTTTGTCCAGTCTATGGCAGAGCTGCTTGCAGAGAATTATCATAATGTCTGGGCCAGGAAAAAGAAAATGGAGCTGGAAGCCAAAGGTAAACTAACACAACACGTGCACTGTGCATTTTTGATGCCATCACTACCAGCTTATATGGACTTAGTCCTTATTGGAAGAGTGGAGTCCATGATGATATACTTCTTAGTTTATCTGAAAAAGGATATGAAGATATTAAGTGAAAAGACCATAAATACAGTGAACAAAAAGTCCTGTAGTTTGACACTTAAAAAGCAGAAAACGAGGGTTTATACATGTACTCTTTGTACTTGCTGGCTCTATCCTCCATCCAGCTGTGCTGCTGTTGTCTCCAGGTGGAGGAAACCATCCCCTTCTGGTTCCCTATGATACACTGACTGCCAAAGAGAAATCCAGGGACAGAGAAAAAGCGCAGGACATCCTCAAGTTCCTCCAGATCAATGGTTACACTGTGTCCAGGTGAGAAACAGGCAAACACTCTCCACACAGATTTGAAACTTATTTATTTAAGTTTATTTTTTCATATATGAGTCATGCCTGCTTGACATGCCACAGAAAGTGTAAGCAGAGGGAAAAGTTACAGTACTGTACCAGGGTCTGATTGTTTGTTTGCAGAGGTGTTCAGTCACAGGAGCTGGACACTCCAGCTATAGAGAAACGATTCGCCTACACCTTCCTCCAGCAGCTCATCACATATGTTGACCAGGCCCACCAACACATGATGGAGTTTGGTGAGACTCATTTGTCTAATGAATGAAAAACAGATGACAGTTCAGACATAAGTGAAATGTTACAGTGTTCCTCCACAAACAGTTGGTGTTAGACAAGAAAGCTGTGTGTTAAACACACAATGCATGTCATACAGTGATCATTATGATTGTCAGTGAAAACACAGTGTGCTCAGAACTGGGTAATGCCACTGATGCAGCAGCCATTAGAAGAAAGAGACATGTTTTTCTCTCTTTGAAGCAGCCACAAATATTATTTGTGTTTGTAGGATGATGTCATGATCTGCTGTTATCTATTTTCATGAAGCAAAAAAGCCTGTGTAATAGAAATACTGCGTTAGACAAGAAATTTTCCTGTTTGGCATAATGGCTTCTCTCTTTGCACCCGGGACAGTCTGTGGATGTGAATGTCAGCATGTAAAACTATTAGGATTATCATCTGGCCATTCCTGTCATTTAGACCAGGCAACAAGGCCGAAGTCAGAGAAGGCTCCTCATGAACAGCAGATGAAGTTCTTTGGAAAGGTGAGAGACTTTAGGGATCTTCACATCACCCTCAAATGTTGCCAAAACTGTAAACCGCTGTAATCACTAGACATAAACTGACACATGGAATGACATCTGAGAGGTAATTGAATCATGTCTTTATGCTATTCAACCCACAGGTTGTCTTGCCATTGGTGGATCAGTACTTTAAAAACCATAGGCTCTACTTCCTGTCCACAGCCATCCATCCAATCAGCAGTGGTGGCCACGCCTCTAACAAGGAGAAGGAGATGGTGACCAGGTGAGTGCAGCGTACGAAAGCCAGTGGTACCAGGAGCACTTGTTTTGTATGTCAGTAAATGACTAATACTTAACTCATGTATGTGTTAGAATGGTGTATGTATGACGGCCAAGGAGCTGTTGGATCTGTCAGCAGCTTGACATCAGGCTGTGTGCCTTTATATATCTCCTACTCTGTTTCCCCCGGGTCTCTGTCATTTGATTGTCTCTCACATTTCTTTTGTCTATTTCTCTGCTTCCCTCTCTACCTCCTCTCTCACTCAACCTTTTCAGTCTTTTCTGCAAACTGGGAGTTCTTGTCAGACATAGGATATCCTCGTTTGGTAAGGATGGTTTGTGCACAGATGCTTTTTGGTTGATGAGACATAAAGCCTTTAATTAGCTGAGTGTCAGATCAGTGCTGGGTGGGTCCATGACAGTATGGACCTTACAAAGGATATATGAAATGAATGATTTATATCCTGTTTTTCCATCATTTGGTGGAACAAGTGAAACACTACATGGAGCCCTGCCTGGTCTGAACAGAAGAACGCTATGCTCTCACTGTATTAGGGTTTAAAATAGCAAAGATGCTGACACAATGATGAGCATGATGGAAACACCTCATATTGACCTCTGAAGTCTACATCTGTGACTATTATTGCTCTAAAGGGTTAACATCCCAAATCCACTCATCCAAATGCAGTAGAGACTTGATGCCTGCATTTGCCCAAATGTGAAGGACTTAGCCCAGGAGTCCCTGTAGTGCTCAATATCCCATCATCCACTGTGGATCAGTCAGTCACTGTATTCTAACATTCATACATTCACAACATCAGGTGGTTGTAGATCTACAGTAGGAAACATCACATCATGCTTCACTGGTTAATGTATCAAGGATACTTATGTGAGCCTGGCTCTCTCAGGATAAGCTGCCTCATAATGTTATTCACCCTCCTTCATGCTGAAAGGAGGATGTATTCCATGGTGTCTGTGTGATATGAAGACTCCCATTTATTCTGCCAGACAAGTTTATCTTGACACAGATCACTGCAGGGTCCACAGGTGGGCATAGATTGACCATATTTGGGAGAAAGCAGGATAAGGCCAGATAATTCATGCCAAGTTTCCCAGGGTGAAATACACATAGGTAACATGCACAGTGTTGACGGCTTTTACATGCAAGGTTCTACCAAAGTCAAGAGCAAAGCAGTAAGCTCAAGATGATCAAAGAGACCACCCCCCCGTTGAGGGCTTCTACAATTTCCATAGACACATTGCATTGAAGTTCCACATAATCAAACATCATTCAACCACAGAGCACACTGTCAGCTTTTGTTATTGGCTGCTAACATAGATACATTATAAGAAATCTCTTACAATTGATATTGAATATGACTTTCGACTTCAGTAAGTGATTAGAAATAAGTGTCTGTGTTCCATGTGCGCATGGGTGTGCATGCATGCATGCATGATATTTGATGTGTGGTGTGTCATTTCTTGGGCCATATGAGTGCAAAGTCATTCTCCTCAAAGTAAAAAGGGTTCTGCAGATCAGACCTTCACATGACTGGAAACAAAGAGAATGAATTAATGAAAGTTACATGATATTTCATATTTTTAACATTTCTATCTCTTTGGGGATATTCTAAAGCCTGGAGTGATATAATTCATTCATTTATTTATTTATTCATTTGTGCATGTATCAGTTTTCATTTTTAATGGAACATCCTTTTTCTTTGGAAAATGATGCTCTTCAGTGCTTTTGATTAAAACAAACATGATGGATGAGATTCTTCAGATTCTGTTTTCAGAGTGTAACTGTTGATTGCAGCAGATAGAGGCTGTTGTGTGTTTGTGTGTTTTGATACCTGACTCATATGCATAGACTCGTACCAGTCTGTTTATCATGTTATCCTATCTGCTTTCCAGGTAACAATGCCACATCCATAGTCAACTGTCTACAGATACTGGGACAAAGCCTGGATGCCAGGTAAGGGATAAGATGCATGGTATGATGTATCTCTTGTCTCAGATAAGGATGTAAAATGTAACTCTCCCTATACATCAGGACTGTGATGAAGACTGGTCTGGAGTCTGTGAAGGCAGCCCTGCGGTCATACTTTGACAGTGCAGCGGAGGACCTGGAGAAGACACAAGAGAACCTGAAGCTGGGCCAGTTCACCCACAGCAGAGAGCAGCCTCGAGGTGTCACTCAGATCATCAACTACACCACCTTCGCCCTGCTGCCCGTCCTCTCCTCCCTGTTTGAACACATCGGACAGAACATGTTTGGAGAAGACCTCATATGTGAGTGTTCACATTATGTTTGACTGGGGCGTTAATGTTTGAATAATGTAGTCTTTGTGAATACAAAAAAAATAATGCATTTATGTATCAGACAAAACATTTAAAATGGAGAATAATGTCAGATATTCAACATGAAATTTTATTGTGATGATAATTGATGTTTAATTTAGAGGAATTATGTAGAATACCCATTTTCCAAATGAACAAGTTGTTTGTTCTTACTGCAGTGGAAGATGTCCAGGTCTCCTGCTACAGAATCCTCAACAGCCTTTACTTTCTGGGAACCAACAAAAGCATTTATGTAGAAAGGTAGAGTATATACGGGAAACCTATCCCTATCTGTAGATAGGTTAACATGTAATGCACTGTACCAAGGAACTGAACTTCCAACAATATTACTATTACTATAATAACACAAAACAATGAAATTCAATACAATCATGTAACAAATTTTCTTTTCACTGAATTACAATGATGTAACGGTGTACCCTACAATCTACAAAAAGCTCAGTGTTTCAGTGTGTTTTCAGCATGTTTTAGACCAAAAATTCAAACAAATGCCTGACATGATCTCCTCTCCTCTCCTCTCCTCTCCTCTCCTCTCCTCTCCTCTCCTCTCCTCTCCTCTCCTCTCCTCTCCTCTCCTCCCCTCTCCTCTCCTCTCCAGGCAGCGTCCAGCATTAGGAAAGTGTCTAGCTGCTTTCTCAGCAGCCTTCCCTGTTGCCTTTCTTGAACCTCACATCAACAAATTCAACAGCTTCTCCATCTACAACAGCAAAGGAACCAAAGACAGAGGGGGTATTAAAGAATGTGAATGTACTTTCCTTTAAATAGTTAACTACTTTGTGTTCTTGTACGCACATATTCCAGGAGGAGGAATAACACCAAGATGTAGAAATCATGTTTTAATTGTATCCTTTCAGTATTAGGTTTATCTACATGTTACTGACACTTTTCTCTTTCCTCCTCCTAGCTCTAGGTCTTCCGGGACATGTTGGGGAGGTTTGCTCTGTGATCCCAAACTTACAAAAATCTCTGGAGGAGATCATGGAGTTGGCAGAGTCCGGCATGAGATATACTCAGATGCCCCATGTGATGGAGGTGGGACATATAACTAACAAAAAACCCCGCATAAAACAGAATAATAGAACAGGAGTAAGGTCCTGTGATTGAACCTGATTAGAATGATTATTTCCACTGTCCCGAAGATGGTCCCTCAGTGCTGCACTGTTGGCTGCTCACTGCTACTCAGTCCTGAGAACTGTTGAAAATGACTGCATATTAAGCCTTAATCATCAGTGTTCAATTGTACAGTTATACCTGTACATTTCCTAGTGACACACTGTGCTCACTGCTCTGTTATCTGTATCTGTACACTGTTAATATATGGTTACGTGCTTCATGGTAAAACTGCCATTTTGCTGCAGGTGGTGTTGCCCATGTTATGCAGCTACATGTCTCACTGGTGGGAATATGGACCTGAGAGCAACACAGACAAAACAGACAGCTGCTGCACCTCTGTCACCTCTGAACACATGAACACACTGCTGGGAAACATTCTCAAGATCATCTACAACAACCTGGGAATAGATGAGGGGGCCTGGATGAAAAGACTAGCTGGTAAACCTGACAACACACCGTGTGCAACAGACTGTTCCTTCTTAATGTTTGACAACTCGACTGCCTTTGTGCTGTGGTAATCTGACAGGTGCAAAGCAGCAGCATAAACTGCAGCCTCCACAATGGTAACACATACATTAGAACCTTCAGAGGGTTTATTGCAGAAATTTAGGATTAGACTGACTTAGGTTGAGATGGTGCTACTAATAAACTGCTAACAGATCAAAGTATGTGCAGGCACCAGAAGACATCTCTTACACATTCATGCACACACATACAATTATTTTTTGTATTCCTAACTGTCAAACCCCATCTCTGTCTTTTCCCCAAGTTTTCTCTCAGCCAATCATCAGCAAGGCCAAAGCCGAGCTGCTCAAGACCCACTTCCTGCCTCTGATGGATAAACTGAAGAAAGTGAGTGTCCTCATGTTGTACTCTCTTAGATGACCTTATTACAACATAAGTGGAAAATGGTGTGTAACTAAACCATTTCTGTGTGTTTGATGTCACAGCCTCAGGTTCAAAGAAAGTGTGTTTTGTAAAACAGACTGAAAATGTTTAGTGATAATGACAGTGACCATGCACTGTGTTGTGTAGAAAGCTGCAGTTGTATTGATGGATGAGGAACACAGCAAAGCAGAGGGGAGGGGTGAGATGTCAGAGACGGAGCTCCTCATCATGGACCAGTTCACTGTATTGGTCAGAGACCTGTACGCCTTCTACCCTCTGCTCATCCGATTTGTTGACTACAACAGGTACAGAGCTTTGACTGAAGTGTGATAGATCAGAGTTTATATATGCTGCATTCTGGGGAACAGAATGTAGTTAGCGCAGAACTCAGAGGACCTGCCGTTATCCACTTCCTATCTTTGTACGCCGACAGGGCCAGATGGCTGAAGGAATCCAACCCAGAGGCTGAGGAGCTGTTCCGCATGGTGGCTGAGGTTTTCATCTTCTGGGCCAAGTCTCATGTAAGAAAATCACTGTGAAGGAGCAAAGTGCTGCTGACTGAAAAGTAGATGGAAGTATTAGTCAAGGTCAAGTGCAGATAGAGAGAACACAAGTAACTAACTTACTTAATAATGATTAATGATGCTAATCATTAGTGGTAAATTAAATTACTCACTGTTAAGAGCTGCTTGTTCTTCTAATTCCAGTCCATGGAGCTTTTAACAGTGTGCTTTTAGTGTGTTGATTGGTCTTTATAATTTAGTCCTTTCATATTTCATTAAAGGCTGTTTTTCATGGTCCTTCTGAAGTAGCCCATAATCCTAACCATGTCTCACATGGAAGGCACTGACAATGTTGCACTTGGTTCCTCTTATGAACAAGTGACAGACAGATGCAACAAATTAAGGAAAAAAATTAGAGATAAGTTCAGTTTCAGTTTTCAGCTTCTTTCTCACCTACACGCAGCTGATGAATGGGAGCCACAGTTAGATCATCTGTTTGAGGAAGTTTCAGAAACCTCTGTCACTGGATAATTCTAGCAGGGCAGTATCCCAGAGAGTCATGGATGTTTTGTCATCTTTCTGCAGAACTTCAAGAGGGAAGAGCAGAACTTTGTTGTCCAGAATGAAATCAACAACATGTCCTTCCTCATCACTGACACGAAGTGTAAGATGTCAAAGGTACGGGGACATGGAAGGAAGTGGAGGCTCATGACAATATGTGTGTTTATGATCAAGTGTCACAACCAGCAATTACTAAAAATATGTGTGATATGAATGAAAGCTTGTATTGAGACTAACATCGCATTTCTTGTCTTCTGTTCAGGGAATAGTTTCAGACCAGGAGAGGAAGAAGATGAAGAGAAAAGGAGATCGATATTCGATGCAGACAAGTCTGATTGTTGCTACTCTGAAGCGTCTGCTACCTGTTGGACTCAACATCTGTGCCCCTGGAGAACAAGAGCTTATTGCACTGGCTAAGAACCGCTTCAACCAGGTGTGAAACATTCACATCTGCCTGGTACATTTTGAACTGCGCTATAGATTTCAGTAGTAGTAGTAGTAGTAGTAGTAGTAGTAGTAGTACAGTAGTAGTAGTGATCACTTCAATTTTAAAGCAGAATTATGTGTAAATACAAATTCATTGGTATAAAGGTAATGATAAGAGAAGTACTGTACGTCAGTTGACAATGACAAATGATCATTTAAGACCTGTGATAAAGGTTAATTCATCATTCATTTTTTTTACTTTGCCACATTTCTGTCATGTCATGCTCTTGCTATCTCCTATCTGCATGAAATGACAAAGACTAGACTGGATCCAGGGACGTTGTGGTTCATGGTCATAATCTTAACCCCTAAACCCAGTTCACTGGCCACTGTCCACCTCATATACAGTATATGAATGTTGATCCACTAATGTATGTGAATTTGCTCTGTTAACAGAAAGATACAGAGGACGAAGTCCGAGAGATCATCAAGAATAATCTACATTTACAGGGGAAGGTAGGAGCACAGTCAATACCAAAATCCTGTTTGTGATGGTAACATGATCAAGGTCCTGTTAGTATATTCAGTAAAAACATAGTAACAGCTGGTGAAATCTAAGAAAATTCATTATCGTTAACTGCTTAGAGAAGTTCTCAACCTCATATGACACTGAAATCAATTTCCTCTATGTAATTGTGACTGGATGTGTTTGACCTGACAGCTGGAGGACCCAGCTATCCGATGGCAGATGGCTCTGTACAGGGACCTCCCTAATCACTACGAGGACACCTCAGACCCAGAGAAGACTGTGGAGAGAGTCCTGGACATAGCTCATGTTCTCTTCCACCTGGATCAGGTGTGTGGGCGCACTCTTCACTCCGATTAGAAGAGCTGATCTCATGTGAAATAGTCAAGTCAGTCCAGTTTGAGAAGATGTTGCACAGTGAGCCACTGTTGAGTTCAGTTTGTGTGTTTAGGTTGAGCACCCTCAGCGCAGTAAGAAGGCCGTGTGGCACAAGCTCCTGTCCAAACAGAGGAAGAGAGCAGTGGTGGCTTGCTTCAGGATGGCACCACTCTACAACCTGCCCAGGTAAGTTCTATGATCACATACACACACACGCTATGCATTAAATTTAGAGCTGGTATATCTTATATTACTGTATCTCCACACACTAGGCACCGGGCTGTCAACCTGTTCCTGCAGGGCTATGAGAAGTCCTGGATCGAGGCAGAGGAGCACTACTTTGAAGATAAACTCATTGAGGACCTCGCTGTTAGTATATTTAAAATAGATAGAATTATTTTAGCCCCTGGCATTGTTTGTTTTACTCTGTAAAGGCATTTGATCAAATTGTATTTTACTCTTTGTCCCCTTGAGTCTCTTCTGATTGTGAGCATTTGTTTATGTCAGAAACCAGGTGACCAAGAACCATGTGAAGAAGAGGAGGGGGTGAAGCACATTGATCCACTGCATCAGCTCATTCAGCTATTCAGTAGAACAGCCCTCACAGAGAAGTGGTGGGTTTTCATATACATATCAGACAGTCAGTCATAGGAGCTGGAAAACTAAGGATGACTAATTTTTTTCACTTTATCAGTTCATCACTATTTATACTACTCCATCAGGCAGATCATCACTGTTGTAAACAGAATGAGTATTATCAACACCAAATGTGTGAGTATGTATTTTATCTGTTGCAGTAAACTGGATGAGGATAATCTTTACATGGCCTATGCTGACATCATGGCTAAGGTATGAGCTACTGACTGCTTGCACCAGAAACCTTTTCATTACTTAGAAGTGAAATAACTGATGCTAATGATGATGAGGTTGACAGTGTTCATCTGTGCCCTTCACGTGTTCCTTCTTTTTCATTCAGAGTTGCCACGATGAAGAGGATGAGGACGGAGAGGAAGTGAAGAGTTTTGAAGTAGGTGGTCAGTCGCTCTGTGTCAGGCTTCGTGGTGGCTTTAACGTAGCTGAAGCTCTGATGCTACCTCTACTGTGTTTCACATGAACAGGAGAAAGAAATGGAGAAGCAGAAGTTGTTGTATCAGCAGGCTCGGCTACATGACCGAGGAGCTGCTGAGATGGTGCTTCAAACCATCAGCGCCAGCAAAGGTCAGTTCAAGTTCTCAGTCTTTAGTCCTTAATCAGAGAAAGAGGAACTAAGGGCGTATTCACACCAGGAAAGTCCAATAGTTCACTTGCTTTGGTGCGGACTAAATTTTTTTTTACTTGGTGCGGTTTGTATTCACATTGCATTTTTTCACAAGCGGATCAACTTTCTAAACAAAAGCACGTGTGTCCCACAGTTGCTCAGTCATTGGATAAAAATTATCAGCAGGATCTTCCACGAAAAGTACACAATGGAGGTCATGAATGCGTTTCTTGCTGCCTTTTCAATTTGGTAGTATTTCCAATCCTGTGCTTATTCATCACTTGGAGGCTATGTGACCGTTATGCAGCAGTCCCCATTAAGGAAAGTCAGACAACAAACATACAGACGTATGCATGTGCGTCTGAAGTAGGGGTGTCAACGTTTACAGTTTTTTATACACTTGTAAACGGGGCTCAGACCAGGGTTTTTTCTGCATTATAAATTTTGAGGCGGCTGCCTTTCTGCATTTGTACGGAGAGATTGCGCTGATCCGCAGCTGTTTACTTTCTCTCTGAGCATCTCCGCCAGCAAGTTGATAAACAGCTTCGTAGTACCGTGTCAACTCGGACCGGGGCTAGAGGTTTTGTTAAGCTGGAACATGAACACAAAGCCTGGCTATGTTGAGCCTCCTTCAGGCCGGAGGAGTCGATGGTTTTTTTTTTTTTCCTCAGCCTTTATTTTGAAAGGACAGCTGGAGAGAGACGGGCAGGCTACGCGGAGATAAAGTGAGGGGGGATTGACATGCAGTTCCATTATTATCTGAAGCTTTCAGGCAACATTATCACCCCTAAAAATACTAAATAGCCTATATATTGATGAGAAATTAATGGGGGGGGCGTGTAAACTGCTAACGTTATTGATTTGTTATCCATGTACCCGTTTACACGTGTAGATGTTGACACCCCTAGTCTGAAGGATGGTGCGCTAAAAAAAGAAAAGAAAAAAAGGACGGCACAAAAACATAATCATTCTCTCAGGATGCTGTGTTGCCGATCGGCATTGAAGCCTAGTCACATTTATTTCTGTTAACGGTTATTAATCGGATAACGACTTTCTGTTATGAGTTAAAAAATATATTAAGAATGCGCATCCTTAACGGCGACGGGTGCGTCCTCTCCAGCATTTGATAAATGTTTTCCACTGACCAAATATCAAGGAGGCAGCGTGTCTATCTGTGCTCCATGTTGACCCACGGCTCATTTGTTGATAATTTCCACATTTTCTGACAACAACGGAAGCCTGTTGAATCCAAAAAGGCGCTTGGATTTTGCATTTGGTTCGGGAAAGGTTCGGTTTACATTCACACCGGACGCAAATCGCACCAGGGTTCGTTTGGGACTCTGGTCTGGACCAAACAAGTGAACCAGTCCGCTGGTTTGTATTCACACCTCCCCAAAAGGTCCGCACCAGAGGAAAAGTCCGTTTCAAGCGGACCAAACGAGCCTGGTGTGAATACGCCCTAAGATTTCAAAACTGTAAATGTTTGGAGTTTAATTTAGGTGTTGTTTGAAGAACGAAACGTACCTCAAAACAAACATAGCTGCAGAATTTCATAGTGTGAGTCTTCAGATTCAAACCACAATCTGGCAGACACACAACAGCTCCAAGAAACCCAAGAGAGAAGGAGGGCACTTTTTACCTTGCTACTTCTTAGTAAAGATATAGTAATTTCTGATTCATTCAGCATGGCATGATCGTTACACTGAAACTATTAACTTTAATATGTGCATCTATGAACTAATAACTTTAATAAATAACTTATTGAGACAAAAGGTAACCTAAAGTACAATTCATATTGTGATGATCATGATCAATGATCATCAGCTACATTCATGTCCTTGCTGAATGAGCCTAGCAGCTAAATTGAAATGTAAATGATGTTTGCAATGATCCTGCTCCGTGGTGGATAACAGAATGATTTTCCCTTCACCAGGTGAGATGGGTCCCATGGTGGCCTCTACTCTGAAGCTGGGCATAGCTATTCTCAATGGAGGAAACTCTACTGTGCAGCAGGTAAAGTGCTCACCCACTCTGTCCTTTTATCCGCGGGGTCTTGAAAAGTATTAAAAGGTGATAAATCAATTTTGGGAAAATTAAGACCCTTAAAAAGTATTTAAAAGTATTTTCATGGCTTTATAAAGTCTTACATTTTGAAGGTGTTTTTTCTGAATTAGCTGTCCAAGAGTTTGAGTCCTAAAAAACATTGTAAAAGTGTGTGAATTTATTCATTTTATTACAAAACAAAGATGAACCGGTACATAAAAAAGAAAAGAAGATGTTTTTGTTTTTTGAGAGTGGAGCAATTTTAAAAAAAAATTTTTTTGATAAACTTTGCTTTTATTTATTATCCTAGCCTATTTTGAATTCTGTTGTATCATAGTGGTCTATAGTCTTTATCACAAACTAGAACTGTTAAGTTAAAAGTGTCACTGATGTAAATGGTTACAGTTTGAAGTGGCAGCGATGTACTGAAAAATATTGAGAAGGCCTTGAAAAAGTCTTAAAAAGGTTTTAGAATTAACTTCAAGATTCCTGTATATACCCTGTTTTAGTGTTAATGCATTTGAAAGGCTGAATATCTCCTTCTGGTAAGGATTTTATACATAGAAAACACCTGTCAGAAAGACACTGTTTCATCTCAATGAGGAACTGAGATTGTTTTTTCTATGGTTGACTGTTTCTTCTGTATTTTTTCTGTTTCTGTTTTAAATCAGAAGTGAGTCTATAATATTTCTCAACTTTCCCTCGTCCATTGTGGTCTTTGTTTCTTTGACAGAAAATGTTGGATTATCTGAAAGACAAGAAGGATGTGGGCTTTTTTCAGAGTCTGGCTGGGCTGATGCAATCATGCAGGTAACTCTATGAGCACTTCCTGCCCCTGGACTCAAAAAAATTACTGATAAAATCAGGATAGGCCAGGTGGGTGGGTGCTATATCTCAAATAATCTCCCTCTGTCTCGCTCTCTATTTTGGCTGACCCACACATTTAAAATGCAGCTGTCAGGGAGCTGATTAATTGCTCAAGTCACACTCTTTCTAAAATTCCTATCTCAGTCAAATCTGAACACAGACATGATCCATTACTCCACTTAAAAAGTAGAGACAAGAGACGCTCTATGCAACTATAAATCTTTCTTGGGAATCATCAGGTTTTATTCAGTATCAAAAACAAATCCAGTTATCTGCAACGGCAGATTTCAAACAGGATCTGCCCAGAGATAATTCTGCCTATCCACACATACATCAGTCAAATCCACTAGACGACATAGAACATCCACATAAAGTGCAACTGAGCATTACTTAGTCAGTCCTATCTTTTCATTAATTACTTAATTTGGTCATTTGTTGCGATTAACGTATATACACCAACACGTAACTTACAGTATTCTGTGCTGGAAAGGTTAAATCGTTCCTTGTCAATAAATTGGGTGGGCTGGCAAGGGAAATAGCTTATGTGTTAACATTGAAAAGATTTAGTGCAGGTTTCAAATGCCACTCTGCACAAATATGGATTCAGGTGTTAATGTAAAGTAATGAACAGAAGAACGGTATTCAGCATCAGATGGGTGTAGTAACATAAGAGAATTTCACTATGTTTTTCAGTGTACTGGATCTTAATGCATTTGAGAGGCAGAACAAAGCAGAAGGACTGGGGATGGTGACAGAGGAGGGCTCAGGTAAGTTCCATTATGTCTTATTTCAGGTCAGTGCAGAGAAAGGATCATTAAATCAGTGCCTCTGAGTTGGAGACTAGTGTTGCTGCTCTCAAAAAACTACTTTACTAGAAAGCCAGGCCTGATTTTCTACACCAGGTGCAGGTAAATCAAAGTGGAGCTCTTAAACAAAGATTGTAAGGTAGCTATTTAAACAACAATGTATCTCTTGTAAAGCATATTACTGCATTGTCTTCAGGTAGAAAGTGATCATTAACATAGTTTTGCTAGAAGAAATGCACTCTTTGGTGTACACACCTTGGTTGTTATTCCTGACACATACTGTAAAGGCAATTTTTTCCTGTCAGATCATCATTCTTTGTTTTGCTTTGTCCCATTTATCCTATCATCACTTGGTTCAGCATTCTGTTGATTTTGATCTAGTGGTAATGCAATACTACCCTTTTCTTCCTATGCATTATCCAGTATGACTCCTGGTGTACAAGTGTGTGTATTCATGATTTTCCTGTTACATCTTCTATGTATTCATTTGTTACAAATGTTCACGGTCAACCTTTAGATTACTGATACTTAATGTAGACAGACTACAGCAGTGGAAGAAATTTTCCTTTGTTGGTTTGACTGGTTTGTAGAAGTTAAAATGGCTTCATAGTTTACTTATTAACTTCCATAAATGTCTTAGTATTGTGTAAAAGAGGCTATTATTGGTACATTAATTGTTACATTTTAAGAGGTGCAGCAGTTTTCAGTAATTTCTGGTTAAAAAAGCTAAATGCCTGTTACGTCGTATAACATTTCTGATCTTTCACACTTTAATTTCTCCCATTTGCATATGAAACGTTATTACTGTAAGTGGCTGAACAGAGTGATGTCATTAATCCACCATTAAACACCTCAGGGAGGAGGTCACAGTGAATCACTGCGAGAACAAAGTTTATAAAATTATTAGTATTTCACATACTTACATTTTATAGTGGTTTAGCTCAACACAGCAGGCTATGCGGCTTTATTACCTCTTAACATGGCTGAAGATCCACTGATGTACATTGTAATACAGCTCAAGGATGGTCCTCATTTAAAAAAACAAAAACAATCCATGTATCACTAAGGAATAGTCACTACAGAGTATTAACACCTTGCTTTAATGATTGCTGTATAATTATGTGCTGTCAGTGCATAATTACATTTTTAAAACTGCCATTAATATTTCTATATTACTATTTCGTATATTGGTTCTCATTACAAGTAAATGATGGCTGTTTTAATTCCAAGCAAATACAGATTGCAGTGTTGCTCTCAATGGAAAAAAAATAACGTCTGCATGTTAATGTTAATGTTGTTCATAATGAGGTGTTTATTCAGTTGTATGGTATTTTTACGAAATTGACTCATATTTTACAACAGGTGTTTTCTATCCCTTTATGTGCAGACTGAAGAAAACCAGCAATTACTAAAACTGGCTGATTTTATCACTCATTACTGCACCCATTTTTGAAATTAGTCATGGTACCAACTACAGCTGATCACGTTCAACTCATACCTTCCTCATATCATGTAAGACAATCTAATCGTCATTTTAAAAGCCTACAGTACATTATCAAAACAGGTTCAACGTTGATGCATATCCATAACCAAAAGGAAAAGGACAAAAAAACTACAAGGTCTTGTTATATTTTAGGCTCAGCTCTTTTTTTTTTATTATTTTACTCAGCTGTACAAGTTTTCTGTTATTTAGTCTTATATTATTTTTTCCATGTTGACCAAACAACTGAATTGGGACTTTTTAAAGCTCTTTTCCCTATATGTAATCTTTTTCTTTGTTTCTTTCTTTGTTTCTTACTTTCTTTCTTTCTCTCTTTCTTTCTTCCCCTGTTTTCCTTTTCTCATTTTGGTTTACTGCACTTTCTTCCCTTCCTCAGTCATCACTCATGAGCGTGGTAATTATGCCTTCTGCCATTTTCTTGTGTGTTGGTTGGTCTCTCTCTCGCTCCTACTCTACAGTTGGTTAGTTGTTGTGTCAGTTCTGTCCAGGTCCTGAGTGTAGATCTTCAAACCTCGTCCTTACCAGCTCTGTGCTTGTAGCTACTTTTCTGCCTTACCCTCACCATTTTATCCTGTTCTTTTCTGAGTTTTTTTGTTTGTTTGTTTTTGCTTATTGTTTTTATTTTAATTTATTTTATTTTTAATTTATTTATTTTTTTACAGTAGACCAATTACAAGTCACTCTCTGGTCGGATTTGTAGTTGGGTCTTTTCATAAGGTTTAAAGTCCATTTCTGAATTATGATGTAAAACGTGTCATCATTCTTTGTGACAATAGTAAACTGGTGATAATGTTTTGTTTGGAATATATAGACATTAAGATCTAAAGCTCTTGACATATGCAGGCAGACGTATTTGAACTGTAGCTGTAAGCGGTTTTGCTTCAACCTACCATCTAAAACATAACCCACATATGCCTCCCTCTCAGGATTTGTACAGTATCTGGCACATTCTTAATAATACTAATGTGAGCATTTACCTCCCCCCACCCTCATCCTTCACTCACACCCCCTCAGTCATGTAGTTCACCTTAAGTCAGCTGTTTTGTCTCAGTAATGGAGATGGTTATTGTGCTGGTTGTTCTGTTGTGAAGTGTATGACCCCCCTCTGTGTTCTCAGCCACACTCTGTCTCTTTCTGACTCACTCTCTTAGGGCTGCAATCAATTCAAAAATGCAAAATAGATAGAGTAAACTGGATAATTTCCTCCATTAAATCCATAATCATCATCATTTTTGTAATAACAAAAGGTCATGAAATGTGACATGAAATATGTATTTTTACCTGCAGTTAATTACAGCTTTATTAACACATGCAAGTCATTGTTCAACTTTAGTTCAGTCTCTACAACTCTCATGAACCTGTCCAGATGCAAACAGCGCTCTACTTAAAGTCACTCCTTGAAAAAATCTTGTTTTGTGTCTGCTGAGTGCAACTGTTTACTGACACACTACACTAAAGTTGTGTTAATGTATTAGCACTCAGGCCAGAAGGTCACTTAAAGCAGCATAACATTACATAATAGCAAACATTTATAAAAATCAGTGGTCTTTGATTGATTTTGATATTATCACAAATAATATCAAATGAGCCAATTTATGCAATGACACAAAAGTGTGATCAGTTTGGAGGGGGGAAACTCAATTTTGTTAACATATTGTCTGAAAGTTTGTGGTTAATTTTTAGAACGAGTAACTGAGCGGTAATGGCCAATAAGTACATCTGATTTGCAAACCAAGTAAACAAATTATTATCAGATGTTAGTTTGATTTTCAAATTAACATTTGATAAACTAACATAATATACGAAATTATACAAGTTAATTGTTCTTGCAAGTTGGTTATTTATTAACCTAATTAAGCCAGAAAGCTTCAACCATCAGGCTCCAACACCCTTAGACACTGTGCTTAACTGATCAGATAAAATTCTAGGGGAAATATAAGGACATCCAGTATTTGTACAAACAGTTTATTCATGCTTTGATATACAGTTTTAAACAGTCTGAGGTACAGTTTGTATTTTTTTGAACATTTAATGTATAGATTTATCAGAAAAATAAATCAGAGAAAACAAATTGCAGCCCTACCTATTTCTTGTCTCTCACCTTTTCATTTGTTTTGTATCTACCTCTTCTCTTTTCACTAAGTGTTGCACTTTGAACTTTAAAGTGGTTGTTTCCAGCCACGCTCCTCTGTGAGTGGAGGAGGGTGAACTCTGATCATTTCTTCCTCCCTTCTTTTCTCTATTTACTGGCTGAGCTGTGTTCTGTAGACGGTGTATTTGTCTTTCATGACTGTTTTGCTTACATGAAAAAAACTCATTTAAAGAGCCTGTCCTTTTTTATGATTGTATTCTTTTGACTTATTTTATCCCAATACTGTATTTCAAAATTCCAGATTTGGTTGTAGTTAAAGTGCGTCCATCTCAAAATCACTACATTTCTGATTGACTAGAGGAAATTTTCAGTGCTATCATACAACATCCCTACCTTCTAATTTTTTTATGATCCTTAAACAAACATGTAGAGACATAATACAGAGATTCACTTGCTAATACATAGACAATATTGTCTCATTATTTTTTTTCAACTGTGAAAAATGTATTCCCCTCATCCAGTTTATCACTCTGTTGGGAATAAGCCTGAAAGTGCCTTTGGTTTTATTTACATTTACATCATTGAAAACACACACAGTGTTCAATTACTCACTATTGTTTAGAAAAATACATAGACCTGTCAGCGCAACAGCCAATGATTTAACATGAACAACCATTTCTAGAAAGGTGTTAGAGATGTTAAAGGGTCTTTTCAGAGATCACTGATCTACCTTGTCCATCTACAGTATCAGTCCTTCCAGGAGTTTCAGACCTGCTAGCACATTAATTCTCATAAATTCAACCAATCCTCAAACGATTATTGTGAGCTAGCAATTTAACCCAATGCAAAATGTCTGGTTGAATCTTATTAACACTTTAAAAATTGTGAACAATTTAAAAAAATTGTCTACAGCAACATACATCAACAGCAACATGATCTCTGCCTGTTTCAGATTATATAGTTCTGCTTCGTCACAGTTTCAAGTCTGAAAAGTAAAAGAATCTGACACAGAACCATGACAGGAGTAACCATAACAAAACTAAAGTAATGGTATAATGTATGCATAATGTATGCAGTACAACAGTATGGAAGACATTATTGGAAGAACGCAAAAACAAAGTAGGAAGTAGGAAACAAGCAATATTACTGGACCTCTGGAGCCCACCACTTCACTGGTGTAGGCTACATTAGCCACTCCTAGCAATGACTTAAACTTAAATGAACTGTTGGCCGTTGTATTGTGGGTACTGCAGATGATACAGTATGTTTTGAGGAGGAAAGTCTATGAGGAATACAATATACTGTATATATCTGATTATTTTTTATTATTAGATTCCAGTGCCAAAGGAGTGTAGTGTAAGATGACAATATAATGGAAAGAATGAATTTCCTGTTTGGACTGGGAACAACCTTAGCCTTTGCAGCAGTTACTATGTATTATGTAAAAATTACAGAAATGTCTTTGCTAAAGTGAAATACATAATAACAAATGAATACTGAAATTTTGGTAGATGCACTCAGATCCATTTTGAGCCATGATGAGTAAAACCAAGGTCCTGAATCCTGGTGGACTGATCTATAGGTACACGTTTTTACCACAAACAAATAGCTTACATCAAAATAAAACAAGCTGCACTTTCAGTCTTGTTTCAGAGCTACAGATTTTCCTCCTTCAGCCCTGTCCAGTTTGTTGTCATATTTTATGGATGTATTCTGTTCATGTTTCTGTTGTTATTGTACTGAGTTATTGTGTAGTGTCTCATCTTCCTTCCTCTGACCTTCTTTTCCTTTTGCATGGTTTAAAGCAGCATTTTAGCACAGTCAGAGCAGCTGTCCTCAGCTTCTTCAGTGTATTTATAATCTGTGCAGAATCTACAGTGGAAATTTCTCTCTCATATGTCCAACAGCTCAGAAAAAAACACACAAAAAGATCGTAAATCCAGTCCTGACTGTAAAATGCTGCAGTTTAAAGACCAGTGCACTTCAGTCCACCACCAAGTGCTGTGGCTGCCCACTGCTCATCCAAGTGTGTGTGTGTGTGTGTGTGCGTGTGTGTATATATGCGTGTTTGTGTGACTGTTTTAGATAAGAATGGTGTATTATGACTATACACCTTCCACTGACTGAAAAATTGGGGATGTGGTCACATAAGCTCCATCTCTTTTTAATGGTTCTTTACTCTCCATCTTCTTGTGTGTCTGTCTCTTTCCTATTTGTTGTCTGCTTTTGTCTTCTCTCTTCTCTGACTTTTTTTATGTGTATGTGTGTCTGTTTATATGAACGTGTGTGTGCATTCATGTGTGTGTTTGCACATGCTCGTGTTCCCGTGTGTATGTTTGTGCATACCTCCGTATGTGCTCGTGTATATGTGTGTCTGCATGTGCGTCTTGCTGTGTGTATGCGTGTGCACGTATGTGTGTGGGCGTGTGTGTTTCTTCTCTCCGACCAGGTGAGAAGGTCATGCAGGACGATGAGTTCACCTGTGACCTTTTCCGCTTCCTGCAGCTGCTCTGTGAAGGACACAACTCAGGTGTGTATGCTTGTGTGTGTCTTCTGTTAATTAACTCTCTTATCATTGATAGAAAGATGAGTGTATGATTACAGTTTTATAAAAGTTATTGGAAATTTGTTTCAATCAGTATGTCAGTGTCAGAGTTAAAGAACATCTACTTTTTGTCCATGTTCAAATGAACCACATATATTTGAAGATGTATTCAGAGGCTTTACCCTCTGTGGGTTTCATTCAGGTGTCTGAGGCATAACACAATGTAATTTTAGCACTTATATGTATTTATTTGAACACATCTTACAAGCAGGATTGTAATATTGTGTGAAAATTATTTCAGACTTCCAGAACTACTTAAGGACACAAACGGGGAACAATACAACTGTCAACATTATCATCTCTACTGTTGACTACCTCCTCAGAGTTCAGGTTAGTTCCTCCCGTTCCCCACTGAAATTTTCATACAATCATACAGTCTGTTCTACAAATCTTACAAATTCCGCTTAATGACAAATTACTAACACTTCTATTCAATAGATTATATTTGTTATGTATTTGCATTAACTCCAACATCGCCTTTTATTTATTTTGTCACTAACCTGGTAAAATGTCCTTGTCACCATTACACCACATGTTCAAAATTTTCCCTGCAAGTCACACAGATTCATTGACTCTACTACGACATGTATTCTTGTCTCTACAATTGTTAACTTTTTTTCTAAGTTAGTCTGTCGCATTTCTCCTTTTCATTTCTTCTGACTCTGCTTCTTCCCTCCCTCCACTCCAGGAGTCTATCAGCGATTTCTACTGGTATTATTCTGGGAAAGATGTTATCGATGAGCAGGGCCAGAGGAACTTCTCCAAGGCAATAAATGTGGCCAAGCAAGTTTTCAATACACTAACTGAGTACATCCAGGTATGACATGTCACTGCAGTGACCACTGATGAGTCATTTTTAATTAGAATTGATTTGATGCCTGTAGTTCTTTTTAAAAAATACAGATATTATTGGGGCCTGTTTTCGAACATTGATATTTATATGGACCAACCAGTTTGGCTTCAAAAGTACCTTGAAACAAAACTTTGATGCTGATGTGATTTACTGATTTGCCTCTTAGGTATCAGTGAGCCAATAAACATGCAGTGTGCTTTGACCAATATCAATGGATGCTTGCGACTGGCTGTTTATCCACCACACATGAGTGTGTAAAGAAACTGAGCTTAAAAACAAAACTAAGATAAAACTACATTTGAAGAGTTCATTTGTAAAAGCAGATAAGTGCCATTTTGAAAAAAATGAGCTGAGGCTTTGTAATTATTCTTTGCATAGTGTTGTTTTCAATAAAACTTTATTTTTTTGAGATATATCTGTTTTGTTACATCTCAAAGTCACTCAACTTTGGTTTGACTGATATCACCTTATGTAAATAAAAAATAAAAAATGAAGATTCTAGAATTTTTTTTAAAACGGAGTTATCTGCTTTTGCAAATGAACTCTTCATTTGTACTATTATGTATTAAAAATCGGTATTGAAGTCAAGGTATTCATACCGGGACAGAGGCCCTAACACACTGCAACTTCAGAAAACACATGGAAATAGACAAACAAATAAATTCAGAAAACATCATCATCGAATTGACATGTGTGCTGCTGGGATGCACTTGGTATTTAATGCTTTTGAATTTTAAGGTCACAATTTGGTGTTGAACAATAAGTCCCAGTCAGATTCATCACTTTTTAGAGTCCCCTGGGAAACTATTCTGTTGTTTGTATTCGCATGTTGATTAAGATGTTTTTTTGTGTTTTTGTCTATATGCTATGTGTTTCCTGAAGTTACACTGCATTGAGCTCTCAGTGCCAACCCTTTGATACCCTCTGAATCATACCCAGCCATAGATATTATTCTCAAAAGTCAATAAAAGGGGGACTTTAAGTGATTTTAACTGAATGGCTGAGTGATCAGTGATTTTAGTCTGGCATATTTTAATCTAGAAAACCCCTGTTGAGTAAAGTGATGATTTGTGTGTGTTTTCAAGGGTCCATGTACTGGCAACCAGCAGAGCTTGGCCCACAGCCGTTTGTGGGACGCTGTGGTTGGCTTTCTCCACGTCTTTGCTCATATGCAGATGAAGCTCTCTCAGGTGAGCAAAGATCACAAAGTGGTGGCGGGGGGGGGGGGGGTTGTATACAGTAAACTGTCTGGTTTGAGTCTCCCCTTTCTGCCCCCATATCTCCTGTCATACCTCCACTGTCATCTGAGTCATTCAAGCCTGAAATGCCAGTGGATGGCAGCAAAGTTGCATTCCTTAATGTAACTGACTTTTGTTCAGCAGCAGGATTTTCCTCCCTCTGATCCTCTGCTAGTGTTTGTCTGAACAATAACCCACAAACTACCACCAGCACCTGTCAACACCACCTTTCTTTTCCCCCAGGACTCCAGTCAGATTGAGCTACTGAAGGAGCTGATGGACCTGCAGAAAGATATGGTGGTCATGCTGCTGTCCATGCTTGAGGGTAGGTTTCTTTTTTTTTTTTTTTTTTTTTTTAACTTTCTTTTTAATTTTTAATTTACATTGACAGCAAGACAAGCTCATCAGAAAAACAACACAAATGTACAGCCAAAAAAAAAAAAAAAAGAAAAGAACAAAAAAAAAAGGTGTGTGTGTGGGGGTAGGTTTCTGTTCATGAGTGCAGTTGCTTTAAAGTAAAGCATGTGTGGCTTAATGTAAAAGCTGACAGAAAGACAAAGTCACCTCACCTCTGTAGGTTTCATCACTCGTCATTGGCATATTTGAATCATCATTCTCAGTATATCTAAGTGAATAAAATGTTGCTCAGTACAAGTGGTTGGTAGAACACAGGACAGCAGGTCCAGTTTTCATTCCACTGCCCCCACATACTGCAGTGCAGCAGGTGGTGCTATTTCTCATCAGTTACATGTCTGATCAGATGGATGACATGGATCTCAGTTGTGGAAACTGCGTTCCTGATAAAACCTACAGTCCTTATGCTTTGTGCTTTATGCTTTGTGCTTTGTGCTTTGTGCCCGATGCAGAATTGTCCAATCAGAGCTTCCACCTCCTTCTATTGTTGTTAGTTAATAGAACTGTATGTAACATCTGAGGAAGAGCCTGTGCGCTCGAAACGTCATGTAAATAAATCTATTTTTGCATTGGAGCTCTTTTTGGTGTTGCAGACTTTTTTCATCTTCAGTTAATAGGACTGTAATGCTGATTTAATAGGCAGGGAATTTAATAGGCAAGAAATACAGACTTTAAATTTGTGAAACCATAATGTTTAACATTTTATCAAATCTACTCTACTGGTGGACCACACTTAAGGAATGCTGTATTGGATGATTAAATTATATGCATTGTGTTTTGTTGTGGTTGTAAGGGATTCCCTGCACTCTAACAGTGTTGTTTTGTTCTGGCAGGAAATGTAGTCAATGGGACTATCGGCAAGCAGATGGTGGACATGTTGGTGGAGTCCTCCAACAACGTGGAGATGATCCTCAAGTTCTTTGATATGTTCCTCAAACTGAAAGACCTGACCTCCTCTGATGCCTTCAAGGAGTATGACCCTGATGGAAAAGGCAAGGCTCTGAAAACATGTGCTCTTTATTCATCCATACTTGAGGAATCATCAGGATTTACATAATTTAAATGTTAAATGATTTACAAACATGGGAGAGCTGGCATGCCCAGAGCAAATTGTACAGGCAGTCAAATTAACAGCAAAACAAGTTAGTATATGAACCAGAGGGAGACAGTCCAGAAAGTCACAGGAACATATGAACACAGAAAGGACAAAGATGAAATGACAATGCTTGCGACTAAGGGGGAGGTATATGTCATGACTGGAGGGAGTGGCAGGTCCAGGGGAGGGAACTAAATATCCCAGAGATAAATTGTGGCATGAGCTGACGAGGTACAAATTCACTGACAGGTGTCATCTCTAAGAGGGACTTCCATAAGGCCATGGAGAGTCACAAACACTACACCCAGTCTGAGACAGAGTTCCTACTGTCCTGTGCTGAGACTGATGAGAACGAACTCTTGGACTATGAAGAATTTGTGGAGCGCTTTCATGAGCCAGCCAAGGTAAATGACTGATGTTTACAGATCTTTAAACGTCTACATAAGGTCTTAAATTGTCCAAAGTCCATGACTAGAACTTATGGTGAGAAAATTGTTTTATTTGTATCATTACATGAGGTATTTCTTTATTTGTGGGACTACTAATGTGTGCCACGCTCACACGGCATGGGAAAGTCAGGGTGTGGCATCTGTTGTCTCATAGTTGACTTCCAAGATAGTCAATAAGCTGCCCCTGTATTCTAAGAAAACTCTGTGCATTACTTTAATAACCAGCTATGTCTGTCTTTTAATTTGCATCTGACAGTCTTTACATGAGGGGAAGTAGTCCAATATTAAATATGTGAGGGCAGACAGGCAATGTACTGCAGATTATATGAGATAAAATGTATTCGGTTTGGCTATCTCCAGATGCAGTAAATAATGTGACATCATCCAGGCCACAATGATGGAACAGGGAGGGAGTTACACGTGTATTGTGGAGGTTAGGTAGAGGGTATGTAGTGAGCAATATGATAAAATGTTATGCTCAAAAGAAAACTCTACACTGTGATTCAAAAGGACATTGGCTTCAATGTGGCGGTGCTGCTGACCAACCTGTCGGAGCACATGCCTCACGACACCCGGCTGCAGACCTTCCTGGAGCTGGCAGAGAGCGTTCTCAACTACTTCCAACCCTACCTGGGCAGGATCGAGATCATGGGCAGTGCTAAGCGCATCGAGAGGGTTTACTTTGAGATCAGCGAGTCCAGTCGAACACAGTGGGAGAAACCTCAGGTAAAGATGCCGCAGTACATGAATTAATAAGCACACCATCTGTTTTTGAGGTCACTTTACAGACATAACTTGGTTTGTTTGCAACAGACATCCTCCCAGCTCCCTGTTTATACTTATTTACCCTCTACCTAGGTCAAAGAATCCAAGCGTCAGTTCATCTTTGATGTGGTGAACGAGGGAGGGGAGAAGGAGAAGATGGAGCTGTTTGTGAATTTCTGTGAGGACACCATCTTTGAAATGCAGCTGGCGGCCCAGATGTCTGACGCTGGTGAGCGCTCAGCAGTGAAGGAGGAGAGTGAGCGCGAAAAACCAGATGAGGAAAACCCTGAGATGGGCTTCTTCTCTGTCACCACAGTCTGCATGGCGCTGTTGGCTCTGCGGTACAATGTCATGCTGCTGATAAAGGTGAGAGCACACTGCACCCTACACCCGACACATTTGGTCAGTATCTGATTGGATGAAGAATCATCGCTAAAAGAAATTGTTCCAACATATAATCTCCCCCTCCATTTTTTTATATTTCTGTTTGTGACTCCATCCCTGTACTAAATGCAAATGAGATAAAATTCCCTCTGATCTCACTCAGAAATTGTGAATGTTCCAGGATTTAGTACTACCATATATAATAATATATTAAAAGCATGTGATTTTTTTGTTGGTAAATGGTAAATGGTCTTGTATTTATATAGCGCTTTACTATACCTGAACGATACCCAAAGCGCTTTACAGTACATCACATTCACCCATTCACACACACATTCACACACTGATGGCGGAAGCTGCCATGCAAGGCGCGAACCACGACCCATCAGGAGCAAGGTGGGTAAGGTGTCTTGCCCAAGGACACTACGGCAGCAACCGGGACAGAGCGGGATTCGAACCGCCAACCCTCTGATCATTGGACGAGCCGCTCTACCACCTGAGCCACTGCCGCCCCGTTAGATATACAAAGTAGATGGAGGACTAGGCCTCTGAAAGTACTCTTACACAGGTTCCCTGTGAAGTTTACAGGTCTTTTCCTATAGTTTGGCCTGTCTGGGAGATTGGTGTTGGTGTGTGCTTTTCCACAAACACCGTAATAAGGGCTACAATCCTAACTTGACATCATAAGACAATAATATACAGCTGGTAATATACTGTTATAGTCAGCTAACAGCCCTGAGGTGTAAGCTATTCCTGGTTGGTTTGGCCATCAGAGGAAACATGACTGTTGATGTTTGATGGTTTCAGGTCCTGTCCATGAAGAGCTTGAAGAAGCAGGTGAAGAGGATAAAGAACATGACAGTGAAGGACATGGTGACCACTCTGGTGTCCTTATACTGGTCAGTGTTGCTGGGCCTTCTGCATGTGGCGTTCAGTGTGGCTCGAGGATTTTGCCGAATCTTCTACAACACCTTCATGGGAGGCAGTCTGGTGGAGGGGGCAAAGACCATAAAGGTTAGTGAACATAACTCTGTGAGAATAGAGCAGTGTATTCACAGGTCATTAAATAGAGTAAAGACACTAAGAGCCGTTCCTGCACATCTAAACTGCCTCCATCCCCAGGTGTCAGAGCTGCTGGCCAACATGCCTGACCCCACTCAGGACGAGGTGCGGGGTGAGGGGGAGGACAGAGAGAAGAGGCTGTCTGACCGCAGCTCCCCGAAGGAGGACCTGGCTGACCTGGCAGTCAACACCAGTGAGACCGAGCTGCTGTCAGACATTTTTGGTCTGGACTTAAGAAGGGAGGGAGGCCAGTACAAAATCACTCCTCATAACCCAAACGCCAGCCTGACTGAACTGCTCAACTCTCCAGTTCCCTCTGCAAGCCCACCAACCCCACCCACTGCACCTCCACCTGAGCTGAGGCGGAGGCATCAGGTAACCAGAGAAAGTGTTTAAACATCTAAGTATCTGTTTGCCAGAACTGACTAGATGACTGAGAAAAGGGTTTTTTAAGGATGAAGCTGGTGTGGTACAGATACACTCATCTAGAAAATGACTGTTTGTTCTGATCACCCTTTGTGTTTCAGTCAAAGAGTTCTTCCTCAGAGGAGAAGGAACCAACACCAGAGACTGCACCTGAACCTGAGAAAACATTAGAGTAAGTACACACTTCTGTTTAGAAACATGAATAGCACAGTGTGTATGGACAGAAAGAGACATTAAAGTAGATAATAAAGGCCTGTGTTCATGTTTATTTGATGATTGACCAGTCACTAGGCAGTGGGCATTGGGCATCAGGCTGTGTTGGTACAAATTATTATTATTTTTATTTCTAACCCAATGAGCCTTTAAACTGCTTGTTAATTCAACTCTGACCACACACAGAGCACATATGCTGTGACCCAACCTGACCTCATATCTATATTGTATCTGCTACAGTGGCTGCCCCCCAGATGGCTCAATAGGCAGTTTCAACTGACTGCCGCAGCCTGCTCTGTAGGACAACCACCATCATTACACAACTGGACACCACCACTTGTAGAATTGTTAATTATAAGGGGGAAATCTAACAGTCATGATCAGAGCCAACACTCAGGCTCAGAGTCAGAGCCAGACCCCACCACACAGGAGCAGGCAAAATCACATCCTGTCACTCTGTGTGATGCAGCTGCTTTGTGTCCAGTCAGGATGGAAGTCACAGTTTCTCAACAGATGATTATACATGGGTCACATGAAGACTTAGTATGACTTAGTATGATGCTTCTTGTCACAGAGTGATGGCACAGCGTATCAATACTGTAATGTAATGTTAGTGTGTTTATATACATATTGTGTTGTGATTTCAGGGCTGCACATGTAGAGGAACAAGAGAAAAAACCACAGAAGAACGAGAAGATGAAGCAGAAAGTTAGAAGGCTTCACACCTCAAAGTCTGATGAGCCAGATCTGCAGGAGTCTGCTTTCTTGAAGAAGATCATAGCCTACCAGAGAAAACTACTGGTACAGGACTCATCTCTGTCCTTCTCACTTGTGTGCTTGTACACACTCTCTGCAAACCCAGAATATAAAAGTCAAAAGAAGAGCTAAATGATGGGATGATGTGTATGTGATGATGCAGTGCCTCTCTCCCTTGCAGAATTACTTCGCCAGGAACTTCTACAACATGAGGATGCTGGCACTGTTTGTTGCCTTTGCAATCAACTTCATCCTCTTATTCTACAAGGTACAGTATGTATAGGATATGGAAATGGATACATTCTTTCTTGATGCTTTGAGAAATTATAAAAAGAGGGTTTGGGTTTTCACATTTTCAAAGGCAAATCTCCAGCAATGTAAACCCATTGACCACTACCAAAACAGCAGACAGACACAGTTAAAGACTATAGTCTCTATTCATTATCATCAGTGTCCCATTGTATTGGCTTAATGTTTTATGACCTAACCCTACCAGGTGTCTACATCCTCATCTGTGGTTGAAGAAAGGGAAGTAATATACACCAGCAGCCAACCAGAGAGCAGTGTACATTGGGATGGACTCGGTGGAGAAGCAGTGGAGACAAAGGAGGAGGTGGTGGATGAGGTTGGAGAGCCACTGAAGCCAGTCACAGTCCGTTTTGTGCTGGAGGAGAGCAGCGGATACATGGAGCCCATGTTACGGATCCTGGCCGTCCTGCACACTGTGATCTCCTTCTTTTGCATCATCGGATACTACTGTCTCAAGGCAGGATACTGACTACTGATATTTGCAGAAACAGCCAAAAACATCAGTATTTCTGTAAAAATAACTAATTACATATTGTTTATGTGTGTGATTTAGGTGCCACTGGTGATCTTCAAGCGTGAGAAGGAGGTGGCCAGGAAGCTGGAATTTGATGGCCTTTATATCACAGAACAGCCGTCTGAAGATGATATCAAGGGACAATGGGACAGACTGGTCATCAACACACAGTGAGTGACATTGTGTGAATGTATGAGAGTGTGTACACATGAGCCTGTTTGTGTTGTATAACCATCAAAAAGACAAGTACCAGTGACTGTGTGAAGAACCAGTGGGAGGAGGGTAAGATGCAGCAGAGGCCCCTTACAGGTCGGGAGGAGCACCTGTATGATGGAGCATGAAAACTACACAAGTTATGTAATAGAAACTGCAGTATGAGGGAAAAGCATGCCACACTGGGAAAGAATAGTGGACAGGTCTCATGTTACAGTTCTTTACAGCTGAATGTTTGTAATACATCTTCAAATATGATGTAACTTGTGAGTGTTTTGTCCTCTATTTTTCAGATCTTTCCCCAACAACTACTGGGATAAGTTTGTGAAAAGGAAGGTACGTGTCACTGTTTGTGTAGACTTGATAACAGCCATTAGAAAGAGTCTTAACTCATTGAGTGCCAACCACGTAATTTCTCGTTTTTCGTTCCCATGCGTTGAGTGCCAAAAACGAGCTCGAGATTTCTCGTTTTTTGCTTTTTTTTTAAATTATGAAACTAGACACTTTAATACACCTTATGTGTAAATTTGGGGACTCTACGACGAGCAGAACTGAAATAGATGATGATCAAAAACTCATGACAGCTCATGATCTGGAAGTTTTCATCATAACTCAGCTTTTGCAAACGGCGTTCTGCATGTGGATGCAGCGCAGCTGCTCTGCTCTCACCCGCGAGGCTCCAGCAGCTCGGAGCCGAAACAGGAAGCTCTCAGCCTCAGTCCCGCCCAGTCTTCATCTCAAGCAACACCGTGTCCTCCCCAAGGTCCTCCCGCGGTAAAATATGATGGTCTCTGGGCCAAGCAGGCCGGCACTACCGACCCGTACCACAGAAGGACCACGACCACCGGTGGGACCGGTGTTCCCGAGCTGCTTTTGGCCGAGAGACCATCACGTTCCGTGGCGAGAGGCTGTGCCACGGCACGGTGCGTCTGTGTTATTGTTGTTTAGTGGCGCCCCCCCCGCCTCCGATGACGGATTTGTGAATAGAACAACAATTGTTGTATATATTTATCTTACACGAGCCCTTTAATCCAGAAATGCGAGTGTCAGAAGAGCGACAGGCACAAACAGCAGCTTTCATAAAAGACGCTCTATCTCCTTTTCTAGAAAAAAAGAAGGGATTTTGGTGAAACCCAGCCATGTTTAGCTTGAGTTTTCTCAGGAACGGAGGCACGTAGAAACAAACGGTTTGTGGCCATTTGACGTATAAAGTTTCACCTTTCAAATGAGCCACAGTATGTGTTGGTGGCAATAATATAGAATACACTGTGGCTCTACAAAAATCATCAAAAATGGTCTAAATTGCCGGTACACTTGACTAAAACTTTGAAAAGGAGCACGGCACTCAATGAGTTAATAGACGGAGCTTTGCACACACACAGTTTGATCTTGATCAGTTGATACTATATGTAGTGAACAGAACCACATTTCTTCTCCAGTATTGTGAGGGTTTGTCTGAGGCTGACCTCAGTGAGAAACTGACACAAAGAGAAAGTACTGCAGACAGACTTTGAGGACAGTGCTACTCTAATTTATCAAAGTCACATTTTAGTTTGGCTGAAGTTTAACTTAACTTAAACACTATAGAGTTTTAGAGAGAAGACAATGAAATTCTAGTGAAAGTGTTTCCTGAAGACAATCTGCTCTTCCTCAGGTGATGGATAAATATGGAGAGTTTTATGGTCATGACCGCATCAGTGAACTGCTGGGAATGGACAAAGCTGCACTGGACTTCAGTGATGCTCACAAAAAGAGGAAGCCCAGGAGAGACGGCTCACTGGCTGCTGTGTGAGTACTGTGTACATGTTTGTATATCATGTGTACTTATTTCCACAGAGGAAACACAAAGTCTGTATTTCCTGTAATTTAAAAAACACCTGTCACCTGTCATTTTACACCAAATACAGTAGTTGCAGAAACATGAACTACTGACTGCAGTGTCCTGGGGTGGGCAGAGTGTATTTATTTATTGCACTGTACAAGTCAAAAGGAATTCTCATCAGAATGGAAGTTGTTGGATTCTCATCCACCCTGAGAGTAAGCTCTACCTTGGAGACTGAACTCGGGGCAAAAATGTCCTTTGAGAACAGGGAGAACACAGACGTTTTTGTCTTTTGTCAACAGGTTGAACTCCATAGATGTCAAGTACCAGATCTGGAAGCTGGGGGTGGTGTTCACAGATAATGTAAGTATTCAGATACAGAAAGGTAGTTTTTTTTTTGTACTAAAAATCCTGTAACTTCGCAGGGTTTACAGGACTGAAGCTTCAAATGAACTTTAATGAACAAAGGAAACACACAATTGGAATGTATTTTTTCACTGAACAACCTCAATTAATATGCAGTCTGAACAAGACAAATGATTACAACAGCCTGTTGGAGTGTTGATGAATGTACATCTCTCTGTGCTCACACACCCACTGCAGTAGACACTACAGTACCATTTCTCATCTGTCCCCCTCCCTCTGTGCAGTCCTTCCTGTATCTGGCCTGGTATATGACCATGTCCATCCTGGGTCACTATAACAACTTCTTCTTTGCTGCACATCTGCTCGACATCGCCATGGGGTTTAAGACACTGCGCACCATCCTGTCCTCAGTCACACACAATGGCAAACAGGTAAAGAACTACAATGACTTCAGAAAGTATGTATGTACTCCCTTCACTTCATTGTTTGTAGAGTTTATTGCGATTGCATTGACTGGGATGCTCCACAAAGTGGATTTGGATTTTAAATGTCAGAATCATTGTCTAACTGTCCTGGCTACAAGGTAATCATGGCATTTTGGGTCCTCCTGTTCTGTTTTTTTATTTTTTGTATGTAACTATCTGACATCAAGAACCTGTTGACAAGACAGAAAGAGCTGGTTGTCATTTTTCCTACTGGACAGGTTTATTCGGAGTCTACTGCTGATCACAGCAGCCCTGTCTGTGCTCTTGTCTTCCAGTTGGTGTTAACAGTTGGGCTCTTAGCAGTGGTGGTCTACCTTTACACAGTAGTGGCCTTCAATTTCTTCAGGAAGTTCTACAACAAGAGTGAAGATGGAGAATTGCCGGACATGAAGTGTGACGACATGCTGACAGTGAGTATGAGGAGCATCTCGGTCAATATTCACCAGCCTGGATAGTGTTACATACACGCAGCAAAGGGCCTTCTGCAGAGAGGACTGTAGCCTCTGCACATGGGGCGCCTGCTCTACCCACTGAGCTAAAGAACGCCCAATGAAGTTCATTTTAAGATGAAATGTATAGTATATTTTAGTGAAGACATGCACATCTGTTGTCATCTGCATGGGTGAGTGTTGGTGGACATGAAGACCAGGGTCGATTCCAGTGCCGTGGCCAGTGGCTCACCGCTGCCCTGCCTGATCATGTCAGTAAACCCCGTCTCATTGAAAGTAGTATCCTGCGCAGCCTGTCAGTAAAGAGGGTCCAGCTCCATTTATGGAGACAAAGTCATGGGTCAGAGCTTCAGTCTGCTGGTGTTCACCCTCAGGCTTTGTCTACGCTCCAGCTGAGCTGCTGTAGGATTATATGGTCATTTTTTTGTCAGTTTCTTTTCCAGGCATCTATTAGTTTTACAGGAATAGCAACAGTCTGCATGACAACAAAAATGAGTTTCATGCTGCCAACAGGCTTTTATCATGATACGTTTCAGGACTCATTTGTTAGTGTTAGGATTCATGATATACAGTACTAGTGTTAGACAATGGGATCTAGATTGGAAAATGCAAACTGGAACCTGGGTTCATGCTAGTGAAGCTGGTCAACTAGAGGACTAGTGCTACTCCTTAGCCACTCCTGTGACTTCAAAGTGAACCAGCTTTGCGATACTGGAGTTTCACCTAAAGATGGCTGCTAATGTCATCACGACATTAGGCGGAGATTCAGGGATCACAGGTTGTGGGGGACCATATAGGTGACCATGCATTATATAAGTCAGGTATGAAGGAACGTCTTGTCAGCCACACAGGTGAAGACGGATGAATTACAGCTGTGATGCTGATGTTCCTGCTGCTAAGCCATCTGAAAGAAATACTATATAAGGGCTCTGTGGTGTGTGTTTCTTGGGGGCGGGGGGGCTTCTGTCACCCGGAAATTTCAGGACACACACACTCTAATCCCCTGTAGTCAGCCACCCATAGCATTCCATAGAGTTCTTCTGTTTCCTATTAAGGGCCAGAGGTGGCAGCTCTTCCTGGTCTACACGGAGGTGACACGGGCTTAGTGAGATGGAGGGATAGACTGATGAAAGGCCACTGCCCAAGGGAGGGTTTTCTTTTTCCTCTCCTCCCTTACAATAACACTCACAGCAGGATGGGAGAATTTGAGCTGATCTCTCCTTTTCTGTCCACTTGTACCTCTCTGAGCCGTCTCCTCTCCCAGTACTGTACTGACTGGACTGTCCTTGTCTTCACCCCTTTGCCTTCTCTAGTTCGGTTCCTCTCTGAATTGTCCTCCCTCTATGTGCAGTGTGAAGGATGCTGAAAGTCTTGTCTCTCTCTGTTTTTATTTTCCCGCTCACACTGACTCTTCTCTGTCTTTTTTTCTCTACATTGTTTCTGTTTGGTTATAATAAACATTTCCTTTGTGGAACCACACACAGAAGTAGATGTTACAGTACACATGCTGTTGTGACTGACAACTCAATAAAAATGTTTTGTATTGCCTGTGTGTGATTTTCGGCCTTTAATGTTCTGCACTTTTGTTGTCCGACTGTACTAATTATTGTTGTTCCACATTTCAGGCTTTATATCTTACCGCCCTCACCTCCTTTTCTTTTGTGTGTCTCCTGCCCTCCCTCTCCTTCCAGTGCTACATGTTTCACATGTATGTAGGTGTGAGAGCAGGCGGGGGGATCGGTGACCAGATTGAAGACCCAGCGGGTGACGAGTACGAGATCTATCGCATCATCTTCGACATCACCTTCTTCTTCTTTGTCATTGTTATCCTCCTGGCTATCATCCAGGGTGAGATCACACACTCACACACACACACTGTAGTGTACTGGGGGGTAAAGAGGCAGCTTTTTTATACTCATGTCAGGAAGGTCAGACATCTGAGACTTCCTTGTGATCACAAGTACAGGAACTTGTTCTTATCGTTGAGGCTGGTTGGTGTACATCCATAACATGTATTAACCTGAATCATTAGTAATATAATTTGTAGGAGTAACAACATTAAAACTAGTCACTTGTTATGGCTGATCAGTGTATGTCATCTGGTTAGTGACCATTAGTGCTGCATTGTGGGATACTATGAGTCCACTATATAGGGTGAATTCTTAATACTTTATTGCAAGGTTTCTCACCTTCACAAACATAGTCATAATCATTTCATTTTCTTAATTGTACCTTGCATTTTTTTTTCAAGTATATATATTCCAAAGTAAATAACAAACAATAAAATAAACAAACAATAAGATGAACAAACATATATGCAAACTGATACTTCCCAAATGAGGATCTCAAAGATAGGAAACGAACAAACAAACAAAAAAGATAAATAAGTAAGATAATAATAATATAGTAGAATAAACTAACATCAACTAATGAGAAAATAAGCGGTATATAGGGTGAATTCTTATTTAGACATTTAGACATTCAGACAACATAGCAAACACCCTATATATTAGATTTATACAGGGAGCAGTGACTGGTTTTTGACCCAATATTTTAGGGGACCCCTCAGGAGAATCCATTCATCCATCCATAAGAAAGGGCACGAGCCAGTCCTCTGGGGAATCCTTCACTTTGATTGGTTGGTTTGTGTTTTCTGAAAGAAATCAGCAAATAATGGTTTCCAGGTGGTGAGGATCGAGGAAGTGAGTTCAGTAAAACTGGCCAGGTGGTTTCACCTGTTCACCATCGGTGCTCTGTGAATTTTTAGGTTTGATCATCGATGCGTTTGGAGAGCTGAGGGATCAACAGGAACAAGTGAAAGAAGACATGGAGGTAAAAACACACACACACACACTGTAGTATTATACAGCACATGCAGCACATATAAAATACCAATATACAGCAATACACTCCTGATATTGTTACAACACTCCAGCACCACACATACCCAAATCCCCACATTACCAATCAGATCTGCATGTTTACCAGATGTAAGCAGCTATTTTCTGCCCAGTAGGGCAGCATGGTCACAGACAAACAGATAGAAACTGACAGGTAAATGTTTTATATAATCAACATTTCCACGTTTCTCTTCCAGACCAAATGTTTTATCTGTGGAATTGGCAACGACTACTTTGACACAGTGCCACATGGCTTTGAAACGCACACGCTACAGGAGCACAACTTAGCCAACTACCTGTGAGTACATCTTCAGTTTCTGTGGACAGCACACCTGCTTATTTTTATTACTAATATTACATGGGGCAGAATCTCCGAAGAACACTTCCAGCAGCAGCGCACATGAAGAATTTGGGCTGTTTTAAGAGCAAAAAGAATGTTGGTTTAGTAACTTAACCAATGTGACAATATTAAAAACCTAAGTCTAAGTTTATTTTTCTCCTTCATTCACTGAATTCTGTTCTGCAATCCCATCTCCATCTCTTTTATCATTGTTATATCCTCTTAACAGCTGTTTTAGATGCTACTTCCTCATGTCAACAACCTGAGTTCTTCATAAGACTCCTTCTCCCCTGGGGAAGGACCTGTGGTAATGATGACTGTATATGGCCACACTCTCTCCTGCTAACATTTGTGTTGCAGTTACTGTCAGATTACTTCAGGAGAAGTTGGCATCTGAGCTTTACATTTCAGAATTAAGATCAGGGTTGATGTGATAACATTTTCAATGTCTTATATTTTGTTAAATTCTTGCTTTTCCCATAGAGATGATGAACTCATTCCTCATTCCAATTGCTCCAAGCTTCAGTGTTTAAACTGCAGTCACTGTGTTTACCATCAGGCGCCATTGGCGTGTGTTGTTATGTGTGATAATGTTGATGGATGTTTCTCTGATGTTTGTGTTTCAGATTTTTTGTGATGTATCTCATTAACAAAGATGAAACAGAGCACACAGGCCAGGTAAACCAGCTCTTTTCTTTTGGTCTCAGTAAGTAAACAGTATAATGAGGTTAGTAGATGGAAGCCTCAAAGTCCTCATCAGATCCTTCAGCTGCACAGTTAAAATTACAATTTCTGTTCCTTTGTACTGACTGCAATTATAAGTCATTTTACCTTAGAGACATAACTTGCATTTAAAATAAAAATGAATCAGAAAAATCACCATGATCAGTTTAACTGCTGGATGATCTTGTGGGTGTGAGATTGGAGAGCCCTGAACATGATAAAGTCACTTTCTGTTCATGAGTTCCATCTCTTGTATTTGTGTCAGCTATTGAATTGCTAATGTTAGCTGAACTGCTAAAGTGCAGAAGTAGTTTTCCTTGGAGTGACAGACGCTATAGACTGAAGCAGGATTGACTCTGATTTACACTGAGAACAAAAAGCGATCGGATCAGATCTGTGATGTGACCAACACAGATGCAGATGCTGTATGTACCTTTAAATGAAAGGGTCTCAAATCTCACCAATATTTATTTTAATCTTTGAGGAGAGGCTAGAGAGGAAGCTGTCATTTGATTCCGCACTCTCTTATCAATGACATGTTTGGCTGTTCAGAGCCAAAAACTGTGGTCACATGGCCTTATCTGAAGCATACTGAGGCTGTTTTTGGTTCAGGACTTGAAGCTTATACTGCTGTTACTAAACTCAAAAGTGGATGATGTTGATGCCTCAACACAAATGCAGAGAAACGTCATATCATGTAAACCTGTTCTCCCTCCTCTCATCTGTCTGTCTTTCAGGAGTCTTACGTATGGAAGATGTACCAGGAGCGTTGCTGGGAGTTCTTCCCTGCTGGTGACTGTTTCCGGAAACAGTATGAAGATCAGCTCAACTGATCCATTGTCGGAGCAACAGACTCTTCCCTTACACACTATCACCTGTCCAAGGCAATCTACCTTCCCTCTGCTCTCCTTCAGACCTTTCACTCTGCTCTCTGAGGAGTCGACAGGGTCTTCACTCTGCTCCACTTCACAGTGCAGGAGGAACTACATCTCCAGCCCTAAGCCTTCCTCCCAGCTCTTCTTCATCCAGACAGTCAACTCTGCCAGCTCTGCCCCCACTTCCAGCACACTATGTTTGGAATGCTTCTAAGACTTTGTACAAAGAAAATATCAGATTATATGCTGTATAATAGGTTTTTGGTTTTTGGCTCAGACAATGACTTCTTTGCTTTAACTTATTCTACATTCACAGTAACAAGCAAAAAATACTAAGGAATAATGGAAACAAAAGGGAAAAGGGAAGGACCCAAAGATGGACAGAGGAGGAGATAAAGAGAGAATAGTTCCTGAAAGACTTTCAAGACAGAAATGGACACAGAGAAAACATTACGGTGATGTTTACGACTTTTCATGTGTACAGTGCACGTTGTCTGTAGCTACAGGGGGTGGACGCTGTAATCCAACACAAGAGCTCTGCAATAAATCTGACCATAGAAGCTTCCATGGTCAGCGACCAAGAAAAACTCTCATCTACAAAGAGGCAATGATTTGATTCAACTCTGTGGTACTGTTTCTCTTTAGTTTGTGGCAGAGTGGGGAGATATAAGGTTCCTCTACATAATAATCTAATCCAGCTCACCGCTAAACTGTAGTCTCCTGAACTCCCACAGAGTTGAATTAACGCCTGTGACACAGTGTCGAAAAATTCTGAACAATCTGATCTTCATAAATTGGCCTGTTTCACTGGACTGCATTCAAGTAAAGATTACAGATGTTAATACCAAGTCCACACCTGTACATGCCAACACTGTGTGTGAAGGGCTCTTCAAGTAAGTGTTCATTTTTGTTATGATCAGCAAGTCCATTTTGTTCCAGAGTATCTGAGTGACCTGCCAACTCAGCCGTGATACGGACATCTACGAGTCACAGTCCTCCATCACCTCACCAGGTATCCACATCTTTTATTTCAAAAAGTAAGTGAATAAATGTCCCCCAAACGTTCAAAATGGTTTAATCCATTATCAGTGTCTTTGGGAACTAGAATCCAACGCTCTTGTCTAGACGGATCTCTGAGGGCAGGTACCGGTCACACCATCTAATGCCTCCATCCTGACAAGAACAGCTAAGCGGTCAGCAGATTTGTTCTGTCCAGCTCCTCAGCATGGTGTCAGAGACATCACAGTCTCTGGGTGCCACTGCTGGGACTGCAGACTGTCCTTCTTTATTTTATTGAATGCTACTCCACCAGGGCTTGCTCAGTACATTTGTAAATCAAATGACGTAGTTTTCCGAAAAGCAATACCAAAGCAGCAAAAAGGGAATAATCAGTTTGAAGCTACATACAAAGTTTGTGCACGCCTGTTAGCTAAGATCAAGAATCAGTGGAGAAACTCTCAGTTCAGACTCTGCAGTGGGAACACACAGCAAGGGCAGGCGGAAGACAGGCGACAGATGAGTGGATGAGAAAAGGGAGGGGGAAGGGGAGACAGGAGGATACAGTGCCTTACTAAGCTAGGAATGAGCTATGCACACTGGAGGAGGAGAGAGGAAGGTTGGAGAGCTTCACATAAATGTTAAGACATGAGATTAACGTGTGGAGCTCGGTGATGGATTGTTTATGGAAGAGAGAAATGTGCCATGTGGGAGCGCTAGAAAAAAAGAAACAGAGTGAAAAAGGATGGAGAGAGACTTTGTCGCTGGAGACATAAAACAACTGACACGACCTGAGTAGAAATATCCACATATGAAACGACAAAAGATTTCAGTTGTGCTTGCTTTATAGCTTTATAAACGTCAGATTTATGAATTACAATTTTAGAAATGCACAACTCAGTATGATTCTGTTTTTTTAATGCAGTACTGTCTTTGAATGATCTTTAAGTTGCCTTGTAGAGTTCAGTCTGAAATGACAGCCGCAGTTGGGGACAACATGTCCAGTTCTGTGCCACTCAGCAAATGCAGATGGCTTCTTCTTTCAACAAAAACATCCTGAATCCTTTGGGGTCTCTATATAAAATCAATTGCCAATCGATTAGGTCCACACAGCTAATCTGAGTGTCTGATCCAGCAGCTCTGTGACAAATCCTGCTTCATCAAGGCTCTAATGTTCAGTTTGTGTTGAAACTGTTTCAGTTGATGTGTTAAGTCACCTGTGTGATCACAGTGGAGGCTGCAGCTCATGCTGCTGTTGGACTGTTCTCAACGACCTGAATGGATGGTTCAATAGTGAAGACAGACCAACAGCAGCCTGAGCTATGATTTTCTGCTGAGCTGCTGGATCAGGTAGGTTGCGTTAGCTTTAGCCATAGCTTTGTGTGTATGTTGCACATAATTGTTCAGTCAACTGTAGAGCAGCTACTCTATGTATGTAAAGCTGTTCCAACAGCATCAATAGTTTTCATGACACTTGCCAGATTTCATCACTCCTGATGCTGCCATGCCAACAATGCTGAAGGTGAATTCATCTCGTTAGCTTAGCTGTGTTTAATTACACACTGCTGCAGACACACACTGTATACTCTGTCTTCATTGAATATAGATGAGTCACCATCAAGAACAGAAATCGTCCATTTAAATACTTTGACCTTTGCTCTCCTATTTCTGTTTGGTACTGTAATAATCCCTCAGTGTAAAAGCAGGAGATGAACTGACAGAGTTTAAAGTGGATGAGAAATCTTCCACAGACCTACTAAGTCTGGACCTTGTAGGATTTGGGTCAGAATGCACAAATAAAGGACAAAATGAATGATAACATCAGAAACTAAATCATTTATTTCAAACAGAAATATTATCAAGACTATAGTTTTATTTCTGTCTTATTTATTTATTTTTCTACTAATTAATTTCCTCAGTAACAGGAGGTGTGTGTTGAATGAATGAATGCACAGAGGTGGCAAATGATGTTCAACAAACATGTCCAGGAAACCTAAGGACTGTATCCACGTCTTTTTTTTTCTTTTCTTGTGATGATCTTATGCAATACAGCAAACAGACTTAATCTTTTTGTATGAACATTCTCCCAAAAAAAAAAAAAAACTCTGAAAAAATGCCATTGCATGTTTATTATGCGGGTTTAATGAACAAGTATAACTCTGACACTAAATCTGTGTCGCCCATAAATTGTTTAATAGGATTATTTAAGATGAATTAAGATTTCTGTGATATTGTATTTAAGTGTTGTGGGCTTCATTGTAACTCTTCAACTCATTTGCCACAACTGCATCCCTTTGAAAAAAAAATGTGGCTCCTGCTTTTCTCCATCTTAACCATCTCTGCTTTAATATACTCTGAGTAACAGGTTTGTTTAGGTATCATTTGGTTTTAGGATCAAGCAATAGCCCTTCAGGAAAAGTGTGGGACATGACCGACCATTGCAAAAAGTGCAAACTAAAGCAAAACAATGAGCTCGCTTAACTCTGTTTCAGATTTAAATAACAATGATATTATTTATTTTATTTACTTAAATAATGGTAGGGAACTAAAACAAAGGTTGTTCTGTTAAGTTAGTTCACCGCTTAATCTTAAAGGTGCAGTACATAAGTAATATTTTATTGCCTCTTTGCACAAAACCACCTTCACACACATACATGCAGGTTTGGCTGATCTTTGCCCGTCACTCTTCAGCTTTCGCTTTCCAACAGGCAGAGCTGGTCCTGAATGTTCCACTTCCCCCGACTCAGCACACACTCCACACTTGGTCCGGTCGCTCCAGAACCCAAGTGATCATTAGTGAAGCATATAAAATGCCTCAGTGACCATGAGATGATCCAGTACATCTCGGAAACTCAGCTCATTGTTATATGATAGAATAACTTAATAGATATTGATAATGATGAGCTGAGCTGAGCTGTTTTGGATTTCATTTTTATATATTTTATCAGTTTCTATTTATAACATTTATTTCATAAAGTTTTCTTTATTAAATATTCAACATGTGGGTCTCTGTAATAAGAAACAACCTACAACATGATGCAGTTAGCCACATGTCGGCTCTCTAATGGCTAATAACACCTTTGCTAATGAGAGTGCTCAAACTCCCACTGTGAAAAAACATGAATGATTTGATTGCATGGTAAATGAATCTGTCAGTTTTCTCACCTCAGTCAGTTTGTAATGTCTGAAGCGCTGTCAGTCAAATTCCATGCAGAGTTTAGTCGGGCACAGGTGGTCGAGCAGAGGCCATCTTTACGGATTGCACCTTTAATGTTAGGTGAGGAAGTGGGAGTGTTTGACCTTTTGACCTGAAGAATATGAAAACACAGTGGACACAGTTCCAGTTGCAACCAGCCAGTATGGGTGTTATGTATATAGCATTGACCTCATTATACAATGCTGATGTCATGTTTTTCTTTATCATATCAATACACAGCAGACTGAACAATGTCATCACTCAGTGGTATGTTTCTCATGTAAAATAAATCAATATTTTCCATATTTACCACCGAGGGGGCATGTTTAGTTTGCCACACAGTAGGCTAATGCTACGTCTGAGACATACATGTGTAAAGAGGGACTGAGACTATGAGCAATGAATGGATTTGCATGATTTTGAAAATAAAACTTTATTAACTTGTGAAGAGGAGAATATTCTTAATTCAACATTTTTGAAGTTCATTTCTGTTTGGTGGTGATTTTTCATACAGAACATCAACGTGCACATAACACAACAGGTTCCGGTGGGAATGCTATTTAACCAACTCGCCTCTGACAGTCTCGACAAACAATAAAAGCTTTATAAAGCAAGGATTTCTTGCATTATGTTTTAGGTCTCGTTATTTTCAGCTTTTATTTTGAAAATGTTGGAAATTATCTGTTTATTTTGAATAATAAAGATGTTTTAAAGTTTATCATTATTTATCATTTGATGGAAAAAAGAAAAAAAATCACTGTAGTTGTAGCCATTTATTATTTTCCATTTTTTGTGCTACTCAAGTGCATAATTAAAAAAAATAATAATCAAACAAATTCTCTCTTCACTTTTTATCAGAGGAAGCATCACTTCAACAAGCTGCTTCTTTGCTGGTCTAACTGGGTACTGCTAGTACTGGGTACTACTGGGTACTGCTTCTGTAAAGCTACTGTTTGTAAGTATTTGTAAATGCAGTTCAGCTGATCACAGAACACTCTATATATCTGAACCATGTAGTACATACAGAAAAACAGTAAGTCTTGACTATAATAAGGGGGGGTTAACATAAAGGAAGTACATGTCTGAGCTTATTGCTCCATAGCACAATTCATCTTCTTTAGAAGCTCGAGGCTGTTTACATACAGTAGTAAAGGCAGATGACACACAGTACATTGTATTATGATTGATTAAATATGAACATTGTTTTCAGGATGGGTGGGAGCAGTTTAACGTCTGACAACTGTTAAGATGCATCACTGAAGAGCCAACAAATTCAACAGCCGTCACTAGGAATGGGTATGATGACTTTATATCAATAACCGAGTGCACATTGGGTTACAAAGTAAAACACAGAGGGAGCAAAAATGACCAATTTGCAACAACTCAAGAATCAGTAAAGTTGTAAAGCCACCATAGCAAGAATTATGTATTAGTCCATCTAATTATTAAAACCACAGCTATATGATAATAACTCCACACGCAAAATATGAACATTACCAGCAATCAATATTAAATCACTGAGGTATGACTTATGAATCACGAGTAGCTTAACATGTAAAAGTATCAACTGTAAACATTAAAGATAACACTCGAGATTAAAAGATGTATTTGGAAAAAATATTATGATAGTTAATTCAGAGGTTTATATGAAACTGTGATGTAACGTCCATCCACTGATCATCCACTGAAGGCTCCACTATGATTTAAAATCCCAGTATGTAACCACAAAGGGCACAATTTGTTTGGCAGCACCGGCAATTATATAATTATTTGCCATGTGCACTGGAGTGACATTCCTATAAACAGTTGAGAGACTGATTAATGGAAAATGCATTGGGGCATTAGTGCAACCAGACAATGAGCCAAAATACACAGAGGGGCCATCGTGGGCCTGCTACTGTGAGACAGCCCACCACCAAGCATGGACATCAGTGGAAGCACTGGTTTTCTGTGGAGGTTCAATGACAGCGGTGCAGACGAGAGGTGAAAGAGGGGACAGGAGTCAACAGGCAGCGGTGAAGCTGCCGCTCAATGAGGACAGAGAATAATTCTATTTATACAGTACTTTCCAAAAGCAAAGTCAGAGAGTGAAGATAAATGAAATCTAAAATATGTTGTCTCCAATCTGTCCCAGGGCTGCATATGGAGACAAACAACACACACTACGCGCAGTTTAGAGTCATCAGTCAAACTAATGAGCATGGACTGTGGGAGGAAGACGGAAAAACTCAGAGAGAACACACACCCAGGAACTCCACCATCACCGTACATAAAGAACATATGATAAATAAAAACAGATAAGTGCTGGTCAAGCCTGTCCTGTGTATCCTGTAGAACACCTGGGGAGGTTGTCTGCATGGAAGGTCCAGACAACTAACGTTCACTGAGTTCAAGACAGAAATCTGATCACAAACCTCCCACCTCCACAAGAAGAGGAATTCATCTGTGGGGTTGAGTGATGGAGAGTTTTTTTTTTTTTAAATAGTTGTAGTTTTCCTTTAGAAACAAAGGAGAATTTTCCTTTCGCTACATTTTACCATAGTAAGCATGCACATGAGGAAAAACATCCTTAAAGTGCTACAGGACTCTCAGTGGTTTCTAGTTAAAGAATGCAGGTTGACTTCACTGACTCTTTGGACTGAACATGACCTTTTAAGCTTCAGTCTAATGCTGCTGAGGTATTTCAGAGAAAGTGCTGCTTTTATAGGCCACTGCATTTTAGACATGGGTGTGATTGTGCAATGCAGCAGCTTCCAATTGAGGTTTATATTGCATCAGGTTTTCTAAAGTAGCTTTATCAGAATGTATCAACTCTCAGGGTTTTACCGAGCAGTTCCTACATGAGCTGCTCTGTTAAATGAAGAAATGGCACCAAAAGCAAAGCAAAGACGTTTATTAACAGCTGATCCAGGACTATAAAGTAGGAACCTGACAAAATCCAACAAGAGTGGAAATGGAAACAGTGGTTCAGCTGTAGTGTTGAGTTTAAGGCCAGGTTTATCAGCAAAAGCCAGTGATGTGAGGGACTTGAACCTGCATGGACCCTGATATAGTGTGTTTAAATTCCTTCATGGGGCCTATGAACAATTTTCCCTCCAACTAGATGAAGCGTTTTCATTTCTGTCTTATAATGTATAATAGGGTGAATATAGATTTTTTAATAGTTTTTCAAATAGATTTGCTTTATCAAGCTCAAAAACTATATTATATCACTTCTATTCAAATATGTTTTTCCATCTATTCAAAAAAGACAAGTATATTACAATTAATGTATTAATGTATATCAAAGTTTTAAGCACTTAAGATTTTCTCCATCATCAGTCCCATTAAATGTCCCATATACTCAAATTCATTCTTCATGAGGACAAAACTTAGAAAGATCCAGAGTCAGACAGGACTGTCCTCAGGGACAGGACCTGCAGTCGACGGTGTGTCCTCCACACAGCTCTGGTCTCCTCAGGTGTGTCACCTTGGGCTGGTTATCTGCATTGCTACAGGTCTGTCTGTTACCAACACGTGGTCTGCCGTGAACTCCCCTCATAATAAATCTTGTAATTACCTCTGTCACAGAACTCACCGCAAACAGTAGCAAAGAAGCGTTGGAGGGCGGAGCTGGAGGTCCCAGTCCCCCCGCAGCTCAACAGACTGAGCCACAGCAGAGAGCAGCATGCTGCAGGAGCACAGCTGAGCCTCCAGCAGGATATCACACTCCACTCCACTAACCTGAGAAGACCTGTAAGTACATCTTATTTTCATTTTTCTGGGGCTCACATGGTCACACATACAGCCAGGGTCTTCAACTAAATAGAACCCAGTTTTTTAACATCCATTCCCAATTAAGATATATGAAAATACACAAAATTCATATCTTCTTCATCTCAACAGCCTTTAGATTTCTCTAAATTTCTTGTTTCTTGGTGAAAAGTCAAGTGTAGGTTCTTCCTGTAATGTTCCCTGCACTGTGACAATTCATAAATGATAAATGATGAAACATCACAAAGGGCGGCTTATGATAAAAACCAGTGAACTGCTCCTTCATAATTATTCTTTCTTTCTCTGGTGATGATGTTTCCTCACACGTCTCCTGCAGCTCTCTGATGGCGCAGCAAAGAAAAGGCAACTCATTTCAGTTAGGGCCTCATTCTCATGTTGCCAGACGTTGTTAACAGGAACATCTTAAGGGAAATACTTTATATTCTGTTTTACAGCACAGGGTTCATACTTGTTTGTTGTTTGTCATACTTGTTTGCATGTGCATGTTAATTTACAAAAGGTGACCATTATAGAGCATTTATATAACAATAATATTTTAACATCTATAAACAAGTCAGAACTCAGTTTTCTTAAATTGATGATAATGATCCCGCTAAAGCTAATACTGTTTAGACAGTAACTGGTCAAAGAAATTGAGTAATTGAGAGTATGGTACCCTCATATAACCTACTAGTTGCTGTGTCCCTTCCTAAAACCATCTGGATGTCAGAGATGGAAGAGTTCGGAATCTTCAGCCTTTTTAGTACAAATTTATCCCAACGCTGTGAAGCGACATATTGGCTTTGGCTGAACTTACTGTGCATGTGTGGATTTTTGTGGCTGACAATGAAGCCTGGTTTGTTTTTTAAATTTTTTTCTTTCTTTCTTTCTTTCTTTCTTTCTTTCTTTCTTTCTTTTGGATGTTGAATTCAAAGAAACAATGCAGGTCAATTGTTAGACTGAATTATCTCACCTCACTACAGTTTCCACAAATTAGATTCATCCATTGTTTTGGCTTCTGATTTTGAAACTTTCTCAGTTTTTACTTTTACTTTTCATACAGTGCAGTAGTAAGTAGTATACATAGTAAACATGGTTGAGGTCAGATAATACACTTTAAATGTTGATGGGCTTGACTAAATTTGCTAAATAAGTATTTTATTGTTTTGTTGTTGTTAATATTTTTAGTTTATTGTGTTGAAATCTAACCTTTCTGTCCCCCAACATCACACGTCAGAGAGAAGACATGTGGGAGAGGAGATATGATGGTTCTGGCTTTAATTAGTACAGCCTGTATTAGTAATGTCATCTATTCTTTACAGGCTATGCTAATCTATGCCAGAATCAGCAATGCAGTGGGATCTGAGGATTGAACTGTGCTCTCTGAATACTTTTCCACTCCGTCTAGCACCATTAATGTGAATCCTATGTCATCTTGAGGGAGCTGTGTTTAAAACCATGCACATACTTGGTAGTTTCAAGTCAGCTGTGAGCTTTGGGACAAAATGTTTTGGACAGAGGTTGCACTACGGGGAATATCAATTATCAAAGTCCTCCTGCTTGGGAGTTCAAGAAAAATAAGGAAATACTAATATTTCACATCAGAATGTTTTATTAGGAGTTACTTGTATTGTTTGTAAGTGATAGCGCTGTAGAAAGACTGAAAGTTAAATACCATACCTTTTACAGTAAATCCATCTAATCTCTGTGAACTGTTAAGAAAGTGATATCCTGATTTCTATAATTGTAGATCATTAAAAAAAATCATTATATAACCAGGCTACCATATAAGTGAGGGGATTCTCCTTGATCAGAGACAAAAACTGTTTAAACAGTCCAACCTTATGTCCAATACTCTTAGTTCTTTCCACTTCACCACTTATATCTTCATCAGTGAGACATGTTTCTTTAGACATGTAATAGGGTCCCTGGGTGGAAGCTGTTGACATTGCCGTATATGGTCTGTATGTACTGGATATTACTGTACATATATAGAAGTACCACATCCAGCTGTTGAGGTTCTAGCACTAGAGTAATTGGAGAACATGATGAAGCCTGAGGTGCTGTTGCGCTGAGCTCCTGGTTTTCTGATATTTTCTGTCTGTCTGCGTCATAGTTTAAATCCTGCTGCTCCACTCTCACTTCTCCTGTTATGATAACGCTGCATTTGGTGAAGACACAAAGTGTTAGGCATTTATCATCTATCTGCAGCCTGCTGTGTGCAGGGCAGTGCTGCTGCTGTGTAGGGTGTATGCCGTTTCATACCACTAGATTGCTATGTTGCACATAAAACAGCTTGTGTGGGGAGTATTTTATCTCCAAAAGAATGTGAAAAGATGTGAAAGTTTTTATTTTAACCCCAAGCTATGATTTGTGTGTGTGTGTGTGTCATTCTCTGTTTATAGACACAACATACAAATACATGGCATAAGTTTGTAATTTAAGAAAAACACAGTCATCAGCTGGAAGAAACACCAGCGTGTGCATGAAAAATGACATTATTATGAACCCAACAATCTAACAGATGAACGTTATGCTCATATGCATAAGTGTGACACTGGTTTAAACAGGTTTTTTGGCCAGTGTGAAAGGGGTATTTGTCTTCTTTTGTACGTTTTGTATAATCCATTTCACAAGCACACAGCTGAAGTAACTGATATGAAGTAAACAGTCAGTCATCTTCTCAACTGACTGTCGTCCAGCTCATGTGTTGCAAACATTGGGGTGTTAAGTTTTCTGTGTTGGCAGGTGATAATGGCACCTTGTTGGCCAAAAATAAAAACTTGGACTGAAATAGAGCCCTTTTTATCTGGTGACAGTAAAGATTCTTTGAGATAGCTCAGGTTTAGATCTGCAGAGTACCGCATCTTTCTGCATCAGTTTTCTGCAGGCTTTCCTTTGGTTCGACTGCCCCGATCAGCACCGATCAGTAATTTCTAAGATAGGTTCATGTTGATACCAGCTTTAGTAACAGCTGATTTTTAAACTATTGCAATGACCAGATTGAAGATCTGTCCAGGACTTCAGTCAGGATTCATACAACCTATGTAATCCAATCCTTACTAACCCTCTGTCCCAGAATTCTTTGTGTATGTGTGTTTTGTGTGTAGCCTCCTCCCTGGCCTATATTTGCTCCATCTCATTAGCTTCTGCTGGTACCAACAGTAATGTGAGATTTGAGAGGATGGAGGAATCTGTTATCTGGCGTTTCTGTGGCAGAGGGTTGTTTGATTGTACTTTGCTTTAAGTAGAAATTTTTTTAGGGTGAGTTTTTACGTGTTAAAAACCTGTGTTTCTTCGTTCAAATATATCTGAAGAGAATGTTAACAAATATTAATTTTGTCATATTTTGTTAAGAAACTCCTCAGCAGCAGGATATGTGGGTGGTTTCGGTGCCTTTTGTTGAATTAACAATTGTTAATGCCGGTGAAGCATGCTATTTTCAAAGCTGCTTTTTTAACTCATACAAACTCCTTTTCCTCCAGGTGCCCATTGGTCGTCATGGACTTGAGCTCTGGCTCCGCCCCCATCCACCTCCTGACCAACAGTTCTCTTGGTATGAGAGAGCACTCTGATGCCTCCATATTGCAGTCGGCCAACTTAGTTACTGTACTCAGGTGTAGTCTTTGCACATTATCCCTATAACTACTTCATAATGCAAGTTTTGCAGATGTTACAATATAAATTCTTACAAGGGATTTATAAGGGGGGGCAGATGAAATATATTGAATGCTGTCTTTCCAAGTATTAGATGTATTGTAGATACTCAAAAGCAAGAGATAGGAGCAATCATTCAACTAATACTGTTATTTATGATTTTTCATTCATTCAAACTTTTATTTATTTTCAAAATGGACATTGAGGATTTGCCGCAATCCTTGGTGCCTTAAAATTTCTAATATTTCTGTGATCTACAATGTTTCTTTGTCTTTTTTGTTGTTTTTTTTACTCTTCAGGTGGCTCGTACCAAGAGTTGGCCATATTATCTAACAGTGTTGGGGGGTGGCAGCACAATGGCAGTCATATCTCAAGACAAGAGGGAAACTTCAGTGATTCTCCAGTGAACAGGACATTGATACTGCCAGCAGAGGCCTTTGACCCAGTGGGAAGACACACGGTCTGGCAGGTAACAATCACTGTGATTTTCCCAAACAGTTCCTTTTCTCATCAAGCTTGAGTTGGTGCTTAGCGAACACAGAAATACTTTTATTAGCCCATTTACAATCCATTAACACACATATACACACAAGTTTTTACACTTCTAATTAATCCTGTTCATTAATCCGAGCTCTATAAAAACAAGTTAGCCCTAACGATGAAGATGATATAGCCATAGACTTGTTTTTTCTCTGTCTTTGGAGGATGGGTGTTCTCTCAGCTGCTCCTCCAGCATCTCAGTACAGAATAAGCCTCTGTGTGTAAATATTAGTTCCTTTGCACTCCTAGATGAAGTGAAGTTTAGACATGAAGTGGTTGAGTGGAGTAGACGTTAAGCACCTCAGAACATTGAGTAAGATAGTTTGATGGCCTAAATCCTATGGCCGTGGTGACCATCACACAAACATTCAGCTGTGCTTTTCAATTGGCTGCTCCACAGCTCCAGGGAATTCATGACTCATTTGTAACGGTTATACTCCACTCCAACATAAACTCTGAATCTATGAGACTTGTCTGATTGACCCAGTTCTTTGTGTGTTTTATAAGTCAAGACGTCTGATTAAATTCCAGCCAAACATCCAGCCAATCAGCCAGCTGAAATCCAGGTAGTATCAATATACAACTTTACATTTCCAATAGCCCAATTGTAGTAGTGGCGACATCCAAAGTACCTTTCCCAGCATTAGATTTTAATTCTTTTTGACAGGTAATCCCAAGACCACTTAATGTACCAGGTATGGCTTTAAAAAGAATACAGCAGTAGACTTAGTTACTTATTGCACTGGGCAGTGACAATATCATTTTTTCAAAGCAAAGCTGTAGTTGTTCTGCCATGGTCTAGACTCTAAATCATGATTGGTGAAGTTTCAGTTCTTATCTTAGAAAGGCATGGAAATGCCTGCTGGTCAAATTTCACTATATGATCTTTTTGACATGTATATCAGCCCTTGAATTTTGAATATTAAATACTCCAAATGCCAGCATCCAGAGTTAAGGATTTAGAGGCTCATCCTGGTGGTACGTCCATAATAGGATCTGAGATTTTGGATCCAGAACAACTGAATTCAAGACAGACATCAAAATTCCACATTTTTGTTCATGTCAGTTTTGTAAAAGTTAACATTTTTGTCATTGTGAACAGACCATAAACATTAAGAGTATCTTATACGGTACATTGCATTGTACCTAACTACCTAACTAACCTACTGTCTTTGGTCTTCTCTCCTCTCACCTTTTGTCTTCAGATCATCATAATTGTCTTCCTCACTGGATCACTTTCCCTTGTAACTGTCGTTGGCAACATCCTCGTGTTGGTGTCATTCAAGATCAATAAGGCACTGAAGACGGTGAACAACTACTACCTCCTTAGCTTGGCCTGCGCCGACCTAACCATTGGGACGTTGTCTATGAACCTGTATACAACCTACATCGTCATGGACCAGTGGGCTCTGGGTCCAGTGGTCTGTGACTTGTGGCTCGCAATTGACTATGTGGCCAGTAACGCTTCAGTCATGAACCTGCTTGTTATCAGCTTCGACAGGTAAGTAGGTTTATTGATAAATGCATCTGCTGGTCACCTTGTACTGTTGGTGCTACCTATATAAAACTTGTATGATGATATATTTTTGAATAATTTAGGTAAGAGATTTGTTTTTGTGATAATGGATTCATCTGATTGCTTGGTATAGAAGTCCAATCTCTGATGAATGTAAAGAGTTTGATTCCTGAAAACACATACTTCCACGTTGTATCATGATGGTATTGTGTCCATTCTTAGTCCTTTCTTAGTCGTAATGGTACAACAAGTAGTACCCCTCCATCTAAGCTTGTAGTGTACGGCACTATACAGTTTCACTTTCTCTATGTGTATTCTTAGGTATTTCTCTGTGACCAGACCTTTGACGTACCGAGCCAAGCGTACAACCAAGCGAGCCATGACCATGATTGGACTAGCCTGGTCCATTTCTTTCATTCTGTGGGCCCCAGCCATCCTGTTCTGGCAGTACATCGTGGGTGAGAGGACAGTCCAGCCTAACGAGTGCTACATCCAGTTCTTGTCTGAGCCCATCATTACATTCTGCACTGCAATTGCTGCGTTCTACTTGCCGGTGACTATTATGGCGTTCCTGTTTTGGAAGATCTATCAGGAGACAGAGAAGCGTCATAAAGATGTACAAGGTCTGAAGGGATCTGGGGCGGGCAACAGCCCGAGCCAGGCTCAGACTCAAGGGAGTGGCAGTGGAAAGGCTGGCGGTGGAGAAGGTTCAACCAACAGCAAGAGGGCTTCGGGAGCCATGCTGCGACAGATGAGCTCCCAGAGCTGCAGCAGCTATGAACTAAATCAGCTGCCTTCAGAGAAGAACGGCAAGGACAACGCCAGCAAACCAGGAGGAACGGACTGCAGGGGGAGGTGTGGCAGGTTCTGCTTTCACTTTTCGTCTGTGCTGCCGGGCCGCCACTCATCCAAGAGGTCTGTCAACACCTTGAACACGACGGTGGGTGAGGCCGAGCAGAGCAGCTGTGACAGTCTCAACAACAATGAAGTTGGTGCCTCAGGAGACCAGTCAGGCTCAGAGGAGGAAGCTGATGGTGACACATCAAGGTCTCCAACAGGTGGGATGTAACACTGTTAAGGCCTTTGTAAGAGCCATAATTTATGGATGAAAGTTAAAGAGGAACTATGCAGGATTTTTAGCTTAACTATGCTACATGCTAATTGTGAAATAAGTTGTTACAGGGAGAATGGAGGCTCTCTGCCTTCCACCTAGCATCTCTAGGCCAAAAACCAACCTTGTAAGATCAGTGCCTCCGCTCTCGCTAACTCTTGTTTAGGACAAATAAGACACATTGTAACGCATATATGATAAATAACATTATCCACTGCTCCATGGATTGATTTCTTGGCAGCAAAGGCACATGGCTGGGGTGGAGGGAGGAGGGTTCGCAAAACAGCAGAAAAGCAACCAGACTTGTATAGTTCCCCTTTAAGTTAAATAGTTTCAAAAGTTTTTGAAATTCATCGTTTGTACAGGTAAAGTTTTTCAGATGAGAGCTGCCTGCAACGAGAAAAGGAGCACATCATTTTTCTACAGGATGAATGTGATGGATGTAATTCAATTTTCTTTTAGAAAAGTTTTTTTTTTATGGATTTCTTCTCTTTTTTGTTCATTCTTGTAGAAACACTTATCTCTGTTGCATCTCATGTGGATTTGACACCCTGAAGGAAAGCCACAACAGCCTTGTATGCATGATATGTACATTTCACAAGTATGCAAGTATGATAATTGTTCTATCTATCTATCTATCTATCTATCTATCTAGATGGAAAGAAATCAGGGAAGGGGAAGACAAACAAGGATAAACAGTCATCTAACAAAAGTCGAAAAGAGTCACAGTCAAGCCCTGTCAGCTCATCGCCTGGCGACCAGTCATCTGGAGCCATCACGATAAAAGATGCAGCTATGGCCAAACGCTTCGCCTCCAAGGCCAAGACGGAGATCAGTAAACGTAAGAACGAAAAAAAGGCGAACGAGAAGAAAGCAGCGCGGACGCTCAGCGCCATCCTGTTTGCCTTCATCACCACGTGGTTGCCTTATAACATCATGGTGCTGGTGAACACTTTCTGTCAGGACTGTATCCCTGAAACTCTCTGGGCTCTGGGCTACTGGTTGTGTTATGTAAACAGCACAGTTAACCCCATGTGCTACGCCCTGTGTAACAAGACCTTCCGCAATACGTTCAGGGACATTTTGATGTGCCAGTGGAATCAGAAGAAGAAGCCTCAGTTTCATCAGAGGAAGGCCGTAGCTTTCCAGAAGAAAGACCCAATGTAGAGCACGGGTGGGAGTTATTACATGGATGTGTATCTAACGAGGTGTTTCTTGGTCCATTTTCAGATTTAGAATTCGGCGTATGTGCCTCGTCTTTAAGGGAAAAGATGCTGAGTTGGATTTTGTCACCCAAACTTGTTCTGGTCTTACGGGAGGTGAGTGGTTGGTTGGTCGGTCTGTCAGAGATACAGATACTGTACCTCGACAGCAGCTGGCCACATTGGAAATAGATATTTGTGGTGCTCAGAGGATTGTTTCCAATAATTTTGGTGACTTCTTGATTATTTAGCACAGCATGAGTTCAAATATATTAAACTGAGTTTGGTTTGGTATGTTTTAGGAAGGAAGCAACTAAGAGCATTGTGGGATTATTTTTCAGAATAAAAGTAACCCAGATTTTATTATTTATTTTAATACCTTTGTTATCAGAACAATTCAAAGCTCAGCTAACATGTTCCAGTTTTGGTTTTCATCGTGCCTTCTAAGGAAGTTTAATCCAGGTATTTAAATTTCTGCACTTAGTCAAAGTAGATAATTTAATAAGTAGAATAACCTCACTAGACAGACTAGATTTTGTTCAAAGTGGTTTAAGTGGTTTAAAGATGTGAGTGTCTATAACATAAAGATTTCAATATACTTAGGCTATTTGGAAACCTCCAGTGTTGTGCAATTTTAATAAAACTTTACTCCAATCTGTGAACACTCACTGAAATAGAATAAATCCAAATAGTAACAGAATAGTATGAACGATTCACATATAGAAATGATCAGACACAGACTCCTATTGATACCTTGCTTCAGTCAAGCGATCAATATTTATTACTCTTCACTATTGTGTTTGTATGAAGCTACACACAGAAATGTATTGTCTACTAAATCATATAACACTGTGTGACACAGACTAACCCTTTCAATGGTCAATTTCTCTGTGGGAATATAATGTAAAAATGTGAACACAAATGTTTAGTTAAATTTACGTCAGCCTGCTGTACTGTAGATCGGAAAAAGTAGCCACATGAGTGAATCCCCTCAGTCTGTGCTTACACTGTAACACTGACAGAGCCGTTTGTCACGGAGCATGTGAAGCTGCATGTCACTCACAGTGTCAGGTCTGTCAATTTCAAAAACGTAAAGAGTTTAAGTAAAATAAAACAAAAGAGAAACAACAAAATAGTCTTGTTTTCTGGTATACTGCTGGAACTGACTCCAACTAGAGAAACATTCTTCATTTTTATTAGACGCTGTGGGAAAAGCATCCATAGACAGCACACTCAGAAATGTATATAAACACCATTTATTCTGGGTGAGTGACTGGCTAAATAAGTACAAACTGTGAGCTCCTGGTCTGTTTCCACAGGTCCGTGAACAAACAGTGTGTGTGTGTTCAGCAGTGACCTAAATGTCTGATATGGCTCCGTCCAGCCTGGATGTTTTGGAGAAGTTTTACATAATCGCAGTTTTAATTCAGAAATGATCTTGATTTTTCTTGCTTTAATGATTAAAGAAAAGTTGAAAGTCAAACACCACACAACGACCCACTAGTTCTTCTCCACCACTGCTGTCTTACACAAATAACAACGATCTGTGGTTATTTCAAAGTGTTGCATCGTTAATACTTTGCACTCGAGTGTTTATTGATGTGTGCAGCTCAACTTTGTCCGATATTTTCAGTTTTGCCTTGATGTTCACACGTTTATATAAGCTGAGGAGCAGTAAAATGAGATCATCACCCTCCAACATATTTACCCATGATTGCTGAAAATAAATAAACATGTTAAAGATTTTGACACGTTGTCTTTCACTACTAATGCGCCTCTAGAACTCGGTCGGCTGTAGCCTAATATTTGTGCAACAGCATCATCAAGTGGCTTCAAGATAAACTGCTGTTGTACACATGGCACAGTATAGACATACAAACACTAAATCATTGATCCTCACTGATTCAAATGTATTGTTACGACCACGCCTGGCCCTGTCTGCCCGCCATAATGCAGCTGATCACTTCCTGCAGGAGCTGGCAGTCATGGGTGGAAGGTCGTCAGGGACTCATGGACCTGCCCGGACTGATTGTCTCTCTCTCTCTCTCTCTCTTCTCTCTCTCTCCTATAGGCTCTAAAGGGTTCTGGGTTTGATTTGGTGTTTCCTTTCACATGCACAGATGCACTCACGCTTCATATATCAACACACTACATTCACTACTAATGACACTGCTATCCACACCATGTTACTTTACAATACAACATTTTCATCAGCACTGTCATATATACTGAGCCAGTTTGTGACACTCTTGATCTAGTTAGTATCTCTCTATGTCAGTTTTCAGTAATAACAGGAACAGTCTTGTTGTGGTGTCAACTTGAAAATGAGATGCCCTCAACTTTCATATTCAATATCAGGTTTAGTGATAAATCAGTTTCAGTAAAATGTGTTCACATGTACTGCAGTGACCTGTTTGATGTAAAACTTTACATGAAACAAAATGTTACAGTAAAAAAAAAAAGTGAAAATTTTAATTTGTGTGGCCATTTTGTTTGGCTTTAATTAAGGCACAGGCAATTTTCTGTCACACTCTAGGAAGTATTTGGTCTTTATGGACCAAACGTGTTTTGCATGTCTATTAAAGACTGTGGAATGCAGTTAGCAATATTTTTGTTTTACATTGTCAAATCATGAATAACACCTGTTTTTCATTTATAACATTAAGTCATACAGGAGAGAGCAGAAGGTGAGGAGATGGCAGTGCCAAGTCTCATTTTCCCCTTATCCCCCTTTCTTTCCCTCCCACCAACATTGAGAGGTAAATGTCGTCAAAAACTCTGAGCACATCTATTCGTTAGCAGGTTTTTTCTTGGTGAATCGTGATTGTTGCAGATCCTTATTTTTCCACGTCTTTATAGGAGCCAACTGGCAGGTTCCCCATGATGTGATGCCCCCTTTAAATATTATACATTTTTAATACATGGGAAAATGGAATTGTGAAATGGAAGATGATAATTAGTGTTATCTCCATAAGGTCTAAAATTATCGGTAAGTGTTTAATTTACAGGCTGTTAATTACGTGATAATGTTAAGAAATAGCCAAGAAATCACAATTAATTGCATAGTAATGTCAAGAAATAGCCTAGAAATAACAGTCAATTTCATAGTAATGTCATGTTTTTCATAAAGGCAAAAGATTACACATGCTTTTCATGCTATGGATTTTTTTGGGAAAGGCCAGAATTTTTCTCCACCAAGTTCTTGCAATTGACCGTTATTTCTGGGCTATTTCTAATCAATCAATCATTATTTCTTGACTCTTTCTCAACATTACAATAAAATTGACAGTTATTTCTAGGCTATTTCTCGATGGCCTGTAAATTAAAGGGTTACCAAATTATCACATCAGAAACAAAGCATCTACTAACTGTTAATTGTGTGTATGTTTTTTTTTTTTTAATGTTTTCCATTGGAGGTCTCTTTATTTGAATGCAGCCCACATTTTATTAGCATTGTGGGTAATCTGAGCAGCAGTCTATGAATCATGGGAAATGTAGTAAAGACGTGTATAACTGCACTGACACAAGAGGTGGGGTAGTGTGGGGCAGCATATATATTCAACCACCAGCAGAGAGCAGCATCTTTATTCCTCTCAGGCTCTTTTGCTCTCTTTTTTTTCCCAGCAGACCTTGCTTTGTGTCCCCATCCCAGCGGCTCTCCATCTCTCCCAGTCTGCCTCCTCGTCAGTGCTCCACTGAGCAGGCAGTGCCTACGTCACTCCTCTCAGCAGATGGAGAGGAGGAAGAGGGGGAGGGTAAGACAGAGAGAGCAACGGGAGGAGGAAGAGGGAGCTGTATGTCTCTCCTCCTGCATCAGCGCCAGCATCACTGCCACGCCAGCTTTCGTCACCGGAAAACAACGAGGAAGATCTTGACACAACAGAGATTAGGGGAAGAAGAGGAAGGAAAAAAAACCCCATCAGCAGCAGCAGCTCCTCCGCCTCCACCAGACGTGCATCCACAGATTAGGCCGAGACGCTTCTACCCTCCAGGCGCAGGCACTTAAAACCTCTCCTGACTGAAAAAGCTACCACAGGCATGACCTGAGTGAAGCAGGCAGCCATTGGACGCTCTCCATCGACATGGGCAACCAGGAGGCTAAGCAGAAGAAAGCTGCAGCATCGGGTAATGGAAGCTACCCTTCACTGGATGAAGGATGGAGAGAGGGAGGAGGGGACGTGACAAAAAAAGGGGGAAAGAAACTCCACGGTAAGCATGGAGGTAAAGGAGCAGGCGGCGGTGCAGGAGGAGGGGGGGTGTATGGCACCGGACCAGGCAAGAAGAAAAACAAATCAGAGTCCAAGTCCTCTGTTTTCTCCATCCGCAAGAGAAAGAGCAACCTGAAAGGGAAAGGAGACGCGTGCTCCTCGGTAACGGGCTCAAAGGAGGACGTTTTAGCTTCTCAGCACGATGAGCTGGACAGCACCAAAACACCTGACCTGTCTGCAGACGAGCTGGGACAGTCGGACACAGAGGCTGCTTTCCCTGAGAAGAAAAAGAAAGTGGAACAAGGGAAAAAGGATGGAGCTGGAAGAGGGGGAGGAGGAGGAGGAGGAGGAGAGCAGAGGCAGCAGATGCAGCGGAAAGCCTCGACAGCAGCAACCTCTCCCGCGGAGGATGGAGGGCACAAGGGGGGGAGCTCGGGGTCGGACACAGATATCTACAGCTTCCACTCAGCAGCTGACCACGAGGATCTGCTAGCAGACATCCAGTTCACTATCAGGCTGCAGCACCAGCAGCAGCAGGGGGAGGCTAACTCAATTATGGAAGCGCAAGAAGGGGGAGAAATAGATCTGAGCTGGGGGGGAGGAGGAGGAGGAGAGGGGATGAGGAAGCAGAGTAACGGAGTGGTTCAATCACCTCCTCCTGAGGAACTTGACCTGACCCCCGAATTAGAGCTGGGGTCTGATGCCCTGTCATTCCTGGAGACGGGAATTCTGTCTGCCCCTGCTGCCAAGCCCACGGCCCAGCCCCCGGCGCTCCGCCCCCCTCCCCTCCATACAGAGGTGCAGGAGAGGAGGGAGGCGGACAGGGAGGTGGGGCGTCCGGAGCTAAATGGGAAGGGGCAGAGGGAGAGAGAAGCCTCTCTTTGTGTTGCCACGGGCACAAAAGACCAGCATGCTTTGGTACAGCAGCCCCCTCTCACAACCATCACCATGGCTACTGAATGGGGGACAGCAGTCAGCCCAGTCGCCATGACGACTGGTGTTAAGTTTGACAGCACTGGGAAACCCCCAGTGGAGGAGGAGGAGGAGGAGGTGGAGGTGGTGGAGGAGGAAGCAGGAGGTGAATCCCCTCAGGAGGACAGGGGGTCCGGGGTGGAGCTGGATCTCAGCCCCCCACCCACAAACGGCCTCAGCAGAAGCCCGGAAACCAGCGAGGGGCCGAGGCCGAGGCCGGGGGCCCCGTTTGAAGGAGGTGAGGGTCATTTGGCGTCGGACACCAGTGCAGAGTCTCTCGAGGACTGCCTGAGTGCCGGGTCCGAGCTGGCCCACTCTGCCCCCGCCAGGACCGGCACCTCCCCCTCCCCCTCCGCCTCCACCTCCCCCTCCTCCCAGCAGTGCAGGAGGAGCAGCAACTGCTTCGCCCCTCTGCCCCCCCAGGAGAGCCCCACACTGGCCAAAAGACTCCTCAGGTCCACCTACTCCTCCACCTCCTCCAGCCCTGTGGTCAAACCCTACCCCCCCATCTTCCCCTCCTACATAAAGACCACCACCAGACAGCTCAGCTCCCCGGGATACTCCCCAGTCCTGTCCCCCTCCCACAGCCCCCTGTCCCCGCGCAGAGCCCACCATCACCTCCACAGGTACCTGTGGTGCATGTCAATGATCTGATCTGAACGTCTTTGATGTTACTTTCCCTCTGATGTGATGCTGGTTTAAAAGAAACTGGGATTTGAGTTTAACTTTAAGCAGGAGAAGCAGAGAGGTGGATTCTCTTTGATTAGTAAAGAAGAAATTCTCTTGGGATTCATTGCATCATTATTTCAAATGATGTCATTACTCAGTTAAGTGTTGAAGTGTTGCTAGCTGCATGATTGTAGCTATAAACAAACATCCAGGCTAGCTGGAGTCATTCTGAAGGAGGAGTTAAAGTGAAAATCCAAGCTGTCAGTTTATTGCCACTTTCTGCTTCCATTAGGGTGTGTACCTAAAGTACCTCACCATAATGTGGTGTGTTCACTTTCAGTTTCAGTTCTTTAGAGCAGGGGTTCCCAAACCTTTCCATGGCAAGGCCCCTCTCGAATAGCGTTAGCTTCTGGCCGGGGCCCACTTTGCAAACCCACTGGGTTCTGAAACAGTTAGCAGTTAATGGTCATGATGTCATGAATGATACTTTGTCTGGCAGGCAATTTGAAAGATGAGCATGGCAAATAAGGTTTCGATATGTTATATTATCATAAATTAGATTTTATAATAATGCCCAAAATACAATAATTCGATCTTATTTTGTTATTTGCATTTGTTGAAAAACAACAGAAAATGCACGCACATCCACTAAATCTGAAAGCTGGGTGCCAGACACAAAATGCATGAAACAGGCAAAACACAAAGTCCACACATACATAACACCAGCAGCAGCTCCAAGGTAGTTGTTTATCATCACCTTGATTATAAACAATTACCTTGGAGTTGCTGCTGGTGTGCGGACTTGTGTTCTACCTATTATTTGCATTTGTTCTCATCTTCCCTCCAATTCGCTGAGGACCCCCTAGGAACTCCTGGCGGCCCCCCAGGGGGCCCTGGCCCCCACTTTGAAAACCACCGCTGCATCAATGATTATGATGGAGCTGCTTTGTTTAGCCTGTGTTTCTTGCCCAATTGTCCACTTTGCTGCAGTGACTGTGCTCCCAGCTCTTATCACAATAACTTTGAGTAGGCTACAGTGTTACTAATGGAGTTGATGGCCCGAGCTGTGACCCAGTTTATTATAAACCAGGCTCCCAAACTCTCACTGTAGTTACTGTTGCTGCACCTGCCAAGTCTTGTCAGGATCTCATTTTAATCAGTTGTCAGCTCAAATCACAATTATCATTGTTAGATCTCCACTGCTACTAATGGATTAGTGGTTCAAAACTTTATCTCAAAGTGCATTTAAGTGCCTCTGCTGACTTGTATTATCATCTGGATGTTGCAAAGATACTGTTATTTTTATTATTAGATAGCCTATACAGTTGATGGCTCTATACTGTATAATACATCATGTTAGCTCAGCACTGCAGTAGGTTACTGCCAAAAGAATTAAGACTAAATCTAACAGGCCGCAGGATTAAAGTCAGAATGTATGCTTCTGTTTCTGCTGGCTGGTTCACAGTGACAGAGCACAGTGATAAATCAGCAGCAAAGCCAGTTTTTAAAAAGACAAACGACGACAATGAAATGTAGCCGTCCTGCAGCCCGTTGCAGTGACAGGGGAAACAGATGTATCACAGTGCCTGATATCAATCATGTGCATCCGTGATGTGGCCTGCATTTATTTGAGTGGAGGAGAGAGAGCGGCGTCTGGCACGGGAAGAATACAAATCGAGCCCAAAACTTTGGCTGCCGTTGTGTTCACTTTACTGGAAGCAGGAGTTCAGTGACAAACACACACACACAGTGAAACACACACACATCCTGGAGGTTCACTCTGAATACTGAGGGGACAAATCAGTTTCCTTTCAGCTTCAAGCATCTAATGATGTGTATGGTCAATTCGAGATATTGGAGGGAACAAATGACAACTATCGGCGCATGTGTGCTTCCCGTCAGGCCCAGCCTACAAAATAAGGCAGCTGGCTTTAACCCACTCCTTATTTGTGTGGGCCTGTGTTTCTGTTCTGGACACAGTCATCCCAGCTCTTCACATCGAGTGCTGCCTCACGCACCACAATGCAGGACTGGAACTTTAAGGCCTGGCAGCCCTGCAGTGCCTAGTTACTGTTGCTAAGCTATGATTGGGCTGTTTGTGCTGTTAGCTGAGGCATTAAGTGACCTATCAATTATCTATTTAATGGACCGTGTTGTTAATTTTCTGAGATGGAGAACACACCTGGAGATACAGTTTGACCTACACCAAGGTAGTTGATGTTAATATCTAGGAATTATATCAAGGAAGCATTTCCCAAACAACAGTAACAGTATCAATATAGTGATGGATAGGTGGATATTTTTTGGATGTTTTAGCCTTTTATAGACCTACTATAAATCTTAAACTTAACTATACTACAGATATTTTGTATGTATAAGTCTTATAAGTTTTTTATCTCCTTCCTTTCACCTCTATTCATCTTCAGACAAAAACCATGCTTGAGATATAGTCCATCACATTGAACATAACCTTTGTTGTTGTGGCAAGCAGCAAATAGCTAGATATGATGTTATCATGGTTTCTGGCTTAGAAGTAAAGTTGGTTTTAGGTCTTTCAAAGTCAGTCTATGCATGTTTGTATGTATACATGTGCTGCATTTTACTCAAGATTCAGTTGAATTGTCTGAGCCACCTGATCAAAGTAAATCAAACTAACAACATGGCTGTCAACAGGACCATGGCCGAGGGTCACCAGGTCCGCAGACAGCGCTCACGAAGCCTGGCTGGGTCTCTGAGTCGCTCAGCCGACTGGACGGAGGAGCTTGAGAGGAGGCTGAGGAGCAGAGAGGAGGACGGAGGAGTCTCTTGTGGTTCTGGAGAGTATCTGGTGGGCTACAGAGGAGGAGGCAGCCAGCCCTTATGTGCTACCAGAAGGTCCTCCTGTGGACAGGTCTCTACGTGTGGCTTTCAAGACATCTTCACTGGTGAGTACTGCTCCCTGGGACCCTGAATGCAACACCATACATGGCACTGAGGACAAAAATGCTTATAAATCTGAATCTGAACATGTAGGTTTCTATATACAGAACAGTTAAATGGGTTGTTTTTAAAAAGAAAAAAGAAAAAAAGATCAATACATGGAAGACATGACCTCTCTGTCCACATTAAAGGCTTTTAGTCAATGTCCTAGACATAGATGGTGGGCAGTGGCACACTACAGACATCATGATGTCAGTCAGTGTGTCATTAATAATGCATTTAGGCATTTTTAGCTGGAGACAAGCTCAACACATTGATCCTGTACGTCCCTTTACGGTTCTCTTCAGCTTGTAAACCAACAGGTAAACTTCATCATCAGAGTGTGGCAGGTTACAGCTTATCATGTTGTAGTTAAGGTGCATTTGTCCCAGTCCAGATAACTAGACTATGTGAGCCTGATGTGGTTCCATCACTGCTGATGTGTCTGGCATGTGGTGAAGACTCTCAGTCAGAGATGTACAGGAAAACCAGCTCCTGGTTTCTCTTTACCTCCACATCCCATAATGCTACTTTCTGAATGATGAGCTGTTTGTATTGGAGCTGTCATGGGGCCAAGAACATCAACAACAGTAAAGTAGCAGCGGTAATGTACTGTCTGGTTCAAAGACAGAAAGAGTGTGATGAAATAATACGCTGGTTGTTGCAAAGTTTTTCACTCTTTAACTGCTGTTTACTGTATCAGACAGTTACATGAGCTGAACTGAACAAAACTGATCATACTATCAAATGAAGACAATTGAGGAGGATATGTAATATGCTGGTGTGAGGAGAGGGGCTTAACCTCATGTTTCACTGTCTGAAAAGATATTAATATTTTATTTGGACCACTGACTTGACCTAGTAAGACTCAAATACCCTTCCCCCCAATATGTCCAACAATTTCAACAGTATTTGAAGAATTCAAAGTGTGAAATGATCCCATAAGCTTAAGATTTAATTATCATATCTCAGAGAGAGAGAGAGAGATTTTACCTCCTCAAATCTGAGCACACTCCCTCCAGCAAAAATGGAAAAAAAAACAAAAACATAATCATACCAGGACTCCGACCCCTCCCTTCTAAATAATTTGTGTAGCTTTTCCATCACAAGGACAGATTTCCTCTTTCCTGTCTGCCTCTTTGTGGTTTCCCATCTTCCCTTTAAGCTTTTGAGCATCTCCTCTTCTTCAGTCTGCTCCAAAATCTCCTCCCTGAAGCTCTCAGCCAGGAGCTTTAGTTAGTTTTTCCCTGTGGCATCACATGTCACACTCGCCCATCACAAGCTTGGTTCCACTCTAGGTTTATACTTATACTCTCTCTATATATAAAAAGTACTCTCAGATAACTTCAGTTATGATTCAGCACTAAAATGAACTTGGCTGCATGTCATTCATTTGGGTCAGTGTCCATATGAGTGTGAGTACAAGCTGCCTTTCTGCATGGGCCCTGCTGACCTGTGTCTTTCTCACTGAGGTGCTCTTCAACGTTGCTGAGTTTTTTTTTTGTTTTTTTTAATCTGACACTGTCCCCTATAGGCCACACAACTCTTTCTGTTCCTCATGTGGAGGAATGATCTGTTCATCTTTCTCTTTCTTTTCCTCTCATGTTTTCTTGTGGCTTCTCTTCAAACCCCTGCTGGCTGCTCTATGACATTATACATTTTCTCCAGGGCACAGACACAGTGATGAATAGGACAGCTCACTCAGTATGGTTCCTTTTTCATCCGTCAAACTTTTTAAAAAAAATTAAAAAAAGTTCAGCCCTCTGAGTTAGGAGTGTGAACACAGCACACAGCAGGCAGTTTGATGTATGTAACACACTCTCATGCCCACGACCTCTGGTGCCAACTCCACTGCCTAAGACCTTGGTAGAAATTTCAGGCTGACTTGTTTGTGAGACATGGACCGACAGAAAGTAGACAGAGCCCAGAAACAGACTGGAACTGCAGGTGTGGGTGACCACCAGGGGGCTGCTGCACACCACACTCCTATAAGACTAATAGAAGTTCACTTACTTCAGTTACTTCATGCTTCTTATTCACTTTATGTAGCCACATCTACATCACTGACTCCTGGCACCAAGGGCCTGGCTTGATGCCAGTGATGACATCTGTTAATTGCTAGTTAACAAGTCTAACTCATCTAATCTAAGTCCTATTATTAAAGCTAAAGTGTCAAGTGTCAATATATTTACACTGTGCTTATGACTCAAGCTTGCAGTATGACTATTAAAAACACATCAGTTGGTGAGTAAGAGATGTGGGAATGACTCTATAACTGTCCTAAGAAGGCTGCTAGACTACAGCATGATGTGAACAGGTAACACTGGAATTAAGACACACTCTGTGATGTGTTGACCTGATATTACCTTGACATAGCAAAGCTGATCTTGGTATCTCACCCTGTTGTAAAGTTAACCCCTTCCTCACATGTGGGGACAACTAACTGACATATCTGTGGTTTCCAGTTGCACACCGACCGTTTTGTTTCTGTCTTTCATTGACGCTCGCCCAGGTCGGACTTTGCTGGAGAAGCTGTTCCTGCAGCAGCAGCAGGAGGAGCCGGAGGAGGCTGAGAGGCTGTGCTCCAGGATCTTGGCCATGGGCCTCCTGCTGCCGTTCACCGACTGCTTCAGAGAGCAGCTGGGAGGCAGCAGCACCCACATCTCCCCCACACCAACAGCCAAGTTTGATGTAAGTGGTTGCAGCTCAGATGTTTTTTTCGTGAGGTATTTGTGTCACACATTTTCAAAGTCCTCTCTTTTAAGTATTTACCATGTATTTATTTAAAGCAAAGTGAAAGACTTTATTCAGTTCTCTTTCCATTTACTAATTTGCTCCTATTCTAACTCCCAGCATGACCAGTTGTACACCTGGGCAGCCGTTAGCCAGCCGCACTCCCAGGATCCTCTGGAAGGAAAGCTACTTGGGCAGCTCAGCAGGTCAAGACAAGACAATAGACCAGGAGCCAAATCCACAGAGGCTGGTAAAAACAACACCACACATGTCCTGCACATACTGGATGTCACATGCAAGAGATCATCATGTTTGTCTTATTATCTATAGATGCTGATATTTGGTTAGTTTAGTTTTATTATTTAATTTATCTATTTGTGTTGTTAGTGTTGATTGAATTCAAGTGGATTCACCCCCAACACAATCCTCCTAAGACGTCCTGTTTCCAGAGGAGCCACTGTAATGGTTTAATGTGTAATCAACATCACCATCAACATCAAAATCATCAAGTTGACTGACTTGATTGACATTTACAGCGCTGGAGTGTTTAAAACTGTGTGCTGTGTCAGCGAATCCCACATAACAGTGCCTGGTGTCCTTGTGGTACTGTTGTCAGTTCTGTGACAATAATATGATTTGCTCTTGTAAGTTTTTAAAGCTTGACCGTGGAGGCCTCCTGTCAGTCAGCTGTATGCGTTCACAGTTTGTTTCCTCTTCCCTCTCTTCCTCTCCTTCCCTCCTCTGAATGGGATTTCTGCGTCTTCATGTGCAGAGGACAATCAAGGTCAGTAATAGTTTCTGCAGCTGTTAGCTGTATTTTTGTGCTGATTCAAAGCCTGAGAATGTGCAAACACTGGCAGGCTGCCATTGTTGTTGGGCCTCAGGTGAAGGTTAGTCGGCCTGTTTGCTAACATCAGATCATGAAATACACCATCCTGTACCACAGTGGGTGGAGGCTCCCTGAAACCTGAGTACCATGTGCTGTTAATATGTTGAGTATTTCTATGTAGTCTGATTCAGCATCATTGGCTGCTATTTTCTTCGTCCTGATTCAGTGTCCTGATGTGTTGTGCTATTTTCACATGACAAATTCTGGTGTTTTACTACAATTATATGACAGTTCTGTCAGAGTTTTAATTGACACACTGCAGCTGGTTTGCTCAGGCAGGTACTCTCAACCCATCTCTTATTGAATCTAGTGCATTTTGGTACAAAAGTGATGATGCTTGAACTGGTTGTTGAAAGGTTACCTGGTTAGAGGTAAAGAAAAATGTCGTTTTGATATAAGCTGGAAACACTGAGCAAAATCAGGATGGTATTATGTATATTAATGACTTCATGCTTCTATGTGTTAATATTTACCCAATGGATGATGAGCCTTGTGAAAACTGTTTCTACTGTGCTGTATTCTCCTGACCTGCTGATGTGTCTCTTTGTCCAGAACACCAAGCAGCCACCTTGGGAGTGAACCAACAACAGACAGAGAGTCAGGAATGTCTGGTCAGTCACTTTAATTTTCTCTGCCCGACTAAAAGCCTGAAGCTTAAAGCAGAAGTAAGTGATATATTTGTGTTAATATAAGTCTTAAATAGTTATATCTTCCGACAGCAATCACTTACATAGAGTGTTTGGTCTGAAACACGGGTCTCTCAGTCCCTCTGCTCTGCTCTGAGCCGAAGAGAAAACATTTATCGTATCCTACAGTTTTTATCCAATGAGGAGAGAGAACGGCATGCAGGGCTGTGTGTGCAGCCAAGGGACGCCGTGAATGTGGCGACGTAGGGACGAGGACTGTTATGGTGCGTTCAAGGAAACTCGTATTTTTCCGACCGTGAAGTCGTACCAGTTCGATCTGGTACGAGTTCACCGGTCGGAAGTTACGAGTGGCCGTTATAGTGACTTTCACCGGTAAAACAGGTCGGAAAAACACGAGTGGGTTGCCTGGAACGCTACAAAGTCGTAAGTTGTGACTTGAAGCTGTAATTTACGGTTTCAAAAGCCTGACTGGAACGCAGCATTAGCGAAAACGACCGGACCACTTACTTCTGCTTTAAGTGAAAAACTGAGTGGTACAGAGAACATTATATTTCATTCTTGTCCAAAATGATTTCACACATAATTACTGTGCATGATCCTAATTAAATGTGTCTTTTTTTACTCTTCTGAGATAAAGCATTTTCAGTTTCAGAGAAATAATGGATGTGAATTTACAAACCATAAAAACATTGTAATGTAGAACATTGTAATGTAGAACCGGGGTTCAAAATAACAGTGCCATACACTGTTATTTTGGGGGTCGCGGGCTGAAAGGTTTGGGAACCCCTGATGATATAAGACTTGTTTATAAATAACTTCAGAGCTCATTTTGCTGAGTGAATAAAGGCACCCCATGTATTTAACTGAACTCAGTCAGACAGTGGAGAGCACACCAGTCAGAGGAGACATCCTTCACTGGTGTTACATTACAAATGGAGAAGCTCTTCAAAAAGGAAACTTTAACTACTTGAATAAATCTACTCTGTCTGTCCATCCCTACCAATTACATCATAGTCTACTCTGCCTGGTCCCATGATGTCAGTATTTAACACAGTCAACTTGAACACAATCTATGTTTATGCTCTCATCCAGCTTGTGGCTCTGTCTCGTCTGCAGGAGGAACGTGTCCTCCCTTCAACCAAACTGAAGGAAAAACACATCAACGTCATCCAGCAGCTGGAGCAAACCATAGAGGACCTCAGGACTAAGATTGCTGAGCTGGAGCGACAGCCCCCTCTGCTGGACAGGGACAGCGTGACCCCCTCCATCACCACCACCACCACCACCACCACCACCACGGACAAGGAGTGTGGTGGAGACGAGGGCTTGCTGAGGGCTGTGTGCGATGCTCACCTGCAGACGGAGGCGGCTCCGTACCCGGACAGCCTGGAGGCCAAGTCGGTGCAGACTTCGCCCATGGACGACAGCTTTAAGTTCAAAGTGCCTTGTAGTGAGTCGGGTGGAGTCAGCGGCCTCCTGCAGCCCCCGCCCCGGCAGGACGGCTTCCAGTGTTCCTGTCAGCAGCAGCCTCCTCCCCCTCCTGGAGGAGCAGGGCCTCCTCTCCCAGGCCAGACTGTGGTACCTCCTCCTCCACCACCTCCTCCTCCACCCTTACCAGGAAGCTCAATGCCAGCTCCGCCACCACCTCCTCCTCCTCCTCCCCTTCCTGCTGGCCTTGTCCCACCACCACCGCCGCCACCCCCACCCCCTCCTCTCCCTGGTGGGATTGCTCCACCCCCTCCCCCTCCTCCTCCTCCTCCTCTTCCTGGTGGCCTTGCCCCACCCCCACCCCCACCTCCTCCTCCTCTCCCAGGTGGCGTTGCTCCACCTCCTCCGCCTCCTCCGCCATTACCAGGATTTGGAGGCCCACCTCCTCCTCCACCACCACCACCACCTCCAGGCTGTGGACCTCCTCCTCCTCCTCCTCCACCAGGAGCCATCTGCGTTCCTCCAGCTTTTCCAGGGAGCCTGGGCTCCCTGCCTCCTCCCCTGCCGTTGGGGCTGTTCGCTCTGGGTCTGACTCAGGAGAAACCACCCAGGAAGGCTCTGGTGGAGCCGCCCAGGCCCATGAAGCCGCTCTACTGGACCAGGATCCAGCTGGAAAGCAAAAAGTAAGGACGATAAGTAACAGCTGTAGCTGCGATCGCCTTCAAATGATGCCACTTCTTTTAAAACTTCCATCTTGAGTTGGAATAGGATGTGCTCTAGATAAGGAAAGGAATAGTGAAAATCTTGAAGGGACTGTTCAAAGATAGGAGGACAAGTTTGGTGTTAAGAGTTTTGATGGTGGTCTGTCTCACTGAGGATGGCTGTAGACATTATAATGTAAAAGAGTAACCTGGATACAGTGGCTCATTGTAGTTTTCAAGAAATGTCACTCAAACAGGAAGCAGATGTCGGGGATTTGTTGGGGAACTATTTTCAGTAGTGGATCAATTCACATTTGGTGCCATAGTGAGTGCTAAGGGGAGCAGGACATTGTGTGTGGGACTGAGTCAAAATAAACTACAGTGTGTGTTTTCATGGTGATGAAGGAACATGTCACTCTGTACAGAAGCGTGACTCACTGATGTGTTTTTAATTATGTTTGGGAACAATGGAGCTCTGTGGCTCACAGGATTAAGTTGTATCAAGCTGTGAGACACACAAAGTGGTAAGTTAGTAAAAGACGTTCAGTGTTGGTTTGGGTCTTGTTCCCTCATGAGTTAACCTTCACAATAAAATAAAGAAAGATCGATGTGCTAGATTGAAGCTGCATGCAAGAGAATGGGGAAACTGAATGACCCACAACAAGGTCTACGTGCCACTTGTACTGTAACGCTGTTGTAACTGTGTTTCTCAGGGAGGTTTCTTCTTCATTGGTGTGGGACACAATCGAGGAGCCTGATGTGGACTTTGATGAGTTTGTGGAGCTGTTCTCTAAAACAGCTGTAAAGGTGAAGAAGCAGCCGCTGTCTGACACCATCACCAAGTCCAAGGCTAAACAGGTCTGTGTGCTTCTGTGTGTTTACATCTTTACAAGTGGCTTTTCCATGACTTCTTCTTTAAAATTAAACATTTTATGTGGCTTATAGACCTTCTCTGCAGTCAATAACTGAAGATGTTTAAATAAAAGGTTTGACAAAATTTAACATGCTATCTCCACAACTGAAAAGAGTGGTTTTTTTTATATTTCAACAATGTAAAAAAAATTGTAATACCATTTTGAAGTGTGTTTATTTAAACAACTTGGTCAGAGCTCGGGTTCCTGGCTTGGAGGCTTCGTTGATGATCTTGTGATGTTAGTATAGCATATGTGATATTTGTGCATAGTAGCTACATTCTACAGCTACAGTATATATATATGTATATAAAATTCATGTGTAAAACATGCCAAAATGTATAATGATATACTATATAGCTCTACAACATTTTGGTAACCCCTGACTTTCCTTTAATTTCACACCATAGCCTACTGTCATAGTTTATCTTAATCCTTTTGGAAAGATCCTTTTGATTTTTGTCAGTTCCGCTTTATAATGTCAAGTCACAAAATACGTTATGTGGAGACATTTAAGAGGACTAGAGAGAGACAATGCATCAAACTACATGTAAGCTTTTGAGTCTGACCTTGTGTCTGTGTGTTTTCAGGTTGTGAAGCTGCTGAACAACAAGCGCTCTCAGGCAGTAGGCATACTCATGTCCTCTCTGCACCTTGATATGAAAGACATCCAGCATGGTGAGTTCATCTGTGTGTACAGTACAGGTTCAAGTACATTTAGATTAGTCTCGTCTACCTTCGCCTTATTTTCTTTCACCACATTCGACTTTACTTTTCACTTCTGTGATGAGTCGACAGTGACTTCAGTCTGTCTCTCTCTGTCTCTTTCTCTCAGCTATCCTGAACTTAGACAACACAGTGGTGGACCTGGAGACTCTGCAGGCCCTGTATGAGAATGTGAGCAACACACACTCTTCACAGTCTCATGCTGTCTGTCTGATTATATCTGGTGTATGGTCATATGTGTTTGTTACTCTGCTTAATCTGGAATAACTGGGTAGCTGGAACTGTAACCCACTGAGTCACAGTACTCAAAAGTATTTTAAACTATTTCACTAGACTGTGAGTAAATAATACTCACCTGTATCTCAATAACTAATTTAGTCCAAGTGCAGATCATTTCAAATCAATACACAGTAGTTTAGATAAATATGACTAACAATAGACTATGTTGTGAAGTACTGTCCTTCAATCTGATAAAATATATAGAAGGACAAAGGTTTGATGTCAGTGTCTGGCCTGACTAGATGAGTATATGAACACATGGTGTGGTGTGGTGGCTGAACAGTAAAAGAAAAAGAAAGCGAGGGGACACCGACACACTCACCTCATAATGTACAGTATATGACAAGCAAAGACAAGATTAAAAGAGAAACTGGTTCAAACATTTTCTTCTTGTCAAGTCTCTGTATTGGAACCTATGTTTTACAGCTGGGCCTCTGGTTTCTTTCATGCTGATTTCACATCATATAGTTTAACTGACACGACTTTACTATAGTATATTACAGTATAATATACTGTAATATACTTTCAAGTGTTGTAATATGCACATACTTGAGATGAAGTGTAAGACGTGTGTCTCTCCCACAGAGGGCACAGCAGGAGGAGCTGGACAAAATCGAAAAGCACATCAAGTCCACTAAAGACAAAGAGAACGCTAAACCTCTGGACAAACCTGAGCAGTGAGTTTGTCCTCTGATAAATCAGCACTGATGAGTGTGTTACTCTGATCACTGGAGCTAAAGCAGCCTGCATGTGTGTGTGATGTGTTGCAGGTTTCTCCACCAGCTCTCTGCCATCCCAAACTTCTCTGGCAGAGTGTTCTGCATCCTCTTCCAATCCAGCTTCTCTGAATGCATGTCATCTATAACAAGGAAGCTGGACATACTGCAGAGGGTGTGCAAGGTGAGTCCGGTCCAAACAGCAGATAAGCTGCATATTAACCTGTCAGAATTAACCCCGATCACTAAGCACTGTCTTTTTGTGCCGCCTCCATCGTCTCCATCATCTCCATCATCACCCTCTCTATTCTCTGGTGTCCGCTGCAGGCCTTACAGGACAGTGAGACGGTGAAGCAGGTTCTAGGTCTGGTTCTGGCCTTTGGTAACTTCATGAATGGTGGCAATCGAACCAGAGGCCAGGCTGACGGGTTCACCCTCGACATCCTGCCCAAACTCAAAGATGTCAAGAGCAGCGTGAGTAAAAATGGAAAGAAGCTGAAAATAATCCTCGACCTGATTCTTTGCAGCCATTGGTGTTTTTTTTAATTCATTCATTTTATTTAAAGTATTTCTGGGGGCTTTTACACCTTGATAGGACAGTTAGAGAGAGGGGCAGGTAATGGGGAGACAGCTGCAGCGAGGACTATAGCCTCTGTGTATTGGGTGTCTGCTCAACCTTTTGAGCTATACCGCACCCCAGTTTTTTCTCCCGATGATAGTATTAGTACCATTTAATTATTATGACAATATAATATAGTGAACAGTTACATCTATCAAACCTCTATCTATCTAATCTATGCAGAGTTAGGGACTAGATTCTGACTCAGTGTGTTTCCTGTGGCATCTAAGGTGTAAATGGACAGAAATGATTCTTTTCATCCTGCTCAGCCATGTCCTCAGTCAGTCATTTACTGTAAGTCTTCATGCAGTCAACCTGCAGAAGCTCTCTTGGAGTAACGTTTGATTCAGTCGTTCCCTCTCACAGCCAAAAGGCACAGACAAAGCGATGTGGCCCTTTCTGTCCCTGTGCTCTGGCTCTAGTATCTTCTACCCATCTATTCCTGTGTAAACAGTTTCCATCAGCTGTTTGTAGTATCCTCTTAACACCGAGGGAACAGTTCAGGAAAAATCCACATCACCGTGTCATTATGAAAGAGTTGACATGCAGGGTTACCTGAGCCAGACTGCGCTCACAACAGATTTTCTGCTCTGCACACAGATTATTAAACGCTGTGGTAGAAATGAGCTGTGACCATGCACCGTGCCAGCTGTGATCTCATCAATGGGATTTGTTGGTGCCATGTTCATGTTAAATCTCCGGTATAAAAGGAATAATACATGCACTGTGACTGATGTCCTGTTCAGAGGAGAAGTGTTTGGACTAACAACTGTAAACCCAAGTGTTAGAGTGACAACCTTTTATTCATTCATGTGCGACTAGTGGACGTTCAAACGTAGGTTTTCCTGTTCATTTTAGAAAAAATATTATTATGTTTCACATATTATGCTAATTATGTTTCACACTCTTCTACTTTATACATCTCTGACTAAAGCAAAAGATGTCAATTACTGCTTATGTTCCAACGAGTTTTACTTATTAAACGTGCCCAAAGTTCATTCTGAATGCTTGGAATGCACTGCAGAAAACTTTAAAGTTAAAGGAGCTCATCAACCTTGCAACTTTGGAGCGGCTTCATAGCACAGATGTTCTTGTTTTAATGTAAATCCAGAGTCTTAGTCCTGTTGCTTTTATCTTGCATGTATTTGATCTGTTTTGTGTGAGTGTCTGTGTGTTCTTAATTGTTGCAACTTTCCAATGCTGCTGTCTTGGCCAGGCTTCCCTTGGAAAAGAGGTCATTGTATCTCAACGGGACCGACCTGGTTAAATAAAGGCTAATAAATAATACAAATAAAAATTTGTATAAGTGACATAGTAATTATCTTTATTTGTAGAGCCGTTTTTAAACCACATTACAAAGTGCCTCATGCATGACAGCATACCACCAATAACAACAGGGTCAATTAGAGCCATCCCCTGCTCATTTGTGCTGCGGTCTATAGACTCCAGGCTACCACAGTGGGATTGCATCATGGGTAATGTAGGCAGCAGGGTTTCCAGGAAGAAGAATATGAGGAAGAAAAAAAGACAGTGTCTCAGTTTCTGCTGATTTTTTTTTATGTTGAGTGATTATATATAGTATGTCAAGTGCTTTTTTTAAAAACTCTATTAGTTGTGAAAAAGACCTAGCTTGATAGTCACTGAGAACATGTGAGGGACATCATTTCCTTTAAACCAATTTCTGCACTTCTCTAAACTTATGTCTGTCTTTTCTTCAAATGCAGGACAGCACAAAAAGTCTTCTGTCCTATATTGTCGCCTACTACCTCCGACATTTTGATGAGGTAAGCTTTCATACTTGCTTCTCCTTCCTCTCAGTTTTCCTTTTCATTCGCTCTCTTCACTGTGTTGTTTGACATAATCCTTGGATCAGGCCTCCACTTGTATCTAGCTCATATTCAGAGATATCTAGCTCAACATATCAAACATATAAGATTGTTGTAATTATTTCATGTGATGATGTTTAACATGTTTGTGTGTCTCTGTCACTAGGATGCCGGCAGGGAGACGAGCTTGTATCCTATCCCTGAGCCTCATGATTTGTTCCAGTCTTCACAGATGAAGTTTGAAGACTTTCAGAAAGACCTGACTCGACTCAGGAAGGATCTCAGAGGTAACACACACAAACACATACACACATTACACATTATACATACATTCCTTCCTTACTTTTGTACCTAACTTGTCACAGTTGTACATCTTGACCTGACTGTACTGTTCTCTTGATACTTTTCTCAGCTTGTACATCGGAAGTGGAAAAAGTGTGTAAGGTTTCAGATGAGGAAAACTTGCAGCCTTTCAAAGACAAGATGGATGAATTCCTCACGCAAGGTAACACAGAATGTATTAAGACAGGTGCAGCAAGTGAGACTCTACAAGTGCCACAACAAAAAGCATGTTGTTTATAGGTTCCTATTCTATAGGAGGGGTCTGTACAACTGTCCCCCAAACACTCGGAGCTAAAACGTTTTGATATTAGAATAGAAAAGCTTGTGGGTCACATCGTAACAATATCTTTGGCAGAAGAGGGCTGACTCTGGGAAAGGGGCAGTGATTTGCAAGTACAGAGGGCCACACATCATAGAAGTGGGTCAGGAAGGAAGGAATTATTTCTTGTTATATAACTTTTCTCTGGGATGAATTGGGCAGCAGCTACTGATAACAACCACACTGACTTGTTTGTTTTGATCTTTTGTATTTCTCCTTTTTATTTTTTATTTTTTTTTTTAGCTAAAAGTGAACTGGAGACCCTGGAAGCAAACCTCAGCAGCACTCACAAACTGTAAGAACAACCTGTTTCATATGTACTTAAACTGTCTAAATGCCTGAGCAGTTTCTATAGCAGCTGCAATGTAACGTCATATATACACTGCTGTTCTGAAATATGGTGCGCTGGAGGATAATGGGTTTCTGGCAGCTTCATGTTTAGTTCTTTTCAAGTCTTTAGCCGTTTTCTTTTTTTTTTTCTCCACACATTTCTTACGACCCTGTTGACTATGTGCAACAGAACATTTGACTTTTCAGTGATCACGCTCCCATAATTGAGCTGCTTCTGAGAGTGTTGCATCCATCTGAAAGGCATTTTACAATTTTTGACATTTCAGAGTCTGTTAAAATCTCTTTTATAGGGTGTTGATCACTTTGGCCACACACTCCCTCAAAACACAAATACACATCAACTCATAATGATTAAATCCAACAGACATTCAGGTTTGTATAGGTTGAAGTTGAAAAATATTTATAAAAATGATAATAAGGTCAAAATACCCGTCTTCCCTAATAATTGTGCACGCAGTGTAAATGACTAGGCCACCTGGGCTGTCCTATTGGTCAGGGGCATCTGACCAATAAAACAAGGCAAACATCAAACATCTAGAATAAAAGGAGCCTTGATGAATGCATGAATCTGAGCAGATTAGTAATAGTAATATATCAAGAAAAGAAAAAGAATGCAATTGTCTCTATGTACTTTGACTTGGACAGTATTATTTACAGTGCCAGCCAGTGCTGTTTGTGTAAGACCACAGAAGATATTCTGATTGGCTAAAGGGTGGGGCATACTTCCTGTCAACAGCTCAGTTCTAAACTTTCACCGCACCACCTCCCTCTTTCAGTTCCCTCTAATTGTACAAGTGGTTATATATAGCAACCCTTGTGCTGATGGTGATAACACACATATGAATATGGAGTATACAACTGTGCTCATATTTCATTGACAAGAATGGTCACTGTCATCCTGAGAGTTAACATCACCTCTTTCTTTAAGCACAGGATCTTTTCCCTCATGCTCTCAGAATCCTTTAAATGGTCTTTGACAATCTCCAGCAGTCTTTCATATAACTTCTTTCCAGCCACTCTACAATAAAGCCTGATTGATGGAGAGCTGCTGGGGTGGACGTCACTCCAGCAGGTTGTCCATCTCGGAGGACGTCTGAAGTTCTCTTAGAGTGACAGTGAGAGTTATTGCCTCTGTGCTCCTGAGAACACTTGGAGATGATCTGTGCTCCATCCAGAAGACTTTGCAGTTTTTGATCAATAATACTTTTTCAAAAGTTGCTAAAAACATCCTTTTACTTTGACATTAAGGATTATTAAATGTTGACTGAATGCTACAAATGATAAATTTATCAATTTAAAAATGGAAAATGGAATCTAAGCTTAATAAATCAGAGGTCACTGATAGGGTCTGGACCCAGACACTGTCCTTTCTGGACCTATATAACTTATTAATTACTGAAAAATATCCTCTTTTTTTTTACCAGTTATTTGGAGTGACTCTGTGACTTTGTGACTTGTGTCAGGTTCCTGGAGCTCACAGTGTTCTTCTCAGTGAAGGCCAAGGCAGGTGAGAAGGAGGTTTCACCCAACACGTTCTTCTGCCTCTGGCACGAGTTCTCCTCTGACTTTAAGGACCAGTGGAAGAGAGAGAACAAGACTATTCTCAAGGAGAGGTAGGTTATCACATCCTGCTACAACCTGTTGTTGTTTTCACATTTAAATAGAGTGATATCAAAACTTCAATGCAAAATGAACACCATTAAAATGGATAAGCACCCTAATGCTGAGTAATGTATTTGTATTCTGCAGGTTAAAAGCAGCAGAAGAGTGTTTCCGTCAGGCCAAGGAGAAGGCTTCCTACAGTGTCAAACCTAAACATGCCTCTGGCATTGTGAGTTCACCTTTCTTCTTCTTTTTTTATGATTTCACCAACCTAAAGGTCAGAAGATTAGTCTTAAATAAATCTTTCTGAAGAGGAAAGGACCTAATAACTACCATAGCTCATCATGGCAACAAAGACTAGAAAAACAAAGAAAACAAACACATTTAAAGTCACAGTGCACATTATTAGGTACAACTGTACATCTGGGTATTCATGCAATTACCCAGTCAGCCAATCATGTGGCAGCAGTGCAGTGTGTACCAGTGTGACCTGCAGATATAGGTCAGGAGCTTCAGTTTATGTTCACATCAAATTTAAGAATGAGGGAAAATGAGATCAGTGATCACCCCGAGGCCAGACTGTCTCAGGAGGACGGCCCGAGGATCAGGCAAGTGCACAGAAGCATTCTGGAGGGGTAAAGGGTAAAGACTGGGCCTCTCTAGAGATTGAGCTGAACATCAATGGTGAAGAACAGATCTGGGTGGAGGTGAAAGCAGAGCAGTTGGATCCCTTATCAGGGGCTGAGATTAAGGACAAAGCTAGTAACTACCAGATCACTAACAAGGAACCAGGAAGAGGACACAAGGATCAAACTTATTTCAACTAGAACACCTGACACCTGGATGTTGAAAGCTCTGCGTCACAAGAAAGCAAATCCCTTGGCCAGCTGAGACTGAAGCTTAGACTGGAAGTTGGAGACTTGGGGTTGATGCTCAAGCTGGTAACTGGAAATCATGGGCTGAAGTTGAGACTGTTCACTGCTAACAAGGTGCTGTTTGGTTGACGAGCACCTCCATGACCTTTATTCCTTAATAAGCACTCTAACCTAGATGTCTGCTAGCAAAGGCACAGTAGATTCCCCCAAAAGGAGACAGCCCCAGGTCTGAATCTGTGACAGGGTGTATCTCTGTGTAAAAAAGGCCTGAGGATTCTGGGGGAAAAACTGGAGGCTAACATCTTGATGCCTAGCATGCTGGGAGGATGACTGGAGGCTAGCACAAAGAGGCTTGATGACAGGGAGCCATAAGTCAGAAGATTGGCTGGGGATTTGGGGTGTAAACAAAGTCCCAAAGCTATGTAGGCAACAAACACACAAACATTTCTATGTTTCAATGTAGAATCTTTACTTGAAAAGTAAAAAAGGGAAAATACAGTGAATGATGCTCCTAAATGCTTCCATATGCATACATACATATGCATACATTGCGGCAAATTAGTACCATACTAAGGGACTCGAATGGTCGGCTGTGCAGGTAGTTAATGCCCCTTTGCATAATGTTTGGGAAAGATGGCTAACATGGTTAAAATAATGACATTGCCAGTGCTAATTGCTACTATAAGACAGACAAATTTTGCTGCTGGTAATGAAAGCAGTGAAGTTCCATTATTAATCCAGCATCTTGAAAATGTATTTAATTCTGACTGTTACAATTTGTTTTCCATTAGGCATAAATCTACCTGCTACTTACCCTGGTGAAATAAGCTGTTAGTCTAAATATTCATTCTCTTTTTAATGCACTTGACCTCTGTTTGTGTCCTTTCCACAGAAAGCCAAGCTGGGCATGAAGATTTGACTCTGTAGACTTGGCGGTGAGTCACGGTATGAAGTGAAAAAGGAACGGACAGCACAAATAGGGATGGCATGTACTATCTGTCTGGCTGAGCCTGCTCTGGACATCTTCTCTCATTTATTTATGTCTAACCTGCTCTATGGGCCTGCTGTCTTAAGTTGCTTCTTCTAAAGCTCAACCTGGGCCACCAGGCAACAGGAATCATGGACCTTTGGGATCATCACAGCCGAGACATATGACATATACCTCACACATGGCTTAAATAACACCACACTGTGTAGTTTAGAAACCCACATTTTTGACAAAAGAAATGATTTTATTTTTATTTAATTAAGATCTTAATTATCTTTAAAAAAAAATCACCACAAGCTCAGTGATGAAGACCGACTTTGTTCAGAATCGGCCCGACTGACCCAAACAACAATGACAAGACTTGCATTACTGATATTGACTGTAACTGTCTGATAGGCTGCCGTGTGTTATTTGAATGCAGCTCAGATCCACAGCTGTGTGAATCACACTCCCCTCCCCCTGAGAAACGCTGAGTCACTTCTTCTCTTTTGAAAAAAAAAAAAAAAGAATCATTCCTGGTTGGTTTTCTAACACCTGAGGGTACTGGTTGTAAAAGCAGGTGTGTTTTACTAACACAGGTCCAAGACCTCTATAAATTCAAACACACCGCAGACAGCTATCAGTCATAAATATAACAGAAATGCCAACTGGTTCCAGACAGCAGGTATATGAAGTCATGATCTGTTTTTTATATTCAGTAAATGTCATCTTGGGCCCAGATGTTTCTGCTTGACAGGTTTTTCCACCATTTTTTAATTTTTGAATGTCTCTTGGAAAACAGCCTTTATCCACTGTTTTCTATTTGTTTATTTCCTTTTTCTATATCTTAATTTTTAGTCTGTTTTCTGCCTTTACTGAACGGTTATTGTCCAGAGAGATGGAAAATATGGGGAATGACATGCAGCAAATAGTCCAGCCACCTGGGCATCAAACCAGTGACTCACTGCTCAGGGTATTTGCACTGATGCGGTATGCACCCTAACGTCTCAGCTATCAGGTCACCTCGACCCTTTCTATTTCCATCCAGTCTTAAATCTCACTGTATCTGAACTTCTGTTGTCTATGCCATAATATCCTCCCATAAAACATGTTGCCTAACTTTTGTAGGTGTAGTTTAGTTGGCGCATCAGTGGCGTGAACTTCCATGGCAACTCACCAAATTGTCAATAGCCCTTTTTCCAAAGACCTTGCATTAAAGGAGAAAAATCTTGGTCAACATCAGCTTTCAGCATGATTACCCAGTACCATATTTTTTGATCGTAAAATTAAAAAAAAAAGAAGGAATATTTGAAAAAATGTTATTGAACTTATTTTACCATTAAAGCAAATTTAGACGTTTGTGCAACTTTGGTGAACACATAGAGGTCAGACGTTGTTTTTTTCACTTGTTCTTTCTTGGCACTTGATCTGAAAGTGAGGCACTTTCAGATTCAGGCCAGCTTCAGCAGCCACAGATGTAACAGAGGACTGTGGTGACTGGCACTGATAAGCGGCACTTAAACACTCAAATGAAAAACAAAACAAAAAAACAAGTGATGGCTGCTGTTGTGTCAAAAAGTAGCAGAGATGTGGGTAATCGCAGCTATGAACTTCTAAACAACGCAGTAGCTCTTCCATGTGGTCACCTTGATAATCTCATCACACACTTTCATGGACTCTCACGTTACCACAATGCTGTCCAGATGTAACTTCTCATTAGAAAATCTAACAGTGCATTTTTACAGCAGTGTTTATCAGCAGGAGAAGTGTACTTACATGTGCAATTTCAATGTATTTCAGTGACATGCCATATTGTACCAGGTATACCATAGGAAGTGTGTGAGAGTGTGTGTGGTTGATCACATTTTTGTGGTTGACGAGCTGTGCGGTGAAGGATGTGTGTTGTGCATCGAACTGCAGAATTAAAGACTTTATTAATGTAAAGTAATACATTGTTAAAAATGATTGTGAAACACATTTTGGGCTCCTGTTAGTGAGATCTTCCTCTGTTTGCTGGAATGATGCTCACTACAGGAACCCAACGACATTTGAACTGTTTCATGTGCAATAAATGTTCTTGTATACATGTATATGAAAGGGATGCATGGGGTCAGGGTGCAGTGTAATTTCTGTAAAATAAAGAGAATGACTTCTGCATTATTTTTTGCTTGTATGCAATATTTCACCGAGGCAGGTGATGTGACTGACAGGGGAACAGGAAAAATTCACAAACAGTTCATTTTTTTCTTAACAGCAGAACTGCACAGTGTTAGATAACTGATGACACTAAGTCTTAGTCCAGACTACTCTATGCTAGCCTCTATTGCTCATTTAAATCTCTTGTTCACACTCTCTTACAGTGATTTTTGTGATAAAAGTGAACACACAGTTAAATGTGCTGCACATCCATAACAATTAAAATGTATTAATCACTTGTTTTCTTTTTTTAATCTCATATAAGCAAGCATCTTTTAGTGCAACTTTAAACATAAAAACTTCCCTGTCATCCATAATAACCTGTTCTCCACATCCATACAGTGCCAATAGTGTGCAAGTGCAACACAAACTAATACTTACCTTATGCCCATTCAATAAAGTGAATGAATGAACACAAACATCTTTTACAACCAGGCTCAGCTAATAATCACCTCAGGCTTTATAAATCCTATCTTTTAAAACATCATTATTCAAACTGTAGCCAGGTATATCCACACTTTGAATTAAAAGTTAAGAGGTGTCATGCCACTGTTGGGATGATGCCCAGGATATTTGTCTAGTGCAAACATGCACACTAGGAACAGCCACTACTGTCATTATTACAAGGGTTTACAAAAGTATCACAAATAGAATCTCTAAACAATACTGCAAACAAATGTGTTAGATGACTAACAAAATGACAAAATGATCACTAACAATAAAATCGACTAATGGACTAATGTGTCAGCATAACATTGTATATGATGCATGCCATCAATCTGGTTTATAGAGCTGATGACAGTAGATGTGCTATAAATCCAAAACCATTTGTGAACTATTAGCTAGCTCTATAGAGCTGCAGAGTTTGCAGACAATTACCTGTGTGTTTATTAATACAAATATCCCTTTCAGATGACCCTTTGTCATGAGCCACTGGAGCAGTTGGATTTCCGGTCATTGCTGAAATGCAACATACGATGTACTAGTGATAACCCCAAGGAAACAAGGCTGACAAGTGATGCAAATCAGGAAACCAGAGAAGCTCCCAATGATATATGGCTAATTAATATATAACATTGTGTATTGGCCTACATGAAACAGACTTTGACAAACAAAGAGTGTCTTTCAGAGATCTGGCAAACCTGTTGACAGTCTGAATGAAAAAATGTAGCGGTCAGTGGTTGACAGTGCCACAATGTTGTGACGACCCTCCCATTGCCTTGGAGGTCGCCCTAGGCAACCTCAGCAGCCAATTGATTCAGAGGTGAGGGTCATCAGCTAATGCAGTTCACCTGGGCCTTTCCACAAGCTTGGCCATGTTCATTTGCAATCTCTCCTCTTGTGACAAATGGGGGCTCCTTTAGGATCATCAATCCCATTCAGGAAGGTTCAATCTTATTCTGTTAATTTTCTGAGTTGGACTGTTAGTGTTACTGACCTTGACCAAATATTTGTGAGAAGAGTCACACTAACTTTTTTGGTGCTACATACAACTCTGTATGCTACAACTATTTTGTTGTTTTCATTTTAGTGTGGTGGAGAACGTGGGATAAGACAATGTATTGGGAGTATTTCCTCAGTTTCTAGAGGGTCACCAGTTTCTGGTTGCCTTTCAATTCTGGTGGAACCAGTGTGTAATACCCACCACCTGTAACTGACTAGGATTGAGACTGTTTACATGAATAGTTGGAGTTCTTGAATTGTTCAGACTATTATTTAGTGCTTTAACTCAGGAAGGTGGGAGACAGCTGGTGGAAGCATGCACCTACAAAGTGGTGATACAAGGTTTCGTTGGTTTGTTCTTATCGACATCAATAGGCAAATGTTAAAAAAAGAATGGAGCTGCCATGGGGCAACTCTTAACATTGTTTATGGTCAGATGTGTGGAAAAACTAACTGGATTTACAGTAGTTTAGATGTGACCAGAAGCTGCTTGTGTTGAACATGACTAGAACTACAGTATGTGTGACTGTGAATAATGAGGACTGTTATTGGATGGTGTGGAAATCATTCAGAAAGAGGTTTGGCGTTTGCTGGAGTGGAGCACTGATTTCTATCACTGTGAGCTTACAGAGCTGGGCAAATGGAGAATCAAAGCACACACAACAGTGAATCACAAAGGCTCTTTTGGGCTGAACAAAGTTTACTACCGTCACTAGAACGTCAACGGAGATCGTTTTACTGTGGTTGCTGTGCGGGTTAGACAACAGAACCTCAAATCAGATCAGGATGGAAAGAGACTCTTCAGAGCCTTATGTGTCTGTATGCTAATTCCTATGAGTCATTGTCATATGTTTTTAATTGTGAAGCTTGTTTGCACCTCTGCCATCAGTGACAGCCATGGAGCCTGATATAGAAATGTGTAAACACAAAAAGAGAAAATAATGTTAGAACATTATAATTTCCATCATCACACACATGAAACTGCTGTTTATCATTTCATATCAGTGTGACACTAAACCTTAGTTAATTCTTCAGCTGAAAGTGGGACTAGGCCAGAAGCACTCTGGCTGTGTGGCCCTCAAGCCACACATTACACATCAACTGATATTTAAACTGCTCTCATTTCTTGTTGTTCTGATGCAACTGTTGTAAGTGGTGCCGGTTTATCCCGCATACTGTAGTACACACAAGATCTGCCTGTTGTCACTTCAGGCTACAGTATATCTGATTACCAAAGATGCCATAACAGCATACAACAGCAAGACCAAATGGCTTCAATTAATAATCATAAAGGCACATTATAGAATAAAATGGTGTTCATTCTGCTTCATCCCATTGTGTCAAACTCTTGCAGGACAGCTTCTGCATCAATTCCAGTATCATGATGGATGTTCATCAGTGCTTCACGATCTGCACAGACAACACTGGCATCACAGCACTACGCCCTGTGCACTGTCCTTCACTGAGCAAGTGGTTTGATTATCTGTGTGAGGATATAAACAGCCTTTATAGACAGTAAAACCTGCCATATAAACATGTCATTGAGCTTTCCTCTAAGCTACAGGTGCTTTATTCAGCTGTGTAGGTCTGTTGTTGTGTTTATTTTCTGTGATAATATTGAATCACATTTATTTCTTAATACGTTTATCCTATTTAGTAATGACTATAAGATGCAGTTGCTCTTTTATATGAGCAATGCTGGACATTGTATTTTTATTCTGTACGTAAGATTTGTTTTTGTGTAACAGTCTGTTATGTTAAGCAAGGTGCATTGATATTAATCCACTTCTTTTCACAAAAATAAGACAAATGTGTCATTTCATAAATACCCTAATAGTTACACTTCTTGTTCAGCTGCCATATGTCACTTCTTCATTCAGCTCAATCAGTGACTCAGTCACTTATAATAATAGATGCAATCAACAATGCACAAATTATCACATGTCTCTTATCTGTTTGTATATTTTTAATTATCTCTGATGGATGGTGTTCAGCTAAGTTTCTTACCTACTTGTATAAAAATGCATGCAATGACCACTGACAGATTACATTTAAAGGTTTCTATTCACATCCAAACATATGACTAAATGTATAAGATGCATAGGCTACCCCTATGGCTCCTTTAAGGCTAACTAGGGGTCCAAAGATCACAGGGAGTGTATAAGTCCTTGTCTGCTCTGACACTGTGACATGATATAATATGTAGATATGGTACATTTGGACATGTCGACCCTTTTAAAAAAAGAATACATAGCTTTTGTTCCTCAGACAAAATTCATATGCCACTTAATCATCCTGTCCAAACAAATATCATATTCACTGCTCACTATTTCAAAAGCATTTTAAGATCCAATCATCACTAAAGCATCTGTTGTGCAAGAGAGCCAATGAAAACAAATGAACTGTTCAGAGTTGTCATATTGACATTTAGTTGATTTCCAGAAGTCAGCTCACTGAATAACAGGTAGTGAGGTGCTCCTCAGTAGTGTGCCTCTCTTGAATGTAGCCCAGGGAAGACTCCTCCCCCAGCCAATCCCCTCAGCAGGTGGGTTATAAAAGGGCCTCTGCTGGTTTCAGTCATGTTTCAGGCGGCCTCTTCCTGCTGCAGTATTGCCCCTGTACTGTACTGTACTTTAATGTAATGTAATGTAATGTGCGTTGCTCTATTCCTGGTAATCAGGTTGTTGGTTTGTTAGATTGTTTCCTTTTCTTCTATGTGATCTCTTCAGTGTAGCTGTGGGCTGTAAGGCAGGAGGTGAGGCATCCTTAGTGAGATCCCCACACCTTTTGCATGTGATTAAGAGCAGCGGGACACACATTATTTGGGGCATATTTGCTGTGGTTTGCTGTGCTGCTGAGAAGAGTCACCCCTGGGTACTTTTTAGTGGCCCCAGCCAACTTTCTGTAGTTTTGTGTGGACTGATTTTAATTATTTTAGCCCATGTTATTTATAGCCCAGGCCTTTTTTTTTAGATAGTGTTTAATCCTCTCTTATTAATAAATTAGTTTGTTATACGTACCTTCCCACCTGCGTGTAATTATTTCTTCTTGTCTCCAGCAACTCCAGTCCTGGCTTCTTTTCTTTTTTCTAAGTATATTTTTTGAGCTTTTTTCACCTTTTATTTGACAGTATAGTAGAGAGAGACAGGAAATGGGGAGGCAGAGAGAAGGGGAATGACATGCAGTAAAGGGCCGCCTGATGTTACTGTTACTTTTCTTTCCCTTTTCTGTATGTGTCTGTTACAGGATTCATGTTATTTCTATGTCCTTGTCTACTGCAAAACTAATTGCCCCCCTGGGGGACATAATGAATAGAAAGTTGAAAGTTGATTTGATGTTGATGTTGAAGATACTGGTAGCTGCTGGTGGTAGCCTGTGAGCAGCATGACTGTGTGGATTACACTTTGTTTTTTTCCCCACACTTCATTTCATTCATCCATTCATTTATTGAACAGGGACAGTGCACATCAATCAACATGTCAGTTCTACCATCAATGTAAATGTGCCAGAGTTAGCCACAGTGGCTAATTTTCATCTGTTTTGGTTTTCACAATTGAAAATGTAACAGCATACATAAATGCAAGAACAAACTTTTGTGATTTCGATAAATCAAATTTATTAGGCCTACAAAATGTATCATGAGATAAATAAGCAAACAATGACATGCCTGCACATTTCCATCACTGACTTGCATTGAATCAATGGCAGTATTATATACATGGATTTCTATCATGTGACCAACAGCATCAATCCTTTTCACATGTGAGGATTTGAGGTGAAGCAAAACAAAGTTTGCATCAGCACAGCCACTTACTCAGTCAGTACTAGTTGTGAACTAACAGCATAAACAAAAGATGCAAACTATGGCTTTTCAATGGACACAGACATGCAGACAGGCCAAACACACGGTGAAGGGTATTTCTCCCATTCAGCACTTTGAAACGAGCTCATTGTCCAGAAGGACTTTAGGCTGGTTGTCACCAACACCTGACACCACATCTCTTGTCAGAGGTCTCCAAACCCTTTGGAGAAATCAAAACTGAGTTGAAGCTCACGTATAGCTGAGCCACTTCCTTTGACTGAGGTGTTGGCAGTGAGGACAGAGGATCTCCTGAACCTCTCAGTCCTGTAGCGCAGTGAGGTGAGACGTTAGCTGCTGCTGTAGCTGCCTCTCTGTTGGTATCGGTATAAAGTGGCTGCTTCTTTTAACCACAGCCCCAGCCTTTTTAACCTGCTTGTGCAGTCTCCTTGTGCTCAGGTCAGACATACTGCGGCCCCAGCAGACTGCAGCACAGAAAAAGACACTGGCCACCTCAGACTGATAAAACATGTGCAGCATTTTACTGAGGCCCTGAGCCTGTTCAGAAAAAGTCAGCTCTGTTCCTTTCGGTATGTGTCAATGTTCAGGGACAAGTCCAGGTACACATAGCCTAAGTGTGTGTGTGTGTGTGTGTGTGTGTGTGTGTGTGTGTGTACAAGAATGTGCATAATCACTGCTCTGTTATTGAGAAGGGCTCACCTTTGAGCTGGTGGCAATTGTCAGGTGTATTAGGTCAGGTCTATAGCATTGTTTTTAAGATCATGTTTTCTTTTTTTTCCTTTTCTGACACACTTCCTGTTTTATTTTGACTTCACTCTCCCTCTTGATTCACTTCCTGCCCTTGTGTGTTTTCGTCAGATCGCCTGCCCCGCCCTAATGTGCTGCGCCTAAATCTCCTTGTTACCTCTTCCTTTGTGTATTTAGCTTGCGTCCTCCCTTCTTCTTTGTTCCTTAGTGACAAGAGTTCCAGTCTTATTTCGTAATCTTCAGCCTTTGGTGTACACCTTTCGCTCGGTTTAGACATCACCTCAACCTTCTGCTTTTTGTACCAGCCTGGCTTGTGTGTTTTGCTGCTTTGTTCACCATGCCTGAAGTAAAATGACTTGACCCTGGCCTGTATTCTTAGTCATGCATTTCAGTGTTTTAATTGTGTGCATTAGGGTAAATGCTTAAACCACAGTAGAACTTAAAACTATTTTGTCAAGGAGGTCTCTGCCTCTGTAAGTGAAAAACAGACCACTCCATCACACTTCTGTCCGGAACAGAGAGAGGTGATCTTGGAGGAGGCTGGTGACGGAACATGGGTTTTATACTGGGACAAATAACAGATTTAACTCTGATGTATGATGGCAATGTTCAGTGTTTTAGTTTATTTGTGTTCTTCACTAGTCACCACTAAGTTGAAATGATGGTATCTGTGTTAACTGAGGGTCTGATCAATAAAGGAAGCATATAAAACCAGTTTTAAAAAAGTATATAATATTAAATAAGATATGGTAATGTAATTTCCCCCCTTAAAACTTACAGACTACTCTGCATGTTTACACTCACACCTGTGGATAACTTGGAGTCACTTTTTAACCCAACCTGCATGTGTCTGGATTATGGGAGGAATACACAGAGAAAATCCAGGCAGGCATGGGGAGAATATGCAAACTCCACATAAAGGCCCCAGCCAGACTGGTTCATACCCAGAAAGCGTAAATGGTTGCTTGTCTCTATGTTAGTGCCCCAAAGCATACTGTGTTGTACTGTGAGCTGTTAACAAACATATTTATCCAGCTGTGAGCCAGCTGTAAAATCACTCCAAATCAGGGATATTTACTTCAAAACCAACTTTATTTACTTCCTCGCACCTTTTCCTCAGATCAGACACTGAATTCTGGATGAACTAAAGTTTGGGTAGAAATCGAGGACAACAGATTTACAAAAGCCAATATGTGATGTAACCAGGGTGTGAAAGGGAATAGCACTGTTTTGTGTAAGAAACAGACAAAAGTGATTAATATTAAGCAGGGACAGAAGTATAGGAGGTGAGGTCCTCAGAACCACGGAAGGAGCCGTAATGATGTCCGGGGTATACCAGCAGACACGGAAAACAGATATGTTTCACACCATTCATAATCCGTTTAGTCCATTTTACCAGTGTTGACCATCTTAATTTTGCTCTTATCAGTCTAATGTAAGGCTGTTTTTCAAAGGACTAATTTTAAGCTGAAACATAGCCACACTAATTTAGGTCTGACCAATGGTGAAATGGCGATACCTTTGTAATGCAGCAGAACAACAACAACAAAAAGGCTCATAATTTTGGTTTTGCTGCATTTTTAAAAGCACTATTTTTCCTTTTTATGGTTGCATTCTCAACTGAGTCCCCGTAACTACTGAATTCTTTTCTGCTGCATAGCTGAGTGGTTAGATGTGGTTCCTTAGTTGGCCTTTTTTTTTTAATTTGGAAAAAAAAATGTTGTGCACAAATTCCCTCATCCATCACAGTCCTTCCTAATCACATTCCAGGGACTGTGTGTGACCTCATTGGAAAATGGGAAACCCTTTTAGACACTGCTCAGTGAATTTTATCTGCACCGCCTTTCTGTCTTTCGTTAGGTTAGGTTACTACTTTTCACGGTGCACTGTTGGAAAGATTATGAGTCCACAAAATAGTGATAATTACTTACACTAAATAGGCCTATAGTAACTACAACAAAATGAATCCACTATATTGGATTATTTAGTGAGTAGTGATTTTGAGCATCTATGTAGGTTACCCAAAATTCATTATTGGCTACCACAGTGTGGTTTAAGATAGTCAAGAACTTATAGCTCCTTTGAACATAGGATGAATTCAGGCGTTTAGTCTGATCATTTTTGTTATAGCTATCTAAGCCACATCTTTGTGAAACCAGTTCCAGAGCCACAATGTGGACTTTGTGTGTTTGATATTTGTTTTAAGGAGTAGTAGGTGCATGTCACTGAACTAATAGCCTATTCTGGCTACATTTTGCAATAACTTCCTACCTTCTAATGTACAATATGAAAAGGTCCTAATTGAAATTTTTGCCATAGAATAATCATGGCCATGCATAGGCTGTTATTGTATAGGAAATCAAACTAATTCACAATTCTCCAGTTTAGCTATTTTATTTGTTATAGCCTAATGTGTAGGCACATTCTAAAATAAACAGACATGTTTTACTTTTATTTAAAAGCCCTCGCAGATTGCACTATCAATTTGATTATATATTTTTTCACAAAGTTATTATTTGAACCAAAAATTCTAGCCTATTTTTAGTTTAACAGAAAGAACTGTCTCCCCATAGCCTTGCACTATGTAAACATCTTCCAGTGAACTGGTTTTGTTTATCATTCATTAATTATCCATGTGTAGGCTATATTGGCAAATAGCTTGAATTGTTTCCCCCTCCTTACTGGAAGATTTTCTATACACAAATGGTTGAATAAAATGCTCAATCAAACAAAAATGTAAGGGGAGACAGGTCTGACTGACTGACTGCTAATATGGCCGCTGTGAGACAGTCGGTGCTCATTTCTACAGTGTTGCAGCGTGCCAGTGTTGGCCGATGAGGTAACATCCTCCATTATTGTGTTGTCAGTCTGTCTCTGTGTTGTGAGTGTGTGTATGTGTGTGTGTAGGAAGGGAGGGTGGACAGGCAGACGAGGGGAAAGATGGATTCATTATAAATATTTAAAGCTGAAATGCAGATAATTAAGTATCGGATATCAACAAAGGCAAATCAGCCTTCATGTAACGCATTCAGTAGGAAATGGCGTATATCCGCCATTGCTCTTATTGCTCCTTCTTCCATCCAGTACACACACGCTCACACACACACAGGCACACACACATACACACACGGACACACACAAAAGCAACAAATGACGTAGCGCTCAAGCTGCGAAAACAGCGACAGCTTCTTAAAGATGTCTCGTTGTTAATATATTTTCGCTTTGGTGAAAGTTTTTGTGACTGCGTTTTCAACGAAAACGTCCTTCAAGGCACTAGTTTGGGATTTGACAAGCAACACATATTCATCCGCTTCCACATGAGTGTCAAGAGCACGGCAGTACCCGGATGGACTGTCATGGCCGCCGTCGCTGTGGTTCCACAGAGAGGAGAGAAGGAAGGCAAATGTTTCTACTGTGTGTTTTTTTCAAGCTCCTCCACCTCCTCATAATGTCGGACGTTGACCGGACGCCGCCTCAACTTCCATCGAGTTCATAGTAAGAAACAACATATTTTCCCGTAACTTTGAATATCTTGGCGTGGGTGGGGGCTTCATTTGGTGTTAAATAACTGCTTATTAAAACTCCTCAGACACTAACATTGTCCTCAAGTGGCTGACATATTTCCATGTACCGAGCTGAAACTTGGTACAATGCAGTAAAAAATAAAAAAGCAGAGTAGCGCAGGGTCCGGGTCCTTTGTTGCTGTGTGTCCACAGCCTGTAAATGCCCCCACAGATGCAGGCTTCCCTCGCCTTTTCCTTAACTTAAGCGACTGTGGAGCAAGTCAGTCGGAAAAGTAAAACCACAATTGAATTAGGATGTGTGACTTCAATGCTCAGGTGGAGTTTCGCAGCCCTGCAACACGTTGTAGGTGACTTGTCTCTGTGTTGGTGCCACAGTGGAAAATGCAGTTTTGAGACGATGCAACTTTTCCTCTCATCTCCCAAGCTTCATTTGTATCTGTCCCGTCGAGATGGTGTGGGGCCTGAAGTAGGCTACCTGTCTGCAGCCCAGGTGTTCATTTGTCTCGCTCGTTGTTATTACATCAACACTGTCCCGTATACAGTTTAATTAAAAAATAATAATGAGAGCTAAGCAGGCTTAATCTCCTGTATAGTGGAATTTGAATGGATTTGAGTGGTGTTATTTTCACCCTGTTTTCATGCAGCTATGTTATGTTATAGGTTTATATGAGTCAGCCTAAGTGTTTGATAAGAAAGTAGCCTATTAGAAGCTGTTAAAAAATTCCTGGGACTGAAGTAGCTGGTGCAGATAAGTAATGACATGACGGCAGCCATTTTTCTCCCAACATGGCTTCCTCAGCATTGACAGCTGACCGAGACTTATGGAGCTGTAGGATGATGCAGGCCCCCTGCTGAACTGAAGTTAATAATTTAGAGTATAAGATCAAAGCAGTGATACCTGTGATCAACACTGTGCCTTTACAGAACAGACCCTGTTGCATTTTTCTGTTGTTGTTGTTAAGCCTATTTATGTCAACATGTGAGACAGGAAATAAGCCTGCAACATACAGCCCAAATGTTTCCCTGATTTGATTTTCAGTTGTGTTGATGCCTGGTGTCATGCTATTTAAAGTAGGCGAGAATATACGCTCACTCATTCAGGTGGGGTTCGAAAAACAAGTAATCTGAGTAACGAGATGATTAAGTAAACAGTGACTCATCCATGAGTCTTTAAATGTCAGAAAATGATGGAAAAGACTTTTGAAATTCTAGTTGACGCCTATATATTGTGTGTTTTGTTCAAGTGCCAGTCCAAGACCCAGCTAAATTAAAGGGGAATGCTACAGCTTTACCACAAGTGTTTATTTCCAGATGTTAGGGAATATTATTGCCTATAGAAAACAGTTGCACCAAAATCATGAGAGGAAGAAAAGTAGATTAGTGTTAAAAAGATTGATATTCGTGAAAAAAGTGCTGTAGGCTAAATGTATAAATTAATACACAATGTTCCTATGTGTATCATACCTGTATTTAATTAAATTAAATAATAAAGTCATCCTTATTATTATTATTATCATTCTTATCTTAGGCCTATTATTAATTGAAGTGACAAACAATAAAGACAGTCAACAACTTATTTTTTCTTCCACTTAGATAATTTTCAATGTTAACAGTGGCTGTAAAAGGTGTAGGCCTACATGAAAATGAAGGCAACACATTTACCATTTAATAGTGTAACATTAAAGGTTAATGTACTAGCCTATTGACAATTACATAAGATTTGAGTTGGTGTTCTGTTCTTTGAATGATCGGAAGTTGCCTATTAATTTTTCTTTAAAAATTAGCAGATCTTCATCTGAGTTACAATTGTGAACAAAGTCAATCTTGTTCAGTTACACACAAATTATTGTATTATGTCAAGTCAAGAATTTAAATTGGAGGTTGTGTGTGAACCCCTCTGTTAATGACATTAACAAAAGCTAATTGGAGTGGGGATATATTGAATCTGGAGTCAAGTTGATGAAAGCAGGTGGTAGGTGTGACTGGGAGCTGCTTTGACAAACAAAGAAAACTAAACATCGTCCAAGGAGAAAATCTGTGGAGTGATTTGTATTCTGTTTTGATTGCTTATTGCTCAGTGTCCCTCAGCTCATATCACACAAACAGTTATAATCTTTTGGCTCCTACATGACCGTTTTCAGTGCGAGTGGAAGAAGAAAGTGAATCATTGCATTCAATATCTGGTTGAATCTTCTTTGGCAGCAATAATCTCAAACATGCTGTTCCTATAGCTGCAGTCTGTCACCTGTGGCAACAGCCAGTCCACCTTTGGGTAACGTTCAGTGCATCATGCATATTCCTTTTTTTTTTTTTAGCCATAGCTATATTCAATGAATGATAAAATGGAATGAATATTCCACAAGGGCACCAACTGCACCTGTCCTCAAACTAGAAAGGGGTGCATGTGTGTGTGTCTGCAAGGGAGTATAATTGAGCCTGAACTTAGCAGCACAGAGAGGAGGGTAAATGAACATCACAGAGCACAGACAGTGTATGTGGTGAAAGTCATATAGACTTTCAGCAGAATCTCCTTGGTTAAGGTTAGATAGTTAAATACTTTTCTATTAGTGTCACTTGTCATGTCTGCTAATTGGGCCATAAATCACAAAAGTCTCAGTTGTGTTAATGTGATTATAAGAGGCTATTCTTAAATAAGACTACCTTTTTTTCTTTCTTTTTACCATTTTTTGTTGTTGTTTTTTTAGCCAAAGCGACTTTATTTTCTACCAAAAAAAGTAATTAAGAAGGTCTGATGAGCTGATTTAGAACTGGATTCAGTTACTCATCAGTTCTCACCCATACTGACACCTCATCTATTCACTCATTTAAAATGATTTACTTATTTGTTTCACAAAACAGCCACTGAGCACAATTCAGAAGCTGCAGCTCAGGAATGTTTTGAAGAACATATTAATTGAATGAAGAAATCAGATTGTTACTGATTAACTTTTAGTTGATAATCACTAATTCAGCTGCACATTTAAAGCTGAAGCTTTGAAGCTAGTTTTTAAAGGCTGCTGGCCTTGAAGGCACTGGCTTGCTGTGCACCGTAATTATAAGCCTGATCTTGTATAGGATGTTTTTTTATTTCTGCTCTGCTGTTACATTTGAAAAGTTAATTGCAAAAGGTTAGAAAAATGAGCGCTGCAAAGATGCTTTTCAGCACTAATAAGCCAGTCGATATTTTGTATTATCCTGCAGCATGGATTTTACAATTCACTCTGTCTACAACTCTGCAAATACACACACACTGAAGGGAGACTAAAATACATCTAAAGACTCAGTCTACTCTGTGCTACAAGTAAAAATGGTTTACTGATGAAATAACTGACTTCTCAGTTTCAGTTGAATGAGACATCTACCCTGTGTAATATGACGAATAATATTTTATTTTCCGATTGTTTCTATCACCAGATAATAACATTAGATTTGCTGTGACAAATTCTGCAGATGTCATCTGTCATTAATATAATAGCAGCTAATTTTTTGTTTGTGTTACCTGTTCAAGAGTGTCTGTGTGTAGCCTGTGTTTGTACTTTCTTCCACTGAGCTGCCTGTGCTTAGCTGATTGATTGATTGGTTTTTAATTTGGAATTAGGAACTGTGAAAATGAATTCCTGATTGAAAGTCCTGATTGAAAGTTGTTTAACACCTGGTAATTCACTCTTGAATCATAGTTGTTGTCTAAGTTATATTCAGCAGGATGTGACATTTCAGCGTTCATTCAGCTTTATTTGTGCAGTGCCAAGTTACAACGTTGTTCCAAGGCACTAAGGCCAAAACTTGTATTATAAAGACATTATCTATGGTTCCATTGTGAAGCTCTGTGGATGGAACATGTCACCAACATCCAAAGTATTTGATATGCAGTGGGTGTTTTTGTCAAAGCAGCAGTATTACGAAATGTCATTTGCATAGGCTTTGTTCAGGAGTCTACTGTACGGGAGAAAATCCGGTGTTTCCTGTAAAAGAGTCGTGGTAGTGACTGTAGTGTACACTCCACTCCTCTGTAATGGAGGCGGGGATATTTGAAAGTATTTAAGTAACCAGTTAGTCTTCAGTTAAGCAGCAAAATGGAAAACAATTCTAACAAAGCATCAATTCAGTCTTATTGTAAAAGTTTTTGGGTTGTGGAATAAGTTGATTAATTGTCCCCTGTGTGGCTGTAAGGTTTAAAAACTCCACCTGCACTTGTGAGCAGCTGGGTGTTGTCAGACAGTCCTCTGGCCTTTGGGGGCAGTAGCACGTCCATCACTGCTTGGTGAAGAAGAGATTGCGTTCTTAGAGAAGTGACACAAAGGTGAGATTCATGCTCTGTTGGAAGCGTTTCCTGAAAGCCTCACACAATGGATGGGACCGTCCCAAACGCTGACTCAGCAGAGCAGCATTGACAGTAGTTGTGTTGGGGATGGGGTTTCAGCTCTCTAATGTTGGTGAATAGCATTTCTTTAATCTTTATTCATTCAAGATGGCTTGACAGATGCAACTTGTGATCACCCTGACATTAACATTTATACTTTATCTCTATCTACTTTATATTCTCTGTTCTTTGCTGAGGCAGCAACTGTAACTTAACCTAATTTACCCTTGGCGATCAATTAGTTCCTCTTATGATTCTGATCACATTCATGCACTTGCACACATGGAAGCTGCTCAGTACAAACACAGTCTGAGCTGCTGTTCATTGAGCATTAAGCAAAAACAATAATGATAATCATTAGTAGGAGTAATAATGATGATAATGTTCCAGTATTGATAATCTGTGGTTTAATCACAGGGTTTTTGTTCTGATTAGTTTTTGTTCTTTGTTCTGGAGATACTCTTCAAAATACATGTTTCTAGGCTTTAATCACTTACCAAAACTCTAATGATGTTTGAACAGAAGGTGAAATTTTACTGCTTGGAAAAATGAAAATGTTATAGTTATGATTACATATTAAGTTATTATTATCTGCTTCTGTTTTACAGGCATTGTGGCCACACTACAAGCTCCTCCTCCTCCTCCTCCTCCTCCTCAGAGACGACATGCATTAATGTTTGACCTTTTTCCTAAAGGAATACAGGTAATAATAACTCCTTATTGAATTTATTTTACCTTTATTTAGCTATAGCAGGTTTTTTATGCTGCAACTTTACAGTGTTGTGTTTTGGGCCGTATTATACCGTCTTAGACACCAATTCCATGTTCTTCACATTTCAGTGGTTAAAACTATTGCTAAATGCGTAGAAGTCAAGCTCAGTTATTGTGTCTACAAATGAGAAGCTAGTGTACCACATAGCTTTAGATTATGTAGATGAGTAACAACATGTCACCACAGTCCTAAGCAGAGGTCTTATCAGAGAGAAAACACCTGTGTGATCTGCTCACTGGCAGCCATGTTTCTTTTGGTCTCAGCCATTCTTTTCATGAGCTCATGGACACCTAGTTAAGAAGCTCCTTTTTCTACATAACAGTCCTTTTTATAGTACTTATATCATATTTAATTTATTTGATATTATTCATACAGATAAACAAGTCCCCAGCAAAGCCTACCGTCCTCTTTCCGTTGCTCTTCTGGCACGAGAGAGGAAAATCAAATGTGTTTGTTGTGTAAGAAGTGAAAATGCAGGCAAGCAGGTTGGAGAGATTCAGTGTGTTCTGGCTGTTGAGATTTGCCTATTCTAACCTCTCTGATCTCCGTTCAGTGAGCAGGCAGTATACGGTGCATGCCAAGCAATATGTGTCTGACACTGAAAACACTGGTGTGCTCAGTCATTCTGTTTTGACTAAATGTTTCTCAGTAAGCCTGTTATCTTTTGTGGTGAGATAGAAAACAGCATTTCCTTTAAGCCTGAGGGTCATTAATGGAGGGGAGTGTCACTATTGTGTGTGTTTTTATTTATTTATGAAAAATGATAATTTATCATAAGTCAAATGCATTAATGTAGCAGTTGTCTAGTCTGTTTACTGCTCAGGAACAGTTGGATTTTGCTTTGACTCTTGGACACAGAATAAGAAGATGAATCTGATGATGTATTGCCACTGTTCAGTGTACAACAATACAACACATAAATCCTAAAATTAAATAATTTAGAATAAGTGTAACATTGTATGTAAATTAAGCTCTAATTGGTACACATGTTTGTAGTTTCTTCTCCTCTCCAGTATCATTCATAACCAGAGTTTTTCATTGCAACATGTAATTAAAATGGTAATCCACAGACTAAGCACTGCTCTCATGTAGTGAGTACAACATCCTGTAGCACAGTCTCATTCTTTACAACACCTGCTGGCAGGATTACCTACAACGCACTCAACTACTGACTGTTTTCTTAGAGATTCAGCCGATCCTGTAACAAAGACAGGGAGCAGGTTATAGACAGTGTTGGGAGGGTTACTTTTAAAATGTATTCCCCTACAGATTATTGATTACATGAAAATGTAATATGTAATGTATTTGGATTACTCAAGTAAAGTAATGTATTCTGAATACTTTCTGGATTATTTTTAGATTACTTCAAAATCGCCTGCCTGAGCGCCTTTGACTGGGACTGAATTTGCTTTAGAGAATGATTTTACACATGATCTTATAGGCCACAGTGGTTCCTTTTAAACTAAAGCATTGTATGTGTTTGAATTTATCAAACCACTGTTTAATTTGTTATTGATCACCCAGCAATATTTTAATGATTTTTTAGCCATCACATTAAATTAGTAGGCTATATTAAAACTGAGCAGCTTTCTCTGCTCTACAGTGCAGACTACAGCCTCTGAACCTCTAATACTTGTGGAGAAGAGTCCACCATCATGTACTGGATGAGAAAAAAATGGGCCACAGCTAAACCTACTGGCAGGCCCCTGCTCTACTGCTCTATTCATAAAGTATTCAGACCCCTTCATTTTTCTCAGGCTCTTGGTAAACACTCTAACCAAGGCCCTGCAATGGCAGGTCCCTGAGTTATTTTAATACAGTTTTGGTTGTTTTTAAACCAAAGCCAAAGAAAAATGAAGCCAATTCATTTAAAAGACTTTAGCACACTACCACCTCCATGTTTCACAATTTGCCAGTGTCAGATCATATCTGATCTAGACTAATTAATTGTTCCATTGATTCCTCTGACCAAAGAATGTGTGACCAACATTAATTAGGCATTTTGTCATGATTTGGGAAAACCTAAATCTGCAGTTTTGTGCAAGAGTTCTAGTTTTCCCTGTTTATGCTGTTCATGGAGGTTGACTTTATGCAGTGCCCTCCTCACTCTCTGATCAGTCACAGGAACACCAGTCACAGATCATCTTTACGCCAAGTGCTTCTCACTTGGCTCATCATTTTTGAGTAGACCACAGCTCAATTTGGTAGAGTCTCTCTTCCTGTGCCTGCTAACCACTGGTGCAGCTGTGTTTCAGATTATTTTCTGTTCCCTGCTGATAATAATTTTATGAAAAACCAAATTACCTACACTTCAACTTCAAAATAATGCAATTATATAATTATATAACTTTTTTTTTTTTAATTGTTCAACAATTTAGTGGTATTGAAAATGAGTTGCTCAGTTGTTTTGTACACTGAATGCAAACATAGTGTGAGAACTGCAGGACTATGAACCTGACAACACTGATTTGGATAATCAAATGTAGAGCAATAACACATTACAGTGTATGGTGCTACAGTAAAGTATAATGTACCATGGCTGATCAGGTAGTTGATCGATAGGGGAAAAAAATGCACAACTACTTTGATAATCAGTTTATCAAGAGAAATGCTTTTGGCTACATATGGCAGCCATGTTTAAAATCAAGTTTTTCAGAATTTTTGTGACATTGATATACATATTATTTCATAGATAAAGCTATCAGTCTGTTGAGAAGATTAAGAGTAGATTTGTCTGTTCATGATTGAGCACTTTTGCTTGATTTTGAACACCTCTGTACTCTTTGTTAAATCACTGCTTGGCCTTGTGTTTGGGGCTGAGGTCAGGTTTTCTGACTGTGCCACTCAATGCTAACTCTGCTCTGTGGCTCCCGTTGCTTGTAAATTCAGCTGGCACACTGCGCGTCTGAGCCACTGGAGCTAAATTGAACTTGTTCACTGCCGGTAACTTTTAGTCACACACTCATGTGTTGCCTCCACTGATACAACGGTTCAGTGTGGCAGTCTGCTCCGAGCAGGCCACACAGAGGTCAGAGTGGTGGCGAGCTCCTGGTGCAGTAGAGAGGAGACAAAGGAGCGCTGGGATTTGGGTGACCGGTGATATCATGTGTCAAAGGCTGTGACATATTCAGGTAGTTGAGTTCAGTTTAAATCACAAATCAACAAACAAATTCCACCATGGAGTCCCAGGAGGCCCTACAGAGGTTTAAGCTACTTGGGTCCTCCATAAGGGATTGTAGATTATAGCCTCAACAATTGTACATTCATTCAATCTACAGCATTTGTTTGATGTAAAATGGACATGTATAATTATATTTGAGAAAAGCACCTGAATTTCTTCTGATCTTGGTTGACAAAGTCTTAATTTTAAGTTGGCTTACCTCTGCTATAAAATACTACAAGAAGTAGTTACTGATTTTGTCTAGTAATTAAAATGCAAATTTGAGGGAAGTGTTTTTGTCATAATCAACTTGATCTTGACCTTTCATATTTACTGATTCTTAATTGTATTGTACAAGTGGTATATTATGTCTTGTGTTATACTTATGTCTGCGTCTACTGTATGATCGTATCTATGTGTTGTGACTGTATTAGCTGTTTTTGTTTAGTTTTTTCCTTGATGGACTTGGATGAATATAATAGACAATGTTGACTTAATATTTGGACTCCAACAAGAATAGCTATGCTAATGCGCTGGTGCTAATGGAGATCCAATAAATGAAATGAAATGATCAACAGTTTCCCTGTTCCTGTTTAGAACGGTCATTAACGTGCATTTAAAATCAGTGGGATGTTTGTGTTTACATTTATTAAAAATGTTTTATTTCTTCTCTTACAGATATCTGCAAATCTACAACTATGGAAGAAGACATAATAATACCTCATGATTCTGCCAAAAATTGCAGCATATCAGTAATAGAGGATGAAAAAGAAAAGGTAAAAGACTTTGTGTATAAGCATTTCAGAGAAGTGACAGATGGGTCTCTCTTCAGTAACACAGAAGAATCTTCCATCAAGGAACATGGGAGTTCCACGAAGAGAGAGAGACAAACTCTCAACAAAGCCCATTGCAAAATCCAGCAGGGGGCTGTTTTCTCTGGAAAGATTCTGAGTTTTGGGTGCTCGGTGTGTAAAGATGATTCCACATATAGCCCCAACGATCTCCTGAAGCATTTTCGAGCAGCTCACAAAGGAACACTCCCTACATACCCTTGTGACCTGTGTGGTTTTGTCACAAACGAGTTTCCCGCTCTTCAACGCCACCGGATCGAGCACAGAAACACTCTGGTTACATGTGAGCTGTGCAACGATGACGTCCAGTACTCTCTGCTTTTGCTTACCAGACACTACATCATGTGTCACAGTCTAAATGGACAGTTCAACTGTGACTGGTGTGAGTTTACTACTGTGGACGCCGGGACATTCGTCCAGCACATCCATCATCACAACGAGAGTCCTTGGAAATGTTCAAAATGCAGACATATCAGCCGGAACGAAGAGGATCATCAGAGGCACGTGAAAGCCCACTCAGGTACATTCCCATTCACTTGTCAGATCTGTGGATATGGTGCGGCAAGAAGTGAGTACCTGAAAAAACACACTGCAGCTGTCCACAAACAGGAGGCTGAGAAAAGAAATGCATGGAAAAATTTAGATGACAGTGGCACTCCAGCAAATTCATCTGCAACTTTAAAACTTTTGCTAAAAAAGAGTGGTGAATCGCAAGAGACTCAGAGGATATCAAAACTGAACTGTCTGTCTGGGAGTTTAACGAACCAAAATGGCAGGGTAATCAAACCAGAGCTGTCCTTAGAGGAGACGCAGCACTTTGTGGAGGGGACAGCAGCAAAAAAGGACAGCAACAATTGGAGTAAAACCTCTCATAACACAGAGCAGACAACACCGTTGATGTTGCAGGAATGTGAAAACTCTTCAAACTCTGATTCTGGAAGTCACACAAATCCTAATGGACTGACTGTTCTAATGGTTAAAAACAAAATCTCTCTTCCCCCGAACTGTACAACCAAAGTGATGGGATTCAAAATGGTTGATGGCAAAAAGCATTTAGTTCTCAAAGTGATCCCAGCAACAAAGCAAGATTCACCTCTTCAGAACCATTCCTCAGTTGAAGATGTGGGTTTCTTGGCACCAAACCCCGTGTTGGATAAAAGTAAAGAATCTGTTGAGAATGGGGAATGCTTTGATGGCAAGAGCTCCACATCACATTGCTTTGCTGTTTCGCCGCGAGGTGGATCTTGCATACAGGTGGATCAAGACGATATCATGGCAGTGAAGGTAAAGATTGAGGAGGAAGAAACATCTGTGTGCAACCTTGATTCCACTCCGAACAGAGACGATGCTGGGGAACAAACAAATTCTTTCCTAAATATGTCGTCGGCTTGTGCAGAAACATTGTATCCCATGACAAGTGAGGCTGATCATTTGGGTAACCGCCCAAGTCAAACAACCTGCTCAGAGAGAAATGCATTTGACAATAGCTCAGTCTCTGCAACATCAAATTATGATGCAACTGGCCATAATGGTTCCAAAATTAGTAATAGCTTAACAATGTGTGCTGGAAAGCTCACTAGTGTTTCTTCACCATCAGAAGTTGCTAAGGAAACATTGCTTTCAGTCTCCAAAAAAACTGCTGAGAACTGTGGTGCTGCAAATGGGTTATCATGTACTGACACAGTGGCAGATCAGCTCACTGATGAGCACGAGAGTAACTCTTCCAACACTACAGATAATGATGACCAGTTTTCTAGCACTCGAGAAAAGACCAATAGGGTTCGGACTAAGATGAAATTTGGAAATGGTCAGCTAAATTTTAAAAAGCTTTCAACAAATCTGGTTCCTCTGTTGGAGTCATCCCCAATCACTTCAGATAGCTACAGAGACAGTGACATGGGTTCTGAAAACTGCTCTCAAAAGTCACTAAACCAAGAAGTATTTAATTTTCACAACTATTCCAAGGAAACATTTGGTACTACACCTAACACTACCCAAAGCTTCAACAATCCGTCTAAACACTCTGTTGAGAAAGAAAGTATCTGTGAATTATCAGAGTATAGCTTGACTTTGGCAGAGTCTCCAGAACCATTCACGGAAAGTGACAGTGAAGAAAGAACCCCTGGAAAAAATCCAGAGGGCATGAGAAGAGGCTCAGATACTGATGTTGAGGTTGATGAGTGCATAGCTAGTGTTGATGATCCTCACACAGAAGATGAAAACCCTGATTCAGTGTTGCAAGACTTTAATATCATCAAAGTAGAAGAGGACAGCATTCCCATCTCAAAAAAACAACCAGAATCAAAGAGTACAAGTTCCTTTGGCAGTTTTGTTGAAGAACATTCAGATGCAATCATTACTCAACAACTTTTTAAGGAAAAAATAACATCAAGTGCAAATAATGATCCCATGAAACAAACAAAAACAACTCTCAGAATTCTTCAATTGCCAGAGGGTAAGCAACCAGTACTCCTGAGGACTACTGAGAACAGATTTGCGATGCCAATGCAGGTCAAGGCAACCCCAGGTTTCAAACTGATAACCAATTCTGCAAGCCCTCAGATCAACGTATCTTACATGAAGTCGGGCATAGAAAGATCAAGTAACCAAACTGGTGTAACATTAACTCAAAACAGCAGGAGGCTAGGTGTGTCCACGCCAAAGACAGGAGCTGCAGAAAAAGGGACATCTCTTCTGTCGGCTGTTCAACCAGGCATTGGCACAACCTCAAATCACTACCTTATCAACAGGCCAGGTCTTAAGGGACCTGTACTCTTGTCAAGCGCACCACATAATACACCTGCAGACAAGACATCAAAGACACAGCCTACTTGCTACTTGGTACAGAGGTCTCTTCCATTTGTTCACACCCCCAGTGCCCCTGGTCTCAGACTGGCAAGTACACAACTCCCATTAAACTCCCGACCAGTTCTGGCCATGCCCGTGAGCTCTGCAGAGAAGCCAAGCTCTGTACAGCCTGGTCGTCAAGCCTTCTTGCTCCGATACATTTCTCCATCTAAATCGGGCCTAATTCTGAACAACCAAGAGGCAAAGACCGGGACCCAGTGTAACCAAGCCAGTGATGGTACTGGTAATAAAGTCATATTTAAAATTGTCACCCCTACTGGTAGCCTTCTTTCCAGTGGAGCGCCCACCTCAAGCAGTCAACCATTGTTTTTGGCCACCAGACCTCAGACCCAGTGTTTTCTGGTGTCATCAAACAAAGCTAATGCAAATGCCTCCAATGGAGTTAAGAAATTGATCACCATACAAAATACTGCACAGAAAGATGTCAATGAATCTTGCATTTCACCCTCTCAGATGAATGTAAAGGTACAACAATGTGAAGCAGAAAAGCCTATTCTCGCCCCAAGGCCAATTCGGCCTCCAAGCCAAAGGAAAAGGCGCAGGAAAGCATTATTTGATGAGCTTCCAGCACCACCGCATAAAGCTAGAAGACTCTCAAATAAAACACTGACTGAGAGAGAGAGTCCTGTGTTGTGGAAACCTGTTGCCAAAGAAATTGAAAGGACACTGAGAATTGCCCCATTCAGTTCTGAACAGCAGATCAAATGTCCTCGTAGATACCAACCTGTTGTGGTGCTCAACCATCCAGATGCTGACATTCCTGAAGTGGCCAACATCATGAAGGTAGTTAACAGGTACAAAGGGGCTGTCACGAGGGTCTCTCTGTCTGAGAAAACCATCCAGGCACTCTCTGAACTTGGTCCTCAAGGGAAGAATTGCTCAACCAAAGGTGTGTCGTCTCAAAGCGATGATCCAAGACCTCGGCCAGTTCAGAGTTCTGTCCGAGAGCGATTCCTTTTGAAAATGAAGTTGAGGAAAAAAAGCAAAAAAAAGTATGAGGTAGTGGAATCTTTATCAGGTTGTAGACAAGAGTCTGTAGTGTTTGACTGCTGGTTTTGTGGTCGACTCTTCAACAGCCAAGAAGACTGGATTGGACATGGCCAGCGGCACCTCATGGAGGCAACTAGAGACTGGAATAAACTGTTCTGAGAGTTTTCCATCACCTTTAAATGGGTTGATATTCTGTCCTTTTGAGGTGGAACAAATTGTTGAAGTTGTATATTTTTTAATCTTCCGTTATAAGTTTGTTCAATTTTTGTTCATGTAAATAAATATTCTTAGCTGAATCATAGTTTATCTTTTCATAGGTGCATATTCTGGTAATGTACTGCTAGCATGATTTCCATCATGCATGCACAGGTCAAATTGAACTGTGAAAATGGTACACTGTAATTAAGAGTTGTGGTAAGAGCACTGGCTTAAATAAAGGGGACAATATCAGCAAAGGTTGTATGCAGAGTTGGATTAAATTACTCAGGTGATTTCATATTAATTAGGTTTCTCATTTTTGCGCATAAATTAAACAAAAAGCATAGGCCTAGTTTAAGGGACTTTTGTATATTTTATTATCCTGCACAAGAACATGAAACTCTGTTTATATAGCTGAACTCTAAAGCTTGTAGACAAATTGAATTGTTTCACACTCATGATGAAAAACTGTTCTGGTCCAAAATATCCTTTTTATTGATTTTTTTTTTTTTTAAATAACAGGATGTAATTTTTTTTATTTTATTCTGTTGTCAGAGATAGTTTACGGTTTTCTTGTCAGGATTTTTGTCAACCTGTAGCATGCATTTGTCATAACTAGAGATTTTCCATAGTATTCTCTTTAAGTCTGCCAAGAGTTGCAAATGGGCCGATGGTCTTCTAAAATACTCTATCTGTTAAACAGGGATGCTTCATGGCTCACTGCCAGTACTTGACAAATACAGATCAGCTCATAATACACCCTATGCAGTTTCATTCAAAATTACCTTTTTTTGTCAATAGTTCAGGCTGTTTTTGCTTGTGCCCATGTTGTGAGTCAAATCTTAAACGTTCAACCAATTTGCTTTCACTGTAAATTTCTGTTGTGGTTTGCAAAGTATTATTTACATAAATTTGCTGGTCGGTAGATGGTATTAAAGAGTCAGTCACAGGGCCAGAAAGTAAGATTTTGGCAACTACTCCCTAAACCTTTGTGTTCCACAGTTGGCACTGTTACATTTTCCCGACAGCTTATTATTGGATTGGTAAATCACCAGTAATTGTACCCCCCCTTTTAAATAAGTGATTAAGAGTTTAATATACCACTGTAAATTCTCAAATTAAAGCAGGTATTGAAATAATGGCCAAGTGTAACAAATTTCCAATTACTTTTACGTTGCCTTTTGTTTTTCTTTTCTGATCATTGTTAAATTTTTAATGAAACACAACAGTCACTACAGATATTTAGCATTAAAAAAGGAATGTCAACCCCCATTAAGCAGGATGGAAAGCTGCTATGTGAAACATCTGCATGGGAAGTGTGACTTTTCATTGACAGTAGCTAAGTGACAATAATTTGTGAACATTTGTGTAATAGTTTGTATGTGAAAAGACATAGGCTACTGCTCGCAGCACTGTAGTGATTATGACAGAGGAAGTGTGTGTGTGTGTGAGTTCGCATTGTCACCAAATTTGAACAGGAACAGGAACTTTATACTAAACTATGATCAAATCATTTTATTAAATGGAGAAAAGGGACGGCCTGGTTAATATTTGAGAATTTACAGTATATGCAGCATACACACAATTAGTTGTTTTTCTATTATAGACATGGAGTTCAGGTACAATGCCTGTCTGTGCAACATAATTATTTTTGCCATTTTGTGTGGTTTGGTTGTTTACATGAACAGCCAGACCTAATGAAATGGTGTACTGGTTCAGATCTGATCAGTTAGCAGCAACAACTAGGCAGCCAAGAATGTCAAGCCCTGTGTAACAATACCGCCCACTACAAAATCTCTCAGTATGAGACAGTCGGACCATCACCACAGCTTTGTGGGAAATAGATACAATGTTTTTGTCCCCTTGAACCTGTATTACTGCTGTTAGTGTTGGTTAGTGAGGATAAAGGAAGGAGGGGTTGGCTGGATCACCCCAAAATCTAATTTTAAAGTAAGTGGAGAATGTGACAGCAGAAAACTTGGGACAGATTAGGGGGTGTAACAAAATTTTCAGATTGATTTGCTTTAGACCAAACAGAACGATGCAAGCAGACCCAAGACAAAAACAGAGACGTATTTAACTCCCTTTAACTGATTTTGGTTCAGTGAAAAGTTTGTTAATATCATACTTGCAGAGGTGATTTCATAGTTACTGATTTTTGTTTTTCATGTTCATGCTTTATAAACATCTTAGGTGTAGGAGACTTAAACATGACCCATGTATTTCACTTCCACCTTTTTGTTGCATTAATGTTGTACTGTAAATCTGTTGACTGTCCTCAAGTTCAGTATACTGTACATATGTTTATTTTAATATTGCATTTGACATACTTTTCTGTACTACAACGGGACATTGACTGTATTTTCCTCATGGCTTTTAATAAGTTTTATAATTTAACACGATGATCCAACCATGGAAATGAATGTTTTATTCCATTCAATATGCAAAACTGACTGAATAATGCAAGCCATGATAATGTTTTTTATACGTCAAAATGCTTCTAAACAGCCAGCCTCCAATTACTGAAGTTCTGACCTCAGCAGGGTCCACTTTCCACTGTTTGCCAAATGTTCATCTGATGCGACTCAAGTCAGCAGCAGGGCGTTTTACTCCAAGTTAATTCTCTGAATTTAATGAAGTCTGTTTAATGGAGCGTCAGTAGTCGGTCCCCTCCACTGATATTTGTTAGTTACTAGTGAATCCAAACATACACTCAGTTTTCACTTGGTTCATAGTCTGTTACAGGTTCTTCTTAAATGAATTGTTCCACTCACTACTACATGGTCTAATGCAGAATTTTCTCTCACAGACTAGCCAGCTTCAAAAGTTGACCTCCCTTGTTAACAACAATCCAGCCCATTCAGAACCATTGTAAAATGTTCTCTTGTTTACAGAGTTTAAAAAGTTAAATTTCCCAGTGGAAACTTCTGAGATTGCTGTATGTTTTGTATTAGAGAGGAATAATAATCATGGTCTGATGTTCAGCCTGTAAAATGTCTAAGGTCACATCCATACAGCCGTTTGGATTTAGTTGATATAAATGCTGTTTAAAAAAAAAAAAAGGAATTCTACAAATCAAGGGCTACAATCTAAAAAGTCTGCGTACAAATACTTGAAATAAAAAGGATATAATGGTATTCCGTTTTTTGATTATTGGTTTTAAAAATTGAGTGGAATTACTCATACACATGATAATAGTACTGTTTTTTTCATGTATTCGATCAATCAGGCTGATCACAAGACTGAAAAAAATTAAGCATCAAGTATACATTTAATTAACTCATTTAACATATTTACTGGTGTATGCAGCCCACCAACCTTTTGAACTCATAACCAACCCCCTCTTAACAACTGCTTGAATTTATCTCAGACAAAAGGATCCAAATATCAAATGAAGTCCATATTTTGTTTTTGACGGGTGTTTGTTCCAGACTGATCCACATGGTTTCACTCGCACGATATTATTAACAGTACTTTTCTGTTACTTGTTCACTGCTCTCAGGCCAAAGAACTATTTGGTTCTATCATGAAAATTCAAAAAGAAGTTTTGTTGTTGAGATTTCCAACTGGATCCAAGAGTTCTGCACTGTGATAACTACAAACCACTTATAGTACGGGGATACACTACTAGACTATCTCATTTTGTTAGTTGTATGGACCTAAAATTTAAAAGTAATCCTAAATCCAGTACGACTCAGCCCACTGCTAACCCCGCCCACCCAGTATGATGATGGCGCTGTACCACGTTTTATGTTGAAGTTTTCAACCCTGATGCAGAACTCGTCGTGTACAGTAAACTGTTCCTGTCCAGCAGGCTGTTCAAATCTTTACTGAGACTTTCCTCATGCTAAGTGCCTCAAATGTCCTTTGGCAGATTGACAATGTGTACTGTATTCTTCTGTTTAACTTAGTGATTCACTCTCCTCTAATAAATGTACATACCTTATGGAAATAATGTGGACGTTTTGTTTATCCTTTTAAACTGTTATAGATACTTGAAAATTATCACAAAGAATTGACATTTAATAGTGATAATGTAGTTTAATATCCCTAAGCTTTATATAGGACAAGTCTGAAGTCCATCCACTGTATGATGATGATGGTGCTGAACAGATCCACATGAGGGCAGCACAAGATAAAATACCACAGGATGCTTTACCTTTTATTCAGCTGAATACTTTCTCAGAATTGTTTACATGTATAGATATCATACTCTATACTATAGGTACATCTGAAATGAGTCTCTACAACAGGTGTCATTGGAGTGATGAGAAAGTTAAACTAATTATTTCATTAAAAAAACATTGTGCAATTAAGACTATTAGAAGTACCATGTAATATAGTTATAGATTAGTGCATGCTTTAAAATGACAGAATATATGGGAGTAATTTGTTAATCATATGGGGAGTACAGAGATAATTTATTATACATTTTGGTGAGTTGAACACAATTAAAAATGGTGAACTGTACTTTCATCTTCTCAGTAAAAGAAAAAAAACAACAACAACACACTCTCCTGATTGAGTAGATGTTTTGAAATGTTGCTCCCATGATCCTGTCTTAAATCTATTTCCTGGTTGATATGAAACTTTTTCATTGGGCTTTTAACTGAGTGAACAAACTGTTAAAAACTGTCTCAAATCCATGCCACACATTAATTCTGTACAGCAGCTGTTATGAACTAATCAGCAAAATGTTTTCCCTCAGATTTAATTGGGTTTTTCCCCCAATATTATTTATTTCATAATGTCATCATACATTTTTCCCAGTCGCTGCAGCTCCATTTTCTTTGTTCAGTGCACTGAGGGAAAATACTACACAGTCTCAGAAATCCACTACACTTGTGCTGTCACACTGTCTGCTCTAAGTTATATTCAGTCATTTAGCCACTACAGTGGCCCAGACAGGTGGACACAATGCAGCACCCGCAGCGTGAGTGCAAATTATGACACAATACAACAAGTAGTATGACTTACTATGTGTTACTTAAAGTAGGTTCATATCAATGTGCCTCCATTTGAGCAAAAAAGCAGCACAAAAGCTCAGCGATGTGCTGCTGTGGATGAAGTCATCCTCAAAAATAAGTTCTAGCCACTTTAAATTCATGGGATTCATAGGATTTTTTTTTTTTTTTAAGTTGCACAGCTCTATTTTGCTGTCAAACAGCCCGCTCCTCTAGAGCTAAAGCTAGTGAATCATTGAACCACCATATTAATTCCTACAACTACAGCGTGCACTGTCTCACTGGCAGAGGCCTCAGCCAGATGTTCAATCTCAGTACTAGGTTGAGGTTACTAGGTTCATCTAACTCACTCACATGGTGATCGAGCCACAGATCTGATCTAATGATCTGATCTGATCAAACAGCCATAAACTATTGATACTTGCTTCACTTATGAACCACCCTTGGCTTGTACAGTGTTGGTTATGGTCAGTCTATTAACAGAAGTACACCAACAGCACTACTCAGGTTCACGACAAGTCTACTGCCCCCCCCTCCAGGTTTCTCCTTCATTGCCCATGTGAGTATTGAACTCTCCTAAAAGATTGAAAGGGATAGTTCAACATTTTGGCAAATTGGCCCATTGCCATAATCCCTGTAGTTTTAGCAGTATGTTCGTTACCTTTAATTGTCGGTGCAAGCTGTTTTTAGAACGGTGGAGCAGAACCCCGAGCTGCTCACAGCTACGCTACAGAGGCTGATGGGATTTCTTGGTTTCCCTCATCAAACTCCTCAAATACACAATCCAACAACTCCAGAACGCTCTCGTGGACAAGTTGTGACCTGCACATTCACCACGCTATGAGATAATAACAGAACGTTACAAGACAGTTGTTTTCGAGGGAAATTCATGCAAAACCGCAGATGCACAGTTTTTCAACAAGCAGTCTCTGCATTTACCTCGAAAACAACTCCGCCTCGTAACGTTCCGTTATTATCTCATAGCGTGGTGAATGTGCAGGTCACAACTTGTCCACAAGAGCGTTTTGGAGTTGTTGGATTGTGTATTTGATGAGTTTGCTGAGGGAAACCAAGAAATCCCTTTAGCCTCGTAGCGTAGCTCTGAGCAGTTTGAGGCTCTGCTCCACCGTTCTAAAAATAGCTTGCACCGACAAATAAAGGTAACGAACCTACTGCTATGACTACAGGGATTATGGCAATGGGCCAATTTGCCAAAATGTTGAACTATCCCTTTAAGATCCCTATGTTGGTATCATTTCCACAGTCCTACTGAACTGTTTGTTGGCACATAGTCATAGACAACAAATCTGATTCTCCTTTCCAGGCATTTGCAGTTGCACGGAGGTGATCTCTCTGGGGGGAGCTCCAACAGCTGGGGGCCACTGAGTATCCTCTCACAGCTGGGACTGTTGATCCTTAGCAAGTGCTATGTGTGGAGGTGAGCCCAACACTATACTGTACTTGATATAGCTCCACCTCCAGCACCAGTTTTGGTTTGGCTTTTTTCCTTGTAAGAGGTGACATCCCACTTTAGGACCAGTCTACAATGACAGGGATCGCTGCACCTGACCTGTGTCCCTACTTTTGCCGTAATATTTCAATCCACCGAGAATCCATCTAAAATAAGCAATAGTAAACCACTGAGCATAAGCTGACCACTTTTTTATTGTGAACATTTTTTGATAATATATAGTGAACGTTTAATGAAATAAAACAAGCCAGAGAGATATTGTAATGCACAGAGACATTGCAGCAGCATGTCCACAGGGGAGGCACTGTAGCGGAGAGACTGGACATTTGTCAAGCAAATTTGCAATAATTACCGTACATAGAAATATATGTTTGTAAAACTATAATAGCTTTAAGAGGCTGAATCTTAAACCATGTGTGTGCAACATGTCGTGTAGGCAGGTGCAGGCGAGAGGCCAGGACAGCAGGAAGACAGCCAGGTCTGCAGGCTTCTGTAGGGCTTCAAAATAGGTCATGTTCACATCAGGGACATCTGCATAATTTTTCTGACTTCTCTGCTGCTGAAGAGATTCAGGCCAGTGGCCTGTGGCTGTGGAGGAGAGGACTGTGCGGGGGGAAGGGATGGATGGAGGAGACCTCTCCATAAAGCATTATCATCGTTAGGAATGCTGAGACAAAAACACAAGAGTTGACTGAACGCTTTTCATCTCAGCTGATTTTTTCGACCACATCCTTTACTCACAGATTTTCGGTCTTGGACAGTGAGAGTGTAGTATTCAGTCTCCGAAAATGATGAGTCACAAATTGTTTGGTGTTTTCATGTATGTGACATGTGATTTCATATATGATGAGTCAGCATGAGAAAAGCAGCTTTTGTGTTTGTGTTTGTTTGTGTTCATGGATTCACAGCTGTGATGGGAGGTTATTCTAATTTTTACACAAAGGCACAAAGTTGGGCATGATTGAGGGTGTGTTTCTTTGAGTGACAGGTGGTTCAGTGTGTGAATGGCACAAACTGGCATGGACCCTAGTCTCAGCTCCACGCTCGCCACCTCCTCTTTGCTCATTTTTGGATTAGCTGGAAGTTAGGTGCAGTCAGGTTTCAAATTTCAGTCTCAAAGCTGCTCCTCAGAAACCTGTGGGTGACATCCATCTTTGTGCAGTCTATGATGCAGACACAGAATGTGTTTGTGGCTCTGATTACAATAGAAGAGAGAATAGAATTACTTACTGGATTGCAGTCATTACACTTTGTTAAATATGGATATAAGTCATTGACAGGCTTGTTTTCTGAACAAAATCATTACATATTTTCATAAACCTTTAGCTTCTATGACTGGACACTGCAAGAAAACATCTACTATGTCGTTCTTGAACCTTTTCCAGGTATGTTATTGAACAACTGTCCTGTCATTTATGTTGCTGGACCGGTTCTACAGCCATGTCAGCAGGTCTGTGAGGCTGCACTGGGTTGCTTTCATCTAAATAATAACACATCTCAGTTATGTCTGTTAGTGGGAAAACAAAGCACAGCTTAAGTTGTAGAGAATATTGTTTTGCAGGGAACCTATTGGATAAACTAAACTGCTGGTTAGATTAAAAAGATGAACTGATGTTGGTGCTATGAAAACTCCATCGCCAAAATCATAGTTTATCCTTAGAGGAACATAAACGTCTAAACTATGTATAATGACAATACACGCAAATACTGTAACCTTGGTAAAAATCTGACAAATGTTAATCTTAACAAAATTCTGCACTAAGTTCAATTAAATAACATTAAATAGAGTACTGTGGAACACGCACAACATAGGCTACAGGAAATACATACAAAATTCATTGAACAGATTGATGTGTATAAAGTTTTTCCTATAAATGTAATCAATTACTTTATGCAGCCCATAAAATGCGTTTATAATTATGACACAAATACACAGCTTTGATCCCAGCTCACTATAAACATGCTATAAAATACTTATGACATGTAATTTCAGTCTACCAACTTGCACAAAGAGAGAAGATCGACTCATACACTGGCTCACAGTACAACTTTATTTCTAGTGCAGACAACACACAGTGCTCATATACTGGCTTTGTCTTACAAGGTGTTCACTTGTTTCTTTACACTGTTGAAAATCCACAATAGACGTGACAAATAAAAAAAAGAAGCCACATTAAAATGGTCTCATGTTTGGACAGCAACCTTCAGTGTCATTTCAACACAACAGGTGATTCTGTTCGTGGCCTGGGAAGACGCTTAAAGCTGTCGCAACACTGGGACACAACAACACATCACATGTACACAGTCATCAACGTCAGCCCGAAGGTTAGTGTCGTTTCATGATCACATGGTTGAGCAAACTGGGATATGGTGACATATAAGTGAACTTCTGTGTTTAACCTACAATATCTAACGGTGATATGACTCACGCCTCCTCAGATGTAACGGTAGTTTCCATATGAAGCTAGAGTAATGTATTCCACTTTCAGCCTCATTATGGCCTCAAAGTAGAATAAAATGTAAGCATAAGCATAATGAGTGAAATTTCAATTATGCCACTGAATGCCCTGAATCTGAGAGGTTCATAAAGAACGCTCAGAAAAGCTTGATTTAATATGAAGAATCTGGATGAAGTAAACCTAATAATGTAAACCAGGATTGAGGTTGATAAAATAATGAACCATTCAATAAATCAAGGCCATTTCCCTCACTGCATCTCTATGGCACTGAAAGCAAAATGATAATGTAGAGGAATGATTCTACAGTTAACAGTGTCTCTCACTTTCTCATTTTGTTTTTCCTGCTTTATCTGATAGAGACAGTGAGTGGTGAGTGGAGAGAGCGAGGATGACAAGCAGCCAAGGACCCAGACTGCTGCTGAAAGGACTCGGCCTTTTATATGGTACAATGATAGAATAGATCTTTGTATATACACATATATCTTCCCTAAAAAATGATTTATAATTGCTGGAAAAAAGCCCTGTGTGCTCAGATATGAAACATACATAATCCCTTACGTGACATGGTCTAAATCTGTGGATGAAGTGGCCTTTGTGGAGTTGGGTGAGCGATGTATTATAACGTTATTTAGTGAGACCGCTCTTTCTGAGATCAAGGATCAGGGCTGTGAACTTTACAGGTTGAAGCTGTTCTATAAAGCTACTGAGCTCTGATGTGATTGGTCTTCTTCATGTCTAAAAAAAACTGGTACAGTTCTACTGTTAAATTATGGAAAATGTGCTTAGTCCCTTTCATTTTGGGAATATAAGGTGATTCATCATGTTTGTGTGCTACATGCAGACGTATGTAAATCTTTAATCTGTGAACCGACAAAAAAAATCTTGTGGTTTCAGTTGGGCATTATATGGTGAGATTACTTTGAGATTAGTTTTCGAGCCCTCTGTATGCTGTCTTTTCATTTCCAGTCCTTATGCTAAGCTAGGTTGATCACCTACTGGAGTCAGATCTGCACAGACACAAGAGTCACATCTATTCTTTCATTTTCCACTATGTCAAATTATATCTATATAATCCAGACATGAGGCATGAAGCATAGAACGAATCAATTCACAATAAAGAAAAACTGGGGCAGAAAGAGAAGCCTGTGATATTCAGGCCTCAAAGCTGATACACTACAACGTAGGACATGACTGCAGGGCCGAGTCAAGTTGAGACGTCCACTGTTGTTTGACTCACATGAGAGGGCGCTCATGTCTGGGAAACACTGATTAGGCTTGAACTGAAGCTAAACCTGAAAGCTAACCTCACAAGAACCAAGCTGGTCTGAGTGGAGACGTTTCCGTGGTAACTTTAACCAGACTTAACGAACTGCTCCATGAGACAGAAAATGAGCCTGATTTATTGACTAAGGCCTGGCTTAACCCGTAAACACATCTCTGGAGAAAATGTATGGAAGTTTGTTTTTTTTTTGGAACAACTCGAAAGTTGCTAATGAACTTTTAAAAACCTGAGTTCAAGTTAGTATGATGCTACAAACAATGCTGAGAATGAGTTGTGTGTAGGTTCTCATCACAGTGAAAACTGGCACATAGTTTTGGCACTGCACAGAGTTTGTGCTTCGTAGCACATTGCACTTTTCTTTTGAATTATTATCCCACCAAGTGAGGGTTGCTATGGTACATACTAGTGCAATATTTGTCAGACAAGAGTCCATTTGACTCTATTTGGCAGCATACATAAAGTGTCTCCATAGAAAATCTTCACACATCATAAATATGTTTTTTTTATATCAAGATATTCATAAATGTAAAATTCTGCAAGGGTGAGATCCATAATAACAAATACATATAGCACCAACACGCCACATCTCTATGTACCTAGTCATGCACATGAAAAAAACACACATGCTCACAATGATTAAAATCACCTGTGTAACTCATATTCAAAATGATATTGTGTCTGAACAATGCCATTATGAACATAACATTAACAAATATAGATCTTTGTCAAAACAGATCAATCCGAGTATTTAAAGGTGCAATCAGTGATACGTCCTCTTTGCATAATACTGGATTGGATCAGGTGTAATTATCTATAGGCCTATTCACATCTCTTTCCCCCCAACACAGGTCAGTTTAGGATTAGGTCCAAACCTGTGAAGACCTCTACTGAGGACACATGCAGCATTTGACAGATGATTCTGAAGCTTCAGATTCTCCCTCTTTTCTTTCTAAAGGGCTTTGAGAAGTTTAGAGACGATTCATTTATTGTGTTTCTCTATCATCAAGTAAAATGTGAACATAATTCCTGTGATTGGAAAACAACTGGGATGAGCTTGAGAGCTCCAGTTCCTTGGCCAAGGGTAGAGGGAGGGATACAGGTTTTTAACAGGTCCATGTAGTTCCTAGTATGTATAATTAAACTTCCCTTCATACTTTTGATCCTGTGAGGACCTTTAAGCAGTGTGCCTGACCTGCTTGTCTTTGGACTGTAGGAGAACAGTGGAGCAACTGATGCAAACACTGGGAGCAAACACAAAATCAACACAAAAAAGACTCAGCTAGAGCTGGTGCAGGTCAAACAACTACATTACTGTGGCCCTCAATTACTGACTGCAACTTTAAAGGAGACACATTATGCCCCTTTTCCACAAATTTAAATAGTTCCCAGGAGTCTTAAAGACATGTCTGTGACAAGCTTTGGTCAAAACACCCCAAGGATCAAACATCACAGCTCTTTTCATCCGCAAAATAGCCCTGTTCAAAATGGCTGTTTTTTCAGTGCCTGCCCCTTTAAATGCAAATGAGCCACTGCTTGCCCTGCCCTGCCCTTTCTACCGGTACTGGTACTCACAGGTAGGGGAGGTATTATGCAAATTCAAAAACTAATGACATCATTGTCAGACAATGAAGGGAACAGCTCAGATTTTCTTTTTAAGTCTCACATTTTGGGGGCTGGAAGGCAAGACAAACACCCAAATATATGTTAAAGAACCTTAAAAAATTTGATATTTCCATAATATGTCCCCTTTAAACTGCATTGAGCAGGAAATCAATTCAATATCAATGGAACCTCTCTCGAATATTCCTCATAAATACACACAATTTGTACCACACAAAGATAACTTTGTCATGAAGGGTCTTCGGGATACAAAGGCCCCACTGAAAACTCAACCTGTGGTTTAAGGGCAAAGCTGAAGGCAGTGAGGCCCGGACGCTTGAGGAGAGATCCGATCACAGGGTCTGCAGTAAGGTCTCGCACACGCACAATAAGAAAGCTATACAGTGGTTTCATTCCTCCAGGGGCCAGTTCGTATGTTCCTCGTGGTGTCCGAACCGAACAGGCTGTCCTCCTGCAGGCTCCTGTTTCTGCTGATGGTGCCCCGCAGGTTGACGGCGGTGTGCCGTCGAGGCAGAGTGTTTCTGGGGAAACCCTTCTGCTCCGGCTCTTCGCAGAGGTTATCCTTTCCCTTGTCTGTTGTCTTTGACATGCAGCTGTAAGCGTCGGGGTCTTGCTGATACTGCAAGGCGAAGGGGTCGGGTTTCTCGCAGCAGCTCGCGGTGGAGGAGTGATCGGCCGAACTGTACATGTGCCACTGGCAGGTGTGGATCCCGTGAGAAGGCAGGAGAAGGCTGTGACAGGAGCTGATGCTGTCGTGCATGTTGTGCGCGTGGCTGTGGCAGGAAGCCATGGAGTCTTGTACGCTGTGGCAGGAGGTCTGGCGTTGCAGGCTGTGGCAGGAAGCCAGCTGTTTATCCAAGTGAGGGCTGAGGCAGGGGAGCTGGATGTCTGGGTGCGGGCTGTTGGAAACCAGCGGGGAGCCTTCGAGATGGTGCGCCACGCGAGGGCTGTCCAGGTGGGAGCTGTGCACGCTCCCGTCCATGCTGGTGGAGGCCATGTGAGAGCGGTAGTCCTGGAGGCACGGGCGGGGGCGGTTGAAGGAGCGCGACTTTGTTCTGTCACTAAGGCAGCTCTGCAGGGGCAGGATGGGGCGGGGAAGTTCGTCAGGAAGCGACTGCGGGCGGGGCGAGGGCATGGGCTCGGCCAGAGGGGAGATGGGGGCCGAGCTGACGGGGCTCATCACGGCCACGCAGCACGGCCCCGCGTGGTCCGTCGAGGGGCTCTGGGGGGGCGGCGTCATTTTGTGGTAAGCGCTCTGCATAAGGTGAGGGGAGAGCAGCGGCTGCTTGCCCGAGCACGGGGAGTTGAGGTGGCAGTGGGGCTGATGGAGCCCCTGCCTCTGGTGCTGCTGCCCGGCCCCGTTGCTGTCTTCCATCTTGGACTTGGACGGACAGCACGCCCACCAGCGGTGCCACACGTCGTCCCGTTTGGCACAGTGCTGGATGAGAAGGAAGAGTCCGAGAGTGACACAGAAAGCCCCGTAGAGGCAGCTGAATATCATATCCAAGAAGTGTCCCAGCGATACCGCCAGTCCCCCTAAAGCCCACGTAGCCAGGAACAGAAAGAGAGTGAAGGCTGTCGCCCGGAGCTGAGATTTAAACGAGTGCTCGTTGGCCAGGACTGACACGCCGGTGGCAAAGGGCGGACAGTCCCCGGCAGGTCCAGACGTTCCAGCAGGGTCAGGGTGGCAGTGATTGTTTGACTCACTGGATGACAACTGCTGCTGCTCCTCATTCAAGATCCGCAGCTCGTACTTCCTCTCCGGGTGACGTTTGAGCTGGATGTAGGTGCACAAGAAGTACACAGACATGACTAAGACCAGAAGAGTGATTGGGGCGTAGAAACCTCCAAGACTTGGTTCCCATGCCATCCAGCAGCTGAGAATGACACAAAGACACAGAAACATTTATTTTTACATTTTATTTTTACGTAACCATGAATGAAAATGTGAATGCGTGCTCAGAAATAGTAAGTACTCACTACAAAGCGTCATCCCTGCTGCCATAGTTATCCATGCCGAACGCTGCTGTGACTCCAACTATTATGAGAGGGATTCCGTCACTGATAAGATAAAACCTGCAGAAAAATGGTGAAAAATATCAAGTAGTGCTTTGAAATTTTGCAGGTTCACTATTCAGGCAAAACAAAATCCAGCTGAATAAAAAAAGTTCAACATTTTGACAAATTGGCCTATAATCCCTATAGTCATAGCAGTAGGGTTGTTACCGTTTAATTGTTGGTGCAAGCTATTTTTAGAATTCAGGACTTTGTAGAAGCTGCTTTGGTGGCACTTAGAGTTTGAGCAGTCATTCTCAAACTTTTTGCCCTCAAAACTCTGAGCTTTACAAATAGTGTTATACCCTTGCCCTGATCTATACCACACCATAGTATTATTATCACAGAGGTTTACTGAGAGTTTATTCGACATTCTGGCCTGGTGTGAGCTTTTTTAATCTATAGCCAATCAATTTTCCACTTAAGTTCCAGACACGAGGGATCAAGGCTCAACTGCAAACAGGAAGCACCTGAGGGAAGGTTCAGAACATTGCAAATGAGATTTCAGTTGATTTTTTTATTTTTATGAATTTCACATTATTATTATTTATTCAGTGGGTAAAAATAAGCATTTATCAATTTAAAATTACATTTTCAAACAAATAAATGAAATGCCCTTCTAAATACTTTAGAAGTGGAGCTTGATTCATTGTTGCATGAAGGATCAGCTACAAACAATAGCCTGTGTGATGTAAAATTATTATAGACTTGTATACTACTGATTAAAAAGAACTTAGTTCTAAGATTTGTTCAATTTCAAATTCTCTGTGATTTAACAGTGATTGCCTCTAGGGCTTTTCACACTGTCATAGTGCACTGAGATTAATCGGTTGCTGACAGGGCAGGAGCACGTAGGAGCATCGGGTGGCTGAGTATTGTTCTTTGTGACTTTTGGCAGGTCTGTGATTCAGGAAGGACACTCAAGGATGAACTGAATACGGATGAGTTGGCTTAGCGCTTCAGCATTTGGTTTCTGGAAATCAGCAGGAGAGAAGGACATCCAAGGACAGGAGCATCTCTGCTGCAATCCTTTCTGTATGTGACAGAGTTTAATATCTTTAAGCTGTCTTTCATCACGCTCCCCTTTCATTTTTTGAAAAGCAGCTTACTGCTTGTTGACGGAACCGGGAAAGGCAGTTTTGATTCAGTTACACTGTATTGTCCAGAGATTTTATAAGAACAATGTACCACTGCATGCATTAACATCTACTTACTTTCTTGCAGCTTACCTGAGGATGGTTGGTTTGGTGCGAGTCTGGGCCAGCCCGTTCTTGTCCTGGGTCTTTAGAGGGTCTTTGGAGACGTCTTTGCAGATGTTCCTCGCCGTGAACGTCAGCCACATCATGGTAGACAAAGAGGCATAGTGGAGCACGATGCCAACCTAACAGGTAAAGATGCAGATAGACATTACCAAAAGCAACACATGAGTATGAGATGGGTAATCATCATGCCACATCCTGTGTCCTATCCTTTTATCTTTGAGTCATGCTGCTAACTGAATAGAAAGAGAAATATATTGCAGTATGTCCACTGAACCAACTTTATTTTGTTTTATGAAATTCCTCTTGCACTGATGCACTCTATTCTACAGCTAACTCTGATCTCTCTGCTCCGCCAAGGTACCAGAAATAAAGAAAGACCACTGTCAGGAGCAAGTAGCATGTTTCTAACCAGTGTTGGACACATTACGTTATGGATACTAGTTACTTTCCCCAAAAAGTAACTGAGTTAGTTACTGAATTACTACATTATAAAAGTAACTAATTACCAGGAAAATCTAATAAAATGCTCATATTATGTCAAATTACTTGGACTTGTCCCCCTATCCACCTAACCATAAGCCTGCCTGTGCGGAGGAGGAATACTGAGTGAGTTGTTTTTTTTCCCGACTAGTTCATGAACTGAAATAATGTGTATATAATGTACACTATAACGGGTGTGGGTGTATAATTTTGTGACTTCTTGAGTCAAGTAACGGCGCATTTTAACAGTAATGTCAACAGCGTTATAACGGGGGAAACATTTTGATTACCATACTCGTTAGCTACTGAAAAAAGTAGTGACGTTAGTAACACCATTATTTTATAACGCCGTTATTCCCATCTAATGTTATTATTGACCCCAGTTTTATCATAAGTAGGGATCTCCTGTTTGATAGGCAACTGAATATTATTGACAGGATTTCCTTAAAAAAAATACAGGATGGCTAGATGTAAATTAATGGTTTTAGTAATGGATAAAAGCAATAGAATACGAAGTAAGCTCTTTTTTACTACTGAGCAGGGAAACATGGAGGACCTGACCAGAGAAGCAGGGCCCAGCCTTGTTTGGTAGTATCTTATTTGAGACCCATTTGTCAGTGACCTCAGGACTGACAGGAAGTGCCTGACTAACAACCGAAGAGGCCTCCAGCTCTCTCAGGACCATCATATTGTGCTGGCATCCTAAAAATATCAGCACTCTTAAAAAGTAGGGGGGAGAAAAAAAAACTTACAATCTGACACACAAAAGGGAGGTTGATCTGGTTGATGCCCCCGGCAAAAACTCCAAATGTAAGTCCTGTGTGAAAGAGGAAGTTGAGGAGCGTGTGCCAGCCATTCCTGCTGATGCGGATCACACTGCAAAATATGAACAGAGTTCAAAGTTAACAATTAAGCATGAATAATGAATGATGAATGAATTAATATAGCATACTGTATGCTGAAGTGTCACATTTGCCATTGAGAAGTGACTCAAATCAACTGTACAGCTGTATATGGAAATAATTCAGAAGCTAGGAAATACAATACAATTCCAACATCACTATTCATTTGAATTAATAAGGGCTTAATTTGTTTTGCTGACAATACTCAGTTATACATGCCCTTCAAACCCACATATTTTAGCAGCTTATTAAACACAAGATCATCCTTCAGTTTAACAATGATAAATCTGAGGTCTCATCTTAGTGTCTGGCAAACATTATTAAGTTGTCTCAAACTCATGTGTCTCAATAATGGGCCTTGTTCAACAATTGCTGATTCACAAAATGTTGTTCAAGCTTTCCTCGCTCAGCTTCAGCACTGTAATGCACCTACTCAGGTATCAGCCAAGGCTGCCCCTCTCTCTGTGTGGTACACAATGTTGCTGCAGAGACCACACCACCCCTGTACTTGTATCAGCTCCCTGGATAGATTTAGATTTAAAGATATCATTGCTAACCTTTCAGGCCTTTAGCAGCCTTTCTCCTAAACACCCATCTGATTTATTGACCTTGTATGTGGCCTCTCCACCACTAAGATCCACTGATGGAGCCCTGCTGCAGTCTGAGACACAAGGTGATGGTGCTTTCGCTAATAGAGCTATTAGAGCCTCACTACAGGACTGTCTGCCTGAGCTGGACTCAGACACAGGTTGTTGTTTTTTTTTACTGTTTTATTCCTGTTCATTTCTCCCCATGTTTTTATTTTATTGTTTTTACTTCCCCTATTCTTTTGCCTTTTATAAACCACTTGCATTACTATGTAAATCAAGTTTATTGTTATGACTATTATCAGATATAAGATTATCCATATACTGAGACCTTTACATTTTTAATATACATATAAACACTGTTGTATTAACATATTAAGACTTTAAAAATGTGAAACCATCCTTTAACAAATGTTCCTCTCACCTGTGATGGACAATATAGGTCATGATGGAGACTAGCAGACAGAGCAGCATGACTGCAGTGCAGGCATACACCACTGGATGCAGGTAATCCCCAGGGTATGGTGGGAATGACAACACTCTCTTCAAATCCTGTGAATATTTACAAAGAGGACAATACAGTGTGTTTTATAAAGTCATTGCTTAATCTCTTCTTTTCCACAAGAACTGAGAATAAATCACCCTGTCACATAAAGCAACATTATGCCATTGTCCAATGAAAGAAAAAAAACAAAACAATGCTGAATGAGCTGGACTGCTTTAGTGTTGCCAACTGTTTTTGCAAAAAAGTGTCCAGATGGTCCTGTATGTTGTGTGGTGCATTTGTCTGCCTACATCATTCAGTTTCAAGGAACAGTTTAAACAGTTTGGGACACATGTTTTGTTTTTTGCTGATGATGAGACAAGATATATTCACTCACTGCATATGTGTTAAGTGGAATCAGAGTGTGTAGCGTAGCCTGCCAACCTAGCACGTTCCATAATTTAGACACACACCTACAAACACATCTAAAGCTCCCTGATCATCCATTCATCCTTGACATCATCGCAGCGTTTACCACACTGGTTAAAGCCCATGTTCTCGCGTGTGCAAAGTGTAAAATGGTTCATGGGTGTGAAGTAAATGCAAAGTAAGACTCTTGTACCACTATATTTTTGCATGCTTTATTTACAGTGACTGTGTGTTAAAGGGATAGCTCAACATTTTGACAAATTCGCCTATTGCCATAATCTCTATAATCATAGGGGTAGGTTCATTACCTTTAATTATTGGTGCATGTCTCTGCGGGGCAGAGACGCAAGCTGCTCAGCGAACACAATGGAGGTGAATGGTACACGTCCCCTGTCCCTCAAAACTCATCAAATACACAATCCAACAACTCCAAAACACTCTCATTGCCAAGTTGTGACTTGCACATTCACCACACTTTGAAATAATAATGTAACATTACGAGAGAGAGAGAATTGTTTTCGAGGCAAATGCATAGCCGGAACTACATTCCAGACATGGCTGTGGGCGGAGTGATTTCAAAAGTGCAAGTAGTTCAGAGTATTTGCTTCATATGTCGTAATGTTACATAATTATATGTGGTTATTTCATAGTGTGGTGAATGTGCAGGTCACAACTTGTCCATGAGAGTGTTTTGGAGTTGTTGGATTGTGTATTTAATGAGTTTAGAGGGACAGGGGACCTGTACCATTCACCATTCTCCATTGTGTTCACTGAGCAGCTCACGTCTCTGCCCCGCTGATCTCAAAACAACATGCACCGATAATTAAAGGTAATGAACCTACGCCTATGACTATAGGGATTATGGTGATTATGCCTTTAAGCTTTAACGATGAAGCTCAGTGGAAGTTCAATCACAATTTCTCCCTCTCTCAACCCACTCTAGGTGTCTGGCAACCAATCAGATGTCACCGCTATCTGTCCCTGCAACCGCCTCCACAACATCCACCTCCAGTCTTTTTGCTCATGGCCATAAAACTTCACTCATTAACAAGTGAGTCTTTTCTTCACCGTCCACTGGCTGCTGCTCTGCTAACATGCTGCTTGTGCTGTATACACATCATGTCACACGTCACAATCTGCACATTCACATACTGTTAGAACCAAAGAGCTTCATACATGCATGTAAAAATAAAGAAATCATGTTTCCTCCCTGCACACGGACAGTGCTGCTGCACCATCGGGATTCGTAGCATCACTCGTGCTGTAGTCAGAATGACTACATGAAGCCTGGGGACATGCTGCCGGAGCTCATACTGCGCTGCATGTTTCCAGAGCCCTCGAGCGTCTTTCAGTATGAGTGCGTCAATGAAACCTCCTGACATAGCAACCAGGGTCACTGGAAAAACAAACCCTGTGCATTTTAGTGACGTATCTGCTTATATTAAGCATACCTCACAAAAGAATAAATCTTAGCAGATTTAGGATCAAGAATTGTTCATTTTTGCATAAAGCTGTACAGATTAAAAAGTCATCTCAAAGAGTTTATACATTGATCAGTCCACTGTCAGACAAGCTGTCTATAATGAAAATGGTTTAGCTCTGTGGCCGCTCTTGGGCACCCAGCTAAGACAAATCCAAAAGCAAAAAGAATGATCAGTAATATAACAAAAAAAAACTCAGAGTAAAGTAATCACTGAAGCCTAGTAGGCTCATGATTGGATAGAGCAGTGGTTCCCAACCTTTTTTGGCTCATGGCCCCATTTTGACATCACAAATATCTGGTGACAATTTCTGGCCGTCAATCAAGATGCGCCAGCTCAGATATTTTTTTATGTTGCATTTTATTTGAGCTCGATTTATATTCGAGAAAGTGAAAGTATAGGACACAGTTGTTTAAGATTGTGTGTGGTGTCTTAATCTATAATAATTAGTTTTAAAAAATTGAATCAGTAATTCTTTTTAATCAGTTACTAGACATTTCAGGAGACCCCATTTGAATTCCAGGCGACCCCACGTGGGGTCCCGACCCCAAGGTTGAAAAACATTGGGATAGAGCACTGTGTCCCGCCATGGGCTCCTGCTCTCCAAATGCTCACCATCATCAAGAGGAAATTAATTCCTAAGTTTATCAAGTTCTCTTACAGAACAATGTCTCTAGGTGATACCGCAGGAGCAGGACAATGACCCTAAACATCAAAACAAAAACCTGCCACAGTGCCAAAAAAGAAGGAAAGAAAGAAATCCACCCTCTGAAGTGGCCCAGTCAGAGCACAGACCTGAATCCAGGAGAGGTTCTGTGAATGACCTGAGGCGAGGCACTCACAAAAGACATCCTGAGAGTATGTCTGAGCTCTTAACTCATGAAAACAGTTTATATGTTTGTCAGCTAGAGTCACAGACCACTCACTTGCATTGCATTAGTGTCTTCAATCAAATCACTTACAACTGTCTTCAAAGATTTATGTAAAGGCAAAGCCAGCCACATTCACGCATTATGAAAACAATACCAGCCAGATGCTGTTAATAACCATTATTTCACAATTTGTCAAAGACTTAATTTAACCAACTCTTTTGACTACAAGATAAATTTAGTCAGGTGATAGCCAATCCATGAGGTTACCAACATATACATTTTCTGTCATGGGAATCACTGATTTAAGTTAAATGTATGTGCATTAATATTCTTCAGCCATGCTCAGATGACTGTGAAGGAAGCTTAGAGAAAGTGACTCATATACAGTAAGTGACATGCATCCCCTGGACAGGTCTAGCATTCCTTCTGCGTTAAGAGGCAACCAACAGTTCGGCCCTCTCCTTTCTTTCTCTGGAACACACTCTTACATGTGCATAATTCAAGCTGAAGATTCCTGTGGAGGCAGAAATCAAGAGCTAACTTGGCTCCGTCTTTACGACAGCGTCAACTCGCTTTTCCTTTGTGTTCCAAGGCCTTGTATTTTAGAGACACTGTCATGTCTTCCTCCTCTCATCTCTCTCTCTCCGGGACAGCATGCGCTCTCATCATGCTCCACTGAACAAGCCATCTATTGGACAGAGCATGACTGAATAAATCCTTTGCAGTTCCCATAAAATGAGAAAACACGGGCATGCACACACAGCAGCAGAGATCAGCGTGCGCTCTACACTCCACTTATCTCAGATGATCGACCACGCTCCGTGTCAAGACGTAAGATTTTGTAATAAGGCTTCTTTGTTCTGGACTTGATGTCTGTGCTTTCTTGTAAAGAGGATCTTTTCAGCTGCGTTTATCGGCTCACAAGTCTTACAGATCAAAGTTTATTTCAAGAATAGTCCTATAATACGTTTGAAATGTTGAAAGTTGAAAGCACTCGTCGGTTGTATTAATCCACAGAAGATGAGAGATGTCTTACTGTCAATTGGTTTTCCTTTCCTGGCACCTATTTCTCTATTTCTAGGAGATGCACAAGCTAAATAAAGCAGTCTTGAGGATTATCGATCTTGAGTGCATCAAACACATTTCATCAGTATGAGGGATGTCCTGGAGATGAGTTGAGGCAGGTCAAGGCGTTCTTTAATTGACTGGTAACATCGATTACAAAGCCTGATTTATTTTATACAGCTAAATCTGTTGTTAAAGACAGACAGATAATAAGGCTTCTTTATTGTCGTCAGGGGGGAAATTAGACTCCTCGAAGCGGGAACCATCAGCACATAACACAAACCAAAGACATTACAGAATAGACACAAAATAATCATAATCATTACAATAACAATAGATACTACAATAAAAGACACCATGATATGCACTCAGTTATGACTTGGGTATAACTAGAGGCGATTATGGATCCAGACCTGTCTGGTATAGTTTCATAATAGAGAGACATGATGGGAAACGAGGATTATTGTACTGAATGATAACTTGAGGCTGCCCAATACATCAGATGATATTAACTTACTGTAGAGTATAGGCTACTAGATATGAAAATACAGAAATGCCAGTTTGGTAGGCCTAGTTGTTTTGTGCTTTGAAACTCGCAAATATTAGTGTGATGCTAGCACCTATGAAAGCAAGACAAGATTAAAAACCAAGAAGAGTGGACAATTGAGGCGTTATTCTGTGATTGGTGTGGTTGTGTGGATGTGTGGATGTAGAAAAAAAAAGGAGCATCACCATTATTTTTCTTTTCTCAAGTCTTACACAAGCCACACAAATACAGCTGTTTTGCAAAGGCTGTGTGGTGCTCTGCCTGGCCATTAATTTGATTTCATCATGTAATATCACATTAGTCAAAATACCACAAGCTACTGCTAATGCACAGAAGATTGGAGACACTGGGAGATAAGCAAGGGGGCCACGGCTTATTTTTGCCCCTGGGCCCCTTTTGTGCATTGATGCGGCCCTGTTTGAAGACCTCTAGCTTTGCAAGCTGCACTGAGCCTGCAGCGGCCAACAGTTTCAACTAATGTCATCCAACCTCACTTCTCAATCTCAGTATTAGAAGACTGCTCTGTGCTGAGGACACAAGAGTGCATTTATGCTCTCGCTGTGTCCAACTGTTTGATTTCAACAGTATTCAACCCCTTAATGACATGTAGCCTACCTGAGAAACAGCTGACTTAAAACGCCCCTAGACTGGAATATTGCATTCACTGTAACCTGATGATAGTTACTGTACATCTTATCTTATAACAATTTTACAAACCAATATCACACATTTTTAACTAAGGCTGATGGTAGCTGAATGGTGATATTATTTTTATGATACCACTCTAAACACTGTGGTAAAAAACACATTCATGTAGGCTAGGCCTCGTCGTCACAGATCACCTGCACACACACATACATAGGATAGTCAGTGTAGTAGTTATAATGATGAATGGCAGAAGGAACTCACCATGAGCCTTAGTGGAGTTACACTTGAGTTGTAAAGCTCTGCTCTCCCCCGGAGGCCCCCGCTCCCCCCTTCCCTGCGCCCTGCGGGTCCATGTAGAGTTAAGACGCTCTCAGCAGAGATTTTAGTGAACACGTTGGTGGAGACTCAAACAGTCCAGGAGCAGGAGAGAGCGATCCGATCACAGGGAACTCTCCAGCAGGCCGGTACTCTTCCTGCAACTCCTCGGCTGCAGGAGCAGCGGTGACGGGCATCCTCGGCCTCCCGGTCCCGACTCCATCTGCGCGGGCACAGAAATCAAAGCAGGAGATTCATCTGCCACCTATAGCCCAGACTTTCCTTCCATCCTCCAGCTCTGGATGACATATGAGAGTGGGCGGTGTGGGAGCGGAGCATCAGATTGCTATTTTCTGTAGTGACGACAGGTCCTGGCTTGTTCCGACAGCCTATCGCGACACGACTGTTAACATGGTTTACTTCTGCATGTGCGCCCCGACTGTCATTTTGAATAAAGAACGAACAATTAGGCTACTTTTCTCCAGATAATGTTGATCGCAGTGAAGCCAACGCTGTAATCACATGACAGACAGCCCTGTATTAAATGCACGGAGGATATAATTGTAGAGATAAGAAGCCTGAGTTACCTGCGGTGGCGTCTCCTCCTCAGCTGAGCGCGAATCAGACCCTGTTCAATCCAGGTCAGTGGAGATAGTGGCTGCGCTCCATTTGCCACTATCGATGTGCCGCATGTTACGTAGAGAGCAAGGGCGGGGAAACCCGCTTTTATCCATCAGCTGATGACCACACACAGACACACACAGACACAGCAGCTCCACAGTGACGAGGCTGGTGGAGGGTGGCTCGTTATGGGGAAGGACCAGGTGCCACAGAGTCATGAGCTCATGAATGCAGGATGTGTCATCTCATGAATTCCTGTTGGACACCATTAATAAATGATCATCACCCAGACTGAGTATCTTGAAACTCAAGACCTCAGAGCAAAATCATTGGGATCAAGTGCAAATTGTGAATTTTAAATTAAATCGAATGTCTTAAGCTATTAGGTGCTATCTCCAAACTGTGCATTTTATTAATGTCTAGCTACTACTAGGCTACTAAGTCTTTAAAGTAGGCATGTTATAGGAAACATAAAAAATGAATGTGAAGCAAGCCCAGAGTATTCCAAGGACTTTAATAAACCTTAAAGTCAAGTCATTTTTTAGGCATTGCCAATTCACAGCAGAATTTCAAGGCACTGTACAAATAAAGGTCTAGAGTAGACCTTGTCTTCATAATATTATAATATTATTTACAGCAACAAAAGTTCACACCAAGCACAAGTGCACCTGGCAACAGTGGTAAGAAAAACTTTCTTGTCAGAGGCAGAAACCTTGAGCAAAACCAGCTGCCAGAGGAAGAGAGGGGACACAATTGTTCATTTTCATTATAGTCATGTGTAGCCTCTTTTGTGTATTTCTTTTTTAAGAATGTATATGGGGTCAGCTAGTGGCAATAGAGAGAGAGCAAGAGACCCCCAGCTAAACACCTGTGTAGTCTTTTGCCTGTCCTGGCAGCAGTCAGCTGCCACATTAGTTTCCCACTCATTTTTACTGGTTAAAATGTTTAAATTAAAATAGCCTAGATTAAAAGCATGGGTTGGTTCACTTGATCGATTGAATTGATGTCATTTTAAAGTGTTTGTTTACTGATTCTTTGTTGATTGTTCCTTAACCTGACTGAATTGTCATGAGATGATTGCAGTTGTCCAGTAGGCTAGGCCTTGTTGTTGAGCCTGGTGGTGGTAGCCTACTGCACATCAAAACTGGACAGGTAGCCAAGCTTTTCAAAATGATAGCTATTGGCCTAGACTTGTGTGCTTATTTTCAATGAATGATGTGTGTGTGCCAAGGAGTTTTAAAAAAAAATATTATTATCTGTTTATTTCTATGCCTAGGACTAGCTACTGTGTGTTTTTTTTTTTTTTTTTACCTTTTGTTGTTATGTGGTGCTGGGACAAACAGATGTCCCCTCTCTGCGGATCAATACAATTCAATTCAATTCAATATGCTTCTACTGTGCAATGACTTTAAGGAGAGACATGGATCAATTTACCAGAACTAAGTAGGCCTAGGCCTAGTAGCTAGACCTTCAAAATAAAAGCTAAATGGTTAATCAGTTCGTCACCCTATTAAAATAATGGCCTAAGTCATTTTTTCAAGTTTTCGGGAAAACACAAAAAACTTTGCCAAATTCAGAGCATATGATATTTATTAATCATTTCAATCAAAAAGGCCTTGACAGTGGATGACTATTGACATACATAGAACGTTGTGTGTTAATTATGTAACATTAAAGAATAAAGTGACTTAGGCCATTTTCCGAACATTTTCGGGTGACTTAGGCAAAGTTAAACCTGGCTTAAACTGCCCTAACATTCCATAGTACAAACTCAAAACTGAAATTACCCTGAGTTAAATTAACTCCTGTGTGGTATTAGGGTCAAAAACGACCTGGTTGGCACGTTTAAGAGCAGAAAACACCTAGTAAACAAAATCTTTTGGACTTGAAATTCGATGGCCCAGACTTCCCTCTCCCCAGACACTTCCTCTAGCTCTTCCGGGAGGATACCAATGTGTTCCCAGGCCAGCCGAGTGACATAGTCACTACAGTGTGTCCTGGGTCTTCCTCAGGGTCTCCTTCTGGGGGGGGCATGGCCATAACACCTCTTTAGGGAGGCGTCCAGGGGGCATCCTATACAGGTGCGTGACAGAACTCCTCACCCTATCTCTAAGGGAGAGCCCCGCCACCCTGCGGAGGAAACTCATTTCGGCCGCTTGTATCCTGGATCTTGTTCTTTCGATCATGACCCAAAGTTCATGACCATAGGTGAGTGTGGGAACGTAGATGGACTGGTAAATCAAGACCTTCTTTACCACAACAGACCAATACCACGACCGCATTACTGCAGCTGCTGCACCGACCTGCCTGTCAATCTCGCAGTCCATCCTTACTCATGAACAAGACCCCAAGATACTTAGGCCCAATCCCATTTCTCTTCCCTTAACACTAGCACTTGGTTCTGAGTGGCCTTCAAAGGGAGATTCCCCTTGACGATGAAGATAGAAGTGTTAGAAGTAAAGATCGTACCCTACGCAATGGGACACCACTCCTACGACGTAGGAGCACTTTCCCTCGCTCTTGAAATAATTAGGACACACTACCCCTACATGAGAATGTGCAAAACTGAGTGCTTGGGTCAAAATCAAGTGGAAGTGGGTAAAGTGGGGCAGGGCCTTAAACTCCTCCATTTGAGGCAGAAACTCTCCCCCGACCTGGAGGTTGAGAACCACGGCCTTGGATTTACTGTACGTTCACACCAAAAGCTTCCAAAGCGTCAAAAACGCTCGAGGGTGGGCGTCAGACAAGACAGCTTCCAAAACTGCAAATATTTTCAGCCGCTTTGGCCGCTCGTCAGGTGACTGACGTCAAAGTTCGATCGCGCTGGCCATTGGGGAGCCGAAATACAAAAAAAAGAAAAAAAAGGCAGCTGACGGACATCTCTATTCTGACAGGCTGCCGCCGGTTGCCGCTTAACCGCGTCATAGCTAATTACCCTAAAGTTAAACCTGGCTCAACTTCTCGTCTGGTGACGCTTTGGACGCTTTGGAAGCTTTGGACGCTCTGGAAGCGCGGCAACGCCTGTTGACGCTTTGAACGCTCAGTGTCGCCAGGCGCTCATTGAAAATGAATTGACTTCCGGCGTTTTTGACGCTTTGGAAGCTTTTGGTGTGAACGTACAGTTAGAGGTGCTGATTCTCATCCCAGGTACTGAATCGTAATATGTATGTGATAATCCATCGATCCACTGATTGATTATCAAAGGCTTCGTTGAAAACAAATGCACACGACCAGGAGGGATGTTAAAGCAGAAGTAAGCGGAATATTTGTGTTAATATAAGTCTTAAATAGTTATATCTTCCAACAGCAATCACTTACATAGAGTGTTTGGTCTGAAACACGGGTCTGTCAGTCACTCTGCTCTGCTCTGAGCCGAGAAGAAAACTTTCCTTGTATCCTACAACCTTTATCCAATGAGGAGAGAGAACGGCATAAAGGGGCGGTCCTCTCTGTGTGTGCAGCCAAGGGATGTGCGTGAATGTAGTGACGTAGGGACGAGGACCAATAGATCCATGACGAGGGCGGGGGCTGCTAACTCCATCCCCTGACAGAAAGTTAGCCAAAACGACCGGATCGCTTACTTCTGCTTTAACAAAACAGCGGAGAAGTGATCAGACTTGCAGATTCACTAAATGATGCAATTTATGAATCGATGAAAGTCGTAAGCCATGTAATAGGGGATAATAAGTATAAGTTAGATGTTACATGTTTATTTTACTTGAAATTTTTGAGTTTAAAATGTTCAATTTCAACTCAGTAAAGTACCAGTGTATGCAGGAAGCTAAAACCACACAAGCGTTAAATTGCCCAAGTCAGACATTTTATCCCAAAGAATCAAAAAGTTTTGACTTAGGCCAAGAATAAAATGGCCTAAGTCACCCTCTTGACATAGGCCATTGTCTTATAGGACATAAAAAGCATGATCCTCTCAACTAAGGATTAAGATTTTTTTACCAGAGGTGGCCAGCATTATCAGGAGATGATTTAGGCCAAAAACTCATTTTCGTCAAAAAATGACTTAGGCCATTATTTTAATAGGGCGACGAGTTGTAGTTTGGTCTAAGTAGTACAAAACATCACAAGTCACACGTCCTTAATTGAGAACATGTGAATACGTGACTCGACTTTATCACGTCTATATAGGCCTATAATTTATCACCCATAGGCTAATCATAGGCGCAAAGATGTATTTTTTTTTCCTTCTGATATGGCGACACCGAGTTAACAAAGTAACTGTTGGGGCTGATGGGAGGTTGCTACGGCAACAACCAGAGCGTCAACATGTCCGGAGGAGCCAGGCGTCGTGAGAGGAGAGAGCCACCAAAAGTAAAAGACAGTCCGCTACAGGTAGAACTGAGCTCTGCGTTTACCACTTCTGTTGTCTGTCTTTGTGTTTGGTTTGTTGGACATGCAGTGGACCGTGTTGTGTCTCCTCAGAAAGAGGACGTGGTGTGTCTGCAGTGGGAGGCGCTGTCTCTACAACAGATCGCAGAGCTGCAGCAGCGCAGCGCAGAACAGCTCCAGACGTAAGTAACCTGTCTCTGTGAAACCAGGTCAAAGTTCAACACAACCTGTGTAAAGTTAAGACTTTATAAGTCAGCTTATTAGAAATGTGTAGTGTTCACACAGTCGACGGTTTTTATATTTAAGCAGCCTATATTTCTGTTTACACGGTCTGTAATCCCTGACAGCTAGGGGCCATCAACAAATTGCCATTGAAATCCGACCAGTGTTATTTCCTAATATAGCTACTAGAAATAGCATATTTCTCTCATATATTTAGTTTATCTTACTACTCTACTCTAGATGAATCAGACACACCACGTTATGTTGTTTTACTGCTTTCTTTATTTTAGCTATGGAAAAAATAGCACGAGCTATTTTTTCAATAGCTTCAAGGTCCATATGACCTATTGACCCCAAACCAGTGCAGGATCATAGTGCTATTGATTGTGTGAGACTCTTTTTATTGCATTTTAACACTCCTCATCTTTTTTTGAATACATTTTTGATACATTTCATATGAGCGTTTTAGCTCAATAGCTCCCAGGTCATGTGACCTGTTGACTCCAAACCAGTGCAGGACCATGCTAAACTGTTTGTGTGAGGCACTATTGCATTTTAACACTCCTCATGTTTTTATTTTATTTTATTTTATTTTATTTTTTAATACATTTCATAATGTAAATGACTCCACACCAGTGCAACAGGACCATAGTGCTACATTCACTTTGACACATGAGACTGCCTCAGTTATCTGACATTTATAATTCCACCAGAATGAGTTAAAGCATCATCAAACACAAACATTTACTTGATGACCTGGTGAACCATAAAAAAGTTACAGTATATTGTCATAGCGATATTTTCACATGAAAATGGCAAATTTGGGAGAGAAAATCAACTTTATTCAAGAGCTGTCTCTGTCTCAACAACACACTCTTGCCAGCCATTATATTTTTATTCACCTTTTATGGGCTGCTCCTGACCTTTCATTTCCGGTAGTTCTTTGCAGGATATGAGCAGCAGATGAGCAGCAGAGAGAACCTCCACTCATTTGTCCATCTGTTGTACTGACCAAATGCAAATGAAATACTATGACTTGGAGGCCAAACGACAGGCTATGCAAGCTGTGATCGTTGTGGCAAATCCCATTTTCATTCCATGCTGCTGCTCTGTCATGTTCTTTGTGTTTTTATTAACACAAGTCTCGGGCTGAGCAGGTCTGACATTTAAGCAGGTAAAGGTAATATCAGTAGAAATGCTTATTTCTGACAGGCTTATTAGAATTAATGCCAGCAGCTTGACAGCCACCCAGACAGGGGCTTTATTTACTAAGTCACTGGAGGTTTTATTCTCCCAACATGAATTGTGTTTCAGGTCTCTTTCCATGCTGCCAGGAACACTGAAAGAGACATGCTGAATTCATTCTGTTATTATTCATCATTTTGTCAACCTAAAACATCTCATATTTAAACTTACTGGGCTGGAACCGTGCATAAGTTTTAGTTGTAGAATGTTAAAACCCACAAATTTTCCCAAAAGGATGCTATAACTTTGTGTCCTTTAGTGCCTGGTGTTCATTAGCTTTTCAGTGGCTGTGATGGTTCACTGTGCACTCTTCAACTTGTGCTGTCTATAGGGAACTGAAAGAGATCCTGGGCTTAAAGAACTATCAGATCTGTATGAAGGAAGCTGCCCTGCTCGATTACTATGTGTGTGGTTTCTGGTGGACTAAAGAGGCCAGGTTCACCCCCAAACAGACCTCCTTCACCATGGCTGTGCTGCACATGCTGCAGGAGAACATACGAGGTGAGTGGGACAGACAGGCAGAGATACAGTATGTCATAGGGAGGGAAAAGAGGAGGTAGAAAAACCAGTGTGTGTGTGTGTGTGTGTGTGTGTGTGTGTGTGTGTGTGTGTGTGTGTGTGTGTGTGTCCTCACAGCAATCAGTTATTTTCAGTCACTCTACTCACATGTATGCTTCATCAAATCAAATTAATTGAAACGAAACTTTACAGGGCCGTACCACAGATTTAGCATGTTTTAGCTCGTTCGCTACAAATTAAATGTACATTACCAAAGCCAACCATGCATGTAAATCTCTGGCAGCGTAGTCCACATCAAGTCTCCACTCATTTTATCTAACTTACATCATTGTTGTACAGTAGAATCATTTGATTTGAATCTTTCTTCTCCACATTACCATGCAATTATGTATGCATGTATGTATTTCTGCTAATAGATTTTCATGGTGCATGGGAAAATCTAATTTCTTTGGGTTCAAATTATTTGTGTACAGTAATACAGTGGATAATACAAGATCTAAATATAGTGTGTGTATAGAACCAGAAAATTAAATTTTGCAAGTAACAAAATGAATGAAGATGTATCTGCAAGCTGTTTTCTGTAAAAAATAATGCAGAAAACATGCCTACTAAATGAGTTACACAGCTATTTAGTATTTACCCTATGAGTATGTCATAATCACTGTGCTAAATCATGTCTTGTCATCACATTCCAGAGAAACAGATGAGTTTTGTGGAGAACCTAATGGAGTTTGCTAAAGCCTTAGCTGCAGCCTGTCAGACATCAGAGGAAACCGCTTCACTTCTGGACACAGATGAAGCCAAAGAGCTCATAGATTACATCAAAGACAGGTAACGAGAAGATCTACACTGTTGCCCATACAGTTGGAATAAGATAGTATATTTGTTTACCTCTTCTCATGAAATGATTGTCAATCAATCTTTTTTTTTTTTTTTTTTATTTTTTTTTTTTTTTTGGCTTTTCATGCCTTTATTTGATAGGACAGTTGAGAGTGTGACAGGAAATGGGAGGCAGAGATGGGGGGAATGACATGCAGGATAGGGCCGTCCGACGCGGGACTCGAACCGGGGCCGCCTGCAGCGAGGACTATAGCCTCAACACATGGGGCGGGTGCTCTACCAACTGAGCTAAACTCCGCCCCAATCAATCTTTTCCAATTATTAAACCACAACGAACTTTTGCAAACTGTGTATTCAGGCTTAGACAATACTGGGGTATTGAACAATAGGATTTTTTAGCTTAACTATGCTACATTTTTACCTTAAATAAACAGCTTCGGAGTAATTGTGATGGTTAGATAAATGACTTGTAACTTGTTACAGGGAGAATGGAGGCGCTGTGCCTTCAATGTAGTGTCTCTTGGCTGAAAACCAACCTTGTAAGATCAGAGCCTCTGACCTGGTGTCCCAGCTCTTGTCTCTGCGGGACAGTGACACAAACACACCGTAACCACGTAATCTCTTGTTTATGACAGATAAAACTATACACAAATATACACATCGTAACATCGTATATGATAAATAACGTTATGATTTCTCGCCAGCTTCGTTGAAAACAAATGCACATGGCCGGGAGGAGGGTTAGCAAAAGGAAAAACGACCGGACTTGCAGAGTTCCCCTTTAACAGAAACACATAATCGAGGGGATTTCATGCATAAGAATGTCCAATATCACTCTTTCAAATGTCACTCAGCCACTAATATTGAGTATGGCCAACCCTGACACGGATCAATGCGTTAAAACGTTGTGGCAGACTGTCCACAAGCATGAATTCATTTCCCCTGGGTAACCGGGACTCAGTATG